>NC_132800.1:30517696-31122696 GCF_048594095.1 Paramormyrops kingsleyae | reverse complement strand
TGCCTGCAGGTTGACTGAATGTTGCACAGTCTTACTGTATGTTCAAATCCTGATTCATAAGCTGATCTTATGAATTCACAGAATTAGAGGATTGGGTCCAGTGGCACTCTATGGTCACTATTTCAGACCTCTATTTTAAAAAAAGAATTTCCCCCTTATCAGCTCAAAATCTGTTTAGAGAAAGTGTCCATCTATGTCCATGCAAGCCAACTAGAGCCTTAAATAGATGTTTTGGATTACACATTCAACGGATAAGATGTTAGTCAGCCTGTGGTATAAATGATTGATCCCTCCCGATCTCTCCTTTCTCTGCGAGGGCCGTGTGGGTATTTTTGTTACAGCTCCGTCAGCTGGAACTGACACATCAGCGAAGTCACAGGTAGCTCAGGTCAGTTTGGACACGGAGCCCTACTACAGAACCCCACACAGTATCTGGTTAGAAATATTAATCCTTGAGGTCAAACTTTTGACTGTCCTAATATATAAGCGCATAGCACGCAAAAGTGTGTCATACAGAACAAAACACAAACAACTGCAAAGACACAGAATAACTGCAGCCACGCCCAGCAAGCATACCATTTCCAAAATGAAATACTGTGAAGTAACTGTGAAGTAACTGTGAAGTAACTTGTGATGTATATATATAAATATAATTCCGAAAGTATTAGTATAACCAGCAGAGCCACATCTGGTTCCCAATATTAAGATGAAGTGTGGAACTGTACTGTGGGAACCAGAGAACAAGAAAGATTCAAGCAGTTTCTGACTCTCCCATGACCACCTTCTACATTTCTGCTAAGGTTGGAATAGCTACTGGATGGCTTGTTATATGGGGAGACACACATATATAATATACAAAAAACCAGTATCAGAGTGTTAATGTCAGAATTTAATATTTACTAGATGCACATCCACGATATGTAAAACGCATAAAACATCGCCACATATCCACCCAGAAGCCTGCAACTATGCAATTCATAGCACCTCTAAAAAACAGCCCCCTGTAAATAACTTTGAATCCAAAGCAAAAGACCATTGAAACACTTACATGCTATCGATACTTTGTACAATACAGTAGTAGATTGCGTGCATGATGGTACATAACTGTACGTTGATTTATGTGTGAGCTCGGTTAGTGTGTGTGCATGCTCGTGAGTGTACGTCTGCATAAGAGTGTGCGAGTGTGTGTCTGTCAAATGCCTGTAGTGGTGTGAGACTAAGACTCAGCATGTCACGCTGCTCTGGATGCTGGAATGGGCCTGGGGGTGGGTCACAGCAACCTTACCCCAGCTGGACCTCATTAGGACCCCAGAAATAGTCAACAGTCTATAGCCAGCATGCAGCTTGTATTCTGGAGGAAGAGGTGAAGAATGGGGACAGGCCACCATTATTTATTTACTATAAACCAATCTGCTTATGGCTGCGGTATCCAGGAAAAGATGGCTGACATACCCTTTGCCGCGACACTAAACAGTAGCTTACATGTAATTATATAAATTTGCACACTGGTAAGGATGCTCTGTGCTGCCCATAGCTGCCTTATACTTCACTGGGTCACTGGTTCCAGTGTGAGGGTTCAAGTGGCTGAGATGGAAAACCTATTGCTAGTACAGCCATCACTCTTTATGATTCCATACTAAACGTACAAAGTCGTGGAACAGGTTCACTTATCTGAACCCTTTTATGAGCTGAAGGTTTGCCATTGGGTGATCTGAAGAAGAAGCTCGCACTGGTGTCACCATTATGCACTGTGGCTCTCTGTGCTGTGCTATGCGATTTGCACCTATAGATGCCGTCGGTGTTCTGTCACGGCCGCCAGAAATCAGAAACGGAGCCTCACGTTGTCACATGTTTGCTCCTGCGGAATCCCGCGTGCTGCCGTGTACGTG
This sequence comes from Paramormyrops kingsleyae, assembly GCF_048594095.1. Classification (NCBI taxonomy): domain Eukaryota; kingdom Metazoa; phylum Chordata; class Actinopteri; order Osteoglossiformes; family Mormyridae; genus Paramormyrops; species Paramormyrops kingsleyae. Next base: position 31,120,807 of record NC_132800.1, on the reverse strand, counting down.
AGTGGCGTCAAGCAGGCCTAGTGCACGCCTTGGGTTCATGCTGTGTCCGTGTCATCTAAGCTCTCACTGATTCTGATGCCTCTGCATTCTGCTCGCCATACACTTATTTCAGCACTTGCAAGCCCTTCTTCAGCATAAATCATCTGTCAACCATAGCCCAGTCTTAAAAAGACCCCAGACGAAATTCTGTCACAGAGTACACATGGACACAAGGTAATGCACCAAAATAACATGGTCCATCATAAAATACTAGATATTTTGTCCAACCACATGCTACCAACTTTCAATTCGAAAGAAGTACAGAAATGCAAGTATCTTCCTATATATCTGCTTATACTTATGCCTGTTTGAGACAAATATACTACTCTGTCTGCATAAACAAAAACCGTTAGGAGAGCTACGGCCAATACAATGAAATGTACTCAGTCTGACTGCAAGACCATTAAAATTTGACATTGACATCAGCAGCTGTCACAACCGTGAGGTTAAGACTAGAACAAGCAGCAGGAACACCTGGTGAAGTGACTTAATACCGGTAAAAGATTTTGTTGCTGCTATTACTGAGAGAATGAAATATAAGCCTGATCATAATAAATCAGCATGCACATGAATATGAAATGGAAAAGAGTCTAAATGCTTCTCCTACTGTCATTTACACAGAGCGGTAATTCTAAATCCTGAACCTGCAGTTTCCTTGTTATTCCCCTGGCGGATTTAGATTTAGTTCCTATATACATTATGCAGTTCAGATTAAATGAACTTTGCAACCAGGTTTTGTTTCCCTATTATATTTGCATGATTTTTCCGACATTGCCTATCATTCTCATACGCTGCTAAACAGCTTTCAGAGATAATCGTCATCAGAGATTTCCGAACACGCTTAAAATCGACATCTAGATCAGCCACCGAAGTCGTGCTTCTCTAAGCTAAACACCCTTTCCTCCGTTTCACTTCCGGATGTGACTATCCCAAAGTGCTTCATCTCCTTCTCTTTTCAGCATCAGATAATGCATCCCCTACTGCCTCCCCATTCCCGTCATGCCGTGACTGACCTCCAAGGCCAGCTCCTCCATCTCAAACTGTTTCTGGGCAACACGACTGTCCCCAACATGATCGTGGTAGTAGACGACCATCACATCATACTTCTTCATGATGTTTTTGTAGTTCTTGATGGTGAGGTCGTGGACACGGTCCTTGCCGTCATATTCAGGGATGTCCAGGCCCTTCTGTCCCCATGACAGCCCTCCAAAGGAGAGCAGGACCCCCAAAAGCACCCAACACAATTTCATGCTTCCCTACCCACTGGAAAAAAAAATGATGCCGTTCCAGTCAAAGTATAAAAAAGACAGAAGTTACAGTTCAGAGCCACACAACCCAGAAAACAGTGAGAGCAACCCCTGAGTCCCCCTGTTTGAAAAAAAATGCACCGAACCTCGAGCCAACAATTAAGTGGGGAGAGAGAGTCAGGGGTTGGGTTTAGAGGAGGGTGTTGGTTGGTGTGAGGAAATGGTGGGAAGACGACTGAGCTGAGTGTTCAGTGCAAGGGGGCTGCAGAAAAAAGTGGGATAGAACTTAGATCACTGGGGGGGTGGGGGGAGGGTTGGTAAAAAAAAAGAGGGTGGGGTTTAGGGGCACACCCACTGCAGTTGGCACTTTGTTGAAACCACATAGAAAAAGGGAGACATACGAGACATGTAGATATGGAGAGAGATAGACGGTGAGTTATAGAGAAATGGGCAGAGGTGTGGAAGCAGATGGGGGTGGAGAAAGGGAAAAGGTGTGGGTTTCAGATAGATGGATGGGGCAAGGTGTGGGCTAGGGGGACAGATCCAGGATTCCTTTCCCATATTAAGTTTGGAAGCGCTCTGATCTTGGCTAAAAATAAAAGCAGAGAAGTCGGATGGCGAAGGAGCTGTATCCAGTTTGCAGCTCTTGGCAACCCTCAGTGGCAAAATGTGGCCCTGAATCATGAAGGGACGGGATAAGGAGTGACGATGCAGTGTCTGGGGCTCTTTCAGCATCCAGAGGTCTCACCTTCAATTTAACCACAGGGGTATATTTAATACGTCAATATACCAAATAAAAATTGCGGAACGTTACTTGTCATTTGCAGTAATTGAGATTGAGAAGATTGTGTGTGGGGAAGGATGCTGGGGGATTGGGGGGGAGTAGAATGGACGTCTCCATTTGGAATTGCAATATCTTAATTGTAAAAGAAAGTGTTAATTGTTTCACTGTATTATTACTTATCTGTCCATTTATAATTTATATGCTGTTGTTCTTTGTGGTGGGTGAAGATGAACATGGGGATGTTCTAATGCACAGGTTGCCAGTAAAACATGTTGATTATTGAATCTCAGGAATATGTATGTGTTTTGTATATACCTGTCCTGCCTAGGGTTATGGGGCAGTTTCTTTGGGAATTATACTGCCTTCATTCATACTCGTCTCACACCAGGGGAAAACATGAAACGATAGAACAGCATGTCTGTCAGGCACCAAGATCGGGACACTTAAATGAAAGTGCTGAGTCAGTTTTCTTTAAAATCATTTACTGAATCTTGCAAAGGAGAAATAATAGTATTTGTGACATGACAGTAATCATGGCAACGATTATGAAGTAGATCTTAGGAAGAAATTAAAATGTATTATATTTAATATTCCAAACAAATGTGTAAATACTTACCTTCATTTATTTTGCTGTTAAATAAAAAAAATCCTGTAATTACTGGTTAAAAATAATTTTACTCAACCTTTCTGTTTACCATGCATCTAATATTTTTTTAATGCATCTAATGCTTTTTTCCTGTTTCTTTTAATGGCTGTATGAGTGGATGAGACAAATTCTCACTGCTAATCCCAATATGCCACGAATGAAATGCTGTGGCAGTGTACTGGAAACCAGCCAGTAGAACTTGGTTATGGAGTTATTGGACTTGTTCTCAAATTATTGCATGTGCCTAATTATAAACACTGTTATAAGTAACCTATTTATTGAAACTACAAAGCGCAAAACATAAAATGAATAATTCTTAATAAAGTATAAGAAACAGGTCTAGTAAGATGTAGAGTAAATTAGCTAATAACGCAGCATTAATAAATGTAAGCATTGATTTGGAATTGTAGAAAGTGGATGTTTAAAGGCTTGGAATACTTTTGCAAGTCATTGTAAATCACATATGGATGTGAGATGTATATATGCATGAGTCTATATTTGTATGTGTGCGCAGTTTGTCAGATATTAATTTTGGAATTGTAAGGGGATAGGTGAGTTATTAATAAAAGCCTGAAACTAGATCCACTAAACTACCAGCCCATCCTAGCCACAGTGCAAACGCTGTCTTTCAAAGTTAAAGCCTATTTTGTCACTGCAGGGGCGTCAGAAGCATTTTGAATGTAGGGGGGGGGACACACTGGCATAAAACTAATATTTTATGTTTAATGTGTGGGGGTCCAAACGAATAATTATGGAATGTGAGGGAGGCACGTCCCCCTCAGATTTAATGGCGGCGATGCCCATGAACTACCATGACTTTAGGAGTGTAACAGTATTGATGAAGGAGGGGGGGGGCAGCTAATTGTGCAAGGATCAAGGAAGCAATGGATATCAAGTATCACGGCTGGGGTGATGGAATGCTGTTTGTGTAACCTCTGGCTTGTTATGACTCCTCATGGTTTGCAGTAGCCCTGCCGTACGTCACCTCGCATATGTGGGGGCATTTTTAAGTAAATTGATTTAGCCGTCCGCCGACTTCCTAAATGTGTCACATGCTCATGTGGAACCGTGGTGGTGCAGTGATTAGCACTGTTGCCCCCCACCTCTGAGATCAGGGTTTGAGGCTCCGCTTTGACTCCCTGTGTCGTTATGGAGTTTCCTTTGGGCACTCTGCCCCCCCCCCCCTCCAAAAATATGCTGAGGTTAATTGGAGTCAAGTTGCCCGAATGTCTGCCTGTTCCCTGCTTGGTACCTGTGGGCTCCCGATCCCCTGTGATCCTGAACCGGACGAGCAGTTACAGAAAACAGATGGATTATTGTTCAGCTGAATTGCCAAACACCAGCTGGCTGATGTAACCAAAAGGCTTTAGAATGTAAATGTATTTTTAAATATTGCATTTCGAAGGTTTTTAATCCCAAGATTCAGTCGTTCTTCCTGGTCCTCTCCTCACACCATGGCTAACTACCTTTATTACTTTTACACTTTGCCCATATACCAGTGAGTCTCAGCGCATGGGTTTTCTGTGTGTATTTCCAGACAACAGCACCCACTACTGGAAGAACCTCATCTTTGCAGCTTGCTGCTTTTCAGACTTCCATTACGGTACTATGAGTATTGTCAGTAGTTTGCCTTGATGTGAATCGTGGAAATGATGCAGATATTTTAACCTGCATACTTTAGTCACAGTGCTTTGAACAAAGGAGCATCGCTAAAATGTATGAGGACTCCGGAGTCTGAGGTGACAACTGGCAAAGGAAAAGCTTCCCCAGAGAGAGGAAGAAGCCCTGGGAGGAGGCAGACTGACGGGGGAAGCCCCGCCTCCTCTGGCGGGCACTGGGCAATGCCAGTCTACATAAATTAGTGCAGGTAAAATCAGGCAGATGGTGGGACAGCACAGGTATGTAGGCGAATCATGGAGCAGGCAGGCATATGGGCCGCTGGGGTGGCAATGCAGGGGGGGGGGGGCGATGCAGGCAGGCAGAAACACAGGTAGGCGGTACGCAGGCAGGGGGCGCCCTTGTACCCGGACCTCCGAGTGGCTCATCCCGCAGGGGGGGACGGAATAATGAAAGTGTACGAGTGAGTGTGGAGTAGAAAAGCGACAGTGCACGTCAGCAGAGTCAGAACTGTAAAAACGCCCTGGCGGCATCACGAGGAGCGAGAGGCAGCTGGGAACACTGGCAGGAGCAGTGACAGCACTGCAACAGGCATGAGTAGGGACAGCACTGCAACAACAGATTTACTTATCAAGCAGATGCTTTTCTCCAAAGTGACATACAAGCGGAGAAATCTTGGGGTCAGAGAGCAGGGTCGACCAGCTTCCCCGGAGCAGCGAGGGTCAAGCACAGGGTTTGAATCATTCCAGACACACTGTGCTGCACACTATTCCTGGGTCATATGCAAAGCAAGAGCATTAGCACTGATAGGATGGTTCATCCAAAGTTAATAACACGTAATAGAAATAGAAAGGTGATCTTGAAGAGCTTAAATTTAGCTGAACATTCTAGTTTGCCTGAAGCTTGTTCAGGAGTACGATCGATATACTGCATTGCTTATTTCTTATCATTAATTCTTCCTTTTTAAGTGGAGTCTAGGCGACCAGGAAGCAAATGCTCACTTATTACAGATACCTGCTCAAGTTCAGAAAGGCCTCACCGATCCGGCTGAATGAGTGTGCATGCCTGTTAATATAAGGGCTGCTGTGGTCATTGAAGTAATAGATTGATTATCATTAAGAACTGATACAGTAGCAAAGCTTATGATTAGTTGTACCTCAAACGTTAAGAGAGTGTGATGTGAGCCTGCAGGATTCAGAGGATACAGATTCCACAGGAAAACCGTAACTAAGGATCGAAGTATGATTACAGAAATGAGCAGAACCTACATTCTGCAGAACATTAAGAGTCAAGAATAGAAGTGAATGCAGCGTTACGGACCAGGATGTCAGATGTGTTAAATCTATAACCCAACTTCTCAGAGACTCCTACATTCAACTGAAATACACCACCACCAACTTGTGATTCGGACAGGGGTTTTGTTTATAAATATACCCAGAGAAGATAGATTTAGTGCCATGGAGTCATTTTGTTTAAGGCAGTTTACTGTCAGGTAAGAAACTGAGACTTAAGTCAGTTATGAGATCATTAATTAGTAGTGCATGAGGAGTTAATTAGGTTCCGGAGCCTGAACTTTAGCTTGTCATGACAGGCATCATGTGACAGAGGTTCTAACTTGATGTGTATTAAGATATTATAGGAGACAAGAGACCTCTATGATTAACAGACACTGGATCAATTGTTTGGATCCTAGGTGACGACACCAAGCATCTAGCAGATGGTCAGTTAAACTGGTTTGCTGTCTGGCTCTGGTTAGTCATCAGACTAATAGCTAAGTTATTCAACGGAAGTTTGGCACCAGCCCGCACGCTGTGAATGCCGTCTCTCTTCAAGGCGTACCCCTAAAAAACTGGCAGCCATCTAGGGAATCTCCATCATTTTCTGAGCACCATTCAAACACACCAATGATGCAGAGACCATAATCTGCAGTACATTTCATCGCCACATCTTAGCACATCTTCTTCGCAAATTTAGTCATCTCTACAACATTCATCTTTATGATCTCTGATTGTATTTTGTAGCGAAACCTGCACGAGTCTTTGTCTCAGAACACCCATGGTGTACACTGTGTGAAAAGAAAAGACAAAGCAGGGTGTAGATAATGTTTGGGAGAGATCTTACCACAGTAGTGTGGGCGAACTGGAAGGGGAGAGGGTTAGGGATTTTATTTTACGAAGTTAAAATTGCATCTTATATCCATTAGATGGTATTAATTAGGCATCACTTGAATGAAAACCGGCACTATTTTGGAAACAAAAGTTTATTGGGAAATTGCATTCATTTCCCCTTTTCATTTTGACCTTGTTTGGAATGAATGCCGCTGCATCAGGTGCACTCACACTAGGGAAAGAAAATGACTCATTCAGTTACATTATTCATAACGAGCCGTGGCTAAACTTGGGACTATTTCAAAGGTAAATGAACTTCAATTAACACAAGTGCCGTAGTATAATTATTATACTCCTATGTCCTGCTGTGTCCTTGTATGCTTAACTGTATTTTTATTTTTAATGTTTCACCATGGACACTGTGCAATTGGCCCATCTAAGGCTTGTTGGTGCAAATAAAGGGAAATTAATTGTGAATATCCGAGAAGGGTGATAATGTCGATAGCTGTGCCTGAGCTCTGAGTTACTCTCTGTTGTTTATCTTTGTTAGTAATATATGTCATTTTAGGCTTATTCACCATCATACACCTTGCTTACATTGCGCAGGCTGTGGCTGATCACTATTGTTCACCCTCAGTTTTCACGCTGCACACCATTCCTTAGAATGGTTTCAGGCAACGGTAGCGGATGGAAAACCAGTCAGCCGTAAACTCAGTCGGGGTTTAACCAAGCTTCTCTCCTACTCTGACTTAGGGATTAACAAGTGTCCCGCGATGGACTGGCATCCTACACAGTGTGTTCCCTGTGTTCGGCGGTGCGCCCCCTGCTGGCTGGAGTAGGTTCTCGCCCCCCTTTGTACCAGGTAAGTGGTGTAAAGATGACGGATGGAGAAGCGTATCTCCCGTGTCCCTGTCCTCGTAGCACACTCCCCTGTGCCAGGCTGTTGACTTGCCACGGAGCCTTTAGAAGGTATCTCACCTTCTCCTTTAGAAGGTATCTCACCTTCTCCTTTAGAAGGTATCTCACCTTCTCCTTGTTAGCGCCTCCAGTTTCCTGTCACCTCTGAACCCCACCACCATCACATGTTCCATTAGGGATGTGTCACCATCGCCCCCCGGTGCCAGCCTGTAGTTAATACTCTCATTACACGCTGCTCTGTACCGCCTCAGCTTCCTCACTGGAGAGATAATCTGTTGATTATGCCCTTATTGCTTTTGTGGTTTTCAGTTCCATGTGTATCATTACATTTCCTGTTCACACGGCTCGTGTCCTCCCTTCTCGTCCAATCACAGCTTGGATTTATGGGTTACAGCTTTTTCTCCTCACTTCCCATATCTCTATAAATCCGAGAGGCGGAAAGTTCGCTGGGGTGGAAAGTTTGTGCTGAAACATTTAAATACATCATACCTTTTTGTTAGCTTGGGCTGTTACGATTGTGTCGGAATAACCGCCACAGTGAACTAGAGGACTTTCCAAGGTTCATAAATGTTTTTAAGACTTGGATTATATTTCCATTCACCACAGGTGGGCAGGCCGGGGAAGAATGCGTGACAGTGTGACAAACTGATTTTGGTCACTGTTAGTCTGCATTCCGCTTGATTAAGTAAACTACACACAGAAAATCAAAAATGTTCCCGTGTCCTGGTGATAAATATTACTTTGAGAAGGAAACTGTGTGCACTGAGGAGAGAGAAGATTAGAGAATCGCAATAACACAGAGAAAAATGGCCAGACAGACAGTAGCAATATTGTACATTATAAGGAATGGGACTGTTATTCACTGAATGTGATGATTACTAATGTGACATTTGCAGCTGTGCATCAGCTCTTGGTCCCTCTAATGAACAGCATGTCTGATTGAGTTTGCAGCCCCTGTAAATGCACATAACAGTACCAGTACATTGTATTGCAAGTATTTACCTCAATGGAAATTTATTACAGTGCATGCATTTCTATGGGAGTATGGTCGATATGTCTTTGTAATAAAATGCAATGTATTTGAGTTCATTTACTGTTACTCTGGGTGTAAAGTGAATGAGGTGTATTTAATACTTTGGCCATGATGGAAGCACTGTTGAAAAGTGTGGAGGACTAATTTGCTAGGAAATTGGTGGGTTAATGGATGCCTCAGTACTGACTCTTAGTTAATTAGCTCACTGTGAAGGCATTATATTGCAGGCACACAGAGGTCTAAGTGTATATGAGCACAGAAAAGCAGATGCAGATTTGCAAATTGAGACAGTGTGTGTCTGAGAGGGAGATGTTTATGAAAGAGAGGTCAGTATTATGCATTTCCTTTGTTTGTCTTTTCATCTGAATCATTCCCCTGAAATGGTTTCATTGAATAACCCAGACAGCGGAGCAACCGCAGGGGAAGATTGCTCATCAGACCATGATTAAAAAGCATGTTAACTCCCCATTCAGAGAATTTCCGCATTGCACGCTAGCATCAAACTCCTTATTTGATCGAATTCATCTGCCTAAAAAAGTGAGTAACAGATGAATTACTGTGAATAGCCTTTAAGCTATTTAGGTGAAAAGACGTCCTTGATCTTGGCAAACAGAAGTGGGGGGCGTTACGTTCTCTAGAGGGGAAAAGGACAACACCGAAAGTCAGGGGTTCAGGCATGATTTAATTTATTTCTGTTATTTAAAAAATATCCCACTCATTCACGTTTCTCATAAACACACGGTAAGGCATTATTTGTAAAAAAAAAAAAAAATAATAATAAAAAAAATAAACAGCTAAGATATATATATCAGGCCCCACCCAAATGTGTTTAAACTTTATCATTGTAAATTCCCAGTTTTAACAGAGAGCATCTCGCCGGAAAATGCATCGCCGTCCCCGTGTTTATAACCTCCCACGGAGAAAACCTTGAGCTGTTCACACTCCGTAATAGAAAATATGAAGGATCGGGGAAAGTGGATCGACCGTGAAAAAGGAAAAATAAAAAAGAGGAGGAGTTTACAAACCGGATAAAGAGCCGTGACATCAGCTTGGAGAAATGTATGTGCGGTGGGAAAGGAAGAATTACAGAGCCGTGTGACTCGGGAAGAGGAGCGGACGGCAGAGACGGGGAAGGCGTTTCCATTCCCAGCCCGGCGAGTCTGCACGTACGAGCGGGCGAATCGGGCCGATTGCCCGGCGCACAGAATAAACCTTATATCCAATTTACTGTCACTGATACGCGTTTCAGATCATTCAGAACGAACTGTTAATAATTTAGTAGCTCCAGCAACATATTTGTATTACTCGGGAAAAAGAAGAAGGGACTTTTACAAAAGGATAATTTTCAAATCCAAAAGAACGTGAGAAAAGGCTACAGACACCGGGATAAGGAAACGCCTTTTTGTTTTTCTTTTGCTGTTTAAGAGCATCACTGCGCGGCTGATTGATTCCATCCGGAGTAAGTTAATGTCTCAACAGTGTATCGTGCATCATCCACATTTCGGATTGTCTGTAACTGGCTTACTTAAACTAGTTGCAGACTTTATTTTTTAAAGAACTTAATAGCTCATGTGTCCTAAGTATTTATGTTTAAAAGGATGGTGGTTAAATTGCGTTACTTTTATGTATTTGCTAGGTTTTACGAAAATGTCCTCTATGGCGACATTTCTGAGTCAAGTCAATAGCTGTTTCTAGATTACATCTTCGTTCGTGTGCGCATCTAATTCATAAAGACATTAATAAATGAAGGAATCTACAGGTGGATATATGTGGTTTTATAAGGTGCGTCGGGAAAATATGATGGCGGCTGTATCTAAGAACCGCGCTTTAAATGCTTCATGACTGTAAAACTGTCAGCTGTCACAAAGTCAGACGAAGCAGGTTAACCTGGCTGCAGTATCGAGGCGCTGCTCAGAGTTTCGACGATGGTGCAACGGTGCTGTACTTTAAATCGCTTAGAAAGATACTTTATGAACCTACAATTGCGACTTCAGAAATTGTAAATTAAAAGAAAAACACAAATATAATGTTTAAAGTTTAAATTGCGCCCGAAAACACGTGCAGCAAAACATCAACCGGCCCATTAAATTTAAGTAGTTATATTTATTTATTTATTTTTGTGTAAAATGCAGGCTGTGGTTGTTCACTCTTTATCTGAGCCCTGATATAAACCCCACAATGCATTTTATACCCCCATTTCATCTGTGGTCATAATGGTTTTGTAATGGTTTGGCTGAAGGCCCCCCAACCCCTCCCTCGGCACCCAGCAGCCCCGGAGTCATTGCGGTGTCTGTTATTACCTCGCTTCTCAAAGGCGAGGAAATGTCATCATTTCTTTGTTCCGTGATGTATTAATTTCATATGATGCCATCCTGCTGAACCCTAGTGCATGCAGGTGTGCCATTCACTGTGACAGAATGAAATGAGATCAGTGCATGGTTGGTACCTGGTGAATCATCGGAGATATTTTTTAAGTTTAGTTTCAAACCTACTGTGGATCAAGGAAATGCTTCTTCTTTTTTTTTTTTAAAAAAAAGAAAGATTTCACTTGATGACACGGTGCCGTGTGACGAGCTGATGGCATAATATGACTGGCGTGACCTAACCTCTCATAAACATGAAGGACTTGCCGTGATGAATACTGGTTTTTAATGGGGTGGTCTGATGGAAGGTGTTAGACTCTGTTATTAACATGTTTTTCAGACCATATCCTGCAAACCAAAAAAACCTCTTTCAGATTCTCCATTCATGAATTTTGCTGTATTGGGACTGTTTTTCCTAAAATGTGCGAGGAGCTGATCTTTCAGTAAAAACACTGCAGTCAAGTGCAGACAGATAAGAGCTTATTTGCAGTGCATATGCACTGTGATGTGAAATGATGCATATTTGCAGTGCATATGCACTGTGATGTGAAATGATGCATTTTTGCAGTCATAAAATTTTGCTCAAATTGTCGTGCAGCTGGTTTCCAACACGGATTTTGTTAAAGATGTTGCTTGTTACCCCCACACTCAAAACTACGTACATGCATTGATTCTTTTTCTGATTTGAACCATCTCTAGTAACCATCTTGTGTAGTGGCTTTCATAAATGCACGTGAACATTAGCAGAGTGAAGTGTCATACTTGGTTTTCAGATAATTAATAACTGCCTGTAAATAATAATAATAATAATAAAAAAAACATTTCTAATACGATACAAAGAGATAATTATAATCAACTTAACTATGGTTAAATGAATGTGAATTACAGCAGTTATAGCACATTTAACAAGACAGAGCTGACTTGCCTAAATGACTTTGCTCCTAACTGGGCTGTTCTCCCTGTCATCATGACAGAATAGGCAGTATTTGAAGACTGTGTTTTAATTCCTGACCTTGATGACATGTTGATTTGTGAAGTTCCTGTAACCATGGCAATCCTGAGACCTTCAGCGTGACCTCCAAGCTTCATTCCAGTTAAGCATGTATTCATATTCTTACTGATTTTTTCATTTTTGAAAACAATAGCCATTACAACTATATAACAGCTTATATTATGGATAATTACACTAAAAGTATACATTTGAATTCTCATTGGTGACTAACCTAACGTATTGCATCCGAATAATGATAATTTATTGTGCGTTCTGTAATTTCAGAAATATATGACAAAAAGTCCCCGGTTGTTCATATGTAATCTTTCTCCATTTTTAGTGATGCGCAGATGGGGTGGTTTCTGGCCGATATCGATAGGTGATTATTTCGAAAACTGACAGCGATACCGATTATCTGGGAGGTTCTGCTTTAATAATAAGTTTCACTCCACGCAAATAAATCAATAAATAAATAAATTCCATTCCAAAAATATGAAGAGCATTTATTTTTGGTTAGAAAACATGAATTGTGGCATACAGCAACAGTCCCAGAGCACTATATTTTATAACTATATACATCTTATATATTTATAGCAGTGAAGGGCTGATCATCAAGTGTGATAAACTCTGTCATTTTCTGAGTAATATATTTTGATTTTGCATTGTCTGTGCTGAATTTTCCTTTACTATCAAACGCTCGTGTTACTGACGGAGTACCGTTATTCAACAATACTCCAGCCTTCTTTATTGGGACTGATTTATTTTCCAGAAGCGCTTCATACTCTGTCTTCATACTCTTAATACTCTTACTACTGTCTCGCCTTAAGGTGACCAATCACATTTGCTGTGATGAAATGTTTATTAGTAGAGCCTGCTCATGAAATTTTAGCAGTTAATGTTTGCAAAATGCATTTCTAGTGCTGTTTTCGGTAACGTTAAAATAATTCAGCACAGCAGACGTTTTTCTGATTTTAGTATGCGGGTGTGCCATGAAATATGGGTCACCATTATAAAGGTAATAACTGATGGTAAATATCGGCTCATTTTTAACCATTGGCTGATGGCTGTTGCTTTATCGGCCAGTACAATTGGTGCATCTCTACTCATTTTAAATACGGTTTCTGTTCTTCTCTTCCTAGTTAGTGTGTTACTACCATGAGTGTCAAATTGCTTAATAATGAAACATAAATATGTTCAAAGAGCACTGTTGCAAAGGCAGAGACTTCGGGCTGTTACTGAACGTAGAATGTTGATGCTTCTACCACTCATGTCGATTCCACTGTTTCTTCTCCCATTCCAGCTTCACTTTTTACATGTTCTGTGTGCAAGTTGAATATGTGTTGTGACAGTATGCATCCTTGTCTAACTCCTTTATTAATATTGTCCAGTGCAGAGATTCTTTATAAGGACATTGTGGTGCAATAAGACATGTGACCTCCTTCTGAAATTCCTTGGTTCTGTTGACTAGCCATGATGTGTCACAAATAATGTCTTGTTTCTTGGTCTTCCTTTGTCCAGCTTCTATGTCAGGCAGATCTTATGCTGTGTAATCTGCATTTATCGAAAGCTCGAAGTCTGTGACACGGGGAAATAATAAATGTCTTCCAGTCTGATTTTCGTTCATTCTGTAGGTCATTATGTTGCTTTCCAGATTTGTTTGGAAAAATAAATGATGCGTTCATCTGGCTGGAAGTGACCTAGTCCGAGTTCACTCGTGTCTACGATGTTGACTTGTTAATGGTCCATTTCCATCCTTCCCACGTCCAGCGTTCCGTGGCTCCTTCTTCCCGTGTTCCATATTCCAGTTGTGATCCTTTCTTTTCAGCTTCGGATTTTTCTTCCCCACATGTCAGCATCGGTAACACAGATGTTCAAAAGACTTTGATCGAGCTGCGTCACAAAGCCTGGCTGTATTCCAAAGAATCCTTAGCTCTTCCTCAGTGACATACTGGATGCTTCCAACCTCAGGATCCCAGCAGTCCATCATTATTTATTCTGGTGTTTCTTTTGGTACCGAAGTGCTTCACCACTGCCTTCTTCCAGGCAGTATGAAATTATGTCATTACAGTTGCGATCATTTTCCACCTACACAGTCATGTATTGCTGCTGCCCACTTGATAGTAAATGGTAGCTTTGGTGTAGAAACACGGCTTAATCCCATTTTCCTGACCTTACCCATGATCTTGAAACTCCAGGTAACGTAGCTGGTAGCTTCCCCGATGCACACAGGCCTCCTCGCCACAGCGGGGCGCCGTTCCATCCCTAGTTGCATGTGTCATGTCGCCATTCGCAGGTTCGTCACCTTCCTGTGTTTTCCTTTTGGTTTGTAAGCTTCAGTACAGGTGATAATTTTCTGTTTGTGTGAAAAGGAGAGAGTGAGAATGTGGGAAATGAGGCTTAAAAGCGACATTAAATCTAAAGTAAGATGATAAAAGAATAGGAGAGAGAGGATGTTGGGAAGTATTAGAAAAAGATTAATGATTTTGCAGTAGCTGCCCCTTCAAATACAGCTTAGGAAAGAAGAACCATGTCTTCAGGTAAAGCCGTAGGTGTTCAGTCTGCCTCTGATTCTGTGCATCTCTCAATCTGATGCTTCACAGCTCACTTGGTTACAGGCTGAGCATTGCAGATATAGTGAGAGCTTCTCAGAACCGCCTGTGTGTGGGTTTGCTGGTGTAGCTGTCATGCCGTGTGTTATTCTGGCATGCCGTCCTCACATGTTTCATTCATTAGCAACTTTCTCCTTATTTGTGTGTCTGTGGGGGGGCCGTGTCACATCCACCAGAATCCCTGCTTGCTCCGTGTGATGTGGTTGTGTTGCTGTTCTGTGCTTTGCACCGTTGTTGATCTGTGTTTTGTGGATTTGTTACTCCTGGAGAAATCCAGAGCTGGTTTAGTGCTGGGGAGGCCGTGCTCTGGGGGTGTGAAATCCCTCTAACTCATTTTAAACCAAGAGCTGTGCAGTTGTGCTGATGTGACTTCCTGGTTCTGGTGCTTGTATCACTTGGTCCTTGTCCTAGCAGAGCCAAGCTTTCCTCACTGTACCACGCCCATGATTATTCATCCTCACTGTTAGAACTGTTAGTCATCATTATTTTCATCAGTGTGGATTTTGCATTTTTGTTTGTCAATTGAAAGTTTGCTCTGCTGGAATCACTTAATAGTCACTAAATTACTTGATATTTATTATTTAAGTGCAATATAATCCCTATTCATAGAGCTCCTTTTCTCGCGTGCTTTTTATTTGAGTTCTCCTTATATTCTTTCAATAACTGCACTTCAGTACTGCTTCCAGCATTACTGCTGGGCTTGTTTTTGGACCCCTTGCTGCTGCAGCTTTAAAAGTGTTTCAGAATTTTGTGATTTTCTTTTCGCTTCCATGAGGCATGTTTGCTCCCGGCGGTTCCAGGCACTTCGCGTTCCTCTTCTTTGCCCTCCATGTCCAGGTCTGGCACTTTCTCTTTAGAAGAACCGAATCCCTTTATCCTTCTGGAGCTCGCACCATCGTCGAGGATGATGTTTTAATTTACTGTTATAAAGAATGAAGCCAGAGGTGGAGAGGATGGAGAGGACTGGACGCCGGTTCAGCCCGGTTTCAATACACGTCCCTGAGGGTAGAAATGGATTTTCTTTTTTTTGCAGGCAATTTCCTGTCTGCGTTTACTGCTCGTGCTCATCACATTGTGTTTATTGTGTTTACTTCCAGCCTTTCTGGTATTGGTTTATGGAAACTATAAAAATGATCCTCTGCCTCAGATCAATTAGATTTGGAGGTAGTACAATGAAATGTTTGTTCATCCATCTTTTAGTTGCTTGTCCCAATAGCAGCATAGGGCGGGTACTGGATGGATGCTGGTCTATCACAGGGCTCATACACAGGCTATGGGCAGTTCCGAGGAATTTGGACTATGTGCCTGTTTTTGCACTGGGTGCAAACCCTCAGCCCTGAAGTTGTGAAGCCAGTGAAGCACTGCTTCACTAACCAGTGAAGCACTGCTTCAAAGTTTCAAAAAAAAAATGTGTGCATGCTGTGTTTATTCAGTGGAAAATGTCTCCCTCGGCTTGTTGCCCACAAACACCTTGGTTGTTGAGGCCTTAATTGTTTCCATTTTGCAAAATCAATTAGTTATTGCAGAAACGCGCTCTCTGGCTCAGACACAAGAGCGTGTTTTGTAATTGGCTTGGTTACTGTGGGAATAGCTAATATTCTGTGTTTCTGTAGTGGGGTGAGTTAGTTGCTGTACTCCCTGTCTCTCTTTAATGGTATTTCAGTCCGTTTTGAATGTACTGTGCCGTCATTATGTCAGAGGGATGACTGGTGTTTACAGGCTTGATATTAAAACATTTTACATTTGAGGGCCCTTTAAATGAATAATAGTTGACTTCTGGCTGTGTTTTTCTAACCATGGTTACGCTTTATTATTTTATTGTTATTATTAATATTTGAATATTTAGTAAGGTGTGTGTTTGTTGGCATTTACACGAGCATGTATTAGGATACTTTTGATTTGTATAAAATTTGTAAAATAAATTGTGCTCAGTGGAATTTATGCCGCTTTGTGTCATTCTTAGATCTTAGATCTAGTAGATAAACAGGTTCATTCTCTCCAAATACAAATGAGTGAGCTGTAGTTCTGCCGATCAAAGTGTGCCGTGGTCCATCCATCTGGCTGACGGGACTGAGGTTTTACGGCTGAATGAGAGTGAAGGTCCTGTCACCCCTGGCAGTCGGTGCCGTTGGCTGTAGCTCGGAGCAGCACGGTTAGGGCAGGGTGTGTTCATCACTGACAGTCTGACACTGGCTGTACTGAATGTTTGTTCCGCTGCTGGTCTGTCAGCAGCTGTGCATTAACCACCTGATGGTGATCATGACCATCCCAGGTAAAATAAGTCTTATGTGCACATTTAATATGGGCCCTCCCTGAAATTAATATATTAATCCTCCCCATTCTGTCATCTTAGTTACAAGAGACAATCATGAAGTAAAAATGTTTCCCAAAAAGTAGCAGTGGGATGATTTTTGGATTAAGTAGGAATTATTTGGTGTTTCACTGAGTGTTTTTTTTTTTTGGGATTTGAACCAACGACCTCCCAATCACAGGCTCAGCTTCCAAACCTGCTGAGTCACACGCCGCCCCCACATGCACTCATGCACTGTTCTTACTTTGTGCTGTGCTTTGTGCTTAGAGCCCAGTGCGGGCACTCAGCCGAACCCCTTCCCGGGTGACGGGTGAATCGGGGGGCTACGAGTCCCTAATGGACCCCCGTCACCTACCCTCTGCAGTGAATAGACAGTTGCCGCCCCAGCACTGCGGCATCCATATGGCTCTTCTGTGCGTTGTTCCTCTGCAACAGTAGTGTCACAAGCCGCGTTTTTTTGTGTTCCATCCCCCGAGACGCATCCGTTCCCTGGCCGCGCTCAGTAGTGCCTGGCACGGCCGAGGGTGAGAGGTGCCCCCTTCATCAGACACTCCCCTCCGGCTCCTCTTCCTGTCTCTCTATCCCAAACTTGTTCTTCATCTTCCATTAGGGCTGTGGGGGCGACATCTCAGCAGACGCAGTTACCTCCTAACGAATACCTCCCTCTGAGTGCCATATACATACAATCTGTCTGCATTCAGACGTCTTACTCAATGAATTTTACAGTCATAGCCAAAGTTAACCTTCACTGTGTATTCGTGGCGATGTAATGCACCTCTTTCCTTCCTGTCCTTCCAGTCGCCTTTTCCCATTTTTTGCGACGATAGCATGTCATCAGTCTGCAGTTCATGCGATGTGGGTCCAGTAGATAGCAGTGCATTGTGGGTTGGTTTTAATTAATGTGTTGTATATTCCAGATAGTTTTAACCTGCATTGGAATCTTTCAGGTTGCCTGAGGCTGAGCTGGTTAGAAGACTGGTTATCAGAGCTTGCTAATTTATTTTGCTTATCCATATAATAATGATTTAATTAAGGTGTTTTGCCTTATTTCAGATCTTTTGTCCTGTGTTCTTCACTGCAGTCACCTTAATGAGAGTAGAGTTGCACATTCTAATCTCATTGGTCACACACTGAGCAAAATTTCTCACGCATCACATGACATTAGGCAGGGAAAGATTAAATGGGACGTATAGATGGGAGCTGGTGTACGGCGTAGAAGGGGGCTCTTTTGTGATGTAAATACGGAGTTCCCATGGAGAGGACTAGGTAGGTTTCATTGGTATGGTAGCTTTTTGTGAGTTGGGTTTATGAGAGAAGGCGAGATCATTCGGTGTGGGCTGTGAACGTGGTTTCAGTATGTTTCTGCCTGGAAAAACCCAATCTCCTGAAAAACCCAATATCAAGGAGACATTACAAAGTAGTAGTTATGGGTGCATAAAGTAAAAGAAAAAAAAAAAGGAATTTTTGTGAATATTTCATGAGGAAAATGCACCGAAAGCATCCTTTTGTAAGTGTAATAGGATGTTCCCTTCAATCCTTAATAAAGCACAAGTTGCTAATAGCTCTGTTGTTCAGTTGAAGGTAAACCTGCCAAGTACAACAATGAAGATTCAAACACCCTCAAAACGGCTTTAAAGGAATACTAAATAAGACATTAAGGAGACGTGGTGGAGAAAAATGGCTGTAATCATCCCACTAAACCAGATGCATATCTAGTCCTTCGCCTGTTCGTTACTCATTACCCAGTGCTTATACTTCGTTTCACTTTGAGGGGACACAAGTAACTTAGTAACTCATTTACTACTCAAGTACAAATCACAAACAAACCTAATAACTGTGAAATACATGAAGCGTTACGACTGATTAATGATGCTTGAACATGAGATCGGTAGGTAACGAATACTTGGTTTCTGGTTAATGCATTAAGTAAGAATGTACTGCAACATTATTTGTGCCCCTTCAAGTAAACTGTTACACTTCTTTTCTTCATTGTTTTCCTTGTATATCACTTCTCGGCCTCCTATGCTTGTTTTCTCGATTGGCTTTATTTCAGTGTCTCATTTGCCCTCTTTTCCATTCTCCATCCTTTTCTTCTTTACTTCTTCTTACCATCCATCTCCTCTATTTCATAGACTCCCCTGACCCAGATACCTCTAAGGGAATTTGTCAGTAAGGGATGTTGCAAGCCCCTGCATATTCTCCCTCTCACACTCACTCACAGAGGCAGATTTAGGCTGTGTCTGTGCCCTGTAATTGCTGTGAGCTCTTTCTCTGTGTCTGTGCCCTGCAATTGCTGTGAGCTCTTTCTCTGTGTCTGTGATGCACGCCCAGCCCAGCCTCCTGGTGCGCAGCACGGCTTGGCCAGCAGGTGGCCATGTGAGCGTAGGGAGTCGGCCAGATACTGGGAGTCGGGGGAATGGTGACTCGGCAGCTGCTCTGCATGTGGGCCAGAGCCATGGACCGAAGCGGCTGAAAGCGTCCCATTGTCTGTCCTTAGCAGGGGGCTACGGTGGAAGCTCAGTCTGTACACCTACACAGCCCCCTCTCCACACACACACACACAGACACACACACACATACACACACACATACACACACACAGACACACACACAGATACAGACACAGACACACATACAGACACATACAGACACATACAGACACATACACACACAGACACACACACAGACACACACAGATACAGACACAGACACACATACAGACACACACAGACACACACACACACACAGACACACAGACACACACACACACTCACACACTCACACACATACACACTCACACACTCACACACTCACACACATACACACTCACACACCCCTTCCTTGCCTGTCCTGCCTCACTCGCTACAGAAGTCCAGCCTCCGACATACCAGCTGCTGTGTCTGAGTGTGGACACAGTGCCGTCTGAGGATGAAATCTGTACCGCACTAAAAGTCCTGGAATGTCGCTGGACGGCGGCGCAGCCCGGTTCTCCCTGCCAAAGTGGAACGGCGCGGCCTCCCTCTGTACCCACGAGCTCGGCGTAAACAGAACGCCGCTTGTGTGTCCTGCGGCGCTCTAAATGGGGTCGTCTGATGGGCCGTCTGACAGGGTGTTGGCTCCGAGCGCTGCATTCTGAAAGAGAGAGTGTTTAACCCCAAGGCACCCCCCCCCCCCATTAAACAAAGGGCACTTTGCGATGAGCTGAGCGTGAAATGGTGAATACGAGAATATGAAAGAGGTAGGATACGGGAGCGATAGTAAGTGAACCCAATGGGGAGATGGTGTAATTTCGTGAGGGAAGAGAAAATAACAGGAAATAAGCAGAGAGAACGTTCTCCTGGTCATGGAGAGAGTCATGTGTCTCACTTAGGGGGTTTGCTGTCCTTATAGGAGGTTCAGCCACTGCTCTCCTCTGCCCCAGAGTCTCTTTCCCTGAATAGATGATGTTTTCCGTGATAGATTCTGGGTAGGAGCAGTTGATTTTCCGTGGTTCATCGCTGTTCTGGCGTCACAGTGGTTCCGTGTCGATCAGAGCAGGCTGTTCTCTCACACGCAGAGGCAGCGATACCTGAAAATGGCTTCCGCATAAAAGCAAAGCGCAGCAGCTAAGGGGCACTATGAAGGATTAGTAAAGCCAAAGGCATACCTCTAGGGAACACGCACCCTCTCCCAGTAACCGCACACCCTCGAACTGGTCACTTTCAAAGCGTAATGCCCATGTGTGCGGCTTGAGGTGGGGCCGTACCCCCCAGGTGGCGTTAATTCGTTATCTCTGGCAGACTTTCTAAAACCCATTTTAAAATTGGTTTTGCATTTCAAAGTGTCAATAGGCTCTTAAAGAAAATTGCTTAACTTCAGCAATTATTCTTCTTTTTTCCCGAAGGCCAAGTGTTTCTGTACAAAATATCACACTAATGAAGAATGGCAGTCATAGACAAAGCTGTAAAACCAAGCAAATCAACTGTTGCTTCCAGCAATTAAACCCAGTTTCAGCCTATTATTTTTAGCTGAGTCGATTCTGTGGTTCTTGGAAATGTGGTCAAGGGATTTGAAGGGAATGGTGACGGTAAGAGTGTTTTTAGAATAAATCAGTGCTGTATTTTGAGGTTCCTTGGCTGAGGGGGGGGGGGGGGAGTCGCTTTAAAGGCCCTTCCTTTAACGAATGCCTGCAGTGAATGGCTGAAGCGACATAAAACCTCTGTGTGCTCCACCATGTGCAGAGCTGATTGGGTGATGAGCTGATTGGGTGATGTCATAGTGAGAGTTGAGCAGCAAGTCTGCCCTGTACTTACGGTGCGACGGCATGGTCTCTTCAGCAGACTCAAAAAGCCTTGTTGTGAGGAGTGTGACAAGGGCACTTGCAGGGATGTTGTGTGGAGGGAGATGGAGCCTGTTTTTGTTCTACTGATCTAACAAAGCTTAATGACTGCATCAGACCTCTTTGCATCTTAATGCATTCTCAGTATAGATCTTATACAGAGGAACTTACCTTCAAATGCTCATTCATAATAGCATAAGGAGCGTGATTATTGTTTGTTTTTTATTTACTGCTTTGTTCACAGAAGTGGTAACTTTTGTTACGTAATGATGTTCTTCAGGAGATCTTGAGACATTTTACAGTACATCGCTAGCTCACCATCCACCCCCGACGTTTGCCACCCACGTAAGTGATGTGTTGTGCCAGAACGCCATGCATCAGTTGCTGGGGCCACGGCCTGGATTTTAATTAGTCCACAAGGCTCAGAAAGGGTGAGATTGAAAGACAGACGGCCAGTTGGGGAGCCGGCCTGGGACATGAGGCTGGCACCCCCCCCCCCCCGGTATCGATTCCCGCTGCGAGTACAGCGAATCGGCCCCCGAAAGTGAGAAATGTCACGGAGAGATGCTTCTCCTAAAGCACGTTGTCTGAATCATCACCTTCTGACCTTCGTGCTTCGATGAAAAAGGAGTTAGAAAGCAAGTCGCTTCCTCCGTTCTCTGGTCCTGGGGTGGAGCGTGACGTCTGACATCTGTATGGGAAAGAAGCAAGCGTGGTTGCGCCCCCCCCCTCCCCCCCCCCGTCGTCACATCTGTGCGTTAATAGCGGAGATAGGAAGCCAAGCGGAGGGGGCGTAGGGAAACGGCAGATGTTTCCTGCCAGACCTGTGATTTTGATTGTCCTTCTTGTAAACAGCTTTGATGTCCCAGCCTGGCGAGGCTGCTACTGGTATATATACAGTTTCTCATATGTTCTGCATGGCTAATGCATTTCAATGGTGCTCTTTTGTCGATGACTGTTATTTAATACAGCAGCTTCCAAGTCACACAGCAAAACAGGCTTCGGTCATTAGTCACAGGAGGAGCTTATCAATCTGATAGTGTTTATCTGCTTGTCAACAAGCTAGACTCTGTTTGTACTGTGTTTTTTTTTTTTCCATTTCACTGTCAGGTGCTCATGTCACAGCTTTTGTTTGGTGTGATTATTTCAAAATGGAAAATAATGACGCTCAATAAACAGTGTTATTGGGGTGAATAAGATTTTCCTGAATTCATTGACTCCCTATTTTTCGACTCCTCTCTCGTCAATGGTCTAAAACGTGCAAATTAAACTGTCATTCTGGACTGTGCAAGGCTGTTCCTGGTCCATTGGTAGGTTTAGGTTTGGTCTGGTCTGCTGTGGTAGCTGGTTGGAGTCAGGTCAGGTCCTGAACCCAGGTTTTGGTTTATATCTGGTGTTGGGTCAAGCCTTTACCAGGAATGAAGCAAGTTCCATATATTCATTTGTCTTGGTTTTTTCTGAAGACCTGCCCCCCAAACCCTAACCTTTGGTGTTTCACTTACAGCTTCTCATTTGCATATTACCCCCCAACCCTATGGCCCAATGTTAGTTTTTTTTTTTTTTTTTTGGATGGGGGAGCTGCTTTCCGTTGCTAGGCAACTGTGTTCTGTTTGAAAAGCAAAACTGGTTTCCATGACAACATCAGCTATGTGTTAAGACTGGATGGCAGGCTGGTGAGCGGGGTGTGTGGCATGGGTAATGGGGGGCGGGGGGGGGGGGGGGTCACTAGGAGCATGGCTCTTTCTAGGTCCTCTTTGTCTCTGAACGCGGGGTAGCTGACAGACTCAGGAAAGCGAGATCTGAAAGTCTCCTCTCCCTCCCTCTGAAAGCAAACGTCTGCTTGCACCTGTGCAGCCCCACACACGCCGTCTCTCAACAGCCAGTCCAGTTGTTGTTTCCATTCTGGCAAGTCTGATGAGGGCAGGTGTGACAAAGTAAAAGATGAACGATAAAGTGCAATAAATGGCAAATTTGTATCGCACCCATTATTGAACGGCAAAGGACATAATAATGGAAGACAAAACATGCTCAAGACAAGTGATATGGGGGCCGCTTCCTGGAAACGGAGTGGAGAACCAAGTGTAATTTTTGACTGACGTTTGACGGAGAAATGGGGCTTTAATAAAAATTTGACACCAGCATGCAGTGGCTTCTGCAAACAACCAGTTTACTGCTAGCATTTTGCTTCCTCATCAGGGCATATAATAAAGATTTAATTAAGATAAACATAAAAGTGACTCATTATGGTGTTGGTTCCCCTGTAGTCCCATGGCATGCCTTCTGCTGTGCCTTCTGTTCAATCCAACATGGCTCTCGTCACTGCGTGCTCAGTGCAGTGTGGGTGTGTAACGGAGTAAGACTGTGCAGCCTTATTGCCGCATTTGTCAATGTGTGTGGGCATCTGTGGGGGTGTGTATGTATATTGTATGCTTGTACAAGACAGAGTGAAGACTTTCCTCTCTGTTTGTTAATGTATTAATGCTGGATTAGTTGCTGTGAAGTTTATTGCATTTTCTGTACCTATTCATCAGAAGAAGGTAGTTCTGGAATAATTTCTTGCAATGTGGCATCTCTGTTTGTGGCTTTGAGAGCTGGTGCATAGCGGTTTTAAAGGAAAACAGCGACTATCTATAATGAATCAAGAATGTGACTATGGATATAGTTTTTTTAATTGATTTTTATTATTATTATTATTTTTTTATAGTTGCAGTGAGGTGTTGGGGGCTGTCTTTGTATTGTCAAAATGTGGTTTAACCCAAGCTCCCAGGAATTGTCCTTCTGTAGTTGTCCACTAGAGGGCGGATGAGAGGGGATCGCTTCGGCGTCGCAGGCCGCGAAAGTTCCGGAACTGATAAAGAATGAGCGGTGCAAGCCGCAGCGTATGTCCTGTCTCTTCTCTTTGTGTGGTCCGTTCGGTTGGGCCGAGTCACTGGTTTTTCTGACTCCCTACACCTATCCAAGTCACCGTGGAGAGTGTGAGGCATGGCTGCTGGATTTCGGGAGCTCGTGTGATAGCGGAGAGAGAGGGCTGTGATGTGTTTTTAGAGACAGGGTGGGCGTCACCGGGCTGTTAGATGGATGAGGAGAGCTGGACCCGGTGCTTTTGGGGGGGCACTTTCGCATATCAGGCACTCCAGAACGCTGTATATCACGGTCAGAGCAAAAACACACACACACGAACACACGCAAAGGTGACTTAGACAAATACTGGGAAAACAAACAGGATGGGAGGGAGAAACAAAGGGGAAGAAATGAAACGAGCTGAAAGGTACTGAAAACAAAGCAGAGGAATTACCAACCACTCTGCTTTGTGTGGAGGATAACATGCTTGCTTGAAAATTTGCATTTTGCCTTAAAATATGCACGCATAGTGCTACTCGTTGTACGTTTGTTTCACGTAGTGACACTGAAATAAACTGCCAAATGAATGTGCTAAAGCTAACTTTGAATCATTTAAATATGATGCAGAATGTTCTCTAAGCAAAGTGAAATTATATTACAGAGCCAATATGTGGGGTCATAAAACAAATTGAATTAGTTCATGGTTCTCAACTGAGTAGGAAGCTAAAGCGAATTTTAACAGCGATAAAGTCCCTCTGTTGCTATTGTAAAGGAAGCCCCCTCACTCTGTTCTTTTGGTGCTCCGCGTTCGTGACTGTGGTGAAAAGCGCGTTAACTCAGTCCGGGTGTTTTTATTGTCCTGGCATGAACACATTGAATGCATGTGCAGATGATTCAGTCATTTCAGTTTCCAGCCAATGACGCGTCATCATCAGTCTTTCAAAATCTGTTACTGGCAAACAAAAGGATCATTATAAATAAATCCAGTTTGATCCAGCTTGTCACATTTTACACGGTAGTTGTCACTGGATGCAATTTCAGTGATTTCCATTTATGGAAGTTTTCCTAGAACGCAAAATGCCAGTTTTAAGGGAAAATGTAACTTTATTCTGTGAACCTTTCAAAAGGCTTTGAGTTGCCTTAAATAATTGCTTTTGAAACACTGCCAGTAAAACTGCAAATGCTTGGATGAGTAATTATGATTTCATGATGCAGGTGTTGGATCATATCAGCTTTCTCTACACACACATATTTTAGACCAGGGGTGGCTGATCTTATCCGCAAAGGGCCGGTGTGTATGCAGGTTTTTGGGATAACCTGTAGGTCAGCTGTTCAAACCCAGGTGTGAGGACTCTTCAGCCAATCAGTCCTCTAATTAGTAATCTAATTAGGGAGTTGCAGCGAAAATCTGCATACACACCGACCCTTTGCGGATAAGATTGGCCACCCCTGCTGTAGACAGTCACTTGGTCTTTTTCATGATCTATTAGCTTAGGGACCAAATGATCCTGATTGGCCTCAGATCATCTTAATTTGCATTTGCCATGGTTTCTCAGATGCTACTTAACAGCATTAGGTTGATTTTGATAAAACAGTTTGCTAAGTTTCCGTAACAACTCTTGTGTTTGAATATGGAAACTAAGATGTATTTTTTTTAATTTTATAGTAATGTTTAATGGAACTGGTGTTATTTAGCATATAAAGAAGGAAAATGGTATAAATTCACTGTTTATGTCCGAACATCTGTAAACCTGCTGGTGTTGACAGAACACTGTTGTATGCCCCCTGTTTACAGGACATGTCGGAGTACAGTGTTCTGCTTAGTGACCTGTCTGAGAACATCACCAATGAAGACCTGGACCAGCTTAAGTCTGCTTGTAAGGAGGACATTCCAGAGGAGCAGAGCAATGCTATCACCTCCTCCAAGGAGTGGTTCCACTACCTGGAGAAGAATGACAAGCTTTCCCAAGGTGAGAGACACCGAGCCCAAACACACACGACCACCAGGCAGATGAAATAGACCAATATGTGTCTTGGATGGGATGTTAGCCAAACATAGGGATTAGCGTGGAACGTGGTGAGAACGTGCAGAATCCACGCAGAGATTGTTGGTCTCTGGATTAATATAATTCTTCCATCTTCTCCTATCATCTAGACACTTATCCTGTCCAGGGGGTACCTAAAAACTGTAAAGCAATTAAGTTTATATTCTGATTTTATGCTTGAAAAGAAGGCACTATTGACCTGATTTTCTTGCCGTTGCTTGTCCCATTGTGCTCATTTCGGGTCTGTAGTAGTAATGATCAGTACAGGAAAACAAGGCCGCAGTATTGGCTGAAGGTAAACGCCCTTCTTTGCCTCTCCCATGCTGCGATTCTGTAGATAACCTCTGTTACATCGAGCACATCTTCGAGATCTCACGGCGCCCCGACCTGCTGACACGCGTCATCGAGTACCGCACCACAGTGCTGAAGATTTCCGAAGATGACGAGATCGACACCAAGCTGACGCGGATCCCCTCTGCCAAGAAGTACAAGGGTGCGCTTTTATTACTCACTTTCTGTATTCCTGGTTCACTCCACTGCGGCATATATTTAAGGAACGGCTGATCTGTTGGTGTTTCTTTCTAGATATCATTCGCCAGCCATCAGAAGATGAGATCATCAAGCTGGCTCCACCCCCCAAGAAAGCATGAGGTCACCGCCCCTGACCTATCAAATGTGATGCAGTCGTCAGTGCTCCCCGTATAGCTCAGCAACCCGGTCGCACCAGTCTACCCTCCTACCCAATGAAATACAATATGGACTCTCCCACCAACCAATCACAGAGCAGGCAGGCCTCTGTTTTCCACATCTGTGAGAACAGAGAGGATTCCAGATGCATGAGGAACGGGAAGGAACATGGTGACGGATGATGCGTCAGAGCTTGTGTCATCTTTGAAATGTTTGAAAATAGTATTTCAACTCCCAAATCTACCTTCTGGTAGCAAAAGTTTGCCAAACTATACATTTGTTTATGACATCTGTGATGCTTTCATTTAGGTCAGATTTTCCATCTGTTCCATTTGAAAAATGAGGGTTTGTTTAGGACAGTATTAATAACTTTGGGAAAAGTTAAAGTTCAATATATGATAGTATTAAATAGAGATTTAGGTGAAAATATATCAAAATATTGATATCCCTTTAAAAATATTTTTGAATTGTATATCAAAGACCTATAATGTTTTTACAAATTTATTTCTTTTTGTCTTCACAATGAAAGCTGGAAGATTGACTGATGCTTCTGTGTTTAGTAGTTAAAATATTTCCCTTATATATGACCTCTTTGCCAAGTCTTGGTAGTCTGTTGCAGTGCTATACAAAATAATATAGTGGTTTTCATAGAGATTGTGGGGTGGTAGAATGTACTGCTAAGAATTTGTACCAAAAACAAAAGGAAACGTGTTTTCTGTCAGACAGGACTATATTTTTTCCAGGGAGAAATGGTCCTGCATGTTTAACTGGGTTGTAATACAGGCTGTTGTCCATTTTCTTAGACACATTTACACCTGATTAATTTTAAACTGTATGAAAATATAATACATGTATTTTTAATATAGGTTGGCAAAATTAGTTGCAGTGCCTAGGCTGATCGATATAACATTTCAGTTGTAAAATTTGTGCAAGAATATTGCCTCACTCTGAAGCATGAAGCAGTAAAATGCTTTACTTATAACACCTCGTGGAAATCTCCAGAGAGGTTGTGCTTTTTTTCTTGATCGCTCACTGAAATAATGAAAGGAAATGGCGCCCTCTGGTGGATTTTTCAGGCTTGTTTTTCACTGTGTTGACGTAGAACTGTTTGTATCGTGCACCCCCACCTGTTTTAACCAGGCTCTGCAATTCAAGGCAATATCCTTGATATTCTTTGCTTATAGGACCAAGCCCATGATATTCTTTGCTTATAGGACCAAGATCTTTTTTTTCATGTTAATTCCAATGTATGCTTGGGCATTTTTTTTATTCTGTGTAATTTTGGAATATTTTTTGTTTCTAGCAAGCATAATGTGAAAAAATAGTTGCTTGAACATAGTGGTGGACTGAAATATTCTATGCAAATGCCTTAGAGAAACTGAACCAATGGACTTCATCGATTCAAATGGAAAATATAGTTTCTAATTGGTTTTTATTACCGGCGCATTTAATTGAGCCTTTGCTTGTTATTCTGGTGTTGCTCTTGTTTGCCGGGTCATTGCCAGCCCATTTAATCAAACACAACACTTGAATTGCAGCTCTTGCTCTTTCATTACATTTCTGCTCTCCCATCTATCAACGGGCTGTTTCGTGCAGGTATATACTGTCTGTCACTGCCCGCTACAGTCACTAGTGAGGGCGGAACACGGAGCGTTGATGGTTTCTGTGGAGGAAGGAAGGCTGCATGTCTGGAAGGTGTCTATGAATGTAGGGCACAGCTACTGGTGCTTGTGAGGGATGGAGATTGGATGGTTTGGATGGATTCAAGAAAAATGTGCTTTTTGGATACATTTGGAGTAGATAATTGCGATGCTTCATTAGCTTTTGCAGGTTTCTGAGTTTTAACAAAATCAGTGACCATCCACATGACATCTGAATCCCTTTAGTATTTAATCAGTAATTCAAATACAAATATCTCCGAGCAGAGGCTGAACTTCCCAAACATTGGCACCACCCAGTTGGCTCGTCTCAGTAAAAATCTCTGTAAAACAATAGTAATAGTTTAAGAAAAGGTGTGTGATTTTGGAGGAATCAATATGTCTACACAATCGAGAGAACTGGATGGTGCGGTGATGTTGGCTTGTGTTGGGAGGTGGTGTGTGAGGAAGGTGTGGATTGGACTGGAAACGGCAACAGTGACGGAGTAGTGAGATATTCCTAGGACAGTCGGACCAGCGTGTGAGTGGACATTAAGAGTTGCTGGCATGGAAAACTTCATTTGTAAATATGATTAGACGCTTTAAAAGCTGACAGATGTGGTGGTAGAGGGTTCTAAGGCAGTATTACAGCACGGAGAACTCGGATCTTTGAGCAGCAGTACCAGAACGCCTAAATGATTGTGTTTGTGGTGAGCAGGGGCCAAATCAGCCTGCGGTCTGAAGTGTTAGTGCTGCTGTTAGACGTCTTGGGAATGTTATTCCTGGCCAAAAATCCTTACTGTGACAGTGTGTGTTAGTGGTGTGTGACTGCCTGAAGGAAGGGCTGGTGCACACTGGTACTATCGCAGTAAGGCTGCAGTAGAACTGCACACATATTTTAGAACTGTATTCATTTAGTTTAACTTGTAACCTAAATCAAACTGTATAGTACTGGATTATTTGAAATTAAAATTCTGTTTACAGGACAGTACGGTATGAAGCAGACCCAATATTACCAGCTGCTGTTTAAAGTTAATGAATGAGGCATGGTGGTCATTTGCCAGACCACAGTGTTTAAACCACGGCATTAGATTAGATTACTAACAATTTTAGAAGGAAATCTGGAGTCTGCCACTGACAATACATCATATGATCAGAGAGAGATACATTGTTTAGATAACAGTTAAAGCCATTAGAAAATGTGGAGTGTGATGTCACACAATGTCTGTGATGATAAATGAAAGGACATTCTATTCTAAACTGTTACTACAAATGCTAAAGGAATTAATTCAAAAGTTGCTTGAATGATTAAAACTTTATTCCTTAGATTTTACCCCCATGTCAAAATTTTACAGTTCATGTGATTTGTATTTTCTGTCCTTAAGTTATATAGTGTACATATTGTGACTCTATTTTAATATTTGACTATTATTTATTAAATTTAAATATTTAATCTCATAATTTCATACATGGTGGAAACAATTGATTGGGATGAACTTGCTTGTTAGGAAACATTCCTTTTCAAGAAATTATTTCATGTAGAACCAAGTCTTTTTGTTGCTCTTGTTGTTGTTGATATTGTTGCAAATAACTACTGAAGTCAAATGATTTAATATGTTCTGTTGTGGAAATTAAATGGTTTTTTTTTGCTGTATGTATTTCAGTTGTGGGTTTAAGGATGTTTACATTTAAATGGTAAAGCAATGAGACCATTAGTGACTCAATAGGTTTATTCACATTGCTGTGCTGTATTTTCTATACATGAAACTCAACATTCGTATGTGTATGATTTCCAGAATACTCAGCTTTGCCTGGAGAATTCGCCCA
The DNA here is from genome assembly GCF_048594095.1 of Paramormyrops kingsleyae. NCBI lineage: Eukaryota > Metazoa > Chordata > Actinopteri > Osteoglossiformes > Mormyridae > Paramormyrops > Paramormyrops kingsleyae. The sequence continues at coordinate 31,090,786 of NC_132800.1, read as the reverse complement.
GATCTCCTTGTGAGTTTCGAAGTTGACCTGGGGTATTAGAAATGAGCACTGAAATCATTCCCAATCCAACTGGAAAATGAGCAGACAACATAGCACATACATATATACATATATTTATATATATACATATATTTATTTTTTCTGCGAAAGCTATATACAACATGGATTGTTATTGCTTTAATACATACTAATGTTTCTCTACAAAATTATGATTTTGCAGGTACCCGCCTGTGTACCACTGCATAGCTGTGTAATGGCGTGAACTTATCGATCAAAGAAACAAATTAAATACTAGCATCTTGGGGCCATGATCAATGCATGGCCATAGCATGATATCTGATGTCAAATCTGCAAGGTGGCAAGTGCTCACATTTGTAAACCACACTGACATTATTACTGTAGTGCATTACTGTTTTCAGTTATGTAACTGAAGTGCAGATTGAATTGAGAGCACATGTTACGAAGGATTTATCTTGATCAGGGAACAGTATGTAAGAACTTCTCCAATCTAATCTTTGCTAACACATCTCTCTTAAGTTCTGCCTTTATCTGCTTGAGATTTGAAGGTTGAATAAAGAGCCGATGTTTGTATGAAACATTTTGCCATGTGCAGTAACAAGCTTCGCAACTTTGAAGAAGAAAAATGAAACTAATCCACACTGTAATGAAAGTAACAGTACGAGTTTATTTGTGGAATTGATATTCCCTGGACAGCGCGGTGTGAGGTGCTGGCTTTAAACTTGGGTTTTATCTGTTCGATATCAAACATGGAGCTATTTGCTGTGGTTCCCGAACTCTGAACTGGAAAAGTGCAACATTAGATTCCTGTTGTTTTTTTTTTTGCAGTGGCACCTCAATAGTATCGAGTTCAGCTTGAGAGATGCAGACTTGAGTTTGGGGCCCAGTTGCCACCCCACCATTGTGTATTGCAGTATACGGCGGACATTCGATTGGCAGACCTGTCGGTGCTCAGCTGCGGACAGCAGAGATTTCTCTTAACTATATTTTTCTAGATTACATGCAGGTGAAAAGAAATGCACTTTCTCTTGGGATGATTTCTGTGGTTAGAAGCATGACCTGTAAACAGAAAGTTAGAAATACAGAAATGGCAGGAAAATGTGTGAAACCCCTTGAAAAATATCAGACTGAATCTGACGGCTAAACGTCAGATCTCGTTAATGGACAAACAGTTCCAAGGTCATTGCTGCCGTTTTCCAAGAATAATAACGGATCAGTCTGGTTTTCTATTTGAGGTTAAGAAACTAGTCAGTCCCATCGTCACGGGTTTGTCACTGGGCTGCAGTGGAGTGACATTTTAAGTCTTTGATGCAGTGACTGTTAAAAATGTTTAAGAAAAAAAAACATGATTATCCATTTACTGGTTGTTATTGCAGTGTATGCTGTTTTATTATTATTTTGATGTGACAGCATTGAAGAGTAAATGATATATTGAGTGTATTTAAGGTGTGGCTTTTATCTATTCATTGAATTATTTTAAAAGGCCTTTTTGTCATTGTGCTAAAATAAATATTAAAAAAATATTTGCTAACCTAATAAACAGTGCTTTTTAATGTTTATTTTAAATATTAATTTTATCTTAAAACTGACGGCGGTATATAAAGCTTTAGTGTGTCTCAATATGGGAGAAACATTAGAGAGAAATGCGGACACCGCCGGTGGGTCCCTGTAGGGGGCGCAGTGGCGCTCTGGTTAATGGTTATGAAGACTCAGACTGATGCTTCTATAGCAGGGATCTCCAACTCCGGTCCTGGAGAGCTACTATCCAGTAGGTTTTCTGTCCCACTTGGCTTCTGATGAGCCACACCTGCTCCTGGTATTTACCTGAGAACAAGTGTGGCTCATCAGAAGCCAGGTATGATAGAAAACCTACTGGATAGTAGCTCTCCAGGACCGGAATTGGAGACCCCTGCTCTATAGTATATGGGTCAGAAAAATACCACATAATGCAATATGTACGAACAGTCAGTGTTTTCTGCTGATTCTGTACTGTATATTTAGATAACCAGTACCATTATCTTCAAATAACCTTTACTTAGGATCAGAGCTAGCTTTCAAAACCTCTTCTCTATCTCTGATTTAGATCCCAGCATAAAAATTGCATTGTACTGCGTGATGTTCGACTGCCACCAAACCCCATGTTAGTCTTAGGTACCAGGTAGAAGGAACCTTCCTGCCATAATCTGTCTTTGAATTTCCCGTGTAACCTGATCAGTACCTAGCCTCTTGGCTTACAAAATTGGAAGTGGAATCATTTCCTCATGCCTTTCATTGCTGATCGACTTGTATTGCTCAGACACATTAAATCAGACACATTTTCCTGAAGGGTGGTGAGCAAAGCACAGCAGCTAATGGATTAGACATTTTATGAAACATGTTCTTACTGAAATAAAATCACAGTGAAGACAAAGGTAAGAGGTGCCACTTAATCCCTAAAGGTTTAATAGAAAATTGCTTGGATACTGTCTTAACATTCTGCATGTTGTGTATGTTGATCTTATGTGTTACATTAATTACAGTGTGTGTAGCACTGTATGTATTTTATGAACCACTAATGTGAGCTAGCTGTTGGAGCCAGAATGAGCACAGAAAGGACACTGAAGAAAAACGTCCCAAACGAGGGAGGGGGGCTGTGTCTGTGGGGTACGCGCAAATGAACAGAATGACTAAAATCATAATTTACGCTGTCCAAATTTTACGGTTTGAGTCTAAATGCGGAAGGCAGGCAGGTGATGGCGCTTTTTCCGATGGCACAGTGAATGGTGGTACAGCAGTAGGGCAGGCAGGAGAGCATTTACAGGACTTACTGCGGGGAAACGCAAGTCTTCATCTGCTTTTCTAGCCGATCCCAGATTATGTAACTGGTTCGCTAACGATGCCAAATTTGAACAGAAAGCAAAACGGCGAGTCAGAGGCATTGCTGTCTAATCGGCAGCCAGTGGCGGATTTTATTGAGGGCAAGATGGGTGCTCCGAATTAACAAACCACCGATGTTCTGTTGATAAATGCTGCCTTGTCGAAAAATGCTACCGTATTGCTGTCATAAAATCCTACCGTAGGTATTACGGTATTACCGTAGGTAGGATTTTATGACAGAACACCGTTGCCAACCTCATGCCACCCCCCCACCCCTGACAGCTGACTCCATCGCCACCCCCACCCATGACAACTACTACTGTCTCCGCTCCCAGTTCAGTCTGGAAAATACGGAATTTGAAAATGGGAAGTGTGTAGAAACCTTGTGAAAAGTCTTCGGTTGAGTGGTTTAATCCGGGTTTTCGCGAACGGAACAAGCTGCAGCGCCTCAAACTGCTGAGATGAGAGCGCATGTGTGTCTGTGCAAAACTAAAGAAACTCGCATCATGAATCACATTGATTCTCCCGTGATGGTTTGTTCTCAGGTCGTGGAGAGTGAAAATGGAGTCCCAAGATTACGGTAAATATATAAACATATATTATCTGTCAGATTTAAGAAATACAGGGTATTCATTTTATTCCCAGCTTTACATGACAGTTTCGTGGATTCGTGGCTGTCTCCCAATTTTTTTGTTCTTGTATCTTTCCAAATAGTGTCCACTTCACGAATTATGCAAACCTGCCAAAGCCCAGGAATGTTTTTGTAGTTTATTTGCCACACCCTGGGTGTCAGAGTGTTTTCCAATGAACCTCTGTATCATTACAGCTACATGACTCAGCTACAGGTCTTTGGGAAGCTCACAAAATCTACTCTTTCGTTGTATATTCTAATGTAACTTCTAGTCTAGGTCTCTTATTAAATGGTTGAGTTTCATTAACTACTGTTGATTATGAAAAATACAATGAAAGGCTTTTAGTAGCCTAAGGTTTAATGCAGGACAAGCCATTAATTATACTTTTTAAAGGCACTGCTTGTAGTCTAGTCATACTTCACACTCTTGTTTAAACTGCCTAAACAAGATATCAGACAGGTGTGGTAACTGCCCGTCAGACACAACCTGCGCAGTTATTGAAAATCAGTCAGTTTCCTTCAGATGTGAGAATCCGACTCTGCCGTTGTATAATAATGAAGTATATATGTCTGAGAACTACATCCATATAAAACACTGACCTGCTACCTGCCCCCCTCATCACAAAACCACTCCCAAAGTGTTTTTTTTATATATATATAAAAATTATGATTTTGAGGCTCAAAAACCAAATTGGGAAGAAAGAAGTTAGAATGTTATTAAATGTTAAAATGTTTTGGAGGACTTTTGAGAGAATTTCTCCTTTGTCTTGAAAGATGAAGTCCTGGTGAAGTTTGCAGGCCACTTTACGGCAGATCTTTACTCCTTTCGATATGTACAAGTATTACTCTGATCGCATACATGTAATAACATTTTTTTGTGCTCATCAGAGAAAATTAAGAAGACAAAGAGACTCTCCAGCATAGTTTTTGAATGACACAACCATGCCATTATGTTTTCAAAGGACTCTGTAAAGATAAAGAAATACAAATATTTAAGTATCAGGCATAACCTGACTAATTTAGCATTTACCGATTATTAAACCTGGACATGTGTACTTTCTTGTTTAGACAGGTTAACAGTTTTGTAAAATGTAACTGGACAACAGCCTGTGTTTCACTACTTTCACTATTTTTTATAGCCAGTGGAGTTCATGAGATGAATTGCGAAGAAACTTAGGTTAATGCAAAAACTTAACTTGAATATACCATGAAAAATGAGTCTTTTTGAGCTTCCCAATGAGCTATAGCTGCAATAGTGTAAAAAATACTATAATGTTGAATTAAAATGGCATGACCCTCTTTTTAAATAATAAATTTGATCACTTTTAAAATGAAGGGCTGGTACTGTGTAATATCTTGACATGTGATCATGGCATATTTCCCATGTACAGTCCTGGTCAGGATTATTGGCACCCATTAATTGTAAGTACAGAATGTAGAATATCTTCAGAAATAAATGCAAATGAACCAATTTTGTATGATCAGAATATTTAATAAAATGTCCAAAGTTATTGAACAACAACAACAACAAAAGCTGTCATATAGTGAAATAAAATATAGACATACAATGTATGCTGGACATGGTTATTGGCTCCTTCACTGATATTTGGTCGCAGAACCTTTGGTGACAATGACCGTTTCTAAACATTTCTTGTATCCATCTATAAGCTTCTTGCATCCATCTGCTAGCAGTTTCCGCTACTCTAACATTACTAAGCATTCCAGCTCTTTTAAGTTTACAGGAGTCCTATTTACAATGGCAGATTTCAGCTCTCTGCAGAGGCTTTCAATGGGATTTCGGTCAGGATTCATCACTTGCCAGTTTAAAACAGTCCGTCTTTCCTTTTCCACCGTTCTCTTGTACTGTTGGATGTCTGCTTTGGGTCATTGTCCTGCTGAAAGACCCAAGACTTTTGCCCAAACCAAGTTTTTGGACACTGAATAACACATTTTGCTCTAAAATACCTTGGTAACCTTCTGATTTCATCGTTCCTTTGGTACATTCATTGCCTCCAGTACCAGAGGCAGCAAAGCAGCCCCTCACCATGATAGAGCCTCTCCCATATTTTACTGTAGACAGGCTGTTCTTTCCCTTATGGGCTTCATCCCATCACCTATAAACCAACTGCTGCACCACATTCCCAAAGAGCTCTGCTTTAGTTTCATCTGTCCATAGAACATTATCCCAGAGAGACTGTGACTTATCTAAGAAGGTTTTTGTCTAGCCTTTTTGTGCCATTCTTTCAATAGTGGTGTCCTCTTTGGCCTTCATCCATGGAGTCCAACTTGGGTTAGTGTGCACTGCATGGTATGGGCAGAAGTCACCACTCCAGATTGATCCAGGTCAGCCTGAAGCTCTTTAGATGTCTTGCATGGTCTTTTTATCACAATCCGCACCAACCTTCACAGATGTCTGTTCTTGAAACCGGGATTTCAAGTTCTTTGGCGATTGCCTTGTAACCTTTGGAACTGTTATGCTTTTTGATAATAGCAGTTCTGATGCTCTCAGACAGCCCTCTTGTCTTTGCCATTGTGAAAAAGAAACTGGAAGCAATCAGCCCCTTTTTAAGCAGCAAAACCACATTGCTTTAGTTCAGGTCATGTTAGCAATGAAGATTAAACACAGGTGAGTCTTATTTGTTTGAGGAAATAATTCAAAATCATAAAAAGAGTACCAATAATCATTCTCAGTTGATATTTTATGTCTACATTTTTTTTCTTTCACTATATGACAGCTTTTTTTGTTGCTGTTGTTGTTCAATAACTTTGGACATTTTATAAAATATTATGATTATAAAATTGGTTCATTTCCATTTATTTCTGAAGATATTCTACATTCCGTATTATTCCCATTCCCATAACCCTGACCAAGACTGTATAGCACTGTCATTCATAAGTAGGTGATGACACCCATGGTGTCGTAATGTTGTTGACCTTCAGAAATGTGCTTCTGCCAAATGTGGTCACGCTTGTGGGCTTCTTGTGCAGCTGTTCGCTTTGTGGACCAGCACCGGGCTGAGCTCATCGAGAGGGTGAGGGCGGTGGACACCATCGGGAGGGGTCTGCTCCAACACAAGAAGATGCATAACAGGTGGACTTTGCTGCTGCTGAATGATACCAGTCAGAACACCATGAAGAACATCTACAACGACCTGGACCTCGGAGGAGCACCTGCGAAACAGGCCTTTTACAAACTTCTGAAGGAACACGAGCCTCAGCTCCTTCAGGAACTGGGTAAGCTAACACAACTGTTCCATTAACAATGTTTTTCCAGCCTGTCTGCTACACACACACACATATATATATATACATTGGCATATCATTGCACAGAATAAATGTTTCTGTCTCATATCATAATGAATCTCACTGTGTGTGCACCCTACAGTTCAGCGTCTGACCACCTTGTGTGTCCGCTGGGCGTTTTTGGGTTCGGTGCTCATTCCTGCTACAATCCTGTTCAGGACTACAATAAAGAGGCTGATCTGCCTTGGCAAGCAAGTCTCCTTGTCCTTCGCTTAGGGCCGCCTGGCGCTATAGTACCAAAAGTACAGTACTTGTTGGTTTTTTCACTGGCGTTGGTTTTCAACTGGTACCAGCACTGAATGACATCACAGCACCAGGCGGGGTATTTTGTACTGAATTGGAAAAATGGCTGCAGTATTATAGGGCTGGATGATGCGCGATATTAATAATAACATCGCATGTCATACACATGCAATTCTGACATCGCTAGCCAGCTAGATTAAGATCAGGCCTTTTCTTATTTTCAATTCTGTACGGACTTTATAGTCCATGGAGGTCACGTTTCACTAAAACATATTTACTTTGTCATGGAAAAAAAAAACCTTTGCTAGCTTAGCAATTTTAATTGTTATTCATTTTATACATTATGTGATATATGCTTTAAAATGGTCAATGACAAAATAGTAGAGGAAGAATAGATGTTGTTGTAGTAGTTATGGAGAGCAGCTGTATGAGGAGGGTCGGAGGTCCCTGGGTATCTGAGTTTTCATACTGTCCAGACATTATACCGAGATATACGGTATTTTTAAAATAGTGTGTGATTGTGCCCTACGGTGGGTTGGCGGCCCGTCTGGGGTTGTTCACCACCTTGCGCCCATAGTATCTGGGATAAGCCCCAGACTCCCAGCGACCCTGAATAGGACAAGCAGTTATAAAACATGGATGGATATTTCTTCTGAAAAATAACTATTTTTTGATTAATTCTAATGTATTAATTCTTTGTAGTTTTAGTTGTATATTTAAATTGCTTGATCCAGGACACCACCTGCGGCAAAAGACATTCCTTGTAATTCTCTATACTTTGCAAATAAATAACTTTGATTCTTTAGTAGGAGTCTACATCCATCCATCATCCATTATTATCCATCCATCCATCTATCTATCTATCTATCTATCTATCTATCTATCTATCTATCTATCTATCTATCTATCTATCTATCTGTCTGTCTGTCTGTCTGTCTGTCTGTCTGCCTGCCTGCCTGCCTGTCTGCCTGTCTGTCTGTCTGTCTGCCTGTCTGTCTGTCTGTCTGTCTGTCTATCTGTCTGTCTGTCTGTCTGCCTGCCTGCCTGTCTGCCTGTCTGCCTGTCTGCCTGCCTGCCTGTCTGTCTGCCTGTCTGTCTGTCTGTCTGTCTGCCTGCCTGCCTGTCTGTCTGCCTGTCTGTCTGCCTGCCTGTCTGCCTGCCTGTCTGTCTGCCTGCCTGCCTGCCTGTCTGTCTGTCTGCCTGCCTGTCTGCCTGCCTGCCTGTCTGCCTGCCTGCCTGTCTGTCTGTCTGTCTGTCCACATTATCGCCTCACCATTGCATATCTCCTGTAAAAGACTTATTTTTCGCCTCATTCTATTTGTTGTCTTTATATTTTTACTTTTAGAATTTTAGTTTTATGTTTAATTTGCTGATATCATGATACCACCTTTTAGCTGTTATGTCAGGGATCGTAAGAAAGGCGCTTTTGGAAAATATATAACTCATTTTTGGAAATTCCCACTGTTGGGAAACACTGTGTTACTCTCGCTTAAATAAGGGTGTCCTTGTATAAAGCACTATTTGGTCAATATTAAACACAGAACATTTCTGTATATACAACTTCCCTTCTCTTTTTGTCACCGTCAACCTTTTCTTGTGGTGGAAAAGAGACGGAAAATGTCAGTGGAGAGATTCAGGGTCACAGGGAAGAACAACAGCATCTAAAGGAAGAAAGAGAGAAGGAGAGACAGGAGCTGGAAGCGTGGAGAGCGGACAGAGAAACAGAGGAGATGGAGCTTCACCAAATGAGATGTGAACTCCAGAGAGAGAGGGAGGAGGTGGAGAAAATGAGGGACATGATCAAGAAAGAGAAGGAGTCCATGAACCGGAAGAATAAAACACAGAGTAAAAGTGTGGAAGCACAGAAAAGCCCATTCAGAAAATGTCAGAGTATGGATGCTATTAATAACTTAGGTAAGTAAAGATACTCTGCTTGCAAAATCAAATTATATCACCATTTATTCACATTAAAATCATAGATTAGTTAAATTTTTGTAAAAAAAAATATCAACATATGGCTGCAACATAACAAAATGTAAAAAAAGTGAAGAGGCCTGAATTCTTTCTGAATACAAATTCTGTGCTTTCTCAGTATAGATGATAACAGACATTAGGCTGCACATGTTTGTTAGAGAAGACGTCTAGCTAGTTAATTATCTGGTCAGAATTTGCAGTTATTTAACTGAATTTTGAAAACTACATATTTTCCTGGTGCACCATTCTAGGGGTTAAGGATCAGATAAAGCAGGAGAAGGAGTCCAGGAGCTTATTAAGAAAATGTCAAAGTCTGGACCGCAATTTTAAATTTGGTAAGTAAAGACATTCTGGATTACATACAGTCAAATACTGCTAATACAATTTGACTGCATTCTTAATAAAACAACAACGTTGTATGTTTCGCCTCAGTTACAAAAAAAGATGTTTATTGAATTTAAACTTTAATTTTAATGTCTTTATCTACAATGTTTTACTCAGATCCTTCATATGTCTTAGGACTGTGTATGGGGCCCATTGTCCCACAGAAGGAGCAGGCCAATCCCCACCCGGTTACGGTCTTTGATTCCTCCTCATTTCCTGTTGCAGCCAGTGCCCCTGAGCTCCGGCTGGTGCTTCTGGGGAGAAGTACAGCTGAGAAAAGCTTAATAGCAAATGGCATCCTGGGCAGAGAGGTGTTTGTGTCTGGGACGCCCTCACCGACAAAGGTCCAGATGAGCAGCCAGATGAAACACAGGACCGTTGCCGGGACACGGGTGGTGGTGGTGGTGAATACTCCAGACTGGTTTAGCTCTACGGTGTCCCAGTTTCAGCTGTGGCAGGACGTCAAACACTGCATGGAATTGTCAGCTCCAGGACCCCATGCTTTTCTCTTGGTCACAGAGATGCACGAGTATGGAGAGGTGCAGGCAACAATATTAGAGAAGATGAGGGAGATACTTGGAGATGACTGCTTTCCACACACCATCGTCCTTCTGACTCATGCCAGTGAACTGACAGAGAGCATCACTGGAGGCTTTGTGCATACTGGCAGCCCAGACCTCCAGAGAATAATTACCAGATGTGGTAACAGGTATCATATCCTCAACACTAGTAACAGGCCTGAAGGCCATCAGATCCCCAGGTTGCTGGAGACCATAGAGAAGATGGTTGAAGAAAACCAATGGAGCTTCTACAGCAGTGAAATGCATATGGAGGTGATGTCTCAGATTCAAGAGGTGGAACAAAAGCTCCAGAGGGAAAGAGCCGAGAGGAAACTGAGAGAAGAACTGGAAGCGAAGGAGAAGTTTGAGAAGGAGCTGCAAGAGACTCTGAGGGAGAAGGAGGTCGTGATTCAGGTACAGAAAGAAAAGATTACAGTCCTGGAGGAGAGGATAGTTGAATTGGAGGAAGAGCTGAAGGAAGAGAGGGATGAAGAAAAGAAAAAAGAACTTGAAGAAAAACTGAACAAAGAGGTGGAAATGAGGAATGTTACGGAAAAAGAGGTTAAAAGACTCAAGGAGGAAGCTGAGAAAGAAAAAAGTGAGCGGGAGGAGAAACACAGACAAGAGATTGAAGAGATCAGGGACGAGGAGAAGGCTCAGGCTGAAGCAGAAAGACACGTGATGAAAATACTGCTGTCTGAACTGTCTAGCAGACTACAGTCCACATTAAAAACCAAGACACACAATGAATATGAGAGGCAGACTGAGGAAAAGAACCATGAAATAGCTGCTATAAAGGAAGCGTGCAGCAGAGAGATAGAGAGAGTGCAGAGGCTGAAGAATGAAGAGATGCAGAAGTTACAGACAGAGATGAACAGAGAGATAGAGAGAGTACAGAGGCCGAAGAATGAGGAGATGCAGAAGTTACAGACAGAGATGAACAGAGAGAGAGAGAGAGTGCAGAGGCTGAAGAATCAGGAGATGCAGAAGTTACAGACAGAGATGAACAGAGAGATAGAGAGCGTACAGAGGCTGAAGAATGAGGAGATGCAGAAGTTACAGACAGAGATGAACAGAGAGATAGAGAGAGTACAGAGGCTGAAGAATGAGGAGATGCAGAAGTTACAGACAGAGATGAACAGTGAGACAGAGAGAGTACAGAGGCTGAAGAATGAGGAGATGCAGAAGTTACAGACAGAGATGAACAGTGAGACAGAGAGAGTACAGAGGCTGAAGAATGAGGAGATGCAGAAGTTACAGACAGAGATGAACAGAGAGATAGAGAGAGTACAGAGGCTGAAGAATGAGGGGATGCAGAAGTTACAGACAGAGATGAACAGTGAGATAGAGAGAGTACAGAGGCTGAAGAATGAGGAGATGCAGAACTTACAGACAGAGATGAACAGTGAGATAGAGAGAGTACAGAGGCTGAAGAATGAGGAGATGCAGAAGTTACAGACAGAGATGAACAGAGAGATAGAGAGAGTACAGAGGCTGAAGAATGAGGAGATGCAGAAGTTACAGACAGAGATGAACAGAGAGATAGAGAGAGTACAGAGGCTGAAGAATGCGATGATGGGGGAGATGGAGAGGAAGGTTGCGAGAATGAAACTAATGAAACTAAAACTGCAGAGCAGCACACAGGGATCCCCCACTTTTTTCAAAAGTAAACCAGGGCCCAGTTTTTCAAAAGTAATCCACTAGGATTTTGGATAACGGATTGGATCAAATCTTGAAAATGGGTTTTTCCAAAGAAAAAACGGATTACATAATCGGATTAGATCACGTAATCCAATCTTGGTTTTGATCCGGATCAAACCTTTAGTTTGGGTTTTTCAGAACTTTTTTGTAGGATTTGGATCACTTTGATCCAAAAAATCTGGATTAAACTGATCCCATCAGAAGGGTGGATTCAGCGTGGATTTCATGCCCAAAATGTAATGAAAACTTTAAAAATGTATCAAACAATACTATATTTGGATCATGCAGTATCTTACAAGATATCCTATTTATTCATAAGGTTTTAATTTTATTTGTTCATCCGTCAGGCTACAGTGATTAGGTAGGCTGTAACGTATTCAGCCTTTCAGTATAGGCCTACAGCAAAGTAGAAAGAGTTTGGCCTCATAAAATAATCCCCCAAACAGCTGTCAAAATTGACCAAAAACAATCAATTTTATTCTGTCACTAATTGATATATATATTCATCACAATCGAAAATATTTTTGTTTTTAGAATATTTATTAGTGATGCATGCAATGATTACAGAATAACCAAAAAAATGCAAAGAATGGCAATCACTGATTTTTGAAATCCAAAACAAATCCAAATAGAAATAGTGTAACTATTGCATCCCTTGTTGCACGTCCTGTTTGCTCGTTCTGGCAGAATGCAGGAGGTTGGTCAGGGTCTCCAAGGGGCTCAGGTGCATCATTGTCAGCACAGAGAGGGACATTGCGCTTAGTAGCGATGTTGTGCAGCACAATACAGGCAAGGGTTATGTTGCATGCTTTCTGTGGTTCCGCTCTCAGGTAGTTAAGGCATGCAAAGCGCCTCTTAAGAACTCCATTTAAACGCTCAATGGCACATCTTGCTCTGCAATGAGCAGTGTTGAAGCGTGCCTGCGCCGGTGTATTTGCTGTTAGAAAAGGAGTCATCAGCCATGGTAGGAGTGGGTAGGCACTGTCTCCTAATATTATGCCATCCGGTCGGTTGGTTTGGAGGTCTCTATATAGAGCGCTCTCCCTCAGGATGCGTGCATCATGGACAGACCCAGGCCACTTGACAACGCAGTTGGTGATGATGAGGTCAGCATCACACACAAGTTGGACATTGATGCTGTGCCTCCCCTTCCTGTTTATAAACTCCCATTCATTCTCACGAGGTGCTTGTATATGCACATGTGTGCAGTCGATTGCTCCAATAGTATTGGGCATATTCCCCAAAAGAAAAAAGCTGCGCTTGGTCTGGGCAATCTGGTTGTCCTTTGGAAAAGAAACAAATTCATTGACCAGGCTGGCCAGTGCGATTGACACATCTCTCACCACATCACACACAGCTGATTTCACCACTCCCATATAGTCACCAACAACTTGATAGAAAGTCCCACATGCATAAAATCGGAGAGCAATGAGGATCTGGTCTTCCACAGACAGACTGTGACTCCTTTGGGTTCTGTGTTGAAGTTTTGGCCTGAGAAGATTCACAAGGTACTCTATATCAGCCTTCCCAAAGCGAAACCGGACATACAGCTCCTCAGTGGTGTACTGCTCCAGTGGCTTGGTACGTTCAACATACATCCTTTGACCGTATCCTCTCCTGGCAAAGTGGTGGTGGCGGTGGACAACACCTGCCATTTCACTGTCTCTCTATGAATCCTCTGAGAAAGGCTGATTTATATGGCTGTGTAATTGGTCTTTTCAAACACACCTATTACAACTGATTAGTTTTGGCTTGTGTTCAATTGAGGCAATTGGACCCAAGGCCTAAAAATGATGAACAATGTTCACTATAGTAAAGCAACGGAACCAGTTGGACCATGCTGAAGCCAAAAACCCACAAACAGGCAACAAGCCCTTTAAGAGGGGAGATTACACAGATGTGGTCCTCGACATTATTGGAGGTGAGAAGTCACAAGCTCTCCATGGTATTGTAGGGGATGGCGAGCCTTGGATTGAGGAGGAGGAGGAGAATCTGCCAGTTCCTCCTGAGGCTGATCCAGAGAGTGTATTTATATTGAATCTCAGCTCTGTTCCTGAGGAAGAAGCTGGATCCTAATTGGTTGAGCCAGTGGTAGTTGCCACAGGATCTCAGAGGAAAGGCTTGAAGCGCCCTTCATCAAACAAAGATGATGATTACAAGGCACTTCTGCAAAAAGAGACTGAAAGGGCAGAAGCACAGCTTCGTCTGGCAGAGGAACAACTGACTCTGACCAAACTGCAGCAAACCAAGGCCAGGCCTGAGATCCGCCTCCTAAAGGCTACGCTCAGACAAGCTGGTCTCTCCACATCTGATGAGGAAGTCTGAAATTATTGTGGAGTATTTGACATTAAGTCTTTTTTTTAATTCAGTACATCTATATTTGAAACTTGTTATAAATATCCTCAATGTACAGTGTTTGTGTTGTAGGTCTCAGATGAGCGGACTGCTGGAAGAGGATGGGGTGGGGTTTTTCTTGTTTTTAGTTTTTTTTAAATGTCTGTGTTTTCATTTCAAATAAAAATAAACTTATATTGACCCCACACTGGCTATTCTACTTGTTGCTCTTTACATATCTATAGTTCTACATTGTGATTTCCTATCCTGTTTGAGCACTGGTTATCCAGATTTGGTGATCCTGAAAAGTTCCTATCCGGATCAGATTGATCCAATCCGATGTTGCTTTGAAAAACTGGCTCAAAAGTAAGCCGGATTACGTGATCACGGATCGCAAAAAAAAGGATTACTAAATCCAGATCAATTTTATCCGGATTAAACCTTTTGAAAAACCGGGCCCAGGAGAGAAGAAAGGTCATGGAGAGATTCACTGGATCCTGAGGATCACTGCTGTTTGTTTTCCTTTTTGTGCTGAATCATACTTGTGGTTCTTTCACACAGGAAATGATTCTGGTCTGCTTTGTTCTTTCCAATATGGCCATTTTTACCTTTTTCCTGGTTGACTGGGGGCTGAGGAGAGCGATCAGGCTCCTGGACTGAGGGCGTATTCTGAGCTAGCAGCAATTAGCAGGGATAAATAGCAGGGATTAGTTATTCCAGCAGTCAATGGATTTAATGGCCGCAATATCATGACAAAACCATATGTACATTAATATTTCTCCAATGGTGTAAAATACAGTCATTAGAATGTGCTGCAGCATGGTGGCTTAGCGTTTAGCATGGAGCTCCATCCCACAGGGCTGTGGCTCTTAACTCTGCCTCCATCTGAGGGTGTGAACAGAGCGGATCTTCCTCCTGTGTTTGTGTGAGTTTTTTTTTGATGGTTCCTCTTTTCCTTCCGTCTCAGGAGAACGAAATTATATCATAATCCATCAGGTGGCAGCATCACTCCAACAAACTGTGTTGAGAAAACAAAAATTAATGTTTGTTGAGTAGCTAACAAACAAGATACAGTATTATGCAAATGAATGGGTTTAATTTATGCATAAATTGTTTTATATCTATATATGTACGTCAGGTTGGCCATTTCCAAACCTTTTTGAAAGTCGCCCCAGTATTTGTAGTAACCGTCCTATATACCCATATACCATACCATACCATGGCTAATCAATATCTCATCAAGGTATTTAATTATGTTAACTAAGTACGGTGGTGGTGAAGAAATACTTGTATCCATTGCTGGGTTTCCCCAGTAAGAGGTTAGGAAATCAAGGCAGTGTTCTTCTAGCCAGCCAATCAAGGCAGCGTTCTTCTAGCCAGCCAATCAAGGCAGTGTTCAAGCCAGCCAATAAGCTTTCCGTAACATTTTGGAGAACACAAGGATTCCTTATGCTTTTATTGTATTATGGTATATCTGTTTAATCTTTAATTTTAATTTTTTTTTTCTGAATAAATATGCAATTACTGTCAAGATAAATAGCTTTAAACACAGTTTCCTTTGGCTGCCTGAGATTTTTGCACAGTCTTGTAACTATGGTGAAGCTTGTGGCTGTGAAATGCATAGCAATTTGGACAACACTGGGCATAGAGAGTTCAGAATCTTAAGATTAAGATTACAATTGATTACTTGCAAGGAATGAGAAACAGCTGGGGTGAATGCGAACAAGAGGACACAAGATGGCCAGCAGCGACATCTGCTGGCCAAACAGGAACAGGACAAATCACATGGAGGCAGATCATGACAATGACAATAGGATAACATAGACATACCACTGTTTTGTTAACTTGCAAATGAATTTATTTAGCCAATATCATTGCATCTGGGTGACTTGGAGTAATACAACAGATCACACACAACTGAGGCTCTAATTGTATTGATATCATGGTTAGTTTTATTTCCAACATACTCAGGTAATCAATTGAAGGTAACACTTTACTTGACGGGGCACAAATCAAATAGCATTATGCTATTACTTATCAATCAACTAACTACAAGCCTTGGTGTACTTCTGAAGGCTCAAGTCATGAATTACACAAGTTAAATAGCAGTCATTTGTTCATAATTTGTTCATGATTTGTACTTCAGCAATTTTCCTGTAGCCAATAAGTGTGTACAATATAGGCATTATTGCATAAATTGCCCTAACTTGTGGTTTATTGCCATTAAACTTCAGATTGTGATGGAAGATTTACAACTTAAAACAAGCCCTTTGTTAAGAATTGTAACTGTGAATGTTAAAATCAACAACACAGTAACATTTTTATGTTTTTCCAACCATTCATGACACTGGGCCAGTGAATTTTTCACTAAAAGTTGACAACATCTGTACTATAAAGCATGACTTGTTGACTTGTGCAAAGGTGACCTGATACCATCTCAAGCTTAGAGGGGAAATATGTTATTTGGCAGAAGCACCTATGTTAAAAATGTGATTCTTCACATCTAATGTAAAATGTGTAGAAGGTAAAAATCTGAGCATATTTTAAGTCTCTCAAACGCTTTTTGTATGATGCAACATTGGTTAACTTCAGAATGAAAGAAAAAGTGTCCGGGTGCAATGTCCTGGAAACGGCACATGGATCAGTGTATCTCATTGTATTAGTTTGTATTGCACACGTAACTTAACTGGTTAAGTTGGATCAGACCAACGATATTGTAAAGGGAAGAATAGGGGACACACAACATCATAATGTAAATGCCCAGTAATGTTTATTGGGGGGGGGTAAATCCAAATTAAATATTAGGTGGTATATGACCCCCCCATCCCTACACCACTGGATCAGTCCAACATTTCTATATGAGTCTGAAACATATTTCTGCTGATTCCGTACTATACATTTACACAACCTGCACCATTATCTTCAAATAACCTTTACTCAGAGGTTACTCAGAGGTTTTACTTTCAAAACCTCTTTTCTATCTCTGATTTAGATCCCAGCATAAAAATTGCATTGTACTGCGTGATGTTCGACTGCCACCACACCCCATGTTAGTCTTAGGTACCAGGTAGAAGGAACCTTCCTGCCATAATCTGTCTTTGCATTTCCTGTCATGTGACCTGTGTAACCTGATCAGTACCTAGCCTCTTGGCTTACAGCCTCGAGTGGAATCATTTCCTCATGCCTTTCATCGCTGACCGACTTGTATTGCTCTGGTACACATTTTCCTGAAGGGTCGTGAGTAAAGCACAGCAGCTAATGGATTAGACCTTTAGTGAAACATGTTCTTACTGAAATAAAATCACAGTGAAGACAAAGGTAAGAGGTGCCACTTAATCCCTAAAGAATTAATAGAAAATTGCATGGATACTGTCTTAACATTCTGCATGTTGTGTATGTTGATCTTGTGTGTTACATTAATCACAGTGTGTGTATTTGTAAACCCTCTTCACTCCTGTGTATGATGTGGGAAGAATCTGAGAAGACTTTGTTTGAGTGATAATCTGGCTGCGTTGGTTTGATTTTCACAATGGGAACAAACAGGCTGCAGCATAGAAACTGCCCTTATGTTTAGGCAAGCTGGGGAAAAGCTGGGGGCGAGTGGGTGTAGATGTAGGGTTATGTTAAACTAAAGTAACTCGTATAATGAAACCACATTGATTGTACAGTAATGTTTTGTTCTCAGGTCGTGGAGGGCGAAAATGGAGTCCCAAGAATACGGTGAATATATAAACCCATACTCTCTGTCAGCTTTAAAGAAATATAGGCCATTTGTATAAAGGGCATTTGTTTTATATCAGAGGTTGGTCTCCTAGATTTTTGTTCTTCCATTGATAATAAATTGCATCACTCTTAAAATGAAGGGCTGGTACCGTGTGATACTGCGACATGTGACCATGGCATATTTTCCATATATGGTTGTGGCTGCTGGCCAAAAAATATCAACAGTACTGTCATTCATAACGATGTAGTAGGTGATGACACCCATGGTTTAGCACTGTTGTTGACCTTCAGAAATGTGCTTCTGCCAAATGTGGTCACGCTTGTGGGCTTCTTGTTCAGCTGCTCGCTTTGTGGACCAGCACCGGGCTGAGCTCATCGAGAGGGTGAGGGCGGCGGACGCCATCGGGAGGGGTCTGCTCGCATACGGGTTGGTGCGTAACAGGCTGACCATGCCGTTGAGGGGTAGCAGTCAGAACAAGATGAAGAACATCTACCAAGACCTGGACTTCAGAGGAGCACATGCGAAAGAGGCCTTTTACAAACTTCTGAAGGAACACGAGCCTCAGCTCCTTCAGGAACTGGGTAAGCTAACTCCACTGTTCCATTAACAATGTTTTTCCAGCCTGTCTGCTACACACACACATATATATATATATATATATATATACATTGGCATATCATTGCACAAAATAAATGTTTCTGTCTCATATCATAATGAATCTCACCGTGTGTGCACCCTACAGTTCAGCGTCTGACCACCTTGTGTGTCCGCTGGGCGTTTTTGGGTTCGGTGCTCATTCCTGCTACAAACCTGTTCAGGACTACAATAAAGAGCCTGATCTGCCTTGGCAAGCAAGTCTCCTTGTCCTTCGCTGCTCTCGTGATGCCTCGGTCCGCCTGGCGCTATAGTACCAAAAGTACAGTACTTGTTGGTTTTTTCACTGGCGTTGGTTTTCAACTGGTACCAGCGCTGAATGACATCACAGCATCAGGCGGGGAATTTTGTACTGAATTCGAAAAATGGCTGCAGTATTATAGGGCTGGATGATGCGCGATATTAATAATAACATCGCATGTCATACACATGCAATTATGACATCGCTAGCCAGCTAGATTAAGATCAGACCTTTTCTTATTTTCAATTCTCTACGGACTTTATAGTCCATGGAGGTCACGTTTCACTAAAACATATTTACTCTGTCATAGAAAAAAAAAAACCTTTGCTAGCTTAGCAATTTTAATTGTTATTCATTTTATACATTATGTGATATATGCTTTAAAATGGTCAATGACAAAATAGTAGAGGAAGAATAGATGTTGTTGTAGTAGTTATGGAGAGCAGCTGTATGAGGAGGGTCGGAGGTCCCTGGGTATCTGAGTTTTCATACTGTCCAGACATTATACCGAGATATACGGTATTTTTAAAATAGTGTGTGATTGTGCCCTACGGTGGGTTGGCGGCCCGTCTGGGGTTGTTCACCACCTTGCGCCCATAGTATCTGGGATAAGCCCCAGACTCCCAGCGACCCTGAATAGGGCAAGCAGTTATAAAACATGGATGGATATTTCTTCTGAACTATTTTTTGATTAATTCTAATGACTGTCTTTGTAGTTTTAGTTGTATATTTAAATTGCTTGATCCAGGACACCACCTGCGGCAAAAGAAATTCCTTGTAATTCTCTATACTTTGCAAATAAATAACTTTGTTTGTTTAGTAGGAGTCTACATCCATCCATCATCCATCCATCCATCTATCTATCTATCTATCTATCTATCTATCTATCTATCTATCTATCTATCTATCTATCTGTCTATCTATCTGTCTGTCTGTCTGTCTGTCTGCCTGTCTATCTGTCTGTCTGCCTGTCTGTCTGCCTGTCTGTCTGCCTGTCTGCCTGTCTATCTGTCTGTCTGTCTGCCTGTCTGTCTGTCTATCTGCCTGTCTATCTGTCTGCCTGTCTGTCTGTCTGCCTGTCTGCCTGCCTGTCTGTCTATCTGTCTGTCTGCCTGTCTCTCTATCTGTCTGTCTGCCTGCCTGTCTGTATGCCTGTCTGCCTGTCTGTCTGCCTGCCTGTCTGCCTGTCTGCCTGTCTGTCTGCCTGCCTGCCTGTCTGTCTGTCTGCCTGCCTGCCTGCCTGCCTGCCTGTCTGTCTGCCTGTCTGCCTGTCTGTCTGTCTGTCTGTCTGCCTGTCTGTCTGCCTGTCTGTCTGCCTGTCTGCCTGCCTGTCTGTCTGCCTGCCTGTCTGCCTGCCTGCCTGTCTGTCTGTCTGTCTGTCTGTCCACATTATCACCTCACCATTGCATATCTCCTGTAAAAGACTTATTTTTCGCCTCATTCTATTTGTTGTCTTTATATTTTTACTTTTAGAATTTTAGTTTTATGTTTAATTTGCTGATATCATGATACCACCTTTTAGCTGTTATGTCAGGGATCGTAAGAAAGGCGCTGTTGGAAAATATATAACTCATTTTTGGAAATTGCCACTGTTGGGAAACACTGTGTTACTCTCGCTTAAATAAGGGTGTCCTTGTATAAAGCACTATTTGGTCAATATTAAACACAGAACATTTCTGTATATACAACTTCCCTTCTCTTTTTGTCACCGTCAACCTTTTCTTGTGGTGGAAAAGAGACGGAAAATGTCTGTGGAGAGATTCAGGGTCACAGGGAAGAACAACAGTATCTAAAGGAAGAAAGAGAGAAGGAGAGACGGGAGCTGGAAGTGTGGAGAGCGGCCAGAGAAACAGAGGAGATGGAGCTTCACCAAATGAGATGTGAACTCCAGAGAGAGAGGGAGGAGGTGGAGAAAATGAGGGAGGAGGTGGAGAAAATGAGGGACATGATGGAGAAAGAGAAGGAGTTCATGACCCGGAAGGATAAAACACAGAGTAAAAGTTTGGAAGCACAGAAAAGCCCATTCAGAAAATGTCAGAGTCTGGATATTTATACATTAGGTAAGTAAAGATACTCTGCTTGCATAATCAAATTATATCACCATTTATTCACATTACAATCATAGATTAGTTAAATTTTTGTAAAAAAAAATATCAACATATCGCTGCAACATAACAAAATGTAAAAAAAGTGAAGAGGCCTGAATTCTTTCTGAATACAAATTCTGTGCTTTCTCAGTATAGATGATAACAGACATTAGGCTGCACATGTTTGTTAGAGAAGACGTCTAGCTAGTTAATTATCTGGTCAGAATTTGCAATTATTTAACTGAATTTTGAAAACTACATATTTTCCTGGTGCACCATTCTAGGGGTTAAGGATCAGATAAAGCAGGAGAAGGAGTTCAGGAACCTGGAGAGTGAGACACAGAGTACAATCAGTGTGGCACCTAAAAGCCTATTAAGAAAATGTAAAAGTCTGGACTTTCTTTTAAGATTTGGTAAGTAAAGACATTCTGGATTACATACAGTCAAATACTGCTAATACAATTTGACTGCATTCTTAATAAAACAACAACGTTGTATGTTTCGCCTCAGTTACAAAAAAAGATGTTTATTGAATTTAAACTTTAATTTTAATGTCTTTATCTACAAAGTTTTACTCAGATCCTTCATATGTCTTAGGACTGCTTATGGGGCCCATTGTCCCACAGAAGGAGCAGGCCAATCCCCACCCGGTTACGGTCTTTGATTCCTCCTCATTTCCTGTTGCAGCCAGTGTCCCTGAGCGCCGGCTGGTGGTTCTGGGGAGAAGTACAGCTGAGAAAAGCTTAATAGCAAATGGCATCCTGGGCAGAGAGGTGTTTGTGTCTGGGACGCCCTCACCGACAAAGGTCCAGATGAGCAGCCAGAGGAAACACGGGACCATTGCCGGGAGACGGGTGGTGGTGGTGAATACTCCAGACTGGTTTAGCTCTACGGTGTCCCAGTTTGAGCTGTGGCAGGACGTCAAACACTGCATGGAATTGTCAGCTCCAGGACCCCATGCTTTTCTCTTGGTCACAGAGATGCACGAGTATGGAGAGGTGCAGGCAACAATATTAGAGAAGATGAGGGAGATACTTGGAGATGACTGCTTTCCACACACCATCGTCCTTCTGACTCATGCCAGTGAACTGAAAGAGAGCATCACTGGAGGCTTTGTGCATACTGGCTGCCCAGACCTCCAGAGAATAATTACCAGATGTGGTAACAGGTATCATATCCTCAACACCAGTAACAGACCTGAAGGCTATCAGATCCCCAAGTTGCTGGAGACCATAGAGAAGATGGTTGAAGAAAACCAATGGAGCTTCTACAGCAGTGAAATGCATATGGAGGTGATGTCTCAGATTCAAGAGGTGGAACAAAAGCTCCAGAGGGAAAGAGCTGAGAGAAAACTGAGAGAAGAACTGGAAGCGAAGGAGAAGTTTGAGAAGGAGCTGCAAGAGACTCTGAGGGAGAAGGAGGTCGTGATTCAGGTACAGAAAGAAAAGATTATAGTCCTGGAGGAGAGGATAGTTGAATTGGAGGAAGAGCTGAAGGAAGAGAGGGATGAAGAAAAGAAAAAAGAACTTGAAGAAAAACTAAACAAAGAGGTGGAAATGAGGAACGTTACGCAAAACGAGGTTAAAAGACTCAAGGAGGAAGCAGAGAAAGAAAAATGTGAGCGGGAGGAGGAACACAGAGAAGAGATTGAAGAGATCAGAGAGAACTATGAGGGGAAGGCTCAGGCTGAAGCAGAAAGACACGTGATGAAAATACTGCTGCCTGAACTGTTTAGCAGACTTCAGTCCACATTAAAAACCAAGATACACAATGAATATGAGAGACAGACTGAGGAAAAGAACCATGAAATAGCTGCTATAAAGGAAGCGTGCAGCAGAGAGATAGAGAGAGTACAGAGGCTGAAGAATGAGGAGATGCAGATGTTAATGATACAGATGAGCAGAGAGATTAAAAGAATCAAAACCGAAAATAAGATAAAGACAGAAAGGCTGCAGGGGGAGATGAAGTGGAAGGTTGGGAGAATGAAACTAAACTTGGAGAGCAGTCCACAGGGATCCCCAGGAGAGAAGAAAGGTCATGGAGAGATTCACTGGATCCTGAGGAATCTGGTCATAGTGTCACTGCTGTTTCTTTTCCTTTTTGTGCTGAATCATACTTGTGGTTCTTTCACACCAGAAATGATTCTGGTCTGTTTTGTTCTTTCCAATATGGCCATATTTACCTTTTTCCTGGTTGACTGGGGGCTGAGGAGAGCGATCAGGCTCCTGGACTGAGGGCGTATTCTGAGCTAGCAGCAATTTGCAGGGATAAATAGCAGGGATTAGTTATTCCAGCAGTCAATGGATTTAATGGCTTTCCGTAACATTTTGGAGAACACAAGGATTCCTTATGCTTTTATTGTATTATGGTATATCTGTTTAATCTTTAATTTATTTGATTTTTTTCTGAATAAATATGCAATTACTGTCAAGATAAATAGCTTTAAACACAGTTTCCTTTGGCTGCCTGAGATTTTTGCACAGTCTTGTAACTATGGTGAAGCTTGTGGCTGTGAAATGCATAGCAATTTGGACAACACTGGGCATAGAGAGTTCAGAATCTTAAGATTAAGATTACAATTGATTACTTGCAAGGAATGAGAAACAGCTGGGGTGAATGCGAACAAGAGGACACAAGATGGCCAGCAGCGACATCTGCTGGCCAAACAGGAACAGGACAAATCACATGGAGGCAGATCATGACAATGACAATAGGATAACATAGACATACCACTGTTTTGTTAACTTACAAATCAATTTATTTAGCCAATATCATTGCATCTGGGTGACTTGGAGTAATACAACAGATCACACACAACTGAGGCTCTAATTGTATTGATATCATGGTTAGTTTTATTTCCAGCATACTCAGTGTAATCAATTGAAGGTAACACTTTACTTGACGGGGCACAAATCAAATAGCATTATGCCATTACTTATCAATCAACTAACTACAAACTAAGTCTTAGTTGCATACTGATCTCATGTTAATACATCATTAATGAATTATTATGCATGTTTTATCTCAAGTAGTTACTTATTTGCTGCTATTTCTGTTAATTCTGTAAGCCTTGGTGAACTTCTGAAGGCTCAAGTCATGAATTACACAAGTTAAATAGCAGTCATTTGTTCATAATTTGTTCATGATTTGTACTTCAGCAATTTTCCTGTAGCCAATAAGTGTGTACAATATAGGCATTATTGCATAAATTGCCCTAACTTGTGGTTTATTGCCATTAAACTTCAGATTGTGATGGAAGATTTACAACTTAAAACAAGCCCTTTGTTAAGAATTGTAACTGTGAATGTTAAAATCAACAACACAGTAACATTTTTATGTTTTTCCAACCATTCATGACACTGGGCCAGTGAATTTTTCACTAAAAGTTGACAACATCTGTACTATAAAGCATGACTTGTTGACTTGTGCAAAGGTGACCTGATACCATCTCAAGCTTAGAGGGGAAATATGTTATTTGGCAGAAGCACCTATGTTAAAAATTTGATTCTTCACATCTAATGTAAAATGTGTAGAAGGTAAAAATCTGAGCATATTTTAAGTCTCTCAAACGCTTTTTGTATGATGCAACATTGGTTAACTTCAGAATGAAAGAAAAAGTGTCCGGGTGCAATGTCCTGGAAACGGCACATGGATCAGTGTATCTCATTGTATTAGTTTGTATTGCACACGCAACTTAACTGGTTAAGTTGGATCAGACCAACGATATTGTAAAGGGAAGAATAGGAGACGCACAACATCATAATGTAAATGCCCAGTAATGTTTATTGTGGGGGGGGGGTAAATCCAAATTAAATATTAGGTGGTATATGACCCCCCCATCCCTACACCACTGGATCAGTCCAACATTTCTATATGAGTCTGAAACATATTTCTGCTGATTCCGTACTATACATTTACACAACCTGCACCATTATCTTCAAATAACCTTTACTCAGAGGTTACTCAGAGGTTTTACTTTCAAAACCTCTTTTCTATCTCTGATTTAGATCCCAGCATAAAAATTGCATTGTACTGCGTGATGTTCGACTGCCACCACACCCCATGTTAGTCTTAGGTACCAGGTAGAAGGAACCTTCCTGCCATAATCTGTCTTTGCATTTCCTGTCATGTGACCTGTGTAACCTGATCAGTACCTAGCCTCTTGGCTTACAGCCTCGAGTGGAATCATTTCCTCATGCCTTTCATCGCTGACCGACTTGTATTGCTCTGGTACACATTTTCCTGAAGGGTCGTGAGTAAAGCACAGCAGCTAATGGATTAGACCTTTAGTGAAACATGTTCTTACTGAAATAAAATCACAGTGAAGACAAAGGTAAGAGGTGCCACTTAATCCCTAAAGAATTAATAGAAAATTGCATGGATACTGTCTTAACATTCTGCATGTTGTGTATGTTGATCTTGTGTGTTACATTAATCACAGTGTGTGTATTTGTAAACCCTCTTCACTCCTGTGTATGATGTGGGAAGAATCTGAGAAGACTTTGTTTGAGTGATAATCTGGCTACGTTGGTTTGATTTTCATAATGAGAACAAACAGGCTGCAGCATAGAAACTGCCCTTATGTTTAGGCAAGCTGGGGAAAAGCTGGGGGCGAGTGGGTGTAGATGTAGGGTTATGTTAAACTAAAGTAACTCGTATAATGAAACCACACTGATTGTACAGTAATGTTTTGTTCTCAGGTCGTGGAGTGCGAAAATGGAGTCCCAAGAATACGGTGAATATATAAACCCATACTCTCTGTCAGCTTTAAAGAAATATAGGCCATTTGTATAAAGGGCATTTGTTTTATATCAGAGGTTGGTCTCCTAGATTTTTGTTCTTCCATTGATAATAAATTGCATCACTCTTAAAATGAAGGGCTGGTACCGTGTGATACTGCGACATGTGACCATGGCATATTTTCCATATATGGTTGTGGCTGCTGGCCAAAAAATATCAACAGTACTGTCATTCATAACGGTGTAGTAGGTGATGACACCCATGGTTTAGCACTGTTGTTGACCTTCAGAAATGTGCTTCTGCCAAATGTGGTCACGCTTGTGGGCTTCTTGTCCAGCTGTTCGCTTTGTGGACCAGCACCGGGCTGAGCTCACCGAGAGGGTGAGGGCGGTGGACGCCATCGGGAGGGGTCTGCTCGCATACGGGTTGGTGCGTAACAGGCTGACCATGCCGTTGAGGGGTAGCAGTCAGAACAAGATGAAGAACATCTACCAAGACCTGGACTTCAGAGGAGCACCTGCGAAAGAGGCCTTTTACAAACTTCTGAAGGAACATGAGCCTCAGCTCCTTCAGGAGCTGGGTAAGCTAACTATGAAGTTTTTCTGCTTTTTAGCCTGTCTTTTAGAAAACAAAATGGCACGTGTTAGTTTCTTTCCATCTTGGGTATGACGTTAAACTGCATCTGGCTCTGCAAGTGGTCCTCCAACTTGCAGGGAAGGATTTTGGGGGTTGCTGGCGGGATTGACACTCCACCCTCTATAAAGCACTTTACGGCATCTAGGTCCTAAGAGGCAGAGATGGGGGCTGGTGTGGTGCTGAGGCATCTCGCACTGCATGGGAGACTTGGGTCCCAGCCCATCCAGGTAGGCATGTGAAACATCTTGTCTCTCCTGCAGGATGAGCTTCGTAAACCCTGCATTTCGGTGGCGGCACAATCTGAGGTATGCAAATCAGAGAGTGGCCAGGTCTCTTTAGGTGGATACACCTACAGGTCGCTCTGATGACTGCCGTACTCAGGGAATAGCTGTTGCTGTGACAGATTGGCTCCTCCTGATGTCTGATGTCACTCTTTTCAACAAGCATATTACGAAGCTCAGGCTAAGGCACTCCTTGGGTGTCTTGTCTGTTGTCTCAGTGTATGCGGCGACTGTGGTGAATGATGACTCGTTGAGAGAGACATTTTTCTTGCAATTTCCCTTGGTGGTTGATGGGTGCCCACAGGGTGACACTCCTCTGGTAATGGGTGACTTCAATGCGACCACTGGCATCGACTGGGCTGGCTGTAAATATTGCGTTGGTCCCCATGAGTATGGAGATCACAGTTAAAGTGGCTCCATGTTCCTTGACTTTGCGAAAGATCAAGGACTGCGGTTCACTGGATGCTGGTTTCAGTGCCCTGAGCCACATTGTTGGACTTGGTACTCCCATACTGGTGGTGTGGCGAAAGAGATCGATCTCAACCTTGAGGGCAGACGGAGGCTCCTGCAGAACTGCAGGGTCCAACAGAAGTGGCAACTCCAGTCTGTGGCTGTGATGGCTCTGAGGGCAGATAAGGTCTGAGGGCAGATCTATGAGCTGGTGACACACCATCTGTGGTCCAGTGATCCACGTCCTGCTTACAAAGGAATCGAAGCATTATGGACATCTGAATCTTTTTCTTGGAGTCTTGCAGTCAGGGTGGGTGAACAGTCCTTACGGATGACACTGCAGTTGTGTCCCGCTGGGCCGGCTACTTTGAGTAGTTGTTTAAAGGTGATCTTCTGGCTAGGATCTTGGACATCTCTGGGTCCACGGTTCTTGAGGCTGATCCTCCAGTCAGCTGGGAACCACCCAATATCATTGAGATTGCACGGGTGGTGAATGAGCTGGGGGTAGGGAGAGATCTGTGGTATCCGAGGTGAACTTCTCCAGGCTGATGGTAAGGCTGTCTTCCTGGCATTGCGGGCAATCTTTGCTTCCATTTGGGAGTCAGGCGTCATCCCAACTGGAAAAGGGACTTGTAGTCCCTATCTGGAAAGGGTAGGGTGATCACCTGGATTGCGGCAACTACGTAACACTGCTCTCATTGCCGGGTAAGGTCCTTACTAAGGTCATCCTTAACAGGATCCATGATCACTTGCTTGCCTATCAGCGGCTGGAGAAGTCTAGTTTTACCTATAAGAAGTCTACCATTGACCACACCCTTGCACTGAATGTTCTCATTGAGTGCAAGTGCAAATATCGGCCGAGGTTCTTTGCAGCCTTTGTTGATTTTCGTAAAGCGTTCGCCTCAGTTGATGGAGTTGCCCTCTGGAACATCCTGAGAGCTGTGGAGTGTGACTCTTCTTATGAAGTCAGCAGACGGATTAGGAGAGCATGGGGGGTCATGAGGTCGCTGGAAAGAGGTGTGTGGAGATCCTGATATCTTTGCAAGAGGACGAAGGTCCAAGTCTTTAGAGTCCTGGTGCTCCCTGTTTTGCTGTATGACTGTGAGACATGGACAATATCCAGTGAGATGAAGACTGGACTCCTTCAGTACATGGGTACTGAATCCTTGGTTTTGCCGGTTGCCAGAAGAATGGTACTTGCCTGAATGCATTGTGCCAAGTGTAAAGTTTAGTGGAGGGGGGATTATGGTGTGGGGCTGTTTTTGCGGGGTTGGGCTTGGCCCCTTAGTTCCAGTGAAAGGAACTCTTAATGCTGCAGCATTCAAAGCCATTTTGGACATTTTCATGCTCCCAACTTTGTGGGAACAGTTTAGGGATGACCCCTTCCTGTTCCAACATGCACAGCAAAGCAAGGTCCATAAGGGTATGGATGAACAAGTCTGGTGTGGAGGAACTTGACTGGCCTGCACAGAGCCCTGACCTGAACCCAACAGAACACCTTTGGGATGAATTAGAGCGGAGACTGTGAGCCAGGCCTTCTCATCCAATATCAGTGCCTGACCTCACAGATGCTT
Source organism: Paramormyrops kingsleyae (assembly GCF_048594095.1). Taxonomy (NCBI): domain Eukaryota; kingdom Metazoa; phylum Chordata; class Actinopteri; order Osteoglossiformes; family Mormyridae; genus Paramormyrops; species Paramormyrops kingsleyae. Next base: position 31,062,395 of record NC_132800.1, on the reverse strand, counting down.
TCCTGGAAGAATGTTCAAAATTTCCCATAAACACACTCCTAAACCTTCTGGACAGCCTTCCCAGAAGAGTTGAAGCTGTTATAGCTGCAAAGGTTGGGCCAACTCCATATTAAAGCCTGTGTATTAAGAATGGGATGTGATTAAAGTTCATGTGTGTGTAAAGGCAGGTGGCCCAATACTTTTAGCAATATAGTATATATCCCAGACCTTGATATGCACGATTTTTACTAGACAGCCAACATTATTCACTGTGGGGGTGGTCATAATGTTTTGGCTCATCGGTATATATACAGCAGTAACATTAACCATTCCTGCCTTTTTATTTTGTCACCATCAACCTTTTCTTGTGGTGGAACATGGACAGAAAATGTCAGTGGAGAGATTCAGAGTCACAGAGAAGAGCTACAACATCTGAAGGAAGAAAGAGAGAAGGAGAGACGGGAGCTGGAAGTGTGGAGAGCGGCCAGAGAAACAGAGGAGATGGAGCTACAGCATCTGAAGGAAGAAAGAGAGAAGGAGAGACGGGAGCTGGAAGCGTGGAGAGCGGCCAGAGAAACAGAGGAGATGGAGCTACAGCATCTAAAGGAAGAAAGAGAGAAGGAGAGACGGGAGCTGGAAGTGTGGAGAGCAGCCAGAGAAACAGAGGAGATGGAGCTACAGCATCTAAAGGAAGAAAGAGAGAAGGAGAGACGGGAGCTGGAAGCGTGGAGAGCGGCCAGAGAAACAGAGGAGATGGAGCTTCACCAAATGAGATGTGAACTCCAGAGAGAGAGGGAGGAGGTGGAGAAAATGAGGGAGGAGGTGGAGAAAATGAGGGAGGAGGTGGAGAAAATGAGGGACATGATGGAGAAAGAGAAGGAGTTCATGACCCGGAAGGATAAAACACAGAGTGAAAGTGTGGAAGCACAGAAAAGCCCATTCAGAAAATGTCATAGTATGGAATATATTCTTACATTCAGTAAGTAAAGACACTCTGCTTCCACAATCTAACTGTATTATCCTTTATTCACATAGACTGTTTTAATCAAAGTAATGTTTTGTATCATATAGGTAAGTTATTGCTGAAAGAATTTAGCTAACACTACATTCTTAAAAAAATGCATGTTTGTTTCGAGGACAATGTGTGTTTTGCCTCAGTTACAAAACACGGTCTACTGAATTTAATTTATACAGTACTGTGCAAAAGTCTTTGGCAGGCAAAAAAATTATGTTCATATAATCTACATGTCAGCATAAAACTATGATATTACAGTACAGTATGTCTGTCAACACATGTCAGCTTAGCCATTGCAAAACCCGAGCGTTTGCAGCAACTGTCCAACACAGTTTATTGACTTGACCACTTCCCTACCTTGTTTGGCTACTCAATATCGCACTGAGTTATTTATCTAAGTTAATAAATGAAGTAGATAGAATAGATTGAGATCTTTATATTAAAGGTGTTTTAAGTGTAAAAATAAATGATAAATTATTCAATACTATAACACAATAAAAAATTACACTAAAATTTATATTGCACATAGTCTAAAGTGCAGCATAGCCCTACCTATTCAGCACTGTATGTATTAAATGGCCAAACAGAGTTCTAGATGCACATTGCAGTATATGGTAAAAGCTATTCTTAAATCTGTTTGTATGAGGTTTTGGAACTGAAATGGTGTTCATCTAGCCATCTATGGAAGCATATGTGTAGCAAAATTCAATTTGCAATGCAATATGCAAAATGGCAATACAATATGCAAAATGACAATAAGAAACTTCACAGAGGCATGTATCCCTGCTTGAAAAAAATAAACAAACAAAAAAAACAATAGATCCCTGCCCAAAACACAATAGAAAATAAGTAATGGATTTAATGGTTATAATGGGAATTGCATTGGTTTTAATGGTGTATACTGGTATGTGATGGATTTTATTGGTGTTAAATCCTATTGGAAAAATGCCCAAAACATACTACAAAAAGGAATTTTGTAATGGTTTTACTTGAAAAAGTTAATGGTTCATAATGGTATTATAATGGAAACATTAGAATTTCTGTGATGATTTCTATTGGGCTTCTATTGTTTTGTTTTGTTTTGTTTTGTTTTTTTCAAGCAGGGAAACATGCCTCTGTGAAGTTTCTTATTTACTCAAGTGATCTGAATTCCATAGTTCAATTTTTATCAGATTATTCAAGTCAGCCTATGTGTTTCTATGATGCTTCAAAAACATTATTTCTCTGTTCACGCTCCACTTCATCTGGCAATGAATTCAACGATCTTATCAGATCTCCAGCCGCCATGTTTCAAACGATCTCAACGTAACACGCTTCCGCCAATCCCCGCCTTGACGCAATGATTGCCGTAGGGTGGGCGTGGTCAGCTCGGAATGCATTTTCAAAGCCGCATTGAATTTTGCTACAAATATCCCACGGCGTCATGATGAAAATGCAATCGTAAGTGTCCTAACTGTTAGTCTAAATGCATTTAGGACAAATAACATTTAAATGATAATTTTGCTACTGTTTCTGCTTGGACACGTTACACATATCAAATCAATTTGGGTTATACATTTTCATTTTCATTTTGCTACTTATAAAGCATTAAAATAGTATGCACTTTACTACGGTGGCCCCTAGAGACAAAACACACACAAAAGAAAAAGCAGAAACAAAATGAAAATGCGCAGCAAATTAAAAAAACACACGCAAAAGAAAAAGCAGAAACAAAATGAAAATGCGCTGCAAATTAAAAAACACACACAAAAGAAAAAGCAGAAACAAAATGAAAATGCGCAGCAAATTAAAAAAACACACGCAAAAGAAAAAGCAGAAACAAAATGAAAATGCGCAGCAAGTTAAAAAAACACACGCAAAAGAAAAAGCAGAAACAAAATGAAAATGCGCAGCAAGTTAAAAAAACACACGCAAAAGAAAAAGCAGAAACAAAATGAAAATGCGCAGCAAGTTAAAAAAACACACGCAAAAGAAAAAGCAGAAACAAAATGAAAATGCGCAGCAAGTTAAAAAAACACACGCAAAAGAAAAAGCAGAAACAAAATGAAAATGCGCAGCAAGTTAAAAAAACACACGCAAAAGAAAAAGCAGAAACAAAATGAAAATGCGCAGCAAGTTAAAAAAACACACGCAAAAGAAAAAGCAGAAACAAAATGAAAATGCGCAGCAAGTTAAAAAAACACACGCAAAAGAAAAAGCAGAAACAAAATGAAAATGCGCAGCAAGTAGACAATCCCAAACCGGAAGTGCTCCACCACGCTAGGGGGCGCGGTGAGCTCATGTGGCACAGTCGCTACACAGTAGTGATGGGAAGTTCGACTGAATTAACTGATTTGATTCTTTCGAGCTGTCCGTTGTAATGAATCGATTCTAAAATCGATTCTGTGATTCACTTTTTTTTCCGTCTTTTTTGCGCCTGACCGTATGAGTCAACGAATCATGGGATCGGATAATAAATCAAACGGTGTCTCAAGGTTACGTTATTTGACTGAAAGATGGGGCTGGTGTTCAACAAAAATGTTTAGCTTGACTATTCACAATAAAAAAAACAATATATAAAAAGCAGAAAGGGTGTCGATGCTGAATAAACACGCGTGTATATATAGTTCTTATTTTCTTGACTTTAGCCAAATTCATGTGCATGAGTATCAAGGACTACATCACAGTTAACAACTGCAATATTACCAATACAATCACACACACATACAATAAGCATGAGTAAACTTGCATACGTTGTTGTGTAAACGTCAAAGTTAATAAATATCTTTGGTTTTTGATGAAAGACATATGGTTTTATTATGCAGAAATGCAATAATTTACTGTTGTGATAAATGAACACAGGGCTGCCAACTCTCACGCATCTGGCGTGACACTCACGCTTTCGGATTCTCACGCTCGTGCAAGAAATCTTACTGCAAATTTATATTATTACATTATAAACCTAAAATTAGCTGCAGCAAAAGCGTTGGGGTAGTTTGCAAACCCTACAGACCATTTACAAGGGAATAAAACTGTCACAAAGGTGTAAATGCGTGTGCGGACTTGTCTGAAATGGAAAATCTCTGGCCAACCGGCTGACCAAAGTTGACAGCCCTGTGAACAGCTGCGTTAATTTTATTCCTTTCAACAGCGTAACTGCATTTCCGCAGCAAATGCCGCGAGGCGGCGAGGGCTCTTGGGATCGGTTCGCAAACCATTCGTTTTAGTCACCGACCGAGTGTCCGAAAACCGTAAGTTCGATTTGTTCATCGAACGGACTCTCGGACACTCCGTCGGCGACTCAAACGGATGGTTTGCGAACCGATCCCAAGAGCCATTGCGGCGTTCACAACAGTAAATTATTGCATTTCTGCATAATAAAACCATATGTCTTTCATCAAAAACCAAAGATATTTATTAACTTTGACGTTTACACAACAACGTATGCAAGTTTACTCATGCTCATTGTATGTGTGTGTGATTGTATTGGTAATATTGCAGTTGTTAACTGTAGTCCTTGATACTCATGCACATGAATTTGGCTAAAGTCAAGAAAATAAGAACTATATATACACGCGTGTTTATTCAGCATCGACACCCTTTCTGCTTTTTATATATTGTTTTTTTTATTGTGAATAGTCAAGCTAAACATTTTTGTTGAACACCAGCCCCATCTTTCAGTCAAATAACGTAACCTTGAGACACCGTTTGATTTATTATCCGATCCCATGATTCGTTGACTCATACGGTCAGGCGCAAAAAAGACGGAAAAAAAAGTGAATCACAGAATCGATTTTAGAATCGATTCATTACAACGGACAGCTCGAAAGAATCAAATCCAGTTAATTCAGTCGAACTTCCCATCACTACTGTGTAGCGACTGTGCCACATGAGCTCACCGCGCCCCCTAGCGTGGTGGAGCACTTCCGGTTTGGGATTGTCTACTTGCTGCGCATTTTCATTTTGTTTCTGCTTTTTCTTTTGCGTGTGTTTTTTTAACTTGCTGCGCATTTTCATTTTGTTTCTGCTTTTTCTTTTGCGTGTGTTTTTTTAACTTGCTGCGCATTTTCATTTTGTTTCTGCTTTTTCTTTTGCGTGTGTTTTTTTAACTTGCTGCGCATTTTCATTTTGTTTCTGCTTTTTCTTTGGCGTGTGTTTTTTTAACTTGCTGCGCATTTTCATTTTGTTTCTGCTTTTTCTTTTGCGTGTGTTTTTTTAATTTGCTGCGCATTTTCATTTTGTTTCTGCTTTTTCTTTTGTGTGTGTTTTTTTAATTTGCAGCGCATTTTCATTTTGTTTCTGCTTTTTCTTTTGCGTGTGTTTTTTTAACTTGCTGCGCATTTTAATTTTGTTTCTGCTTTTTCTTTTGCGTGTGTTTTTTTAACTTGCTGCGCATTTTCATTTTGTTTCTGCTTTTTCTTTTGCGTGTGTTTTTTTAATTTGCTGCGCATTTTCATTTTGTTTCTGCTTTTTCTTTTGTGTGTGTTTTTTAATTTGCAGCGCATTTTCATTTTGTTTCTGCTTTTTCTTTTGCGTGTGTTTTTTTAATTTGCTGCGCATTTTCATTTTGTTTCTGCTTTTTCTTTTGTGTGTGTTTTGTCTCTAGGGGCCACCGTACTTTACAACTTAAGACTACTGTTGGAAATGGCAAATGTAAATTATATAATTTAATTTTCAATTTCATTCTGCACCAAATTTTGCACGCGTGGAGGTGATGGAAAATGTAAATTTAAATACAGAATTACATTGCCATTTTGAATATTGCGTTGCCATTTTGAATATTGCATTGTCATTTTGCATATTGTATTGCCATTTTGCATATTGCATTGCAAATTGAATTTTGCTACACATATGCTTCCATAGCCATCCAGCAAGATTTCAGCAACTCTTTGATAACAGAAGAATTAAAATTTTTTATATGTTACTGTTAATTGGCATGTTAAATTATTTTTTTCCCTAATCAAATAAACACTTACTACCTTGATAAAGAGCCTTAAACCTTTTCTTTGACTGCCTTAGACTTATGTACAGTATTTTATGTCTTAGCATAATATATGGGGCCCATTGTCCCACAGAAGGAACAGGCCAATCCCCACCCGGCATACAGTCTTTGACTCCTCCTCATTTCCTGTTGCAGCTGCTGGAGAAACTCCTGGTACAGACGCCTCCATACCGGCCAGTGTCCCTGAGCTCCGGCTGGTGCTTCTGGGGAGAAATACAGCTGAGAAAAGCTTAATAGCAAATGGCATCCTGGGCAGAGAGGTGTTTGTGTCTGGGACGCCCTCACCGACAAAGGCCCAGATGAGCAGCCAGAGGAAACACGGGACCATTGCCGGGAGACGGGTGGTGGTGGTGAATACTCCAGACTGGTTTAGCTCTACGGTGTCCCAGTTTGAGCTGTGGCAGGACGTCAAACACTGCATGGAATTGTCAGCTCCAGGACCCCATGCTTTTCTCTTGGTCACAGAGATGCTTTCCACACACCATCGTCCTTCTGACTCATGCCAGTGAACTGACAGAGAGCATCACTGGAGGCTTTGTGCATACTGGCAGCCCAGACCTCCAGAGAATAATTACCAGATGTGGTAACAGGTATCATATCCTCAACACCAGTAACAGGCCTGAAGGCCATCAGATCCGCAGGTTGCTGGAGACCATAGAGAAGATGGTTGAAGAAAACCAATGGAGCTTCTACAGCAGTGAAATGCATATGGAGGTGATGTCTCAGATTCAAGAGGTGGAACAAAAGCTCCAGAGGGAAAGAGCTGAGAGGAAACTGAGAGAAGAACTGGAAGCGAAGGAGAAGTTTGAGAAGGAGCTGCAAGAGACTCTGAGGGAGAAGGAGGTCGTGATTCAGGTACAGAAAGAAAAGATTATAGTGCTGGAGGAGAGGATAGTTGAATTGGAGGAAGAGCTGAAGGAAGAGAGGGATGAAGAAAAGAAAAAAGAACTTGAAGAAAAACTGAACAAAGAGGTGGAAATGAGGAATGTTACGCAAAACGAGGTTAAAAGACTCAAGGAGGAAGCAGAGAAAGAAAAATGTGAGCGGGAGGAGAAACACAGAGAAGAGATTGAAGAGATCAGGGACGAGGAGAAGGCTCAGGCTGAAGCAGAAAGACACGTGATGAAAATACTGCTGCCTGAACTGTTTAGCAGACTACAGTCCACATTAAAAACCAAGATACACAATGAATATGAGAGACAGACTGAGGAAAAGAACCATGAAATAGCTGCTATAAAGGAAGCGTGCAGCAGAGAGATAGAGAGAGTGCAGAGGCTGAAGAATGAAGAGATGCAGAAGTTACAGACAGAGATGAACAGAGAGATAGAGAGAGTACAGAGGCTGAAGAATGAGGAGATGCAGGAGTTACAGACAGAGATGAACAGAGAGATAGAGGAGATGAAGAGGGAGATTGTGAGAATGAAACTAAACCTGGAGAGCAGTCCACAGCTTGAGGGAACTCCAGTCTGAACTCCAGCTGTGTGCATGTGCAGTCTGTATGTTCCTCCTGCGTTTGTGTGGGGCTTTTAGATGATTGTTTCTTACGTAGATTAATGGATGACTGCATTGCCCATTTTGTGTGAGTCTGTGTCTGCTTGTGATTGATTATACATTTTATTTTGTGTATGTGTGTCTCTTAACCAATGAATTACTTTACTCCCAAAAAATTCTACTATGCTCCATCAGGTGGCGGTATCGCTCCAACACACTGCTACAAAAAAAAATATTTAAATTTCATTTGAGTACCTAGTAAACAAGATGTAGTATTGTGCAAATTAATTGTTTTAATATACGTATAAATTATGTTTTATGTCTATATGGGTATGTCAGCTTAGCCATTTCAAGACTTTTTTGAAAGTCACCCCAGTATTTGCAGTAACCGTCCTATATACCTATGAACTTGTTGACTCGTCCACTAGTCCACTTGGCCAATCAAAATCTCATCGAGGTATTTAACTAATTAAGGAAGGAGCTGGTGGTTAAGTTCAGCAAATACATGGCTGTGTTTCCCAGGAAGAGGTTATGAAATAAAGCAGTGTTCTCCTGGCCAACCAATAAGCTATCCGTAGCATTTCGGAGGACACAAGGATACTTTCATAGTATTTGTATATTTTTTTCTGAGCCGGTGTACATTTACTGGACAGATAATTAGCTTCTGGCATGGTTTTCTTTGGCTGCCTTTGACGTTTGCACAGTCCTGCACAGCAACTGCATGATTAGCCAATGGGCGTCCCTCAATACCACGAACCTTGCTAACCAAGAATAAACTTGGAGCGCAATTAATTATGGGATTAGTCTCGTTTGGCGAGGCTGCATTCGATGTATCGTTGATATTTTGGGCAGAGATGGGCAGTATTTCAACTAAATGCATTTAAAATACGTATTTGTTACTTTTAAGTATTTTTTAATTTGTATTTCACTGGACAGAAAAAATCATTTAAAATACTTTGAGAGATTGTATTTTATGTATTTAAAGTACTTCATAAAATATGCAATTTCATTTATGTCATTTTAAGAACCTTCATCACTAGGCTTACAGACTTTTAAATACAACCTATCTCCGTCTTTAGCTAGATGCAAGTAAATCATGTGACACATGCTATTGGGCCAGGCATGCTGGTTACTTCGTTTTTTCCATGAACAGTAATCCAAGGAAAGAAGCTGCTTTGTTGCTGGGTGCAAATTGTCTTAATGTAAAGTATGCAGTAAAATATACTACCAGACATTTTTCACTGAATGTCAGTATAGGACAGAAAAGTAGAGCAGTTAGCGAACAGCAGTGCTGTGCTGTAGAACTTGTGAATTGCGCCATGTGGCCGACAGGGAACAAGGGAAATCACAAAGACTGACAACAGGAGGGACGGGTTGAGCAGCGACACCTGCTGGCCAGAACTGGGAAGGGACACAGAGTGGGACAACAGGAGCTGACCCTGACACAAGTTTAAAAAAGTAACACATCACAAGGGAGAGAACGAGGAGGAAGGGATGCAGGGCCTGACCGTATACGTATTCGTCATATACCGTTACCATTTTATGTGTGTTTTCATATTTTCAAATTACAATTACTTGTATTTTAATTAAATACAAAATTCTGGTGTGAGAAAATGTATTTTATTTTGTTACTCTTGATGAGCAAGTATTGTAATTTGTAACGAAATACTTTTTGATGTATTTGTGCCCATCTCTGATTTGGGGTGGGAAAAAAACAACATATAGGGATTTTTAACGTACTCTGTGGGTGAATCTCAATATGCACACTTGACCGTACTTGTGTTCTCATGAACCCGTTCTGTGTCATCTTCCATTGCCGAAGACCAGTTCCAATACTAAAAACACGAGTACACGAGGGCAGCGTGTACTCGTGTACTCGTTGGTCTTGCTCCGCCCCAATATCAAGGATATATCAGTTGCATCCTCACTGAATGAGACCAATCCCATGATTCATTGCACGCCAGGTTCATTCTTGGAAGGCAAGTTAGCAAGACTGGTCTTGCCAAGAACCACAAGTAAAGTCTTTGCATTCTTGGTATTGAAATTCACCCTGTACCTCTGGCCTTAAAACTGATGACGTGCAACGGGTACATGAGAACAAAAGTATGCATTTTGAGAAACACCCGATGTGTCTGTGTGTGTAAGTGCAATGATCGTTCACGGAACTGTTCATAATCCCAGTGTCATGTGACCTAGCAGAATTTTGCTGAACAGGTTTTGCATATAACCAAACTCGCATTATAGAGGTTGCTGCCATATTTCTAGTTATTATTCTTAAATGGTTTTTAAGGTGTCGGTTTAAGAAGTTCTAGTATTATTCTGCCAGTATTTATTTTGTGTGAACATGTAACACACACAAATGTACACAAACACACACAATGTGATAGCATAAAGATACACCACTGTTTTGTTAAGTTGCAAATCAGTTTATTTAGCTGATGATACAGCACCTGGGTGACTTGCAGTGATGCGTCACATCATAGCGGTTCAGAAGATTAGAAGGTCTTGATTTTGATTGCATGATAGACACCTGGAGGAAGTTTTAAGGGGAGAGGACCTTGTTTAGAGAGGGAGAGACGGCGGGGTTGTGTTCGTGAAGCAGAGACGTTGTTGGACGCTCAGTTGACAAGAAAGGATGTTTGGGGCCATGTTGGATTGACTCTCGGATGGAGTGACTGGCGAGGGACGTGCAGGAAGACCTTATGTGGGACGTGCATTTTTTTGGTGGGCTTTCGGGACGCCGATGCCCACAGACTGATCCACGGACACACGGGAGGGTCTTGGCGGCTGCTGGACAGAGGGAAGTTCGGTGATTGTTTTAATCCTGTTAAGTGAACTGTGTGTGTGTGTGTGTGAGAGAGAGAGAAATTAGATTAGATTAGATTTAGATTAGAAGCTTTATTTGTCATTGCATAAAATACGTAGTATTAAACACAACGAAATTTAGAGTTGCCACTCTTAGTCAGTGTTTTAAAACCAATATAGTTAAGAATTAACAAATCTGCCCCAAGGCAGCCTACCCACACTCACTCATACACTCCCCCCAAACCTATTCACTCCTCTCACCCAAAACATTAGTCCCCACCTTCCAACCAAAACAAGACACTCCCCTGCACAAAGGTATAACATCATAGTAAACGTAACAGCATCAGACTATCAAATGCCTGTTGTTAAAGTGCGATGGTGATGAGGATAAAGTGATCAAATACAATTTCCAGAGACATAGTTAATCATTGCAGACGGTGGAAGGAGGGGGGGGGGGGGATTGGGGTGGTGGGTGACCAATGTCTGCAGAGGGATATTGTTTTTGTTAAGTGAACGTATGGCCCAGGGAAAAAAACTGTTGGAAAGTCTTGTAGTGCGGGCGTTTAGTGACCTGAACCGCCTGCCGGAGGGAAGCGGGTTGAACAGGTGGTGGGCTGGGTGGGCAGAGTCTTTGAGAATGGACCTGGACCTGGAGAGGCAGCGGGATTCGGCGAGCTTTTCCAGGGAGGGCAGAGGGTGGCCTATGATCTTTTGGGCTGTGTAAATGACCCTCTGCATGGCCTTCCTGTCTGCTGCTGTACATCCCGCATACCATACTGTGATGCTGAAGGTGAGTATGCTTTCGATGACTGTCCGGTAGAAGGACACCAGCAGCTTCTGTTCCAGATGGTTTTTCCTGAGAATTCTCAGGAAGTGCATACGCTGCTGGGCCTTCTTAGTTATTGCTTTAGTGTTGGTGAAAGAGAGTGAGTGAGTCTCTGTGGGGAAATTAGGGAGGGGTTTTTACTATGGTTTAGTGTGGAGAGCGGGTGGTTAATTGGGGATGTTTTATGTATTGAGCATTTACGCCTAGTAACTGCTCCTCTTAGAGTGACTGTTTGCTGTGCTTTGTGTTATTGAATTATTATGCATAATAATGAAGTGTTAAAGTCTAACCTATCCGGTCTTTAGACCTTTTGGGGGTGTGCCATGCTGCGTGATGGTGGGTGGCGCCAGTTGCTGGCTTGGTGTTCCGTGGATTAGACAGCGTAACCGTATTTCTGCCATATTGGTTATTTGTATCAGTAAAAACAGGACATGTGGTGGTAGGGATGGGTGATATGAGCATAATGTTATTGTATTTATTAGTTTGATATGGCATGGTTAGTTATCTATTATGGTTAAAACTATGTTGATTACAGTCAACTGTGATTTGTATTTGTACTTGAAGGTCTTTTATAGATGTGCATACTTATTGATATATGTATGCAGTTTAATATGTTACCGTCGTTTTAAGAACACGTATTAGTGGTGGAGATGTAAGTCAGGGCCAATCTTATCCGCAAAGGGCCGGTGTGTGTGCAGGTTTTTGGGATAATCTGTAGGTCAGCTGTTCAAACCCAGGTGTGAGGACTCTTCAGACAATCAGTCCTCTAATTAGTAATCTAATTAGGGAGTTGTAGCGAAAACCTGCATACACACCGGCCCTTTGCGGATAAGATTGCCCATCAATGTTCTGACCGCCATATTGAAGAAGTCAAAGCAATCCTTCTCACTGTGCAGCTTTTCGTTGTAGAAACAGGAGTGGATCCTTCTCCAGCAGTTGTGTTCACTGATCATTCTTTATGTTTGTATTTGACGGTCATGTGATATTTGCTTGCAAACATATATTTTGCAATCTTCGGAATTGTGCTGGGTGGTGTACCTGTTTGTCTGAAATGAATAATAGAACTACAATGCACCAGTTTCCTAATCACTCTAGCTGCTGATCTGAGACCAGTTTTTCACAGACCTGCATTCTCCAGCAAAGATCAGTAGTGATGTTAGGAAATTGGCGGATTGTAATTGTATTATTGACTTCCTTTAGCAAAACATTAGCAAAATACTAATTTCTCCTATGTGAAATATTAAATATTGTCAAAATACCACCAGTAAAAGGATTTATCTCATACAATAAAACGTGAAGGTTTTTAAAAACGTGTTTTAACCACAGATGTTATTTTTACCAATTTTGTGAAATTCCAGTCACTTTTCTCATACAATTTTTGCTGTGGGAACCAGGTCTTCAAAAATGTTAACAAACCGCCTTCAAAATGATGACCCGACTTGCATTTTCTATTGGCCTATAATTGGAAACTTGCCTGTCATGTCTCGTAAATGTACGTCAATGGAAAATTCTTAAATTCAAAATTGGCTGTCAAAATAAAAGCTGCCTGAAGTATCAGGGATCGGGTAATGAAAGCCCCACCCACCCACACTCTCAAAAAGAGGCCAATTAGTGTAACACAAAGGAAAATCCAGCACCAATGACATATATTTACTACACCTGCTCTCACATGATTCCAAGTGCAATGATTTGACCGCCATATTGGACTAGTCAAAGCAATCCATCACATTCTGCAGCATTTTGTTGTAGAAATCGGTGTGTATCCTGCTCCAGTGATATAACCTTCCACCAGTTGGTGTGTTTACTGAGCATAGCATATTTTTGTATTGAGAATTGTGTGATATTCCCTGTCAAACACATTTTGCAGTCATACTCCAACATCCCGAGACCTATACTTGGATGCACAGGCGGATCTAGAAAATTATTAATGATTGAAGCATGAAGTCCTTCTTCCCAATACATCTTCTAGTCAAAAACACAAGACAAATTGCTTTGCTTAACCTTTTTCCATATGCATAGAGAAAAACTAAACGTTTTATTTTGCCATTTTGCATGAGTACATTTTCACATACCCTAACCTGCTTTCCTTTGAAATACATGCTCATACATACAGTTAAGAGCAAAAGCTGAGCTAAGCCTTGCTCAAAGGCCCAGTGGAGACGTGACGATTCTGCCAATGATAGGATTTGAACCAATGACCTTCCGAGTACAGGCAGAGAGCCACAAACCACGTCCACCCACCCATGCTTTAAATCTGTGAAAAATCTGGGAATTCATGGCTAACGTTTGTTGCATCTACAATAAACACTTATGAAATGCACTTTTTTGATGAAAAAATATGCTTTGCTTAATTGGTTTTCTGCACTCAGACCTGTTGTTTTGTACTGTCGTTCACGTTAGCCACTAAAACAAGCATGATTTAAATGCATATGAAAGAAAACTCAGAAGTTACAGGGCTTTTTTTAAAGAACAGAGAGGTGAGTTTGTCATTCTGACCCAACTCCCATCGCCTATACACTGAGCTGCAGAGAGAACAAACTCTGCTTTCAAAACTCTGCTGTTAACTAACAGGACCCCGAACATAAATAGCTAGGGTTGTTATACCCTGTGAAATACAAACATTTTTTGTCTTCTGTTTTATATACTCTGTAATACGCAAATGTCTCATGCGTACAGACTAAAAACAGCCAGGCTCACGAACCTGGGGAAAACATTTAGTTCAACAATGCATCACAAACCTTATGCACAAACCTTAATACATGCACTGATGTGTCTAGGTCTGCATTCCAGCTCAGGAAAAAATAAATATTTCTTCAGCAGCGGAGTGAATCTTTACAGGGAACAATACCAAGTATTTAGAGATAAAAGGTATGATTTTGAAATTATACATATGTGAATCGCTAAAAATTGCATTGTACCTGCTTTTCACATTACACTTTGGGAGCAAAGGGAATGCGCTTCTCATTTCCCAGCTTATTCCCATTCCTGGTGTCACGTCACCCACACAGACGTGCATCTGGCGCAGCTCCCCTCCTCCTCAGCCAGGCGTTAGTGCTGCAGTGGAAGCTGCATCGCAACATCTGCCGGGCGCATGTGGGGCTTTCCGCATGCGTCCCCCTACCCCCCCCCCCCCCCCCCCCAGGTTATAAATAGAAGCTGCTACCCCACCTCCTGCCAGCTTCTTCCTGCTCTCCTCCCCCACACTGCTGTTAGAAAGCCGCACGCGGATGCGCACGCGGATGCGCACGCGGGGACACGCCGCGGATGCCGTGAGAGCACTTCGCGTTTCGGCGTGCACGTGTGAGAGAGTGTGCACGAGGACGGCTTTGGAAATGGAGAGCCATCAAATGAAATCACTGCCTGTAAACGTGTGTGCAAGGCGCGCTTTCTTCCCTCGTCTCCCTTTCCTCCCTCTTTTGTCTGTCCTCTCCCCCTTTATTCTGCTGTCAGCATGTCTTGGTGAAAATTCACGTCCGCAGCGCGGCTCCCGTCTGGATGCGTACAGCCTGCGGTGAGTGCGGCAGGGAGTTCCTCACTGTGCCGCAGTGGGATCCCCTGTTTGATGCAGGGAAACCCACACACACACACACACAAGCAAATTAAGGGTGAACGAAAACAAGCATGGCACACAGTCAGTCACTGGCAGTGGCCAAACAGATCAGACAGACTCGCAGTCCCACATGACTAATGCCAAGGGAAATGTCACTCTCCCAAAGGTACAGACCCCCAGTCCTCTGCCCTGCCTTTGCAAAACAGCAACACACACAAGCACTGGCTGACCCACAGCTCGTCCCAGTAGTAAAGTTGGCTACTTTGAAAAAGGCAGCATTGCAACGCAGAACGATCTACATTAGTGTGTTATTCCTGTGCTTCATAACACCATAATTCATTCATACATTTTTCTACTGGCTGCACCAGAGACATCGCTCCGTTTGTGCGATAGCCCTGAATTACAGGAGACCCCCACCCTCAGGCCCCGCGCCCTACAGGGTTCCGGGCGTGCGTGTGAGTGTGTGCACGCCACAGCATCTCCGTTCCGTTCGCCTGCAGTCGCATCGGCCCTCTTAGTGCCGAGTGCCAGCTCATTTGATATTCCAGAACTTCTGCTGGAAGCTACGTGAATTCAGACATAGGTGACAGCACGAGTGAGTGGTGTGAGTCTTTTTAATTAGCCACTACGTCGTTAATGCCCTTGTTGGCCGTCAGCAGGAATAATTCACGGTTTGTTAAATCACAGTGTGATCGCATGAATGTGGAAATGTCTGAGTCCAATAACTGCATATAAATAATACCTTCCTGTACAGCTGCTCAAGGTCATTTTAAACCTGGTTATTCTTTGCAATCATTTTTTCCCCTGACAGTGTAGTTACGATGCACATCCATCACTGCATCTCAGACATGTACTGAGCCCGGATTCGCAGCTCTTTGGACTTGATATCTTGCATGCTTGTTTTTGGTTTGGGCCCAGCTCACTCTGGTTAAGAGCTAAGACCTCTGATTGGTTCTACAGGCAATTTATCTCAGCAGTGACAAACGAATACCTCCGCATATAAAAAATGACACTCAGTCATGGAGCGTAATTGCTGAAGAATATTGCAGCAGATTTATTTGTACAGAAAGACGGAATAAGAGGGTGTACGGTTTGTGTTAGACAGTTCTTAGTCTAGCCAACGTGCCTCAACCTTAAAGTTATTTATAAAGAAACAAATCCCATTGATCTGAGCATGCTAATTGAAATTGATTAGACATACGGCACGAAATTATTTTGAAACTCTGGGCCCAGAAGAGGTCCTAAGTGAGGATGTGGAGGATAATGTGAACTTAAAGCATCACTTTATGTGTTGTTTTCATGGCTTCTGTACTGTCACTGGCTTGTTTTTGCTGTGTTTCTTCTGAGATGTGTAGCATGGGGAGGTGGGGTGGTTGGCGTGTGGGTGCAGTCGTCTACTTTCCTTGACATTTGATTGGTTTTTACTATGAATAAGTCTGGGGCGACTGCTGTGTGACAGGCTAAATCTACTGATGGACAAAATGATGCCTCATGAACCATTTGCTGTATTTTCTGACCCCACTAGATGGCGCTCTTGGTTTGCTTTGGGGCATGCTTTTTGCCCTTTTTCGAACAGAGAGCACCATCTAGTGGGGTCAAAAAGTACAGCAAATGGTTCATGAAGTGTCATTTTGTCCATTGCTAGTTAAATACCTGGGAAATGAACAGGAGTGGGGAATCTTGATCCAATGGACATGTGACTCGATGGACCAATCACATTGGTGGATGGCGCTCTACAGTGAATGAGAGGCGAGAAAAAAACACTAGATGGAGAGCTTTCCCAATTATAGGCACCGACTGTACTAGAACGAAGGGCTTGTGTAGCATATGTACTGTATTTAATCCTTCTTTCTCCGCTTCCATGTGCTCAGCTGACCATCCCAAAAAAGCAGCATTAGCTGGATGCTTTGTAGAGCTGTGCCTTGGTTATATCGTTTGTGCCGTTCAAGGTATTGATCTATTTTTTTTTCCATATATAAAAGGTTATATAATCTAATATCTATCAAGCAAAACCAGAGGGGTGGGGAGCGACTGGTATTCTTTTCAGCCAGGGAGGAGCATAACCTTTCTGGAGCTAATGTGCTTTACACTTTCCGTTCGATTGTACTCAAAAATGATTTTTTAAAATCTATTCTTCTTCTGTCCAATGTACCCTCGTCTTTTCTAGCATTCCTCTCCGCTATCCTTTTGGACTCATGCTGCACGTGTCAATGTTTAACCGCACGGCTAACCAGCGCTGATCCTTCTCCCCAGTTCATGGGCCTTCTTACCTCCCGGCTCTTAATCAGTTCCGATGTTTAGAGGGTGCCGGGAGCGTCGCCGCGACCAGAGACCGCAGGTTTAGCGCGCCGCTTCTGAGGCGACGAAACTGAGAAGGGACGCGGAGATGGAAGAGGGGACGAGGGAAGGGATTGGCGGGAGCAGGAAGAGGAGCGTAGGGAAGGTGAGAGACGGAGTGCGTCCACGAGGACCGGGCTGTGCTGATCGAACTGTTTGCTTGTCTACTTTCACCCTGTCGTTTCAGGGTGTCTCCGGTCCTGTTCTCAGCATTATTCGGGTTGGGGGGTACTATGTGGGCGGGGGGGTGAACGTGGTGTGGGGGAAGGGATGCAGAGATGCAGGTGAGGACTGCTGGGTACTTTTCATGCATGATTATTATATATTCTACTTGCTCCTGTCTTCTGCTCCCCCTGTCCTGCTGTTTGCTCCTTCCTTTCTGTACATGATGGAGTGTCGTAACTTTCTGTAATGTCATCCCCCCCCCCCCCAAGCCTTTTTTTTGTGAATTTTCCTTTGTCACTTTTACTTCTTCTTCTTCTGGAAGCGTCTGAACTGGTTCTGTATGGCCAGAGCTGCCTTCTCGGTCTCTGGAGCCTCCAGGTCGATGTCGATTTCCTCCTCCGGCTCCTCACGCGTGGGCTTCCCGGTGGGGTCTGTTGGCTTATCTGAATAAAGTGGTGGGGGGGGGGAGCAGAAAAAATTCACAGGTATTGGCATCAGATGGGGTCATAGAGATCAATGAATCTGAGAAAAACTGACTGGGGGAAAGATATGTGAATCACAGAGGGAGAGTCACGGAGAGTCACGGAGAGTCACGGAGATGGAGCTGTCAGGGAGAGTCACAGGCAGGTAGGGGGGGGTCAGAGAGACAGAGAGAGGGAGCAGTCAGCCAGACTCTATTGGAGTCACAGGCAAGGAGAAGAGGGATCAGAGAGTGAGAGAGAGAGAGAGAGAGACCAACCAGGGAGAGTCACAGAGAGGGAGCAGTTAAGGAGAGTCACAGGCAGGAAGAAGAGGGGTCAGAGAGTCACAAAGAAAGAGTGGCCAAAGAATCACAGCTGAAGGAATGCAGGGAGAATCACAGCAAGGGACAAGGAGGACTGCAGAGACACAACACAGAAAAATATACTTTTATCCATCTGATTAAATGGCTCTCAGGGGAAATTCAACTCATTACCCTGATTCACTAGGGAATCAAATTAATACATTATAAGATATCTGAAAGGACAGTGAAAATGAAGAAGGGAACAGGAGATGTATCAGATAGACTGGGATGTGCATGGACTAGTGAAGGGGAAATGTGGGGTAGGGTCGAGCTTATTCTCTGTGTGGTTTTATTTAAAACCCTTCTTAAAATAGAAGATTTGAGGATGTCACAGTTCAGTTTTCACTTATTCAGCTTTTGACTCATATCCCCAGTTTAGTATTTTGGATTTACATTATTTAGCCATTTTTCTTGCAATTGTTCAAATGAGAAGACTTCAATTGGGTATCAGCTGTGATTGCAGATAAGGGTTATCGCTAAGGAGTGAGAGCGTGTAATGGGCCGTGGGACACGAATGAGGGAATGAACTTGTCTCCTTGCAGAGATTAATATGATTTGGTTACCTGTCAGATGGTTTCCTCCTAGAGCGATGCTGAGATAATGTGCTTAAAGGCCTGTTACACGCATCCTAGGCCGTGGTGTTTTGGCTTGTGGGCTGAGTCTATATGGTACTAAAAGCAACAAGCCAGCAACTGTGGAAGGGTGGGGTGTCGGTGTCGCAGAACGGGGGGGGGGGGCATTTAGGCCAACTGCTACGTAGCTTTTGGGGCGTCATACAGTCATGAATAATCAAGAAAAATTACCTACAAATAATTTAATGCAAATGGGTAAAACTTTATAACCAAAAGCCTGAGTTTTATCCACGTTTTTTTTCTTTTTTTTTTTAAACAAAATCTGAATTTTAGGCGAGGAAAACAATATCGGTTACTTCACGGAGTGTTGCAGTTTGATATCGACCAACCATCTGTATTTTGATACTGTATGTTTAATGTTACGCATTTTTGCGAGGCAAAAAAAGCATATTGTGGGCCGAGCAGGCATCGGCAGTTCAGAGAAACCGCAAACAGACATATGAAATGATTTTATGCCCCCCGCCCACCCCCGTTCAGGTGCATTCTGTGGTCCAAATGTTATCATTTGTGTTCCTATCGCAGCACTAAAGATGTATAATGCTGAATGAAACCAAACTGATGGACCCCAATCGAGCAAGTTTAGGCGTGGTGGGGATTCAGTGTCCATCCCTGCTGGGCCATATTGGACTTCTGGGATTAGGAGACCAGAAACCTGCCGGTCTTTGCACCTTCCCGGTTACCATGGGTGCTGTATGTCGGGAGGAGACCGATTGAGAAATGGAGTCAATGGCTATTCTAGATTGGGAGGAAACAGGGAAAAGGCCAGTCCGACTCAAATTAGCTGAATGAGGGCAACAAAAGAGAAAAATGGAATTAACTGATGGGATACAGGAATAGAGGGACTCGGGAGAAATGGAAAGATGAGACGACGACAATAATAGACTCGGGGGAGTAGCGTAGAGACGGGAGTTTGAAAGGAGGACAGAAACGCGGAGGCTCTGAGGAGACGCCCCGCCAGGCTGGCCATGGGGGTGGATAATTAGGACCCTTCCTCAGAGGAATGCTCGTTACTGGGTCCATTCGCAAAGGGAGGCGACGCCGCGGTTTGAAGGAACTGGCTTTAAGAAGGAGACTTTTTGAAAGACAAACCTTAATGAAACACATTGCTTGGTAACCTCTGTCGGGCTTAGGCGAAGGTTTCTGGGGGGATGTTTACAAGAGATTAGTATTCAGATGCGGAGATCACGGTGCCAGACACAGAACTTGGGACCTGGTCACCTCGTAAACGAGCCTGTTGCTGACTGACCTTCACATAAAGCACACATTGTCTAATTTTGGTACACTGACCGCGTCCACAGCAGATCGATGGCGTCTGCTGTTTACCATGGTACAGTAGGGCCTTTACCATCCAGCCCTTTACCCAAACTGAGCACACTCACATTTCTGCCACAGAAACAGGGTCCCTGCAGGTAAACATGTACAGATTTCAGCTTGGCGATTCTGTTTAAAAAAAATGCATGTGGTATTTTCCAGTTTGCCAGTCCTCTTCAGATGCGTAGCTGTGCGGACGGGCAGCAAAGCCGGCACCGTTTGGTGTGCAAATGCCGGGGTTTTGTGACCGACACTAAGAAAACGCTACCCAGTGTGAAATGGCAGATATCTGAGATGCTGAGTATTCAGTCCGAGTTTGTCTTCCTCTATCAAATAGCAGAACTGCATGATATTTTACATTTCGTGTACCTCTACTCTGACTTTGCCTCTGAGTTTCTCTTGAGGCAGAGTTTCCATTATGGCAGAATTTCGTCTGCACAGAGAAAGCTCACCCCAACCCCCCATCAATCCAAGTCTTTAAATGCTGGAAAAACGACCCAGTTTCCATGCTGTCAGCACGGCCAGGGAGAACAGGCATCAGACCACTGGGGAGGTAGGAGACTCGCTTTAGATCCCCGACAGCTGATCTTAATACTCGATGTATTTCATCCTGGGCAGACCTTTGGCATTTTTTGTTTATTTTTTATACAGTTATAACACATAACACTGATTTTTTTTTTTTTTACTTTGACTACAGAACACAGACAAAACACCCAAAATGAGCAATATTAGTCTTCATTTCTTCAGATAGATGTCAACCGTTATCAGTGATATGTCCTCCGTCCCCTTAAAGGGAATGATTTCTGCAATTCGGTGATGCAGGTGTGGCAGACAAACAGAGAGCAAGACAAGGGGGAGGTGAGATGGGATGGAACTGGGAGCAGAGTCCGGCCCTCGGACACAGACAGACCTTTGCTGTTGGCTCCAGACCCCTGGCTGACGGTTGGCTCTCCAGATGATCTTACCTTTAACAGAAAAACACAACTATTATTACCACTCTGCCTACAAATAATTGAGAAATGACTGGAGAAAACAACAATGCGTGTGTTGATATGCCTGTCTGGGCTGAACTTCCCATGTTTCCTCTTTTAATTTTGGCCTTCACTGATCCCTTTACGTTCTCTCTCACCAAATGGGGCAGTAGTGATGCCAGTAGATTCCCGGCTTGGCGCAGCCCATTATACCACACGGTGACACATAATCCGCTGCCGTTTCTCCCCCCCCCCCCCCCACCCCCACCCTTTTATCATTACCACTTCCTTTTTCATCTTCCCAAGTAATCTGGACTAATGGTCCATTTTGACACCAACACCCCCTTTCCTGTGACGGTCTGGGCCCCCGGCAGAGTGAGGAAGAGCGAAACGGCACTGTTTACATCACTGTTTACATCACTGTTTACATCACTGTTTACATCACTGCGGGCTTTTACACGAGCGTGACTGCAGAAGGCCCTTTTTCTTCCTCTCCTTTCATCCTTCCTCTCATCCTTCTGATTTCTCTCTCTCTCTCTCTTTCTCTCAAATTCTGCTCAATGTGGTTCGGCTCCTGTGAATTTCAAGATGGCTTTCGGGCATGACGGAAAGGGCAGGGATTTCAAAAACTTCCCCATTAAGGGGCGAGTGTGTCAGGACATGCATCTCCGTCGCTTAATAATGCCACGCGGCTGTCAGTAATCTCCGCGGCTCCGGTGACCGCGAGCCAAGGCCGCCAGCACCTTCCATTGTTTGGTAACATCCACCTAGACTGTCAGTAAGTTCCATCGCCTAGGTAACTGCGGTTTCTGCTGCTACGGTAACAACTATATAGCTTTTCTTTCTTTGAACTGAGTAAAAGCACATTACATTTCGCTGATTGAAATTTTGCCCATTTACACAGCTGGGTGTTTTACTGGATCAATTCTGGTCATGTGGGATCGCACACTGTGCCCGTCTTGGGACATAAACTAGCAGCTTGCTGATTATGGTCCATGTCATTAATGCATACAGTCCTTGCTGCCCCCTTAATAACACATGGAAACACACTTCTGCCAGTCGTACACTCACACCCAGCCGTGTTCCCTCACCTTACATAAGCACCCCCATCTTCATGTAAAAATAATCTCCACTATAGTAGTAAAAAAAAAAAGATCTGATTCATCTATTTTTCTGTACAAACTTGTCCTCTGCAGGGTCACCAGGAGCCTATCCCAGAGGCTGCGGGTGCAAGGCAGGGAAAAACCCAGGGTGGCGTGACAACCCATTACAGGGTGGGCACAAGCATGTACACACACACACACACACACACACACTTTACATCTAGGAACCAGAGTACCCAGTGGAAACCCCACAGCGACAACGTGCAAACACCACACACATGGAGCTACAGCAGAGCGTCAAACCCTGGTCCCAGAGGTGTGAGGTGACAGTGCTAACCACTGTGCCACTGCACCAGTGCACCAGTGCAGCACTGCACCACCCTGTCGCATAAACCGTCCTGCAATTCACATTCTTCTAAAAAAAAATGACTGAATGTGAAGTGCAAAGGAGACAAGAACAGTAACGGTGGATTAGGGGCGATGAGTGAGAGCTCCACGCTCCAGAACAGGCAGGAATGGCTGCCTTCCTACTTTCTGAAGCACTCCTGGTGTGTTGGCACACAGGAGAGGGTTGCATTTTAAACATAAAGCGGAGCATGTTGAAACATCCACTTGAAAACGTACACCGTGATACATCTGCCTGTTCCTCTCTCACCTCTCCTCCCCGTCAGTCTTTAGTCATCCATCCATTCCACTCGTTCTTACGCTGCTCTTGTTCATCCCCCCCCCCCCCCTTTCTATTTCTGTACGTCAGCCCAAAGTATTTAAATATAGGAGCCTTATGTTGGTCATCTATTCCAGCGACGCTTATGTCGGGATCTCGTTCCAGCTCCTCCAGAAGCTTCTCCTGCCTTTGTTGGCGTTCGTTCACCTTGCCTCGGGAGCAACTGGGCATCTGCTTCCACATAAAACCCACTGATGTACAGGGAGAGGAGATGGGGTTGGGGGGGGGGGGGGGGCTGATGGGGAATTCAGAGCAGAAGAAAGGAAAGCGGGGAGAGAGAATATCCCACACATCGCGGTCGTGCTCCATCGCGGTGGGGAGATGCGTCACTCTCCTTCCAAGTTTCCTGTGTGAGCCATAATTATAACTTTTCAACGGCGCCGCCCTGGCTCCCTAATGCTGCAATTACCGTCGAGATTGTTCGACTGTACCTCCAGCAGCCCCTCTACCCTGACAAATACCTCCCACCCCCAGTCCTCCAGGCGCAACAATCTTGCTGATGTACGGAGGTGGGGCCAAGCAGGGGGACACTTTAGCGCATTTATGAGGGGGGGGGGGGGCGAGGGAGGGTGGGGGAACAGACAAGGGAGGCCGTCGGACGGTGAGAGATTGCCGCATTTTAGTGGACAGGGAGGAAGGGGGCGGGGCAGATCTTTGCTCATTAAGGTCTCCGGCAAAGGGGATGTTAACAGGGAGAGCCTGAGGATGGGGAGCAAGGCTGGGGTACATCCAGGGGGGTGAAGGGGCAGGCACATAGGCAGGGAGTAAAATCAGGGAGTCGAAATGTGCTTCAGCCCCCCAAAATCTACCAAGGGATCCCCTTCCCCCCCACAATCTACCACAACTGACCTATAAGTAGGATAGCCGGACTCCCCCACAAAATGTCTGGCTGCATCATAGGACTCCGACATACAGACATTTGAGGCCTAACTGTGTGTCTCTGGCCTGCAGAGCCATGTCAGGCAGGGAACACGTGCGAACTCCACAAACACGAAGCACACAATTCAGGACATAGGTGGTTCATACACACTCAAGAGCTTCATCGCCACACACGCTTTCTGCTGAGAGTGTTATTACTGCACTCTCCTTTCAGGAGCGCTGTGCGCTGCACACTGAGCACCCCGGCTTGCGGGCGCTGTAGCACTCTCACTGTCCTTCAAAGGCACTCAGAATCACTTTTTTTTATATTCCACCTGGTAATTCGTCCCCCCCTCCCTCCTGAACCAGTACAGCTACACATTTCTGTGGTTTTATTGAACTTTTCCCTCTCCCTGTCCCATATCTCAGCCTCCCCCTCTCTTCGCCGGCTTTGAGAAAGCCTTTCAAATGCAAATCGCTGCAGCGCCAAGCTGAGCTAAATCATATTTACAGTGAATTAACATCTTCACCTCTTTTCCTTTATGCCCCCACCCCCGTTTCTACCCACCACCACCTTCCCCTGCTCCTTGTACATCATGTCTCTACCACTCTCTCGCCTCCTGTTTCTTTATTTACAGTCAAACCAAAAAAAACGCATTAAAAAAATCCTCCCCAAATTCGTGGCACCTCAGTCTATCCTAATGTCAAAGGACGTTTGTGTTTTTAAATTAAAATTAAACTGATGTTTCATATCGACCTGTGTTTCATGCCTTCTTTTATGTCAGTTTTGTCTTTCTGTCCGTCTCTTTCCTCTACTTTCACCCAAAATGAATTTTAAATTTAAACGAAGAATGCCCATCAGCATCCCTTATCCTGTCCTTTTTACTTCCATTTTTTTACCTTAAATTAATTTCTCACTTGAAATATGCCCCTTTGCATTGATGTGGATAACAGGAGCTCTCTCCATCCCTATCATGACACCGGTATGACCTACATAATGACACCGATGCCCTCCCTTATCACAGATTAGGAGCAGGTCCGGTAGTGGTTAGGGTAAACTTGATCATACGCGCCAAAAGCGCATGAAATATGCTGGTGAGAATTGTGTCACCTTCCTCGTGCCTGCGCATGCATTGTGGTAAAGGCTGACCACCTAACATCCACCACCCAGGTATGACATGATGTCACCGCACATTTCATCGGGACAGCTTTCTCTCACCGTCACATGCCCACTCAGCGCAAATAATCTCCCCTAATTAGTCCATCCTCCTATAGTACCAGGGAATTCTTCGTTAAGGCAAACCGGATTTAAGGGCTAATTATATTATGATATTGTCGACCTGTGTGCAAGGTGAGCATGTTCCTCTGTGTGCAAACCAGAAATTACAAACAAACAAACAAATAAATGACTGAAAGAATCTCTTCCTTTAAAATAAAGGTTTTTTATGATTAATATATAGGTCAAATCTCAACGCATACGGACTGGGACCTTGTTGCAATGATATCGTACCCTTCATGTCATTTCGTCAAGCCTTGTAATTTATTTTCATACTAAATCGGTAGCGTCAGACTCAAGGCTGCATGGGACTTGGATGTTTTCTCTTAGTTTGTATAACTGCATGACAGTGGGGGTCCTCTTCTCAACGGGCATGTTTCCGTGTCCCTTCTTCCTAATGTACATACGTGTTTCAGAGTGTTTCCAGCGAACCTCAAGCACCCGGTTTATACACTGCAGCTGCCCCTGTATGTTAAGGCTTCCACGGATGCGGTACTACGTACAATCGCTTTAAATCGCGTCAAATCGCGCTTATATAACGCTGGGAACACCAAGCGATTCTCTAAGATATACCTATTTGGAAATACAACTGTTTGAGAAATATCAACCATTTTTTTTCTCTTTATACATATGCTGTATTTCAGCGCCGTTGTCAGATGCTCTGCGACGTACTTTATGTTCTGTTGCTAAGGAGAATATACGCCGGCTTTAAAAAAAATAGATCATTTCAAGCGGAGTTACTAAATTAATAACGTCAGCTAAATTGTCGTCGAACGATCATTGCGGAACACGCAAACTGGCAGATGGGGTGGCATAATGCAACAAAGTGTCAACTGTAGCATATTTGTAGTCAACTTTACTTTTATATAAGCAAAAAAAAAAAAAACACGAGTAACTGCAATAACTGTGGGCCTGTCAGAATGCAGTCATGGTCATTTGGTTAAAACAAGGAGAATAACAGTGCAATAAAAGGGGATGGGACGAATCGCTTCAGCATTGCGGTGTGTTGAATGTTTTTCGATGCAGGTGTTCCTGCACATATAAAGGGCAAGTTATTACAGAGAAGTACCTGACAGAATAAACGATCCTGCCATCTTTTACAGTCTACGGATTTTGCACTGCAGATGCCATATAAGAAATGCTCGTAACATTAAAAACATCTGGCAAGCTATAACCATGTTGCAACGGACAATTCCCTTACCATATTCTGGAGTACGCTGCGACCGTGATTCCCGGCAGGGATACTATTTTCCATCCTTAATTTCTATTATTATTATTATTATTATTATTATCTAAGCTATATTACATCGAATCTGTTCATATTACGGAAAACAATTCTAGATATTTTCGCTCTCTGGTAAAATTAAACCTATGTATGGCAAATGTTTCGTATATTGTTTTTGCCGACGGACATATCGCTTGTGATCCCCTTAAGTTGCGTGTCAGATTGGATTCGATGTGTCACGGCTTGTGGCACTTTCTTTTGCTAGCATCCTGGCCAACTGGTTACGTTACAAGGGTGGAGAAAATCAACTGTTAAGAACCAACGACTTATAAAATGCCAGAACAGAACACATCAGCGAAAACTGAAATATACAGAGAGAAGGAACTTCTACAGGCAAGTTCCTGCGTACGCCGAAATGTAAAGCACTCACAAACATGCACCTGTTTGTGATGTCCCAGACAGTTAGTTCTCTATGCGCACAATAACCAACTATATTATTTACTGACAATAACACACGATAATACAAATGGTTTTACAAGTCTCCGCATAGCGGACAGAAATATCCAATGTCACATCTACCCCAAGAAAATAAATAGTATGCGGACAATTAATCATGGCAGGAAATAAAGTGACGTTAAATGTTAAGCCTTACCTCACTCATTCTGCAATTCGCTTGACTGCGCTCTTGCCTGTATTTCCCTCTGTTTAATATCGGTTGCCTTAAATGATAGGGCTGTTAAATGCGAAAAGAGGAAAAGACAGAAAACCCCCAGGCAGGTAGTAATAGCGCCTCGTCTGTGTAAAAGTAATATTTCGCCTGACGTTGCTCTTGGCTTCAAAACGATTTAACTGCGCTTAAAATGTAATAGCCTGCTGAATGTTGTGTGGGTATTGGATATGTGATACTGGACGGTCAGATTCATACAGTCAAATACCTTGTAACTCCCCCCTCTCTCTCGCTGACACACACACACACACACACACACACACTTGCGCACACAACTGCAGAAGCGCACCACTAGCTTTCATATCGACTCCAAATCAGAAATTTAACTTAATACTTAGTCAAACATTTTGTACTTGTAGCGCTTACGCTGTTTTTCTGTTTTCCATCGCACTGTTTGTCATCTGTAGGACGCAGTGTTTCAGTGCTCAGCCTCTATTAATGCATCAGGCTTCATAAAACTGGCTTTATATATATAAGACTTGTTCGGTTTGTGGAATTAAAATGATCTGTTAGTCCTTATGTGTTGGCTGTAAGACTGAAGTCACCCCCTGAATTTGAGGCACGACAGTGATCGGTCCCCTTAATGGGGGAACTGTGGGGGCGGGGGTATCTCAGTGGACTAATTCGCCGATCAGAGTTCCGTGAAAGGGGAATAAAAATTGACAGTATTATTTGTTAAGAAAAATTAGCCACCTGTACTCTGTTGCGGAGGTTTCCTTCAGGTCCTCTCTCGAATCAAAGACGTGCGGTTAGGCTAACAGGCGACTCTAACTCGCCCATTGAGTATGAGAGTGTATGCTCTGCAATGCATTATCATACCTCAGCCTTGTGCCCTATGCTACCTCCTTCAGCTCCATGATCCTGGCCAGGATAAGCTGGTAGAAGGTGCATGTATGTATGGATGGATGGATGGATGGATGAAGCCTTATATTCCTCTGCTGGTCCCTGGAGGATGGGTTCCCCCTTTGAGTCTGGTCCCTCCCAAGGTTTCATCCTTCTAGGGAGTTTTTCCTTGCCACTGTCACCTATGGCTTGCTCACTGGGGGCACTGGGCAGGGATGCTGTAAAGCGCTTTGAGACAATGTAATGTTGTGAAAATGCTCCATACAAATAAAATTGAATTGAAAATTTAATTGAATTATGTCAGTACAGCCTGCTTACAAGCAGTCAGGGGCCCAGCATGATGCACATGCAAACAATGCCAGTGTGCACTCTCTTGAACTTTGATGAAGTTCTGTTCTTAAAATTCTCTCCCGTGGCAATATCACATGGGCAGAGCTGGAGGGGGGCAAGTGGCCTGAGTAGGAATTGCAATTGACTGGCAAGAGTAGCATTGCACAATTTGCACCTTTGCATAAGCAGTTTGTTGGTACCCTATAGGCATAATAATAGTGTATGTGTTCACCTACAATAACACATAAAGTAAGCAAGATGCAGTTTTCTTTTGCGCTTGAAAATACAAATCAGTCTATTACGATTTTCCTGCGCCGGATATTTTTTCAAAGTATAATATGAAACACAAAATACGCTTGCCCACGAGTAAAGCGACGTTTGGACTACAAATTATCGACATAAACTACAAATCCCAGGTCGGCTATAGAGGACGAAGGCCGGAAGAGGAAATATACAGAAAAAACAGCAACGAGAAGATTCCCGTCAAAACATAAAGAGAGCAAGTACAGTTATAAACTTAATCGTTTTCGCTTCTTTCGCTAACTGCTTTGTGCATAAAACTCGATGTCATGTAATCTGAAAGGGACACCGGTGTTTTGACGGTCTTAAGGAAGTTGCCGAGGACAGAAATCGACAAAGACAGAGGATTAGGACTCAGCCGCAGTGTCGTCGGGCCTACAATAGAGGTGGCTATGTTTACAAAACCGAGCGGAACGAGAACTTGGAAAACATCAGGCGATATAGTGCGATGTCGTTTATATTTATTTAGCTGTCCGTCCTAAACGAGCGGATGCCTTATCTTTAGTGATCTATGCTTTGCTAGGGTTTTAGACCGTTATAACGGGGGTCAGAAAGTGAGGAGAAACCGAGACGCGACATCGGCTGGCCAGTATCTTCAGATTAACATAAACACGGAGCGACGTGCTGACCGGGTGCAGATACCGCCGGGAAGCGGCGTGACAGCGGGCCGCTCACACGCCACCTCGACCGGCGGTGCGCCTGCAGCCCCGCGCTGTACTCGTACGCCAGGCTACTCAACGTGAATCCAAAGCGTACCCTGGTTTGTTTTCATTTTCGGACATCCGTGCCAAAAGTTTGCCCCCACGGCACGAAACGTTTAGGTTAGCGGCCCTGCTAAACGGAGTGCGTGGAAGCAGGCCTGGATCTATTTAAGGAAGCGGCGCTCGGCGCCCCGGGTCCCCATGACGGTGCGGCTGATTTACTTCACTTGGTCAGGTCGCTGTATAATCCCGACTTCCTGCACACACTGCCTACTTACTGAACCTGTTAGTTCTTCTTATGAAGTGTATAGGCGCTGTTTTTTATCCTCGATCGTTAGATTGGATTCTGCTGCTCATACGTTTAATATGCACACCTGCATTTATATATTTGAAACTCAGGGGTGAGTTTTGTTGCCAGTGTCACAGTAGGTGATAAACACTTATTTGCTTTTTTCCCTTTTCTTTGGCTGGCTGCAGTTTTACATTAGAGGCTGTTTGTACAAAGATCCGAGTCAGCTAAGAAAAGTACGAGTAGTTGTTCCGGCAGGTTTCGTAATCTAAACGGGGGCAGCGGCCGCCGACTGGCCCCGAGCTGCGTGTCCATAAGCTGGTCGGCGGCGTCCCTGTGCGCAGAGGCGGCCTAACCTCATGAACGCCATTGTCCCTATTATTACGGCTTTCTTTTATTCCTCTTACCTTGCAGCGTACTACTGTAAACGGTCATCGTAATGCTTTAATATTCTACTCCTAATATTATACTATCCCTCAAATCTCCTAAATGCTTATCCTATGCTTAATCGTGATTAAGTTCCCGAAAGGAATATTTTTCAACTGATGAGAGCTTTTTAATATTTCAGTGACTTTCAACAGCATTGCATATTTTGTGGTGCATAAATTGTCATTCTTCACGAGAGTTTATTGGTTAAATACATGTCCGTTTCTTTGCAGACTCAAATGAGTCACATTTTTGTACTTTATCACAGACTAGTGTTAATGTTCTGCGGTATCCCATCTGTCACAGTGTTACTGGGTTGACTGTGCTAATGGAGCTCTTTGCTGCTGTATTAATAGACTCCTGTTTTTTCAGGCCCCTTCATTGGAAGGGAGGGATACAGAGTAACAATGGCAGATAACGATGGCAAATCCCGTCTTCCTAATGGTAAGAAATCCACACGCATCCGTTATAACATTGCTGGCTGCTTCCTCGTTGCCATGTGTCTTTATGATGGTTTTTGTTCCTTGGTTATTAGATGCAGGTTAATCTGTGTCCATCTCCTCCTACAGGTGACTCAGAGGATCCGTGCACAGGTGAGGGTGACGAGTCGGCCGGCGGGCCCTCTTCATCCGATGGGCCGGAACGCCCCAGTACAGGTATGGTGCAGCTTGACAGCCTGCTCAGCACCTGGACTGGCACCACAGAGATCCTCAAATTCCACCTTGGCCTCCTACTCTCATAGATTTGTACTTTTTAGGGTTATTTAGTAGCCACCTTAAATTAGAATTATTAATGGTAATTAAATTGTAATGGTAATTAAATTGTAAGTTTTATATCAGGAGAGTTTGGTCCAAAACCCCACTGGCTTCCCTAAAAGTGGGTTTGCTCAGAATACTTTTTTTCGCCCCCCCCCCCAGCACCTTCAGCCCCGGCAGAAACTGCACCCCCCTCCGAAGCGGGAGAGGGAGGTGGGAGCGGAACAGCACCGGAGGCGAGGCGGGAGACGCAGCCCACCGAGGACGGGGAGGATGAGGATACGGACAGCATGGACGGCAGCGGGCTGTACCTCCTGACGGAGGAAGCAGAGAGGGAGAAGGAGAGCGAGGGGGGCCAGGATCGGGGCGGGCGGATGAGGAGGGCGAAGGAGAGAGACGGGGGCGAGAGGCGGGAGGCTAGGAGGCGGCAGAGGGAGCGGGAGCGGACGGGGGGCGGGACTACGCGCCACTCCTCCAGCTCAGAGGAAGAGGATGAAGAGGAGGATGAGGAAGACATCGAGGAGGAGGACGAGCAGGCTATGGAGGACTGGATGAAGGCCGATGTGTCCGAGTTGCCACCCCTGGCGTGGCGCGCCGTGCCGTCTCTGCGGGCACGGGAGCTCGGCCAGGGTGCCCAGTTTGTGCGGCGCGCATGCGGTGCCCGGGGCCTGGTGCAGCGGCTGGAGCTGCAGGCCCGTCTGGAGCGGCACGCTGGCTGCGTCAACACGCTGCACTTCAACCAGGCGGGCACGCGGCTAGCCTCGGGCAGCGACGACCTGCGCGTGGTGGTGTGGGACTGGGCGCAGTGCCGAGCCGAGCTGGAGTTCGACAGCGGCCACAAGAGCAATGTCTTTCAGGTGAGGCTGCAGGCACCCGACTGGATGCCTGTCTCTAGGTGGCAGAGTCGAGCTTTTACTGAAATCTTGCTAAACCCCTTCATTGCCCCCCTCCCCTCCCCACAGGCCAAGTTTTTGCCCCATAGCGGAGACTCCACACTGGCCATGTGTGCCCGCGATGGCCAGATCCGGGTGGCTGAGCTTTCTGCCACGCAGCGATGTAAGAACACCAAGAGGGTGGCACAGCACAAGGGAGCTGCACACAAGGTCTGTGTCTGTCTCTCTGTGTCTGTCTCTCTGTGTCTGTCTCTCTGTGTCTGTCTCTCTGTGTCTGTCTCTCTGTGTCTGTCTCTCTGTGTCTGTCTCTCTGTGTCTGTCTCTCTGTGTCTGTCTCTCTGTGTCTGTCTCTCTGTGTCTGTCTCTCTGTGTCTGTCTCTCTGTGTATGTCTCTCTGTGTCTGTCTCTCTGTGTCTGTCTCTCTGTCTCTGTGTCTGTCTCTCTGTCTCTGTGTCTGTCTCTCTGTGTGTGTCTGTCTCTCTCTGTCTGTCTGTCTCTCTCTGTCTGTCTGTCTGTCTCTCTCTGTCTGTCTCTCTCTGTCTGTCTCTGTCTGTGTGTTTTTGTTTGTGTTTTTTTTTAATAACTAATAAACTTAATTTTAAATTTTAGTTGTATGCTCTTTAACTGTGCATTCATACGTATAAAGTTATGAAGCTACAGGGCTTCTTTTTAAGTGAAATGTTAATTTTAATGAGCGCAGTGTGACGATTGTTGGGTTTTTGTTGAATGGTTACTCTTACTGGCCGGTTTTGTAGCACTTTGGGTCTCAGAAGCTCCTCCACTGCCCCGAAGGGCATATTTGCGCTTGTCTCTGTAACGTATCATAAATACCATTCTGAGGTTTCAGAGTTTCATCGGAATGGTGTGGTTTTCCTGTCTAGCGTACCTGAGCTCAATCCTTTCCCGGTTTTCTCCGCAGCTGGCCTTGGAGCCAGACTCCCCTTGCTCCTTTCTGTCAGCAGGGGAGGATGCAATAGTCTATAGTATTGACCTGCGCCTCGACCGGCCTGCAACGTAAGTCTTATGCTGATTGCTCTTATACTGCATGATGCAGTGCTGAGCTGCACTGCACTGACCCCTAGTGTACTATGTGAGAATTGCATCGCTTTTCCGAATGGGGGTTCTCAGTGAAATATGATGCTTAATTGGCTGCGGTCTCTCGCTTATTTTCACCACCCTTTTTCAGTAAACTGGTGGTGGTCAAGGAAGGGGATAAGAAAGTCGGCCTGTACACGATCTTTGTAAATCCCGCCAACACGCACCATTTCGCTGTCGGAGGAAGAGACCAGTATGTCAGGTAGAAGCTTCTTCCCGTCGGTCGCTCCTCAGACTTCAGGCCGTCCTGGGCCCCGCAGGGTGACCGAAGCCGCTCCGTTTGCGTCTCCCCACCTCCTCAGGATCTACGACCAGAGAAAGATCAATGAAAACAACAACAACGGCGTGCTGAAGAAGTTCTGTCCTTCCCACCTGGTGTCCAGCGAGTCCAAGACCAACATCACCTGCTTGGTCTACAGCCACGATGGAGCAGGTGAGCCGCATGGTCACGCGAACCTCCTGGTCCACAGAAGCTTCTCTTGCTGTGGCTGGAGAGTGATGTTCTGTTGAACAATTAGCGTCCTTATAAGGGATGTTGCCTTTTCTGGTGGACAGTAGTGATGGACAAAATAATTCCTCGTGAACCATTTGCTGTAATTTTTCCACCCCACTAGGTGCTTTAGGGCAGGGGTGGCCAGATTTATACAGAAAGGGGTGTTATGTATGCAGGTTTTTGCTGCAGCTTCCTAATTAAATTACTAATTAGAGGACTGACTGGCTGAAGAGTCCTCACACCTGGGTTTGAACAGCTGACCTACAGGTTATCCCAAAAACCTGCATACACACCGGCCCTTTGCGGGTAAGATTTCCCATCCTTACTTTAGAGCATGCTTTGTGCCCTTTTTTGAACAAAGACCACCATCTAGTGGTGGCAAAAAAAATACAGCAAATAGTTCATGAGGTATCATTTTGTCCATCTCGAGCTGACAGCAGTCCATTCTTTTGTAGTCCATGGTTGACGGAACCGCTCTGCTTCTTTCTCCGTAGAGCTGCTCGCTAGTTACAACGATGACGACATCTACCTGTTTGACGCCAGCCACAGTGACGGCGCAGACTTCCGGAAGAGATACAAGGGTCACCGCAATAATGCCACAGGTACCGCCCAGCGCTGCTGATGTCATTGGCCGTGGGGGAAATTGGAATGAATCGTAAGTTGACCCGTTGTAGGCGCACGGTTACTGGGCTGTCGTGACCTCTGTCTGCGTTTCTGTGTCCCACAGTGAAGGGCGTGAATTTCTACGGCCCCCGGAGTGAGTTTGTGGTGAGCGGCAGTGACTGTGGTCACATCTATCTATGGGACAAGAGCTCTGCTCGAATCGTCCAGTTCATGGAGGGCGACAAAGGAGGGGTGGTAAGAGTCCAAGGCTTTGTAGTTAGGGTGCCGTCTTCTTCTTCTTCCTTCTCTTCACAATTTTTTATTTTTTTTTTCTTCCTTCCCCAGGTAAACTGTCTGGAGCCCCACCCACACCTGCCATGTTTGGCTACAAGTGGTTTGGATCACGATGTGAAGCTGTGGGCCCCCACAGCAGAGACCCCAACTGGACTGAAGGGTCTCAAAGAGGTCTGTCTGTCTGTCTGTCTGTCTCTCTCTCTCTCTCTCTCTCTCTTTCTCATACACACACACACACACACACACACACACACACACACACACACACACACACACACACACACACACGGGCTCGTGTGTCCTCCCCCCGGCTGTTGCACGGTATCTGCACGTGTTTTGCCTGACTCCTGCGGTACCGGTCGCTCGTGCCTCTTTGCAGGTGATGATGAAGAACAAGCGGGAGCGCGATGAAGACAGCGTGCGGCACGGAGACCAGTATGACACACAACTGCTCTGGTTTCTCATGCGACACATGAGACACAGGCGGCCTCAGAGGGTAAGAGACCAGCACTGGATGCTGCTCCCAGTAAGGTGTGGGTGCAGTGCCCTCACTGTCACTGCATGATCCCTGGTGGTAAGAGAACGGGCCAGAGTGCTGCTCCCAGTAGGGTGTGGATATGGCACCATGGCAAAGCATCTTACTGTGTGTGTGATCCCACTAACGCCATCCACCCAAACGCTCATATCCAGTGCAGAGTTATGGCGTGAGCCTGCAGTTCCAGGCAGGAGGGGAACACTCAGGATGGATGGCTAATCCGTCTCCGGGAACATACTTGCGTTTAGAGGCACCAGCAGGGTGTTGGAGCAGCTTGGGTAGCCTGGCTGATTCTGGGGGCCCAGCATATTACCGGGGTGTCGTGAGGCGTCCCCCTCCCCCCTCAGCGAATTTGCAGTGGCGTCTCGTTCTTTGTCCTGTAAGTGGCAACTCTAGCAGGGGGTCAAGGTGACATTTTGTCCGGGGGCCCAGAATTCCTAGCTCAGCTAACTGTACGTGGGAGGACTGGTCAGAGAGAAGCCAGTGAGGTAGTGGGAGAGCATGCAAGCTGCCCACACATGGAGTGGGATGGGATTCGAACCCCCAAGCCTGTGGCGTGGGGGCCACAGTGCTACCCACTGGCACCGTACATAGCCCCAACTGTACCAGTTCCAGTTCATTAATAATGAGGAGTAATGAACTTGTATAACACTAATGATTATATAATGGTATAAAGGTGATTCTGTTATAGCACATTTTCTGCAACTCAGAGTTGTGGCTAAACTGAAAATGCATGGAAAGCATTAATGAAAAGTATACAAAATAAATATTGGTGAATTATTTTTTTTGGATGTAGATTTGTAGTGGTCTGCTAGTGGTTGGTGGCCCATCCTGGGTTGTTCCCTGCCTTGCGCCCGTAGCCTCTAGGACAGGGGTGTCAAACTCCAGTCCTGGGGGGCCGCAGCCCTGTGTAGCTTAGTTCTTTCCCTGTTCCACCATAAATGATTCAGCTCAAGTGCTGTGTGGTAATTAGCACAAGGAGTTGAATCAGGTGTGTTAAACGAGGGTGAACCAAAAACTGTGTAGGGCTCCGGCCCCCCAGGACTGGAGTTTGACAACCCTGCTCTAGGATTTCAGAAAAGGGATGGATGGATTTGTAGTGGTAATATACCAAGAAAAATGTGAAAATGTTTGTTAAAAGAAAGCAGAAATCAATAGTAATAAATTTTGGTAGTATTTGTCAATTCCTCCTAGAGGCTTTTACAGCCAATTGGAGGAGGACAGCCCCTCCCCCCGGCCCCTCCCCCTCCCAGTTTACTTAGTTTTAATGTCCTTCCTCAGACTCGCCGCGGGGAAGCCGGGGAAGGAGAGACGGATGATTCGTGGAGCTCAGCGGACTCGTCGGATGAGGAGGACATGGGCCCTGACCACGTGCAGTGTATGTCCTCCTGAGGAGGGGAAGGAGGAGGAGGCGAGGGTAACTGGCGGATGGACGGGCGGAACTGGCGGATGGACGGGCGGAACTGGCGGATGGACGGGCGGAACTGGCGGATGGACGGGCGGAACTGGCAGATAGACGGGCGGGCACGTGGAAACATTTACCTTTTACAGCACGCATCGCATCCTGACGGCCAGTGGAGGGCGCTTGTGGACTGTTATGCGCGCTCACGCTTTGACACACATGTTGGTTTGTTACCAGGCTGTTGTGACACGCTTGCACACAGATACAGAGTAATATTAGAGTGATTTTTGTAGTACATCCACTGGCTGAGTGACGAGTACACTGAAGGGGCCTCTTGATAGCGTCCCGGTGCAAAACCCACACCCATTTGTTGTTTGTGAGGCGGGCCTTAGCGCTTACTGATGGACCCGTGACTGCAGCCAATCATCAGCTCTGGTCATACGTAGCCCCTCCCACTTCCGCTGCCGCATGGGCTATTTTTTGCCGACTTGACCGCGTGTTGAGCTGAACGACCGTGTGACGGCATCCTAGAGGAGAGGAAGGAGATGGATAGATTGTCCTGTTCTTTACCAGCGCCTGTCCCGCTTTTGCACACTGCACACTGTGCCCCTGGTCCCTAGCAGCCATGTGTAACTTTTCAGAATTTTGGGAAGGCTGTGTTCCTGCATTTTTTTTTTTTTTTTTTGAGATGGGACTCGGGAGATCAGGGAGACCGAATGACCTTGTTTTTGCCTGACTTTGGCCGCGTCGTCTGGGACACAGACCAGCCACGCGATGGTCTCGCGCTTCCCATCTCGCTCTAGTTGAATTTACCGACGGCTGGGGCTGGTTGGTCTCGAGCGCCTTTCTCATATGAGTCCCGAAGGCCTGTCTCACTTTCTGGGTCTTAATGATGAGGAACCCTTAGGAGTGGAATAGGCCTTTATGCTCCAGCCCACGCGCTGCAGGCCCTCACACTTCCACAGTAGATTGCCAGCCTGCCACACGCCAACACAGGGCCCCCCCCCCCATGCTACAGAGTGCACTTTAACCAGGTTTGATTCTATATTAAGGTGACTTTCGATGGGATTTAGCGCAGCACTTAATCCTTAAGGGTGTGGTTACTGTTGTCGTTTTACACCTGAACCAAAATTACGGTAAAATGGGCGAACGATGATCACCAGCTCTGTTTCTTTGAATTTTGCACTTGACAGGGGTTTGGTGATGGAACGCTAATTGGAATGGGGAGTGTGACTCCCCTTAAATCCCCTCCCCAATGCACTGCCTCTGTAGCCACTCCTCCCCCAGCCCCCTCCCCCAAAAAAATGAAATCCAGCGGCTTTAGTGACAGGCCTTCAGTATTTACTTTTTTTTTCTCTTTTTTTTTTTTTGCTCTTTGGTCCCAGCCAGAGCCAGTCCTTCACTGGAAACCACCCAAACTGGCTTTCCTGAGCTGGCCTCATGCTCGCCGCGTCCTTTAAACATCTGTCTGCAGTGAAGCTTCCAGCTGTGTGACTCCTTGCTGTTACCTGTGAAATGTGCTTAGGACAGTGTTCCCCAATCCGGTGGGAGGGAGCAAAAACGAGTTCCGACTGGGTCCCCGAGGACCGGATTGGGGAACACTGGCTTGGGGGAAGCTGTCTGAGTTAATGGCAGCAGCAGCACCCCCTACAGGTGTAGAAAAGGATTGCAGATGGGTTCCTTTTTTCTCTTTTCCACAAGTATTTACTGTCAGGGGTGGGGTGGCATATTTTCTACAGGGGAACGAGAGGGAGAGTGATCAGCTTGCCCAATAGATGCTTTTGTGTGTGTGTTGGGGGGGGGCAGTTCATCTTTTCTCTTTTTGTATGAGAAATGCATAAAGTCAAATCTATATGTGTATATAAATCTGTAAAGAAACCACAACACTTTAGCTAAGGGAGTTTGACTTTTAATTCAAGACAAGTATTCAGATTGCTATCGATTCAGAAGTTTATATTATATATGAAGAAAATTACCTTGAAAATGGGAAAAAAAATTAAATGAGTTTGTGTTTTGTGAATATGAAATCCCCAGCTGTTTTTGACGTCAGAAGCATTTAATTAAGCTTTAAATAAAACTCTTATTCCCCCTTCTTTCTTTTTCCCTCCATTCAAATTCCATTCGTTTTTTATTCTATTGTATAGATTTCATTGTTTTTTTTTCCTTGTTTCTTTTTCTGACCTCTGCCTAAAATTGTTCTAACCAGTTCAGTTTGAAACATATGATTTGCATAGTAAATGCGAGACGATGCTGCACATGGCTGTCCTGTGGGTTTTCTTTCCCTCCCCAGACTGAGAAGGGAGCTCACTGGTTAGACACCTACAAAATGTGAGTTTAGCTGCAAATAACTT
Organism: Paramormyrops kingsleyae; assembly: GCF_048594095.1. Classification (NCBI taxonomy): domain Eukaryota; kingdom Metazoa; phylum Chordata; class Actinopteri; order Osteoglossiformes; family Mormyridae; genus Paramormyrops; species Paramormyrops kingsleyae. Next base: position 31,024,286 of record NC_132800.1, on the reverse strand, counting down.
GAAAGGACTGGCCGTAAACTATCAGGATTGCTGGTTTCTGGGGTTTTTCTGAGATGAGTTGAAGCTGACAAAAGTATAAATTCTCCATTAAGATGGAGGAAAAAAAGATATGCATGTTTAAATGTTTTTTGTTTTAATTCCCCGTCTTGTAAAAATTAGGGATGGACATGCAGGTAAAATTACTAGTTGAATTTTGTGACCAACAGAAAAACATGGAGTATGGATCAAAATATTTTTCTTTCCTTGTAAAATGACAGACTACACATTGCTGCAGAAGGATAACGAAACACATAAAAAATAAATAGCTTGAATAAATTTAAACTAAAACCAGAGTGTGTGTCATGGTGGGCATTCGTGCATCCCTCCAAATGAGCTATTCTGCCATCCCCAGCCCCACCCGCCAATGACACCCTCTTTCATTTATTTTACTTAAGTTCACTCAGAAAACAGATTTGTTCTGGCAATGGCACTGATTGAAATTGAAACCAAATTGAAGAGATTTTAAATACAGTTGCATACAATAACGTTTAATAGCCTGTGCCTTGGGCAGTTATGACGAATGCCGATTTCTTTATTTTTGATGACACGCTCCTATACATCTCTGGCTGATTGGCCACTACATAAATTCCGGACAATATGCGGAGACAACTCATTGGTGCAGAATGGTAACGTAAGGCACTAAAAGTGACCTAAAACCTAGGGATAGACAATATTGGAAAAAGTCGCATTGCGATATTTGAAATCTTTGTGATGAATATTATATTTGTAAAACAAAAAAGGAGCTAAAAATTAACCCAAAATAAACTATAGTCAAAAGGACCCTGTTATTATCTACCAATACCTCTTTACTAGGAAAGGCATCAGTGCTTCGCATTCTAGTTAATTCACTACTAACAGTACACATATTAAAAAAAAATAGAATGCATTTCACTGAATATGAATTTCAAGAACATTTTAACAACAACCAAGAAAACTTACATGTAGGTCTACATATAAAATTAAGAGCATAATCAGATTCTCATATTTGTTGCCGCAAGTTGTGCCAGAAAATGCTGGCAAATCATTTGCTTTTGCGCGATATCTCTGTGGAATCCCAAATATTTCTGTGCAGTGGAAGACGTCTTCTGGCGATCAGTTCTAGTTCAGTTGTTGGCCTGACGTAAATTTCGCATATATGCGCCACTTTACAAATAGGCGAGGATGAAAATGATTATGATTGGCTCGAAGAGCGCATGCAGAGCTCACGCAAAACAGCGGAGAACGAAAAAACTTAGAGAACGGATAAATCACAACTAATTATATTGCTGCTGAGTAACATTTAAAAGAGCTAATTACTCAATTTTAAGTTTTTTTTTTCTTCTTCAATTGTATACATGTTTTGGAATATCCAACAATGCAGCCACATCCCTAATAAGAATGTTGGAGCTCACACTTAAATTAGGGAATACGATGAACAAATATGCATAATTCGAAGTGTCATTATTTTTATTCATCACTGTTGCATGTATTTCCTGCCCAGTCCAGAGAATGTGTCTTCTGAGCGACACAAGAATCGTTTCAACTTCCGTTTAGCTAAAGAGGCATCTCTTCACGGCGTCTGAAACTCCATCACTTTCTGCACTTTGGGATCAGTGCAGGGCTGTGGGAAATGGACGGGACCGTGTAAGTCAGAGTGCACTGAAACACATATTGTTGACACAGCACAGATAGCAGGGTTATGCATTACACAAAAACATGTTTACTTTTAAGTAGTGACCAATACCAGTGATCAGTAGAGCAAAGGGCCTGTCAGATGGGAAGGCAAGTTTCCAAAAATAAATAAATGTAGAAATATCATAAACACTGTAAAAATAAATACAAGGCTGAACAGATTAATTCAACGAAGCAAAAGCTAAAAACTAACATTAACATGAAGGTGGGTGGATTGCTGAGAATACAATTGTAGGGTATTGAGAGCAAATCTGAATAAACGTAGTAAAATGGATGTTCAGCTCTTCTGACGGGTCAGTCGCGTTTGGTTTCTTAGCTTGCCTAAGATTAAAACATAGGCCTTATGGGTTTTTTTTAGGAACCACCAACGCTGTATTATATATGACTGGTCTTATTTGTGCAAACTAAAATTACGATATACGACATAAAAACATTTCATGATGGTTGTGCTGCTCGAGGTTCTGACGTCAATTTGTCATTTGCTTCACCAATGAGTGCCTGTCAGTTGTTGTTTTAATATTGTAATAGCAGTATTATTATTATTACTCTTAGTGAGTCATACTACGGCCCCCCCCCCCCCCCCCCCCCATATACAACATATAGCCTTTCTGGCAAAATGGTTCTGGTGCCAGGGCTGGTAAGCATTGGGAAGCCATCTGGTTATTACAATAATCATAATCCATAATCTTTGGTCCAGCCAATGTGCGGGTACTTTGACATGTGACACCTATCACCTGGCAGACCACATACACCAGTTCATACCAATAGTATTCCCCGATAGCAGTGGCACAAATCAACGGAATAATGCACCTATCTCCCTTTCATGAACTGTTCAGGAATGGTTTGCAGAATGTGACGTAGAGTTCAAGGTATTGCCAAATTACCCAGATCTGAATCTCATCAAGCATCTCTGGAATGTGCTGGAACAGCAAATCTGGTGCATGGTGACCCCATTTCACAACCTAGGGGACTCAAAGGATCTGTTAAAGTTGGTACATACTTCTCAGCACGCGTACTACGGATGTGTCTGCTCAAACATGTATGACCTGTTTGACGTCATTGTGCACCTTCGGGGATGAACACCTGCTGCACTTCCAAATTTGAGTCTGCGCAGTGGAGTACGCACAGCTCTGGACACACTGCGCATGATTGATTCGCTAGCATCCACTTTAAACACCAACATTGTTACACAAACCCTACAGACTATTTGCAAGGTCATAAAACCTGAGCCGCTTCGCGGTTGCTTCTGTAATACAAACCTTCAGAGGAAAATCGGTAGGTGTTTTACATACTGTTCTCTACTGTAATTTTAGAGAATCGTACTCTGAGATGTTACAACACATACTGTAGCTGTTTGCTCTATTGCACTACAGTCAGTACTCGAGTTGAGGGGGGATGAGGAGGGATGTCATCCCCCCTGAAATAAAAACAGTCAAGATCATCCCCCTTCTAAAACTAACATCCCCCCATTCCATCCCTTGTGCTATTTTATCAATGAATGCACAGGTCTATTGAGTAAAATACCGTGAACGAGAGGGCACGCGCGTGCAAACTTTACGAGGATGAAATGGGCTTGCCCATTTTGAAAGAAATTCTCCTCTTGCAATGTGTACTCCATTGTGGTTCTGGAGAGAATCTTTGAGGTTGAAGGCCGACCTGTTCCTCATGAGCTCTATTGATGAGGCAGGATTTCACATAACAAAAAAGGAGAGGAACAAAACTGGCCTTCAGGCTATTGTGAATGTCTCTGGCCAGAGAGGAAGGAATGTCACTATGTGTGCGGCCATCAACCACTGAGGTGTCTTCCACCGCCATGTCGTCCTTGGTCCTTATAAACACCACACTGCTTCATGCTTTCCTTGAAGGTCTAAGAGACCATGTATACCAGCTAGACCAGAGGGAGCAAGCACCAACAGAGCAGTCTCACTACATTGTCATTTGGGATGCTCTGGTTCGTGACTGGTTCCCCAGTGACCCAAGATTTTCCAACATCTTTTTTACAAGGTTTACGACCGAGACCCCGACATCCACATTCACCTCCTCGAGATCATAGAAGGCCTGTTTAGACATTTCAGTTGAGGCTTGTCAGTGGTGGATCCCCCACTGCCTGGCTAGGGCTAAAATAGCCTGTGAGATTCTTTGGCTTGACCCAGACCAGAGACTGGATGCTTTGGCAGAATAATATGGATTATTTGCAAAGAGTCTTATTCAAATCTTAAAATTTGGATTATGTAAATTAGGATTTTGCTATTTTGTTCATTTAATCTTTGCAAGCCCCTGGAGGATGGGCTCACCTTTTGAGTCTGGATCCTCCCAAGGTTTCTTCCTTCTAGGGCGTTGTTCCTTGCCACTGTCACCTCTGGCTTTCTCTCCAGAGCCTTTGGCCAGGGGTAATGTAAGTAATGTTGTGAAAATGCTCTATACCTGGGGTCTCCAACTCCGGTCCTGGAGAGCTACTGTCCAGTAGGTTTTCTATCATACCCGGCATCTGATGAGCCACACCTGTTCTCAGGTAAATGCCAGGAGCAGGTGTGGCTCATCAGAAGCCAAGTGGGATAGAAAACCTACTGGATAGTAGCTCTCCAGGACCGGAGTTGGAGACCCTTGCTCTATACAAATCAAACTGAACTGAAACTTCGATATTATAATAGGTAACCTGGGAAATATTTCATTTATCCTTGTGGTATCTAGATAAACATTTGCTTGACCTTTGTTTAATTACTTTCTTGTCTTTGTTGATTTGCCTGGCACCTCACATCGATTCCGATCAAATTTGTGGGTAAAAATGTTGAGAAACCCTATGTTACATCATCCTGTGTGGTTTGAGATTCCCCGGCAAGTGAAGGACTCTGAACTGAATTGTATCCCCTGGTTACAGTTTAACAGATTTTCAGTCATTAATAGTAAAAGTTGTGTTTCTTATGTGCTTGTTTTTAAAGAAGTAATGTCATTTCTGGTCCATGGAAGAAGAGCAATGGGTCCAGCATACAGCTTGGTCATCCTTCTCATCTTCAGCTTTGGCTGGGTCTGTCTGGGACAACCACTGTAAGATCTTTAATCTGTCATACATCCCCACTCTGTGTAACAGGCTGTTCATTTGGGTTTTTGGGGTGTTCCTGCCTGCCTGACAGGCTTGTCTTTTGGGACTGGGCAGGTTTTCTGATGTCCACATGGGCTTGCTTAGATGTTTGGAGATATGTGGCGTTAGGTGTGTGTAGTGGTGTGCAGCGTTTGTAACATCCACCCCTGTTACGTTGCAGCTATGTGATGATAGCCCCAAATATCCTCCACCTTGATAATGATGAGAGTGTCTACCTGGAAGCTCATGGCGCAAATGGGAATGTTCCGGTGACTATTCAAATATACGACTTTCCACTGAAACACAGAGTGTTCTTTTACGGAACGCTGAACCTCGACAATAACAACAATCACCAGGCTATTTTTAAAGTAAAGGTGAGTCTTTCCAAGTCTGTTACAGTCTGACTGTGATATGCCTGCCTACCCCTATCTGGAAAAACAGCAGAGTGTCTGGTGGAGATTTCAAACCCAAATGATATGAGATGTTTGCTCTATTCCCTTCATCTAATGCATCATTTTCTAACACTGGGTGCCTCAGAATTTGTCCAAAGAATTCTCTGATCTGCTATGGTCCAGTTTTTCCGAAGTCAGACCTTGTCTTTTCATCTACAATACTGGATATTGGTTTTGTGGTGTTCAGAATTCTGTACAAGGTAGTCATGACTCATTCTATCAGCCTTTTGTTCACAAAGTGTCAAATCCCCGTTTTTCTGTTTACAAATTGTTGAACCCCTTTAGATCTGTTACCTTACAGTGTCGAATTGCCTTGGATCTGTTTTAGTTTCTTAAAGGAAAAAGCCTACACATGATTAATCCTACTGGTTTGTTTGTTTTTTTATTTTATAATTGCCAAAAGGTGTTGTGTGCTAATTTTGGGGTCAGATATACAATGAGATTAATTTAGTAATCCTAACCAAAACTTCATGCCAAATCTGACTTACTTTTAAAACCAGCAGCAGCTGGACTATGTTAAAATAAATCAGTCATGTTGAATTCTTTTGGAACGGTCTCAAACAAAAATTGGCAAGACTTATGTACTTACATTTACTAATATACACATACTGTATAACTATTTAACAAATATTGATTGAGCATGCTAGATTGAAGGCTGTATTACAAATGACATCCATTACAAATGGGCAGTGGTAGCCTAATGGTTAGGGAAGTGCACTTGTAATCGAAAGATTGTAGGTTTGAATCCCTGACCAGACAGGCACCACTAAGGTACTTTGAGCAAGGTACTGCCCCCAAGCACTACTCCCTAGGTGCTGAATTAGCTGCCCCCTTATATGTTAAATATAGAGAACACATTTTGTTGTGGTGTGTCAACAATGACAATTGATCACTAAAATTCAATTCAAAATTCATATTTTATTCTCTCACTGAATTTTCTACTCCTTAAAATGAAAACGAAAACATAGTTCAGAATTAATTTCCTTTATTTGGTGCTTAGAGATGATTCTATACTAAATCCTGGCTATACCCTTGTTTCTTTAAAAAACCGATGTCAAAGGAGTTAGCCCATCCTAGGTGTGCTCCATAATGGATTACAGATATTTGAATTGCAGAAAAAAATACTGATGAATTGACCTTGGTGCCCTTTTAGAAATTAAAACAGTGATGCTTAGTGGCTCTGTAATGTAGTGTCTCCCATCCCGGTCCTCGGGATTTCACAGATGATCCACATTTTCGCTCCCTCCCAGTTCCCGGTCCTCGGGATTTCACAGATGGTCCACATTTTCGCTCCCTCCCAGTTCCCGGTAGGAGCAAAAACATGAGCTGTCTGTGGGCCCCTGAGGACCTGATTGGGAAACAGGGCGGTAATGGAGCAGTGTGCAAAGGAGCACCATTAAAGAGCCATTTTGAAGGGCCTGATTGAGTTGCTCTACTCCACCATTGGCCTGCAGGCAATTAAACGATGTGACGGATGCAAGACCTTTTTTGGTCATGCTGCAAACGGCTAAGTTTGCCAGAGTGCTGGCACTGTTGCCCATGAGCAAAGCACCTCTGGGCTCAGGTAACCTCACCACTGCTCTTGCGGTCAGGACCACAAACTTTCCTCAGTTGTCACTTTCGACAAAAGCATCCACAAAATAAATATAATGTATTATTAAACCAGTTCTCAGCAAAAGCTTGTCTGAGTCATTTTACTGACTTTAATTTGCTGTTCTGACTCTGCGGTGTACAGCTGATGTAATGCGTAAGCATAGTGCTTTCTGGCTGTAACTGTCACTGATCTCTGTTGTCTCTCTCAATGCCAGGTGCCCAGAGAAAAATTAAAAAGAGACCTCACTGCAAATCAGTATGTGTATTTGACAGCAAGAGTTACGGGCCAGGAGATGCAAGCAGTCATACTGGTGTCTTTCCAGTCTGGTTATCTCTTCTTACAGACAGATAAACCAATATACAATCCTGGAGATAATGGTAGGTCATTTGACGTTGGTGTTTCTAAGCTCTCTGATAGGCTGAAGGCTGCTCACCTGACAGCCCATACAAAAAAAATGCTGCTTGGCCTATTCAGCCTCATTCCTGCTCCCTGTGGTATTGGAAGGACTTTGACATTTGGGGGGGGGGGGGGGGGGGGACAAATTTCCACCCCTATCCCCAGTGCTCTGAGCGGGACCTGACGTCTCTCTAGCCAAAGTGTCATTTCTTCCATTCTGTGTCATTTTATCTGTTAAAACAGCTTCTTACCATAATTATTCAGTTATTAGTTTTACATACTTTTCCTTTTGTATGATTGACATTTATGTTTTCTGTTTCAGTAAAATATAGGATTTTTATGACTGATACACAGGTCAAAGCTGTCGACCGTATATTGACAGTCCAAGTCAAGGTGAGTTGCGGGGGTTGAGCGGCAAACCTTGGCACCTTGGCACTCGGGGACCCACAGACAATCCATGTTTTGCTCTGTCCTCCAGCTCCCGGGCATTTTCCCAGTGAGCCAGTGGGTTTGTGATCTGGGGCCAATTTTTAATCCCATTCTAGCCCAGGGCTTCAGAAGCTTTAAAATATTAATAATAAAATGTTAAATACTCCTCATTACCCTTTTAAAAATGCCATTTAGCTAAAATGATTAGTTTTTCTTTAATTGCCATTAATAATATCTTGAACTTGTGTTGTCTATTTAGAGGACTTTAATAGGCTATATGATGTACACTGTAGGGTTCTCTAAAGATCCGACACCTAAAATAGCTCTATAACTTTCAATTTATCCCTAGATATACAATTATTGAAACTAAAATATATAAAAACTAGACAGATAATAGACCCACCCCACATCCGCCGCTTATCCGGGGGCGGGTCGCGGGGGCCGCGGTCTAAGCAGGGATCCCCAGACCTCCCTCTCATCAGCCAGCTCTTCTGGGGGATACCAAGGCATTGCCGAGTGATGTAATCTGTCCCGCGTGTCATGGGTCTGCCCCGGGGCCTCCTCCCCGTTGGACATCCCCGAAACACCTCCCCAGGGAACCGTCCAGGAGGTGTCCTAGATAGATAGAGAACCACCTCAACTGGCTCCTTTCGATGCGGAGGAGCAGCAGCTCTGCTTTGAGCTCCTTCCAAATGTCCGAGCTCCTCACCCTATATCTAAGGCTGAGCCCAGACACCCTGCAGAGGAAACTCATTTCGGCCGCTTGTATCCACAATCTCATTCTTATGGTCACTACCCAGAGCTCGTGACCATAGGTGAGCGTAAGAACGTAGATCGACTGGTGAATCGATAGCGTGACCTTTCAGCTCAGCTCTATGTTCACCACAATAGAACGGAACAGCATCAATATTATTGGTGATGCTGCACTAATCTGCCTGTCAGTCTCCTGATCTCTTCTGCCCTCACTAGCGAACAACTAAATATAACCGTATCTTTAAAATAAAAAAATAAAACCACATTTAAATCTACCCAATGCAAAACCCGAATCACAAATGAAAACTGAAAATTAAAAATCTAAACTGAATAAACTAATGAGACTGCTGTGCGCTCTTATATATGAAACAACTTGAAAATCAGAATCAGTTCTTTTTATTGTCTTTGCTTACAGAATCCAGAGGGGATTATAGTGGAGCAGAGACCTGATGTGAATGCGGTCAATGGGGTCTTCAGTGAAGTTTATATGGTCCCTGAGGTCATTAAGTAAGTGTTGTTGTGTGTATCCAGATGTTTGCTCCAGAACAGCCAGCTGACATCCCGATTGGTGGACTATGTTAAAATAAATCAGTCATGTTGAATTCTTTTGGAACGGTCTCAAACAAAAATTGGCAAGACTTATGTACTTACATTTACTAATATACACATACTGTATAACTGTTGGTGGACACACTGGTAGAGATTTCTGTGCTCTGTAACATTTCTCCACAGGGAGGGGACCTGGACCTTGGAGGCCATGCTGAAGGACCACCCAGAGGATGTGTTCTCCACTCAGTTTGATGTGAAAAAGCATGGTGAGACACCAGTGAAGACCTAAGGTCAGGCTTCCCCGTCTTCTTTACAGAGTTTGCCTTTAATGACTCTTTATTTTGTTTTCAGTGTTGCCAACGTTTGAGGTGACATTAAAACCAAGTAAAAACTTTTTCCATGTGGATGATAAATCTCTAGATGTGGATCTAACAGCCAGGTGATTTTTAACATCTCTCTCTCTCACACACACACACACGCACACACACACGCAAGTTGGTCTTCCTATCTAAATGGGGGCTGTCCATTCATTTCTATGGGAAAAACCCTAATCTATGACAACCCTAACCCCTACCCAACCCTAACCTAAACCAAAAATAACCAAAGTACAAGACTTTTAGCTATTTAAATTTTTTTTATTGCATTCACCGATTTTTATGAAATTGAGGTTATCCTTGTGGGGACCGAAAAAATGTCCTCACAAGGTGAAAAGTTTTTATCACATTGTGGGGAAATCAGGACCACACAATGTAATAATTATAAAAAATGCATACACACACGTGCAAGCACTCACGCACACACACACACACACACACACACGTGCGAGCACTCACACACACTATTCTATTCCTTTCTTCATCCTGACGGCTTTCATTGAGCTGAGTATCGGTTTTTGTCTCCCTTTCTCTGTCAGGTACCTTTTCGGAGAAGATGTTCAGGGCTTCGCTTTTGTCGTATTTGGTGTTAAGAAAGATAATGGGGAGAAACACATTTTCTCCTCCACCCTGAGAAGGCTGGAATTAAACGTAAGAGTGTAATGGTTTGGTATGTGATTAGTACATTAAGCGCAGTTCATATTCCACTTGTCCTCTTGCCGGTTGAGCACATGGACTTCTTGATATTCCAGGAGACCTGGGGCCTGTATCACAAAGCAAGATTTGTTTGTTAGCTAGATAATTTATCGGATTTAAGTTTCCCCGGGATAATGGACTATATCATCGTTCACTTGCATTTAGTCCAGAATACCTTAAATGCGAAAAGTCATCTTGCTAAAGACAAAATCCAGCTCAGGATACAGGCCTCAGCAGCCTTGCACTTGCATGGTTGATGCGCAACAAGTCCGCTGAACCCAAAATCTGAGCTGCAGATTTTGGCTTTAGCACTCCTGCTAACGAAATTTATGTCACACACACTGCATGCGGACAGTAACAGCGTGCGGACTGTAACGGCGTGCGGACTGTAACGGCATTCGGACTGTAACGGCGTGCCGGCTGTAACGGCGTGCGGAATGTAACGGCATGCCGGCTGTAACGGCGTGCGGACTGTAACGGCATTCGGACTGTAACGGCGTGCCGGCTGTAACGGCATTCGGACTGTAACGGCATTCGGACTGTAACGGCGTGCCGGCTGTAACGGCGTGCGGAATGTAACGGCATGCCGGCTGTAACAGCGTGCGGACTGTAACGGCATTCGGACTGTAACGGCGTGCCGGCTGTAACGGCATTCGGACTGTAACGGCGTGCCGGCTGTAACGGCATTCGGACTGTAACAGCGTGCGAACAGTAACGGCATGCGGACTATAACGGCATTCGGACTGTAACAGCGTGCCGGCTGTAACGGCGTGCGGACTGTAACGGCATTCGGACTGTAACGGCGTGCCGGCTGTAACGGCATTCGGACTGTAACGGCGTGCCGGCTGTAACGGCATTCGGACTGTAACGGCGTGCCGGCTGTAACGGCATTCGGACTATAACGGCGTGCGAACAGTAACGGCATGCGGACTATAACGGCATTCGGACTGTAACAGCGTGCCGGCTGTAACGGCGTGCGGACTGTAACGGCATTCGGACTGTAACGGCGTGCCGGCTGTAACGGCGTGCGGAATGTAACGGCATGCCGGCTGTAACGGCGTGCGGACTGTAACGGCATTCGGACTGTAACGGCGTGCCAGCTGTAACGGCATTCGGACTGTAACGGCGTGCCGGCTGTAACGGCATTCGGACTGTAACAGCGTGCGAACAGTAACGGCATGCGGACTATAACGGCATTCGGACTGTAACAGCGTGCCGGCTGTAACGGCGTGCGGACTGTAACGGCATTCGGACTGTAACGGCGTGCCGGCTGTAACGGCATTCGGACTGTAACGGCGTGCCGGCTGTAACGGCATTCGGACTGTAACGGCGTGCCGGCTGTAACGGCATTCGGACTATAACGGCGTGCGAACAGTAACGGCATGCGGACTATAACGGCATTCGGACTGTAACAGCGTGCCGGCTGTAACGGCGTGCGGACTGTAACGGCATTCGGACTGTAACGGCGTGCCAGCTGTAACGGCATTCGGACTGTAACGGCGTGCGGACTATAACGGCGTGCGAACAGTAACGGCATGCGGACTATAACGGCATTCGGACTGTAACAGCGTGCCGGCTGTAACGGCGTGCGGACTGTAACGGCATTCGGACTGTAACGGCGTGCCGGCTGTAACGGCATTCGGACTGTAACGGCGTGCGGACTATAACGGCGTGCGAACAGTAACGGCATGCGGACTATAACGGCATTCGGACTGTAACAGCGTGCCGGCTGTAACGGCGTGCGGACTGTAACGGCATTCGGACTGTAACAGCGTGCCGGCTGTAACGGCGTGCGGACTGTAACGGCATTCGGACTGTAACATGCGGACTATAACGGCGTGCCGGCTGTAACGGCGTGCGGAATGTAACGGCATGCAGAGAAGTGGAATTTACTGGTTTATATCTTTTACCTTCTTAGTAGTAACTTTACCTCTCTTTACACAGAATTATTTGCCATTACATAAATGTAAATAAATTAACACAATACAGTTACTTGTGGTTTTAATGATATGTGTTTAATAATTTTCATTTAATAAAATGATTTTAATAGTAACTGCAGTATTAATGATCTATATAAAATAAGATCCTATCCCCCGCCTTTCTCAGGGCGGTACAGCACAGGCTCAGCTGGAGAGGTCAAGTATCACTGACAGAAAAATTAATGAAATGTTAGGTGATTTAATATACTGCAGAGCCACAGTCTTCACCATCACAGGTACGTGATACTTTCATTTGCATGCACAGAGACAAAAACTATTATTAAAACACCAATCATATACAATTTTTATCTTAGAAATCATGAAAAAATTAAATCCATATCATGGGGCCAAGCAGATTACCAGGGCATAGTTGGCATGTAAACAACTTCATGTCATTTTGTCAAGGGTATGGTTATATGCAGAGCAAATTTCATGTCAGTGGACCAAAGATTAATCAAGATATGAGCCCCCTTAGTGCTTGGCATCGCCATTGGCAAATTTGATAAGGACAAATGGTTTTGAAATTTTAAAAACCATCTGAAAACTTTCATGAGGCTTTTTCTGAAGGTTATCTGTGCAAAATTTGTTGAAGATTCGACAAGGTTTGTAGCCGTTGGAAACTTTGAAGTCTTTGATTAAATCCTAAACAGTGGTCACACAAGTTTGATCTCTTAAAGGGGCAGTTCACTACAAAACCGGAAATAAGGAAAAGCGTGTTTTTCCTTATTGCAGCGCCCCCAGTGGTCAAAGGACACAAAATTTCTTGCACATCCGCAGGAAGTAGTTGTGAGTCCATATACCAAGTTTAGTGTCAAAAAATCAAAGCATGGCCACACTTCCGGTTTGGTAGCTTTGCCACTGACTTCCTTTGCAGTCAAGGACGAATGGTTTTGTAAATCAAAAAATCCATAACTTTTGTGAGACTTCGTCCGAAAATCACCCATGCTAAATTTTGTGAAGATCGGACAAAATTTTTGGCCTGTGAAAAGTTTTAGGTGATACCAAATTTACAATCAATCGCCTAGGACTACTTTGCAAAAGTAGTTTTTATGAAAAATTCGAAATAACAGACAATGCAATATGGCGGACTTTAACAACAATGGGTCCATTTCAATCGAGCTGACCCAAAAATTCGGAAGAAAAAACATCACATCGCTAGGACGAATGGTAGAAATGTTGTAATCAAAAATGTACCTTAAAATTTGACCTGTTGGTGTTGATAATGAGTTAGATGGATTGACCGCAAATTTGATGCCTGGATACGTTGTGCTGTCCCAGTTTCATCAAAATCCACCAAGAGGTTTTATGGGCTCCCATAGACTGTCTTAGCAGAAAGTATAAAGTAGTGAAAAATTCTAATGATTGCACTAGGTTCCTCGCACCTTCAGTGCTTGTACCCTTGATACATCTAAGAGTTGGTTTTGACTGACTATTTAGAATTTTCATTGCTAGTGAATTGCAGATAACATGGTATCTCATTCTGTGTAAAATAATATAGGCAGTGAAATGGTGGAAGCTGAGGTCGCAGTCAAAGTGGTTGAATCTCCATATAGGATACTGTTCACCAAGACCTCCAAGTACTTTAAGCCTGGCCTGCCTGCGGTTCTTCACGTGAGTATGACTTGGAGCACACTCCAAGCACACTACTGTATATACACACACATATATATATATATATATACAATATATATATAAACAGTGTATATATATATATATATATACATTAGGGCTGTCAAAATTAACGGGTTAACGCGGATTAATCCATCATCATGATTAATCTGATTAAAATTTTTAACGCAATTAACCCATCTGCAGCGCAGAATGATTCAAAATCACTGAAATGTCTCTGTCAACCCATTTCGGGCAGTTTTAGTGCGTTCCATTTCCCCTCGGAACTTGTATTCCGAGTCGGATTCCGGAGTTTTGAAGCCGGAAGTGACATGCACTTCTGTTTCTCGGAGATCCGAGAAATATCTCTGAGCACCACAGAGGATCCCGAGGTCAGAATCCAAGATGGCTGCGCCCTTTATCAACAGAAGGGAAAGTTGTAGTCTTATACTGTTTAAGCACTACTTCTCATTTGTGGCTCATTAAATCGGTCACACACACTATACCGTCCAACTTATCTGTGGATGTGTTGCTACGGAGTTTTATATGTAAAGCACCGCACGTAATGTGTTATCAACTGATATTGCTAACAATGGCAATTAACTGGGCTAGAATTGGACTTCATGATTAGTTGGATTATTTGTCGGATTTACGGTAGTTCGTGCTAATTGTAAGCGAACGAAGATAAAGACCATTTAAACTTAGGTACCTTAAATCCGACAAGTTGTCCGGCTAAGCAAAAAATCTTGCTTTTTGATATGGGTCCATGGTATTGCACTTCTGTGGCAGATGGAATGCATCCGACTCATGTTCAAGATGTTCAATAAACATGTTAAGTGTATTTATATTCCCTTTTTTCTTGAGTCTGTTTGCTCATGCAAAATTAAATGTGATTAATATAGATTAAAAATGAATGATATTTAATCATGATTAATCAAAATTAATCCCCAGGAACCCTGTGATTAATCTGATTAAAAATTTTAATCATTTGACAGCACTAATATACATATATAATATGTATTCACCTTCTCTACATCTATCTGCACCATTGTCTCCTGTTGTAGGTACGGGTGCTTAATCCAGATGGCTCTCCTGCTGAAAACCTCCCCTTAAAGGCCAGTGCTTACATAGTAAATACAGACAATCAGGGAGCAGCTCTGCTCAAAGTTAACACAGCCAGCAGTGACAAACAGAAGGAGGTGAAAGTGGAAACCAAAGATGAAAAATTACCGGCTAATCATCAGGCGGTGGAATATCGCACTCTCGAGTCTGCTCAAACACACAGCACTGGTGCATATCTACATCTGGGTGCAGTTATGGTCTCCAGTAACAATCTAGAGGTCACCATCAACTTCAACAACGAGAAGGGAACCAACCTGCAGCCTGAATACATTTCCTACCTGGTAAAGTCACCAAGTAGTATTATCAGACGTTGTTATATTTCAGAATCCTTACTAGTCATGGACGAAATGACGTTTCATGAACCATTTGCTGTACTTTTTGACCCCACTAGATGGTGCTCTCTATTTAAAAAAGGGCACAAAGCATGTCTCAAAGTAAACCAAGAGCACCATCTAGTGATGTCAAAAAATACACCAAATGGTTCATGAGGCAGCATTTTGTCCATCACTAATTCTTTCCATCTGGCACAAATCAAGTGTACTTTGTGTTTTATTGCTCTTTTACTTTTGCATGCTATATTTTTGTTTGTTCTAGGTGGTGAGCAAGGGTCAGGTTATACAGGCGTCTAAGTGGAGAGTGGAAAAGGGCAGCTATACCATGAAGCAGAAGCTTAGTGTCACCAAAGACATGCTGCCATCCTTCCGACTCATCGCTTATGGCACATTACCTATAGTCAACTATGCCATCCTCTCAGACTCGGTGTGGGTAGACATGGAGGACACATGTGAGGGAACTGTGAGTGCCGGCCTTTAGAAGCTATCGAGTGTGGGGCTTTAACAAAGAAAATGCAGGGTTATGATGTAGTTTTCTTGAAGGTGTTTGGCTGCTAAACTCACCCTCTACAGTTTGTTTCTGTTTAGTTTATTACTGGAAATCCAATAATCGGTGCCTTTTGTGGGATATATACAGTGTACACCGTTGTGCAAATTAATTAAAGTTGTCACATATGCATGCAATGGCCTGGGACCTGCTGGTTTGCACAGCCAACAGGGCAGAGAGTGCACTAAGTGCACGGACCCACGTGACAATGTGACATAGCAGGGGGCAGCTAATTCAGCGCCTGGGGAGCAATGCTTGGGGACGGTACCTTGCTCAGGGTACCCCAGTGGTGCCTTGCTGGTCGGGGATTCAAACCTGCAAACTTTCAATTAAAAGAATTAAGAGAAGTTACTTCCCTAACCATTAAGCCACCACTGTTGAGTGGTTGGACAGAGGAGGCACTGTACCCACAGACCGGCAGGCCTGCTCGGGTGGGGTCAGAGCTGAGTGGATGGACAGAGGAGGCACTGTACCCACAGACCGGCAGGCCTGCTCGGGTGGGGTT
The DNA here is from genome assembly GCF_048594095.1 of Paramormyrops kingsleyae. Classification (NCBI taxonomy): domain Eukaryota; kingdom Metazoa; phylum Chordata; class Actinopteri; order Osteoglossiformes; family Mormyridae; genus Paramormyrops; species Paramormyrops kingsleyae. The sequence goes on along the minus strand of NC_132800.1, from coordinate 31,008,161 downwards.
TGGGCTGGGTGGTATGACTGTTCTTCAGCCATCCATGTATGTTTCAGGTGAATGCTCTGAGGTTTGGGCGCCTCCCTGTGTTATTGTGGGTTATTCCAATAAAATTTTTAGCAATCCATCTATCATAAATCCAGACCCAAGGCAATAAGTATGAATTAATATGACTGTGATGTCTGTCTTAACTGTGGTCAGTCTGTTTGCATATAGACACAAAAAGTTGTAATTTGCAAAAGGGTGCGTCAGTTGGCACTCCCATTTGTCACAAAACTAGAACCTTTAAAAAGGAGGCAATAATGGATTAATCGAAAAATAACGATGCCTTTATAATGGTTATGAAATATTAAAATGGTTAAAGCATTTTCCTTGTCTTTTGTAGCTCCAAAGAGTAACTGAGTTATATATATTTATAATGTAAATCGCCATTCTTTCTCCCTGATGCTCAGCTTGAAGTGTCAATTGGCAAAGTGCGAGCATCATACTTGCCAGGATCGAAAATCACTCTGCGGGTAAAAGGAGATCCAGGAGCCCAGGTGGGAATGGTGATTGTAGACAAAGCTGCCTTCACACTAAGCAAGAAGGGTCTCCTTACCCAGTCAAAGGTAAGATCCCACCATCCATTAGAGTGGGGAGATCAGAACCCTTATTGTAACGATGGCCACATGAAGCTTCATTGTTGTATTTTTTTTACCCCACTAGATGGCACTCTTGGATTGATATGGGGCATATTCTGAGCCCTTTTTTGAACAGAGAGCACCATCTAGTGGGGTCAATAAATATAGCAAGTGGTTCATGAAGCTTTATTTGGCCATCAATACCTTATTGTACTACACAGTAAAGGAAACCCACATGCATTCCCCAGAAGTGAGTGTCACAAGCTCATTAATTATACAGACAGATTAGAAGATTCATCACTGATGCATAAGGTCACATTTGAACATCATGTAGCAGTACAACAAAAAAGAGTTTGTTCCAGGGTTGAGCACGCCCTGGTATATCATGATATGTATTAGGTTGTTAGTAGATTAGATTGTGTCTTTCCACTCTGTACCTTTATCTCCCGCCTCAGGTTTGGGAGGCTGTTGAAGACAGAGACATGGGATGCACCAGGGGAGGGGGGCAGAACAACATGGCCATGTTCACAGACGCTGGGCTTACCTTCACTTCAAACAAGGGACACTCAACCTTGGCCAGACAAAGTATGAGTGCTGCAGCTTAACAGACAGAATACAATGAGCGTTAAGCAGTTGGGCTTCATTCAAAATTCTACATTAGGGTGACAGAAATGCTAATGCTAGGTTCAATGATTCAAAGGTAACATAAAGAAATAAATTAATTTCAGAACAAAGAGTAAGGCAGTTCAGTTGGTACTGTTGCCAACTCCTCAGAACTATCTCTGCCTGGGCTCTGTTATCATCAAAATCCAATTAGCACCATCTGGAAATTTGTGCCCCATGTTCTAAACAATAAATGAAAACAAGTCATGTTCATTCATTTATTCATTTATTCGTTCGTTCATTCATGAATTCATACATTAATTTGTTCACTCATTCACACCTGCTGTCGCTTTAAGGCCATTCCTGCCTTGATCATGTCACTCTTCGGAAGAAGCGCCAGGCCACCTTGCCAGTAATCAAACTGGAGTTTGGTGAGTTGGACCTGGACATAATTGTTATTCAGTTGCAGGTTTTGTCAGTTGTGATGAGATGGGGGGGGGGAAACAAATGTAGCATTATGAAAAATCTTCAGCAGTCTCCTCAATGTACAGTGCATGTAATCCCCAGGTTAAGAACATCTGACTTATGGACAACTCATACTTACGAACAGACTGCCATAAAGCTTATTATATAAAAAATTTGAGTTAAATACGATAGTTTGTAATAATGAACACATGCACAACTTTGTGACGCTCATGAAGACATTGCACGGCTTCAATGGTTTGTCAGCTGAAGGTAAAGTGCAGTACTGTACGTAGTTAATTTTACTATTACTGTATAATAATAATAATAATAATAGTTCTTATTATTTTCATGACTTTCCATACAACTTCGACTTAGAGACAGACCAAGAGAATAGATCTCGTTTGTATCCTGGGGGCCGCCTGTATGAAGCCCCAGCTATGTAACCTTATAAATAGTGTATTTTTGTATTTTATACCCTGTAGACAAATGTTGGATAAATATTTATTTATTTATTTTCACCAGACCTGTACTTGTACACTTGTAGACAGGCTAACGTCTCTCCATCAACACAGAAAACCGTTACCATAGTGATCTGCAGCGGAAGTGTTGCCGTGACGGCATGACGGCGTTTCCTCTGGACTATTCCTGCGAGGAGCGCTCCCGCTACATCACAGAGGTGCAGCAGTGTGTGGAGGCGTTCCTCCACTGCTGCCGGGGCCTGGAGAAGAAGATGCCACTCTTCAGTACGGAGTGGCTACTGGCCCGAAGTGAGTGCGCTCTCTGCAGTGGGCCGACTCCCACCTTCATTCATTATTCAGATGTACATATTTTATTTTATATATTTTATAATATATTTTATAACAAGTGCCATACTCAAAGGTGGGTAAAAATGCATCTAAATAACCCACGAATATGTCAAATCATAGGAAGCTAAGGCCACACTATAGGGCCGTGAAGGTCCTTGCAGCTGGTGGAGCAGATATTGTGTGGCCTCTCTCATACGGCTATCGAGGTTCTGAGGAACAGCATGGACACACAGGAGATGAGACATCAGACGCTTGATGGGACACACATACTTAGCTGTACTGATGGACAAAATGACAATTCATGAACCATTTGCTGTATTTTTTGACCCCACTAGGTGGTGCTCTCTGTCCAAAAGGGTGCAAATCATGCTCCTAAGCAAACCAAGACCACCGTCTAGTGGGGTCAAAAAATACAGCAAATGGTTCATGAAGTGTCATTTTGTTACTAATTGCTGCTCAGTTTTTTCAAGCAACTAAATTTCTTCAGTGAAATTTTATATTCATACAGGGAGATTTTGCTCAGGATGATGCCGCCATTAACTTATTGGCATTCCATCCAGTGTGTCAACTGCCTTGTGGGATAAGAGCTGATCTCCGTTAAGAATTCAGGAGACAAAGTGACACCTGAGACTGCACATTCTGCCATAAGTGGACTGACTTGAACTTCTAATGGAAATATAGTTTCATATTCATTCATTTATTTTCCATAACCATTTATCCAGAGTCACAGCAAACATGGCACTGATCCAGGTAAATACAGAGGGCAGGGGACACCCTGGACGGGATCCCAGTCTATCACACGACATAAGGAAGCAGACATCACAGGACACACACCCAATGCAAGCACAAGCTAACAATCCTATAGACGGCCTGATACTGATAGGCTGTATAAAACTAGCACACACAGCCTACAATAACAATATTGTGGAGAACTTTTCTGTTTAGAAAAACATTGCAGAAATCTTTCTACAGTATACTGTGAAAATGCTTTCTGACGTTTTTTCGCATACATTAAATCAAAATGTCCTAAGGCATTAAAACAAAAATGACATTGAAATACTTAAATTACTAAGAGTACCTAATTAATGTTCAAATATGGGTGGTGCAGTGGTTAACATTTTTGGCTCACATTTCAGGGACTGGGGTTGGACTCTTCACCATAGCTCTGTGTGTGGAGTTTGCATGTTCTCCCCATGTCGTCATGGGGTTTATTCGGGGTACTCCGGTTTCTCCCCATGGTCCAAGAAAAGGCTAAGATGACTTGTTACTAAGTGGCGTTGGTGGCCCATCCTGGGCTATTTCCTGCTTTGCACCTGTAGCCTCCAGGATAGGCTCTGGACCCATGTGACCCTGCACTGTAGCCTCCAGGATAGGCTCTGGACCCATGTGACCCTGCACTGTAGCCTCCAGGATAGGCTCTGGACCCATGTGACCCTGCACTGTAGCCTCCAGGATAGGCTCTGGACCCATGTGACCCTGCACTGTAGCCTCCAGGATAGGCTCTGGACCCATGTGACCCTGCATAGGACATCATTCCAACTTCTTATGCTGCATCCTATTCAGCGACAGCACAGGTCACAAGTGTGGGAGACAAACGCAGTGAAAAGCCAGTTACATTTATCTATGGTGACTTTTTTCAGGTGATGACTTTGACATTGACGAGTCTCAAATTCATATCAGATCCCGTTTTGAGGTCAGCTTTTTGTGGACAACCTTGACCTTAGGCAACAACCCAGGCTCTGATGGGTAAAATGATTTTCTTATATGTTTTAAGCTATACATTTCTTATATATGCTTCCTTGTAGCTTATTAAAGGGTTTGGTGCCAGCTAAGGATCAGCATCACTCTCATTCATTTGACTTGGTCTCATTCGTCTATGATAGAGTCTTGTGATGCGCTTATGGACAGATGCAGCATCCCTAATATAGTGCTCTCAATTTCCTCAGTCTTGTCACAGCTGAATTTCAGGAACCTTTGAAGGACTCCATCACTGAGTGGCAGGTCTTGGCTGTCAGTACTTCTCCTACTAAAGGTAGGGGGCAGCAGAGAGCACCTTCATGCCACAGTAGCCATGTAATTTACGTTTACTCAGCTAAGACCGACTGAAATCACATTTTAATGGAATAATTATTGTATGAAATACATAATATCCAGTACTTATATCAATTAGCCATATTTTAAGATATGCAATTTTTGTGATTATTTTCAGTTTTTATTCCTCTTTTAAAACTTTCAAAATGAGACATTTAGAGGATCTGTAATGTAACATACAGTCCTGGTCAGCATTATTGACACCCCCCAATTGTAAGTACAGAATGTAGAATTTCTTCCGAAAGAAATGCAAATGAACAAATTTTGTATAATCAGAATATTTAATAAAATGTCCAAAGTTATTGAACAACAACAACAACAAAAGCTGTCATATAGTGAAATAAAATATAGACATACAATGTATGCTGGACATAGTTATTGGCTCCTTCACTGATATTTGGTTGCAGAACCTTTGGTGACAAAGACTGTTTCTAAGCATTTCTTGTATCAATCTATAAGCTTCTTGCATCCATCCGCTACTGTAACATTACTAAGCATTCCAGCTCTTTGAAGTTTGCAGGAGTCCTATTTGCAATGGCTGATTTCAGCTCTCTGCAGAGGTTTTCAATGGGATTTCGGTCAGGATTCATCACTTGCCAGTTTAAAACAGTCCGTCTTTCCTTTTCCACCATTCTCTTGTACTGCTGGATGTCTGCTTTGGGTCGTTGTCCTGCTGAAAGACCCAAGACTTTTGCCCAAACCTAGTTTTTGGACGCTGGGTAACACATTTCGCTCCAGTAATCCGGATCAGGACTGTATGTTTCTTTGGAGCCACAGTTTGATAGCTATTGCGATGCACCAACACAATTTTGAATCTTTAGGTTTGCAATGTTTAGTATTTTGCATGCTGTCCTATAGTAATGCATTATGCAGCAGTATAAGTGCATTGTCACAATATCAGAAGAACAGGATTGTCTGTAACTGCTTGCTGGAAAATCAGGAGAGACATGTAGCTCAGTTTTAACGTACCAACACCTTTCATTTTCCAAAAATAAGCCAGGAATTTGTCTGTAGCTGCACAATTCAGAATTTACAAATTATATAGACATTATATATCTGTTATTGCTTTTGTATTCCAATGTAGAGTTTTACACTTGGTCTCCCTAAGTCAATAATTGGTTCATATTACCAGAAAATGATGTTACCTGATATTATCTGGGCGATATTGGCTGCCATCTGAATGCCTGTATTTAGAGGCATCGTTAGGCTTATTTTAGGGGGGACTTTATTCCCCCTAAAATGGTTTTTAGCCCCCCCAAATAAATGTGTATTTATTGGCTTGAATAGTCATGAATAGTTTGCCATCACCGCCCCCCCCCCCCCGAAGCCCCCTATCCATTTATCTCAAACTACACTCCTGCCTATATTATTACATTCATATTCATATTTACCTCAGTCCGTCTGTCTGTCTCCTCTAGGTGTGTGTGTGGCCAAACCAGTGCCGATCCCAGTTAAGAAATCCTTTTTTGTTGACCTGCGCTTGCCCTACTCTGTCATAGTAAAGGAACAAGTTGAAATCAAAGCAGTCCTGCATAACTACATGGACTCAGAAGGAGAGGTACCGCTTATTTTGCCATAATAGTCTCCCTCTGGTAACTTGTCTGTACTGTTAAAGGTATGATATATTTGCAACATTTATAAGCACATTTTAAATCTAAAATAAGTATTGATATACCCATGTTGCCTGACTTCTTAACATAATTTTACGGCATAGAGGCATGACATTGTTACTCTCTTCCTTTTTGCTAGTTTATTGTACAACTGTACAAACATGATGCCCTTTGTAGCATGGCAAGTGCAGGTGGAAGGTTCCAGCAGAAAGTAACAGTTGCAGAGGAGTCGAGCCGGGTCGTGCATTTCACAATCGTCCCCCTGAAAGAGGGCTCACATGCCATCCGCGTAAGAGCCTTCAGCAGTGGACTCCAAGTCACCGACGGCATTCAGAAGAACCTTTTGGTTTTGGTAGGTCATGCAGAGACGATGACCAGCTACAATGCAAAGCTTTAGATGAGCTGTCCATGATGGGTCATATGTCCTCCCATTCCAGGCAGTGGGAGAAGAGAAAATTGAAACTACTATAAGGCTTCTGAATGTTTCTGCTCGAGGTAAGTTGTACCAGATATTAGTGACACGTCCACGGTTCATTGTAAAAAAAAAAAAAAATGTTGGTCAATTTTAGATTCTTCTTTGTAATTTAATTCACACAATGCATGACTGGCTTTTGCTAATTATTGTAAGGTGATACATTATTACCTTGATGCTCTGTAAAACTATAAAATATAGAAATTTTACCAGTTTTTCAGCTTGGTAATCCATTCACCTTCTAACTGCTTATTCTTGTTGATGTTTCCCTTCACTTGAGGCGGAAAGCGAAAGGAAACCTTTGTCATACCTGAACTGAGATCACAGGTTCCAGGAACAGATTCTATCAGTATCATCACTGTTCTTGGTAATACGGCTTTATGGTTAATAAGCTGGCATAGATGTATGATGCTATAACCTGGAACACTGAGTGTGTGATGATAATTAAGCAATTTATCTTTGTGTATTCTTCTGAAATACATTCTTAATTTTTAAATGATTAATTAAATGTCTTTTAAATTTAAACTTAAGGGTAAAAGGGGAATAAATAATGTATTGAAAAAGCACGTAGCTTTACAGTTCATAGTGATTTGTAAACTTGGAAAAACTGAGTTTGTAGTTTGTACAGAGACGTTGGTCTGAAGGGAGGCAAACATTTTTTATTCACGATCCGCGCTGCGTGTCTAGGGGACGAGCTTACGGACACGATCCAAAACTCAATAAGCGGGAACGTCCTGAGCCGGCTCATCCGAATGCCCGGCGGGTGTGTAGAGCAGAACTTGGCTTCCATGACATGCCCCATCATCGCCACCCGCTTCCTGGACAGCACCAATGGCTGGGAGAGCGTAGGTGTGCAGAGGAGGATGGAGGCCATCTCCTACATCAAGGCTGGTAAACGGCTCCCCTTTGCTCTGCCTCGCTAGGTTGGTCATGTGACTGTGGTTTCTGAAAACTGAGGCTTATCGCTGCCCCTAAGAATTGCAGAATGCTGCATGTTTAGAGCTGCAAAGCATGACAGAAACCTTCAGCAATATGAAATGATCTAGAGAACTTCCAGAATCTTGCAGACATGGGAAGTTTGATGCGAATGCAGGAGTGTAGGAACAGAGTGGGGGGGGGGGGGACATTCATCCTCCTATAAATAAACCTTTGCCTTTAAATTTTTAAGTCGTGTCCTCTCCTACGTTCTTCTGCATATGGTGTCACTTTGTTTATTTTTCTGTTACGGAGATGTATACATTTGGGTCCAGCCACCACGAAGATGAAATCACTCTTGCAGAAAAAAATGCTTAAACTTTCATTCTCTTCTTTAAGGTTATGGAAACCATCTGCAGCATCGCAAGTCAGATGGTTCATATCCTCCCTACAACAACCAAAAATCAAGCACATGGTAATTTGTACTCCTGCATGTCTGTTTGCTTCTGGATGAACTTGATGATTTTCTGAGAACATTGGACCTCATTCACCAATATTACCCTAAGGTTTTTTCTTAAACTTATTTTTGAGAAAGGTCCTAAGAAGTGTCACATCCTGCCCAACTGACCCTCCTGTTTCCTCCCTGGCGTGGTCCTAACAAGTCATGCCTGTTACTCATTTGTCTTATCTCTCATTCACACCCTCGTGTGTATCACTCCAACTGCCTCTCATTTGCTCACTCATCAATCTTGTATAAAACTGCTTCCCAGTCCTGTGTTCCCCAGTCCCATTGATGTTAAGCCATTGTGTTCCCTTGCTCCCTCCCTCCCATTTTCGTGATCCCTCACTTAGTGGGCAGTGGTGGCTTAATGGTTAGAGAAGCACACTTGTAGTTGAAAGATTACAGGTTCGAATCCCTGACCAGCAAGGTACCGCCCCCAAGCACTGCTCCCCGGGTACTGAATTAGCTGCCCCCTGCTATGTCACATATGGGTTAAATACAGAGAACACATTTTGTTGTTGTGCACTGTGTGCTGTGGTGTGTCAACAATGACATTTAATCACTAAAAATAATTGCATTTATCCTTATAACCTCCTTATGAGCAGTTGGTGATTGAGACCCCTTGCTTTCCCTTGCTCCCTCCCTCCCATTTTCATGATCCCTCACAATCCCGTTTCTTTCCTGCATTTATCCTTTAAATTCAATAAAACCCCTTTTAGTTTGCTACCATGGTGAATGAGGCCCATCCTTAGGAGCTGATGGTGAATGGGGCCCATTGCCTTTAAGTGTTCGCAGTGAGCCCCTCCCCCCATACCTCCTTCAGAGCGGTTGGTGAATGAGGCCCATTGCCTTTAAGTCTGGGGTGGGCAATCTTATTCGCAAAGGGCCGGTGTGTATGCAGGTTTTTGGGATAACCTTTAGGTCAGCTGTTCAAACCCAGGTGTGAGGACTTGTTACGCTCCAGTCTAGGGTTGGAGCCTAACAAAGTGAAAGGGAAGGAGGGATTGGGAAGGACAAGACAACCAGGAGTAGGAGAAGGGAACACGGGACACAAAGGGAGTCTTTTTGTAGTTTTTTTAATAGTTTTTCACAGACACTTTACAAACACTAGGTGTAACAAATGTCAGGAGTGACAAAGGCCAAAGAAACAAACAAAACCACATTTACGGAATATAACCCCAAGCTAAGCTAATCCTAAGTGAAAAAAAAGGGTGAAACAAAACAACAATGCCTAACCCAAACAAACAATAACCCCCACGTTTACGAGGAAACAAACAGGGCAGACACTCCCTACACACACCTAGTGGAACACGAAACACACAGTCGAAGCAAAGGTATCCAGAGGAGAGATCAGAGAGGCGAAGTCGAAGTACAAGCGAAAGTTCAAAACCAAGTAGACAGTCAAAACCAGGGCGAAGGTACAATAAGGGATGAGGCGAAAATCGGAAGTCAAGAGCAAAACAGTCATACAAAAAGCAAAGCGAACGAAGAGCGAGCTAGCAGGCGAGAAGCAAGTAGCGGGCAGCTGAAGTGGCGAAGCTGCAGCCTCTTCAGCCGACGAACCGGAAACTGCTCCGAAGGCAAGGGAGGCGGGGCCAGGTCCAGAGGGAGGAGTCGAGGGAGCAGTTGACCAATGGGCGAGTGGGCAGGACGTCCGGAGAACCTGTAGGCATCCTCCTGAACTTATGGCACGTAACACTTACGGCACGTACCCTAAACTTACGGCACATATCCCTTACGGCACGTATTTCCCTTACGGCACGTAACACCCCCCCCACACAAGAGTGAACTCCGACAGGGATTCACAATCACAAACAGAAGTTACAAAAAATGCTCAAACAGAACCATATTAAAAAACAAAACAATCACGGAAGAGAAAAGTCCAATCAGGCCCGAGAGAGGGCATCAGCCACTAGGTTATTAACCCCTTTTTTGTGGGTGATCACAAGATTAAAAGACTGCACAATTAAGGCCCAGCGCATGAGACGCTGGTTGGTGTTACACATAGGCGAGGGGAAAACTAAGGGATTATGATCGGTGTAGACCGTCACCGGCTGGGGAGTCTCCCCCACATACACTTCAAAGTGTTGTAATGCAAATAAAAGAGCAAGGGCCTCCTTCTCTATGGCACTATATGCTAATTGATGCTTCACAAATTTCCGGGAAAAATAACAAACAGGGTGGTCGAGTCCACAGTTGTCCTCCTGCAAGAGGACAGCACCAGCACCAATCCCACTAGCATCCACCTCCAGTTTGAAGGGCTTAGAGAAATCTGGGGCCGCTAAGACTGGGGAACTGCTGAGTAGCATTTTAACCGAATCAAATGCTGCTTGGCAGGCTGGGGACCAAACGAAAGGCACCCCTTTCCGTAACAGCTGGGTCAGGGGCGCAACGACATCGGAGAAGTTCTTGCAGAAACAGCGATAATAACTGGCCATTCCTAAGAACCGTTTTAACTCACGAGGTGACCGGGGGACAGGGAAGGAAGTGATAGCCTGGACCTTTATGTCCAGGGGCTTAACTACTCCATGCCCGACCAATTTTCCTAAATAACTTACGGCCGCCTGTCCGAACTCACATTACTCCAAGTTGAGGACGAGCGAAGCGTTCTGCAAACGGATAAAAACTTGTTCTAACGAACATATGTGCTGCTCCCAGGAGTCCGAATAGATGACAACATCGTCTAGATAGGTTTCACAATTTATAACATCGCCGAGAACCCGATGCATCAGCCTCTGAAAAGATGCCGGGGCATTACGTAAACCGAAAGACATCACTGTATACTGGGGGAACTCGTCAGGGGTGGCAAAAGCAGAGATCTCAGAGGCACGGGGAGATAGCGGATCTTGCCAGTATCCCTTCAACAGGTCTAACTTAGTCACGTATTTAGCAGAGCCAGTACGATCCACACAGTCCTCCATACGCGGCAGCGGGTAAGCATCTGGTTTGGTTATGGCGTTAACTTTTCGATAATCCATACAAAAACGAAACGTTCCGTCAGGCTTGGGAACCAGTAGGCAAGGCGAACACCAGGGACTGCTACTAGGGACCGCGAGACCTGTGTCTAACAGATAAGCGGTTTCGCGAGCTAGTTGAGACCGTTTCTGAGGGTTAACCCGATACGGGTGCCGCTTAATGGGAGGGTGAGCACCAACATCTATGTCGTGCTCAGCAGCAGGGGTGCGTGAAGGAGTGTCCGAAAATAGGGACCGGAACCGACTCACCAGGGACGAAAGGTCGGCTTAGGCAGACTGCTGCAGATGTTTGAGACGGGTCGAAAGGTTCTGCAGGGCCTCGGAGTTAGGAAGGCTAGCACAGGGTAAACAATTCCTACCGAGATGTAAGTCATCAGTCTCTGGCGAATAATTGGTGACAGATGCAATGCCAACAGGAGCGGGCGGCTGAGCAGAAACGAGCGAGGGGCGAGGTACCGAACGATCGAGGTAGGGTTTTAACATGTTCCGAATCAATTCGTCGAGCGGGGTTTTCTTAACAACCCGCTTGGAAGCCTCAGCGGGAACCAAAACATTAAAGAATTCTGCAATTTGCAGCAAATCGTCCTTACGGCACTGGGGTAGATGGTAAAAGCGACGAGATTGAACCAGGCCATCACTATTATTGCAACTACCACAACACCCCACCACCACACAAAAAAAATCCGCCAGACAAGCACGAAAAGGAAAGAAGGAAAGGACGAGCCCCCAATTTTTGGTCAGACAATCAGTCCTCTAATTAGTAATCTAATTAGGGAGTTGCAGCGAAAACCCGCATACACACCGGCCCTTTGCGGATAAGGTTGCCCACCCCTGCTTTAATTGCTCGCAGTGAGTCCCTCCCCCCACACCTTATTAAGGGATTTATTTGCTGCTATTTTTTGCTCAGGGTGACAGCGTATACAGGCAAGGTTTTTGCGATGAGTGCACACCTTGGTGTAGCATCTAGGGATCATGTGTGTGAGACCATAAAGTTCCTAATCCAGCAAAGAAAAGCAACTAATGGACATTTTGAAGAGGATGCTGAAGTTTCATCCAAATCCCTCATGGTATCATGTTCCATCTCATATTCCTGTTAATCATAATAGTTTTTTGCAGTGCTAGATTAAACAATTGTAAAATGCATAGCCTAATTTAATATTCTGTCTCACTAAATCAACAATTATTAGCTTAGCAAATGCATTCAAATGTCCATTTTTAAATGTGGTTATGTCACTGAAAATGGATTTACTGTAGTTGATTTCTTTTTATAATTCACTATAAAGCATTTATTTTCTTTTATTTCTTATACTGTAATCTGGCCCTTTTCTTTGAAACTATCAAGTAAATATCAGTAAATATGGCATGTGTCTGAGACATTAGGATCAATGAAACTAAAATATACCCTATATATGAGAAAACAATGTAACATATATATCAAAACACAAGGAACATGGATAGGCAAAATGATGTAAATCTGATTTGAAGGTGATTAGACTTAAAGTTAAACACAATGCATGTATTTGATACCAGTGAATGAAGTTTGCTCCTGTGTCTCAGGGTGGGACCAAAGATGAAGGAGATCTAGGGCTTACAGCTTTTGTTCTGATAGCCATCGCAGAGACCCAGAGTATCTGCAGTGGAGAGATACCTGTGAGTTGGATGCATTTTTTGTGTTGTTCCTAAATCACAGAATGCAACATGATAATACTCCACTTGTGGGGGCACAAATGATGTAGTATTTTACTGTTACTTATGTATTAATTAACCACAAACTAAGTCTTAGTTACATATTGATCTCATGTCTATTTATCATTAATGAATCATGACACATGTTTTATATCAAGCAGTCACTATATTTATTACTATATGTCTTAATTATATAAACCTTTGTGAACTACTGACGGAACCCCAGAAGGAACAAGTAATGAATAACACAAGTGAAATACGGATCTCATGATTGTTTCATTAATTAATCATCTCAAGTAGCTACTATATTTGTTCATGATATGTACTTAAACAGTAAGTATTGATGGACAAAATGATGCAGCTTTTATATAATATTTACATAAATGGTATCGACACTAATACATACAGTAAACTGGTTAAATTTGCAGACGACACCAGATACAGATGGTGTAGCAGATACTGATCTAGCAGCACAGAGGCTACAACGGGATCTTGATTTAATTAGCGACTGGGCTGATACCTGGCAGATGAAATTTAATGTAGACAAAAGTAAGGTAATCCTTGCAGGAAGCCAAAATATAATGTACAGATATTTTATAGGTTTTACCCAAACTTTAATTGTGATGTAGTTCAAAGAACAGATGCAACAAGATCAGGATTGCAGGGACAAGAAATAAAGTATTTTGTATAACATACTAGGACGGCACGGTGAAATTTTGTTGTAATAATTATTGGGGTATTTATAAAGCAAACCCATGTAGGAGTCATTTAAACAGCAAGGATGAAAATTATTATTGTCTCAGAGAACACATATTAAATAATATTTAAAATTGCAAAGCTAGCTAAGTATTTTTCCTTTGACTTTTTCCTATCTTCCTCTCGTTTGTAAACTTACTATGTTTTTATTCCTCATGATCCATTTGCTGTATTTTTTGTCCCCACTAAATTGTGGTCTTAGTTTGCTTAGGAGCATGATTTGCGCCCTTTTGGACAGAGAGCACCATCTAGTGGGGTCAAAAAATACAGCAAATGGTTCATGAATTGTCATTTTGTCCATCAGTACAGCTAAGTATGTGTGTCCCATCAAGTGTCTGGTGTCTCATCTCCTGTGTGTCCATGCTGTTCCTCAGAACCTCGATAGCCGTATGAGAGAGGCCACACAGTATCTGCTCCACCAGCTGCCAGGACTTTCACGGCCCTATAGTGTGGCCTTAGCTTCCTATGCCCTGGCATTATGTAAAGCACGCAAAGCGGATTTGCTCAACCACTTAAAAAGAGTTGGCTCTTCAGGTAAGGCTTTTTTTCTGCATCTGTTACTTTGGCGGGCACATCTTAAATCCAGAATCAACCATCTATTACTGTGCTGTTTTTAGGCAGATGCTATTTGCACCCTGGTGTCATTAGCCAACAATACTATACTATTATTATTGTTGTTGTTGTTATTGTTGTTGTTATTATTACTATACCTTAATTAATGTCTTATATTTGTATCCAGTTTTGGTGCTTTTAATCCCTGAAGTGATGTGAAACCATGCAAGAAACACAATGTTTACATTTTTTTGTTGAGTCAGGGGGAGGGGGGGACTGAGACGGCCAGGTCTAAATAGCTGAAAATGGCCAGATGCTTTTGTGCACCCAGGTGCAAATAGACACTCCATTTTTTAAAATTCTTGAACTGTTTTCTGTGACATGTCTGCCTGCCTCATATGTCTGCTACATCTCCTGACTTCTTGGTTTCTTCAGATGGTACTCACTGGGGTGGATTTAATGAGGTGGGCATTGAGGCTACAGGGTACGCTCTGCTAGCTCTGTTGACGCTGAATGAATTCGAACTGGCCACTCCGGTGAGCAACTGGCTCATGGAACGCACCAATGAAAGAGGCCAGTTTGGGTCCACGCAGGTAACTTGTGTACTTAGGTGTGTGTTTCTCGGTGTGTCTTTAGCCGTATGTTCAGGGCTCCAGACTGAAACCGATTAGTTACATTTTGAGACCAGTTTTGGAGATAATTAGATTTTTTTATATAGACGCACCATTGTGTGGTGTATGTGTGTGTTTTTTTCTGGAACCAGGAACGTCTGTCATGTTCCCACCGATTGTAGCTCTTCAGAGGAACTACAGAGGAAGTGTTTACAGCGGTAACTTACTGATTGGTTGACCACAAGCTAACTTGTTAGGCAGAAGTGCAGGGAGAAGAGATAGAATTAGTAGAGCAAAAATAAAGCAGAGGGAATTATTTTTTTGGACCTCAATTACATTTAAAACATTAATGAATACCCTTTTGCTTGTATCTTCATATTTCTGCATTGGAAAATTGACCAATAACCAATATATTTTTGTCTAATATCATTAACATCACATTAACGTTACATTAACGTTACCTCGATCCTCTCCAGAGCACCATCGTGGTGTTCCAGGCCCTAGCAGAGTACAAGTTAATGGAGCTGAAGGAACTTGGCAAGAAAGAGAAAAAAATGCAAGTGAATCTGGTGCTTGATGTGAGGAGCCGCCCGAAAATGTGGACTTTTAACAGAAACACCTGGTCAGCGGCTCGAACTGAAAAGGTAAGATCGGTGACAGAGGTGACAGAGGTGACAGAGAGCATGTACATGTGTATATATGTGAGGGTGTGTCAGCTCCATTGGTAGCTTGTTTTTTTCCCACAACACCCAGCATTCTATGGTATAGGTGACTCCTAGATACTGGTTATAACACTCGAAAGCTGAAGCTAACTGGTATTATAGTCCCATATTTTACCAAATATCTCAGAGCTTGTGCGAACTTGTGTTGCACGGAATTCTAGTACTGAAAAGCTACCGAATTGCATTTTTAAAAGTCGTTCGGTATTAGGCTACATTTCTTTAGTACCGGTACTAATTACTAAATACCTTTATTTATTTATAATTTTTATTGTTTCATATTTTAATGCAGGTCCACAAGCTTAAGAACTTCACAATAGAAGCAGAGGGAAGTGGAACTGGAAAGATTGTGGTAGGTTCTACATGGATAGAATTCCCAAATTCTCGGCTTGAAATATTAAATATCCTCTCTGAATACTAAATTATACTTCAGAGGGTGCTGATGGGTAACTGGTCACGTTTTTTGACATAATTAAGAAATAATTTCACCCATCATTGATGAAGGGCATGATTACTGTCTTTACTTAAACACAACATATTCAGTATTTCAAGATGGGGTATCATTCTAACTGAATCCAGTTCTCTGTTCTGTTTTCTGTTCAGCAGAAAGCTGAATTATTTCATAATGAGCACATATAACACAGAAAATTCATTTGTACTCAAGGCAAATTCTGAAGAATACGATCATCAGGGTGTCAGTGTTCTTAGACCTACAGTGAAAGTTCAGAAACAGACTGTATTGAGGTCAACACCATATTTCTCACAGTATATTTATGCAATCATTTTCAATACAATACAAATGTACAGGACAGCAAACAAAGCTATGGGGGCAGGAGCCAGGTGTAGGTAAAGCCTTGGGGAGGTATAAAATATGCTGTTTTGTATTAGCATGCAGTAAAAACATAAACAACATTTGGGGAGTCAGGTCCCAGAAGGGGTATGTGTGTGGACTAGGCCAGACAGACTTACTGGGGGTGAGGGAAACGGCATTGGTAATGATTGGGGCGTGTCCTGATTTTGCCGAGTTCAACATGTCCCTGGGTCAACTAGAGAGGGTCTTGCATTTCACTTTAACCAATCACAGTCTTCATTGTATGACATCACCACATTAATTAAAACCAGTGTTTTCAGGTAAGCGGTGAGGTGCAGGAATTTCTTAAGTACTTGTTTTTATTGTGTATGCCTTTTGTTAGGGGACTTGTCATAGATACAAAATACAGGAACATGCTTATTTTTGCAAAGGCTGTATGGAGCCATGTAAAGGTGCGTGTTAATTTCAGGATGATGATCGTAATGATACCAACAAGGCTTGACCGACAACCTTGTGATCACAAGCACATAGGCCTAGCCTGCTGAGCCCCACACCTCCCCAGGGCTAGGGACTGGATGGCTGGCAACCTTGAGTTTGAAAATGAGAAAAGAGCAGCACAATGTGGTGATGTCATTAAATGACGACTGTGATTGGTTCAAGAAGTGAAACGTAAGCACCTCCCTGCTGGCGACAAGTCAAACTCAGCAAAATCAGGAGGTCCAATGATGCGGGACAGAAAACAATCACATGACCAAACTGTCTTAAACAGAGATATGGTTTTTGCTTTCCAGGAAGTCTGTATGACAGATAATAATAAAAAGTTTTATAGTTATTGTGGAAAAACCTGATTCTTCAGACAGTGAACAAACCCTCCAGGGATTGGAGGATGAAATGCAACGATTCTGCTGGCACCCACTGAACGCTTTACAGAAGACAGTTTTGCTCTAGAACTGTACAGCCAAGTGAGCCTGGCCATTGCTCACAGACTCTCTGTTTTCCCCAGCACACAGCAAACTTGCGTATATGCAATACAATCAGATAAAGGCGTGCAGAGGAGCTTAGCTGCAAAAACACCCACACCCTCCATCTAAATTGAACAAAGGGAAAGTATTTAACAACCTTATTGTAAGCCTAGCAGAAGTCAGCATCAGACATTTGTACTGCCTACTGCCCATGATCTTCTGGTTATAAATGTGAAATTGCACTAACTCTATAGGCTTTTGTACCTTCTAGCTTGAGACCATATATTATGCCATCCCTGAGCAAAAAATGAAGTCCTGTGTGGGTTATGAGATGGATGTCACGATAGATCAGAGAGATCTACAAGAATTGCAGCGAAGGCACAGTGAGTATGCAGTGACCCCTCTGAGTCACAGTCATGCTCATCTTGGCAAACATGCTTAATTTGTAGAACCATTTAGGTTTTGTGCACTAATTTCTGGTTAACTAGAACTTGGCATAATGCATGGACTAGTCCAGATTACATTTTGGTAATGGTTACAGCCATTTTCCATTTGAAATTTGATGGGGAACTGGGAGTACTGGATTATCTATGCGTGCTCCTGCAGGATCATATGTCATTAAGTCTGCCTGCCACACTCATGTGTTCCTGCAGATGCCAAGTTTCCAAACGGAGTGGAGAAGGGGTATCTCATGGAGATCTGCCTCAGGTAAGCAGTGGCGATGGCAGAAGTCATCTCCAACGTCAGTAAACCAAAATACCACATTCAGTATTTCAGCTTTTAACTTTCTATGGCGAATCATTGTCTCCTCATAAGTTCCCAACGATTCTCCCTGAACAGGTGAGACCTCTGAAATTCCCAAAGTAAGACACACATTCACTACAGCTCACAGATGTTCATCCTGTCATTGTCCACAAAAATGCCCATTGTTTGCTCACGCTAGGTACTGAATACGCATAATGGCCTGAGTTCAGGTCGAGATCCTTACCCTTGTCTGCTGTGCCATCTAACTTTTCAGCTATAGTTTATAAGCTTTATAATGAATTGTGAATATAATGAATGTGTTAGGATACTCAGCCTGTGATCAAAAAGTCACCAGTTCAAATACTGTAGTATGGCAGAATGATTTTGCTGTTGTGTCCTTCAGCAAAGCCTGTAACCCCCATTTACTGCAAGGATTATCTGACCCTGCTATCTCAAAAATGCACATTGCTTTGGATACTAGCAGCTGCAAAATAAATGTAATGTAAATAGTTCATATGTGAAGTTTTCCCTGGAATGCATTATATACTGTATTGTTGAGGACATTTTCAGCATAATTTATATATTGTTTATAGTCTTGGTTAATTGTTATGACTGTCTTCACTTATCTCTGCAGTTTTACTATTTGTGTTTCTACCATGCTATCTCTATCTCCGCTGGTCCTCTGTTCCTAGTGATAGACAAAATGATGCTTCATGACTCATTTTCTATATTTTTGACCCCCCACTAGATGGTGCTCTCTGTTCAAAAAGCACACAAAGCATGCCCCAAAGCAAACCAAGAGCACCATCTAGTGGGGTCAAAAATTATAGCAAATGGTTCATGAAGCGTCATTTTGTCCATCACAATCTGTTCTTGATATTCAGCTTACGATGAGTTCTTATTGCCCCTGACACCTCATTCATTCTCTTTTCATTTTTTTTGTGCCTCTCAATCTTTCTCGCACAGAATCCATGAAGACACCCCTGAAACGATGACGATTCTGGACGTGTCTCTTCCCACAGGCTTTGCACCATCATTGCAGGCTCTGGAATGGGTGAAGTTCATTACATAATACTAACATTCTGTATTACTGAGCAGTCTAAAGTACGTTTCAAGGGAGAACATAATGCATGAAAACCCATGTCTCAAGAAAAGAGTGTATGATTAGAAATTTACTTTTTACTATTATGTTTTTAGATGAGAACTGATCTTGCCAGTTTAAAAATATTTAAGTGTTATAATGTACAGGGAGTTTTGAAAGAAGCACATTTTCTAAACTTTGGGTGATAAAGGAGTGATTTGACTGATTCAAAGAATTTGGTATTTATGTTTAAGACCTTATTTTTCAGGCCAATTCACTGTGATGGATTCACTGATAACAAAAGCATTAGAAGAAAAGATATATAAAGGCTTAGGAATCCATAAACAAATCTCTGATTTCTAGAATATTCTGGAACATTTTGGTGATGGATTTTAATCTGTCAGTAAAATTTTTAAAATGCTGAGATATAAGTCCCTGTGATGGTAACATAATGCGATTTTCAGACCAATGTTCCAGAACCTGGATTCTGGTTTTAAATTCCTGAGTCATCTTGACCAGGGACTTTGGTAGCTCCTGGTCACTTTTGTGTGTCGTTTCACACCGCACAACAGAGCTGGGACCTTTATGCTAAATCAGCATGGGAAATACAAAAAGCTTGTAGGTTCAACCAAACTTCACACATAATATGAAACTACACCTCTATCCCAAAGCAACGGAGAATGAACTTATTTGTTAGTTATTGGGGGGGCAGTGATTGCCCACAACATGTTTATATTTCATTATCAATTCTGACCAGCAGATTTCACAGAATTAATAAAAAACAGTGTAACATATGTTCTTAATAAGCACTGGCAAGTTTCACTACCAGCACTGGAAATTTTAGAGAAAAGTATATTGATCATCAATCGAATTTTCTGGTGCAGAAATACGGCGACTCAAACAAAAAATGTAGTGATTAAATGTAATTGAATTACGAAATAATTCCATCTGCTCAATTTTTGTTCTGCTAGTTACAGTGAACCCTTCAGAATTCGCCATATTCCTGCATAAATATGACTTAAAAAATCATCAGAAAAATCATCAGAAGTCCTAAAAGTAGGTGAATAGAACACAATTGAACAAATAATACAAAAATATCATACTCACAGATTTGCGACACTTTGTGACATTTGCTTGTGCTTGTGGTCACCCAATCAGCAATTTATCACTTTAAGTACCTCCTCAGTAGAACGAAAAGTACTTAGTCTGGAGCAGGTACAAAAAAAGGGTTCTTGAACTGCCTCCGCGGAACTACAATAAGGCCAAGTTCCTACGGTATGAACCTGGTTCTGGATAAAGGTTCTGGTTCCAGAAAAAAATTTCCTGCAGTGTGAAAGCACCTAAAGTAATGAAATTATAATGAGCTTCCTGGTGAGGGACCAAGCTTCTTGGCTCAGTGTAATTTAAGTTTTTATTTGCAGCTGGTGAATCGAGTGGACCATCTGATTGATTTTTACAGTATGGATAAAGAGCTGTCACGCAGAGGGTCACTCATCATCCATATATACAAAGTGAGTGCAGCTACTGAGAGAAACATGTCACAATCGGTGGGGAGGGGGGGGGGGGTTCAACACAAAATACACAGTCTGTTTGTGTTTTTGTCATGCAAGACAATATCCTTATCACTATTTTGCTTGTTTCATGCACTCTCCTTCTACTTTTCCTAAAAGATAACACGAGGCGGCTCCAATTGTATCCCACTGGTTCTGTACAAGGAGTTTGAAGTGGGGCTACTCCAGCCAGCCAGTGTTACTGTCTATTCCTATTACAACAAGGGTGAGTAGTAAAGTCTGTGTCCTTCAACATCCCTGTTAAAACTGTGACAGCTTAGTAGGGCATCTGAAAGACTTTCTTATAAACCTAAGTAATGACAGACATTTCACATTTTCAGAGAAACACTGCACCAAGTTCTACCATCCGACAGGAAACGCGACACAGCTGGCTACTATATGTGAGGGCCGAGTGTGCAACTGTGCAGAACGTGAGCAAACTCCCCTTGTCCACCGCGGTTTGTGCTGTAACTGGAATGTTGCTTTGTTTTGATCTGCTAGCTGCAACTGATACTTCCAATTGAAAATGTGTTTTTTTTTTTCTGACAGTTATTTTTTTATTAATGCTCTTTTATAGAAGCATGTCCATCCCTCAGCAAACACACAGGGGATCGGGAGTCAAAAGCCTGTAGTACGACCACCCATGGTAAAAAGGATACGCTTTTGGATTAATTATGAACTGAGGATATGTATAATCTACCCTGCTTTTAGTCTGCACTGAGGCACGATTTGTACATGTGCTGTAAATGTATTAACCAGCATTCCTGCTTTTCATCTTCCAATGTCCACAGTTTATATGGTAAAACTTAAAGACATTAAGAGGGATGAACTGTATGATAAGTACATCATGGAGATTGAAAATATCATTAAAACAGGTAAATCACACTTTTATATACTCAATTATGAATTTACAGATTGTAACTAGCTAGCTGTTTAGCAAGACATGCTGCTTCAGTATCTCTCAGATAAGGAATGTGTTTATTTAATATTTTTATTGAATGTGCTGTTTGAGGGGCGTTAAATAGTGATGGATGAAATGTCACTTCATGAATCATTTGCTGTGTTTTTTGACACCAATAGATGGTGCTCTCTGTCCAAAAAAGGGCACAAAGCATGCCCAAAAGCAAACCAAGAGCACCCTCTAGTGGGGTCAGAAAATACAGCAAATGGTCAATGAAGCATCATTTTATCCATTACTAGTGTTTAGCATTCCCACTGCTTACGACAGAGATCTGAAAAGGAGCGAAGCACGGGGCTGTATTGCACAGGAGAAGCAGGCAACTTGGAAGCTTTACCGCCATTAGAGGCCTAGGCACAGATATTCAGATTTTCTCTACCGATAGCTTGGCATTTATTCCTCTGCATTATGGGATTGATAAGCTGTATATTTCATATAGTTGCATAGCATCAGGAAGCAGAAAAATATATTATTTAACAAGTTGCATAAAATATGTATTAAGATTTTTGTCTGCTCAACAAGTAAAAAAATTTATCATTTATTACTCATTACTTTTGTAAACCTGTATCACCCTTAACTGACACTTTATTTATCATTTACAATAAAATATATTTCAAGTATGCTATATATTGAGGTTAAAGGGGCAGCATGTGGCTCATTGGGCTAAGCCGTGTGTCTGTAATCACAAGGTCACCGGTTCAAGCCCAGCCCTCAGCTCCCTGGGCACCACTACAGGTGGCTGCCCTTCACAGCCAGCTTACTCTACAAAAGAGCAAGTTGAGGGAGGCATAAAAAGAATTTCCCCACAGGGATTAATAAAAGTGTTTATTATTATTATACACTTAAAATTATTATTATTATTAATTGCTTGCTTGAGGAGTTGTATAGTGCTCTGTATTCTGATTTCTTGTTTTTTAGGAGAGTCAAAAGAATCATATAACAATTACTTGTTAGTCATCAGCATGATGGAATGCAGAGAGGTCTCTGGTGATGGCATGCTGTTTATTCCTGATCCCTGTAGTTCACATGATAATTAAGTTCCATGAGAAAAAAAAAACAAATGTAGAACATTTCACTGTTATTTGTCACGGACTCGGGGCATGGTACCAGCAGGAAAAATACACAGGGTTAACAAAGAAACACAGGACAGGAGAGAGCAATCAAGAGGCTCAGGGAAACAGCACAAAGGCGAATCTAATGAACAAAATCATGGAACTCAGGAAACTAGGAAACAGAATCCAACACTAGGGAAATAATAAAGACGGGTAAAACACAACCAAGGGCACAAAGCAAAAACCAAAACAGAATACAAACCACAAAACTCAGGAACTTGAAAAACTAATACAAAGGAAACACTAGGGAACAAAATTCTACTAAATACAAAAACAGAGGTGGTTGGACTCAAACACATAACTGACAGATTAGTAGCCACACACTCAGCCCATAGCACTACGCAGCAGTCCAGGGGACTAGGGAAACACACTAAGGACTTGGGCACAGGGAGGAAAGGATGGCCAGCGACACCTGCTGGCCAAAAGGGGAAGAGACAAGACAGGCTGGGGCAGACGGGTGCTGACTCTGACAGTTGTTTTAATTAGAGAAAACCACAGTTGCTACCCACATAAGCTTCAATGTTAATTTCTAAGAAGCAAATGGAAATCCATGAATGTATTGGAGATCCTTGTAACATGTTAGCATCATTGGCATTTGGCAGCATTTAATCAATAAAGCACGCAGCAAACTGAAGCCCAAAGGATTTGCAACATTCAGGACAGATCCTTAAGAGGAATCCTACACCAAATACTGGCATTTGGCTGTTTGGTCGTGTCTGATATTTTAATTGAAATATGATGGTGACCTGGTTATTATTACCATGAAAGTTTCTCAATTGATTTTCTCTGAGAGCCAAGTTTCATCAGCGACACAAAGCCAATGTTCGCTGGTTCATTGGGTAACTCAGGTATAAATGGTCCACATTAGGCTGCAGAAAAAACTTTTGTTCCTGATGTTGTGTTTGGTCTGGATTAAATTGTGCATAGGTCTGGAAATGGATAAGAGTCTGCCTATTGAGATCCCCTGAGCAAATTTATTAAAGTATATTCATTTCTGATTCTTCAGCATAAATCAAAGTTAACTTCTTGTAAGTTCTATTTTTTGCTCTGTATATAAATAATGTTTAATTAATTCCCTTTAAGCAACTGGCAACTGCTACTTGTGAAAAGAAGTGTACTTGTTGACTTGCTGGTGGTGCTGTGTCCAGGGCAAGACGAAGTGGTGATAAAGGATGAGAGATCATTCCTCTCACACATCAGCTGCAGGAAAGTGATGAACTTGAACGTGGGAAGTTCCTACCTGGTGATCGGCTTGCCAGAGAGTATGATCAAGATGCCAGATGGAAAGTGAGTGTGAATTATTTCTCTTTCAAAAGTTTATAAATTTAGATGTTTTACTTTAAGACTGATAGAAAATACCTTCAGTTCATTTACTTATTTACTTAGCAGATGGTTTTGATCAACAGGACATATAAGTGACACAGATAATGCATCACAAGCATACAGCTGTAAACTTAGGTACAAGTGTTTCCAGGGTGAACTTATGAGTGACCAGTGACAGGTGCAAATTAGCATTGGACCGGTAGCTATACAAGCATCATTGCAACCTAGCATCAGACACACTAGTCAATATTAATACACCTTGAGGACTTGGGTTCCTCGTTCATTTCATTGATGGATGTTTGTTGAATACAAGGCAAGTAGTGATGAACAAAATGACACTTTGTAAACCATTTGCTGTATTTTTGACCCCACTAGATGAAATTAAATTAAATGAAAGTGGGCTAAGCCTCTGTGCCTGTGATCGGAAGGTCGCTGGTTCAAGCCCGGCCCTTGAGCAAGGTCCTTAAATCCCCCGCACCATGAGCACCAATACGGGTGGCTGCCCTTCCCTGCCAAGCTTGCTGTCACATACGTGTGTTTCTGCGTCATAGAGAGCAAGTATAAGGTGGGCGAAAAGTGAATTTCCACACGGGTGTCAATAAATTATCGTCACTTCATTTAGCTATAATGAAGAAATAAAAGAAATATACACACCTAAATTCCAAGATATGAAGAGGTATTTCAAGCATTAGACATATGGAGAACGCAAATGGTCCCCACGTACAATTCCATAATTTAGTACAAGTTATTGCAAAGCGTCTGCATCTGACCGTATATATACGTTATTATTAAACATTAAGGGCCTGTTTCGGGCGTAGCATGCAATGAACCAGTCGGAATGGAGCTTCAATTCACCTTTAAAAAGCAGCTGCGCATGATCTACTGTGGATTGCTATTATAATGGCGCGTTTGCCCGGCAAGCCAGATCGCTTTCTGGCTGAGGAAATGGACATGCTTGTGCTTGAGGAGAAAAGGTGTGAGCACATCATCTACTCAAGCACCACTGTTCCAGTACGAGCTTAATTCTGATAATGAACTCGAAAGGTGATTACGTGAAAGGACCAGATGTACTCTATAAAAAAGTATACAAAAGAAATGAAAGAACGAAAAAACATTACTGCACTTAAAGTGCATATCTGTGTCAATAATGAGCCATGTTTCGAAAACGCGCCTCATAAATACCGTTGAATAATGCGCTACTGACCTTAGACATGATTTTTGTTGCCTTAAAATAACATGTGGACAATGCGCCCAGCCACACCTCCTTTAAAAACCACCACTCCTACAAGCAGAAAGCGGGCACAAAACCATTTGCTATTTTGACTGTGTTCACAGATGGCGTGAAAATGAGCAATGCGCTGGTACCAGACTAGCAAAATGGCTTTGTGTCGCGCTTTGGGCAGGTGGAAAATAGAGCCCTTAATTGTTTGCTTTCACTATAGCACAAACATTTTTATGAACCAGATGAGCTTTATACCACGGATAAAATGTATATAGAAAATATTCTTCATGGTAAATACTGTGATACTGTGGAGACATCATGCTTTTGAATGGTGCAGGAATTTACAGACTTTCATATGAAGGTAAATATAGATATTTGATTGATTCATGTACTGAATAATTATGACATCAGTTTTCCAAAAACATGTTTTTTTCTGATTTATTCCCAGATATTCTTACATCCTCTCATCTGACACCTGGTTGGAGAGAATTCCCAGTAAGATCGAGTGTCAGACAGATCAGAAAGTAATCTGTGACGCAATTCAAGAATTTGAAGAGATAATGCTGGAGATAGGCTGTCAGATGTGAATTAATCCCAACCCTGCCTTTTACATAAAGATCCACTTCATAATCCCCACAATGTCCTGCTTTTTGCTTAAATACTTTTGTTCATCAATTTACCTTATATTGATCATGTTGTCTTTACCTTTAACCATTTGTATAACATGACAGCAGAATTATTACTTGTTTGATGCCCATTTCTGTTCATCTTACTGCTGTTACAGCGGGGAATGGCAGGAAAGGAAGGATGATCCACAGAGTGGCAAAAACAAAAGGGGGTTTATTTAACAAAACAAACAGAACGGAAGAACCAATAATCAAAGGGGCCATGTGGGGTCAGAATAAAACTGATAAATCAGAAGCAGGAAGAAACACAGGAAAACCTCAATAACTAACAGGGAAATTCTATCATGACCAACACTAACAAACACAAAGCTACACCACAAACACCAGAGCAACAATAACAGGCAGGACTACTGCGAACTACAAATTGCAAGTACAATACAATGACTGACTAACAAATGGAGTGAGGGCAAGCACTTACATCAACACAGATATGAAAGGCTAACAAGGGGCAGGTGCGGACCATAATGAAATCAACCAATCTGTACAGGCATGGGAGAAAAGGAAACAGGTGGAATAGATTACAATTAACGAGCACTGGAAACTAGGATACATTAACAACCACAGAGGGCTAACTAAACTGGGAGTGGCTAGGAACATAAGTACAAGGATAAAGAATATCATTAAACCAGACACGGGCAGGGTGGACCGCAAACAAAGACATAAAGCAAAGACAGATATAAACAATACCAAACACAAAGGAATAAAAATAGAACCAGTTGTTTTTAAATTAAACAACAAGTGATATTGCAACTACTTGTGACCAGAGGGGTTGAGCTTCTGAGCTGCTCACTCAACCCATTGAGCTACATGGCGGCCCAGGGGAGCAGGGCAACATACTAGGTACTTGGAGGTACGCAACAGAGGGAACAGGATGGCCAGCAACAAAACAAGGACAAAACAAATGGGACAGGGCAGGATGGGCACTGATCCTGACAAGTGCAATATATATATATATCATTTGTAAGTATGGTGTAAGTAATCGTCCACATAAAGTGAAAATATGAAAATTAAAAATCAAAAGAACAAGACAATTAAAAAGAAATATTAAAAGTGAGAAAGTGGCAACATAAATTGCATCAAAGCAGTGGACAATAAGACTTCTGTTACTACTTTAGCAAGTATTTAATAGTAGTAACATTTAGGGCATATTTTATGCTCACTACACCACTAGTTGACCAGTCCCTAATGACCTAAGAGACCTACCAGGCTTACAGTATCTCACAAAAGTGAGTACACCCCTCACATTCTTGTAAGTATTTTATTATATCTTTTCATTGGAAAACACTGAAGATATGACACTTTGATACAATGTAAAGTAGTCAGTGTAAAGCTTGTATAACAGTGTAAATTTGCTGTCCCCTCAAAATAACTAAACATACAGCCATTAATGTCTAAACCGCTGGCAACAAACGTGAGTACTCCCCTAAGTGAAAATGCCATATTTTCATATTTAGTTTAGGAACTTATAGTTAAGGTTAGGGTTGGGTAGGGGTTAAGGTCATCGTGTTGGGATTAGAGTTTTCTCTAGTAATGAATGGAGAGTCTCCACAAAAATATAATTACAAACCTGTGTGTGTTTACATCATCTTCACTCAGTATCAAATGATTACTGACAACTCATCAGGAATAATGTTTCATCACTATTTCTGATTCCAATGACGGTTTTCTAAACTAATAATTTAGTAAGTTTGGTTACCGAAATAGACAGTATCCTTCCTAGCCGATCTTGCGTCCTAGGCGAGCATCACCGCCAGTGCCTCCCATTCAACGCAAAGTGAGATTGGCTGGCAAGTCGCCGCCCCTCAGAGGCTGGCCGCCTATAGGATTGCCGGGCCTTGGGAAAAGGACACTTAGAACCTCAAAAAAGGAGACAATCGTTGGGGCAAAAGAGCACATGGCCAGGCACCCCCGTCTAGCATATACCCGATCATCAATACCCCTTTGAACTATTTTAGCCTTCGCAATATTTGAATAGAGAGTATAACAGTCCAAATTAAAGAGTAGCCGGATTGGGGGTACGTGTAATATCGGAGGTGAATACCTAAGCGAACAATTCTAAACAGATCTTTATCTAAACGAACTTAAACCAACAGATTCACTGCAAATATTATTTATATCATTACTGACATCGCTGAAAAACAAGGTTCACCGACAGCGATCCTACACAATATAATTCCTATATCATTTGAGTGCCATCTTTTTTGACCAATCGGAATTTTTCAAACGCCAGGGTCATGAAACTGCGCTGACAAATAGAAAACGGGAAGAGCTTCCCATTTCAAACGCAATAAACCAATAGACACGGTCTAAAAGGCATGTGGGCGGAGCTCAGCAAATCTGTTCAGTTTGGTGTGTTTATACCCGTCGCCATTTCAGGCGACAAAGTGGGTTGCATTCTCTTTGAGCTCCAAAGAACTGAGGACGAAGGAAAAACAACGCATATATGTTCAGCAATATACGTTGAAGTCGCCGAGTTTTAATAATTTTAAACTTTGAGTTCTTGGTGAGTATTTTGTTTTGGGATTTTTTTTCTATTTTTTATTTTTCTTGGATTTTTTTTATTTTTCTGTCAAACGGGTAGACTGTTGGTTTAATTGTGACGTACATTTTGTGAAGCGATGCTGCTGCCTAGCTAATGCTAATTAGCTATCTGGACTTTTGTTTCATTTTTCCCCTCGAAATCTTTTGATAAATAACGATTTTTGGAGTCTGATTAGCTTGCCAGTAAGATTGTGTAGGAATATGTTTTTTAAACAAAAAAAAATGAAAACACCGGAGATTCTAATCTACCGTAAATGGACTGAATCTATTTTTATTCCTTGGGAATCTTTTTCGCTAAATGTTGGAGTTCATGATTTAAAATAGTTGTTTTTTTACGTTACTTTGCCTTTTCCAGTTATATTTTAGCATTTGAGACAGAATTTGGAATTTAAAATTTTTGGTTGACCTTTTTTTTGGTTTTTGTTTTGGGGCTGTAGATGTGACCAAAAGCTGACTATTATTTTTAAGGGAAGATCTTTTTGGACAAGAACAGTGGCCTGTTGTCTGTTTTTCATCCAGAGTTTTAACATCATTGTGGCTTTTTTTTAAGACTCGAAATTGCCCTTCGAAGTGTTCACCGATCACGATAACTATTAATGCGCAATGTATGTTTTCATTAAAATGAATTTTTACTAATGGAAGCAGCAGTGTTGTCTTTTACTTGTCTGCGCTAGATTTAGATTAATGATTAGGATCGCCGGAATAATATTGGCGGGAATACTGGCGTGATATAGTCTTGAGTAGGCCATTGCTCTTTTGTTAATACACCAGGCATGCAGTCGTGCATGGCTAGGCCGGTGTCCATTGTTAGGGCCGGGGACGCTCTGTAGCCTGCGGATCGCGCCTAGATGCCCAAATGCAAACGTGCTTTCAGGCTAGTGCATCTAGGTGAAATCTGCCTTGTAGGAACTATGTGTCTGCGATCCACCCTCTTGTCTCAATCCGCTTGTATTTATTGCGTGGTGCAAATAAGTTTTCAATGATTTCCGTAATATTTTGTACTGACGTATATGTCAAAATAGTCGCGAGAATGGATCTTACATCGGTGCTGGGTGTGGCCACAGCGAGCTGGAACTGTAGCGTGACCTATATTATCTGGATCTTGACATGGATTGTCTTAATACCAGACCATATGCATGCAATCAGTGCACGATTAGCATATCACATAACTCAATTATAGCATGACCTGTGACTGATAGCTCACTTTTCCCGATAGGATGAAATATTTAATTTTCCCTAATATATGAGCTAAGTTGGCAAAATAAATGCTTTGGTTTGGGATTTGTCACTGTATGGGACTAACTTACTGTTGTAATTTTTTCAGGGGTAATGCATATTTGTGGCTATGTCCATATTATCAGGCACACACATTGATAATGCACTGTTGCACGCTGTTTGTTTTCCCCTAATTAGTCTGCTGTTGTCTTTAACCCCCTTGGAGATGTCATTGTTCCTGCTTTCATCATTCTCTAATTCCACTTTTTATTTTTTTATTTATTTTTTTCAGTTTTTGCTGCAGCTTTTTTGATCAGCGAACGACCCGTAAGTTACATTTTTAATTACCTCCACTCATGCAAAGCAACAACTGTATTTTAAATATATCCGTTAAGCTTTTTTGACAGTCTAGCCATTCCTTCATATGCAGACCCCCCCCAAGAAAAGCAATCTTTTGTACTTTGATCAAAGCTGATTTTTGCATTTTTGTCAAGTTGCAAAATGTCTGCTGTTATTCCATTAACAGAGTACATTTACTGTAGTTGTTCTTCCATTAGATGTGTATTTTTGTGTATTAGAGCAGTAGCCTTTAGAGTCACACCCCAGTCCTGTAAGGATTTATTTTTAGGCTTTCAAAATGTTCATGTAGACATTGATGTTGGATATAAAATCACATGTCCGTCGCCCCTACAATTGAGTGGCCATTTAGTCGTCTAATGGTGCATGTTTATTGGACAGTCAGGAACATATTTTACACCTTTATGTAGTTTTGTTTTAATTTACATAGTTCAGTTTCACATTTACTCACTGCAAGAAATGCTACTGTTCCTAATCAGATTTGAGTGATTCAGTCAACTAGCAACCAGCCCCTGTATTTTACAGTGTCAGAGCTTTTCAATAGTTTCACGATGACATTTTCGCAACAGGCAGTGTGATTGAATGCACAAGAAAGTTGGGTTTTTTTTGTTTGTTTTTTTTTTTTATGGATTGACCTGTGTTTAAGCATCTTTATAATGGTGCACCTTGAGTTTCATTTTAATGGGATGTACATGGCACATGCTTCTCTTGATGATTCCCAAGGAAGACTAGTGTTTTCATGAACATTGGGGATTGTCTCGAGTGGTTCTGCCCTCTTTCCTGATTGGATTGTGTTATGGCACATTTTTTATTGTTGCCATTTAATATTAATGCTGTATTGTGTCACTTTGGAAATTTCATGATTTTGCTGTTAACTTTTATAATGTACGCAGTAACTACAGTAAATCCCTATATTTGTGTGTGTGTGGTCTTCCTCACAGCTTATTCCCTTGTTTCGAGCTCAATGGTGGAATCCAGTGAAAAGTGGGGAAAGCCAAACCCCACACTGGTGGAAGTCTGTTGTTTTGATGCCTTAGGGAAATGCTAGTTATTTGTTCTTGGAGCCATGTTAATGTTTTTATATTTGATTATGTTTTAAAAATACTGTTATATATCCAAGGCATGAATCAAACCTGGCTTTGGTTTTCTGAAATGTTTCACCTTCCTTCTGAATTCAGTGGGCATTTTATTCCTAGTTTGTACTGTTAGTCTGTAGAGCTGCATGTGTTCCTGAATGCCAGTCAAGTTCCTTTCACTGAGGATGGTCTCTGCTCCCGTTTCCAGCATCTGCTCCCCATCTGCCCGAATGATGTTGCCACTCATTGAAACTAACGACTGCCACTACAGTCACAACACACACAAAAAAAGTTGAAAACTTGAAAATGGACACAATTTGATACACATTTGTACTAAAGTTTAACATGAGAATAGCATGACATAATTCAGTTAGAGTAGTATTTTTTTGAATTTCCAATTGAGAGAATTTTTCAGATAAGAACTAATACGAGTGTTTGGAACATCAGAATGGCTTAGAACTTTCACTTGCACCATTTTCACCAATGTGTTCCTTAAGGTTAAAATATGCTGTTTTGAGTCTCAGCAATTATCCTCTAACTAAAGCAAATGAGAGCTCTGCAGTAGTGCAAAATGCGGCATTCTCCAGGGCTATTAATGAGGTCCTGTGAGCACGCACACACCCCCAGTCACATTCCGGTTTGTTCCATCTGAAGCACAGCCCACCTGATCCAGCTAACCGGACGCTCAATGAACAGTCGCGTGGGTGAATCTGTCATGCTTGTGTAAGAATATGGCATTGCACGTCTGCCCTACAGCACTGCTCTGTAATAAGCCATCTTAGGGAAAGCAGCTTAGCTCACAGTTTGACATGTCCATTTGGGCATCTGTTTTGTCTGGATGTAGGGCTCACTTCGGGTAAAACCATTGAGCATTAGGCGTTCGTACTTTCTTCATGAAAAATTCAACTGCCGCATCATTCAAACATGATTCCTAAGCATGTTTAAAAAAATAATAAATATAGTGTCGTTTAAGATGAACGAGCCTTAGTGCCGTTAATGGCAGAGCTGGTTTGAGTACTTCATTTCTTAGAATCGGCTGACCTGCTTCTTATGACACACAGGTTTCAATCAAGTATTTCTTGGTGAGGTGTGTAACCCCGCATCTCCCAACAGCAATCAGGTTAGTTTAGGTGCCTAATAATTTGCTCACTTTTTAGTTGCATCACTCCTAAATATGAATGCTAGCTGCCAAGTTCAGTTAAGTTTGATATTGCCACACAGCAAACGGGTAAAGGGTTCGGATTAAAATTTCCACCGTTGTATTTGTCAATGTATACTACGCCTGATTGTCTACAGGCCACGTTTTTTGCAACATGGACCACCTGAGAGGTCCGTAAGGACCGGTTTGAGAAACGGCGACCTAGACCATCAGGCGTAGTAGGAGGGAGCAAAAATGTGGACTGTCTGGGAGGGAGCAAAAATGTGGACTGTTTGTGGGTCCCGGAGGACCGGGTTGGGGGAAACTGCCACTTGTATATAAAAAAGAGCTAACTTTAGTTCTGAGTGACGATGTCACGTTCTGCAGATGTGGGTTTCTTTCTCCTCTCTAAATGGTGCTGGGGGGGAGGTGGGGTGTGGGTGGTAGATTCTTATTGATGTCTATCACCAATGGCCGCAAGCTTGTTGTTTTTTAAATTGTGTCTTTATTCCCTTTCTTAGGAGAGCAGGAGAAAAGTCCCTGAAGATAAAGACTGAAAAATGATTGGGGGTGGGATTAATGGGGCATGGGATCAGGTTCTGAGCCTAATGTAGGAGTGAAACACTGCCCCCTGCCAGTCATTTGAGTAGCTGCAGCTGAAGTCAACCCTAAGCACGGTTATTTAACCATAACTATGAAATTGCCCTTCAGCCACTGGTCACCCAAAGCACAGTCCATTTCCTCCTACTCAAAGAGATTCCTGAACATATGCCAGTTTATCCCACATGGGGAGCAGTTTCAGATCATTGTCCACACATCAAAGTAAACTGTACTTATATGTGTTTAATCAGAGGTCAAGTCAAGTGTGTATCACTTCCATTTCAGCCTTCTTTCTCCCAAACCAGTTTGCAGTTTTAAATCTCTTTTCCTCATTTTGTAAACAAGCTATTCCAGAAGCATTTAGGTTCTGCTTCTTATATTGGGCTCAGAACCGGGGGCTACTTCACAAATCGCCATCAAATGGGAAAAGTTGAACAATAACTTCTTGTAGTGTGACTGAGGTCTGTTCTTTGTCGCCTCAGTAAGTCTCTTGGGGGCAGTGCTGCATTCTGTGACGTAAAGCGGAGCCTGCTGGGATTTGTAGTTTCCCTGAGAGGGAGGCAGAGACTCCTGCTCGCACACACTGGTCCAACCACAGTGAGAAAGTACATTCAGACGACCAGCCCGCAATACAGGCACTATGGAGTGAGTGATGGTTATATAACCCCCCCCCCCCCCTTCCTGAATTGCTATAAATGTTTTGCACCACTGTTTTCCAGAACTCTGAACAACCCTATAGGATTTTAACTAAATTGTAAAGTCAATTATTCTATTTTTTTATTTGTTGCTGTAGCTCAATAAGTAGTGCATTGCGATAACGCAAAGGTTGTGGGTTTAAATCCCAGGGAGATCCCACAAATTATAACCCATTCCCTAGTTGCTTTAGATGTAAGCGTCAGATGAATTAAATGTAAACTTTACAGGAAAGTGTCACCTGTGAGGCCACTTGGCCACAAGGTCCAGACAGTGACCTTAAAGGCCATCTCAGCCCTTCAGTGCAGCTTGTTCTCCAGAGACCCCAAAATGCTGTCCCTCCGCTTAGGATAACGCCCTGGGAATGTTCAGAGTGGGGTATTGGAGCAGGCGGGTTTTCGATGCTGTTTTTTTTTTTTGGTACTATTGTGTTAAATCTGTTTACTACTAGAGCAGCCTGGCGCATAGAATGCTGTCTCTTTGAAGCCGTTTTGGACATTCTCAGCCACGCTTTACAAACGGCAATGCGGACCAGTGCAGAATAAGCAAAGGCATTGTACAGGCACAGTAAGAGTGCACAGGCCCTGTCCTCACACTCCCTATGTCTATGTGCTGTACTCCCTGCACGTGCAAAGATGTGCAGTTTGTGGTCTAACGTGCACTCAAAGTACACAAAACAGACCAATTTTATTATATCCCTCCACCACCATCCAGCTCCATTTTTATTCTGTTATTTGTACTCGCTTCCTGGTGGCATCGCTAACTATCCCCCCCGCCTCTTTTCGTGTTAATCCCCGCCCCGGAAACTAGCCGATCCCCCACCACCAGCAGCCTCATGGCCAGCAACGTGACCAACAAGACAGACCCCCGCTCGCTCAACTCCCGCGTGTTCATTGGCAACCTGAACACTCTGCTGGTGACCAAGGCTGACGTGGAGGCCATCTTCAGCAAGTATGGCAAGATCGTGGGTTGCTCTGTGCACAAGGGCTTCGCCTTCGTGCAGTATGCCAACGAGCGCAACGCTCGCGCCGCCGTGGCCGGCGAGGACGGCCGCATGATCGTGGGTCAGGTGCTCGGTAAGTGTGTGCGCAGTCGTTGGCTGTTTCGTGGCTAGGCTCGTGCGTGCTGTTTGCCTGCTGCAGCAGGTCTTGTGCTCCTGCAAACCCTGCTCGTTCCTCCCCAGACATCAACCTGGCGGGCGAGCCCAAGCCTCACAGGGCGAAGGCTACAAAGCGCTCCGCGGGTGACATGTACAGGTACGCCGCTTCATCTGTCTTCTGTCGTCGCAGTACTGCGACCGTCGCATGCTGTCTTGAGACTATGCCGTTATGGCACTGCCTCAAGTGCTCTGCCGATCCAGCTCCGCAACTGTCTCCTGCCTTGAAGGTTCATGCCGTTATGGCACTTGACCATCTTATGGCACTCGAGACCATCTCTCGTGTCTGTGCCAGTATGGCGCTATGACCGTCTAGCATGCTCTGTCTGTGGTGTTATGGCGCCGTTACCATGTTGCGCTCTCTCTTGAGTCCATGCCGTTATGGCCCCGCGGTTGTCGCGTGCTCTCTCGAGTGCCGCTGAGGTACTGTGGCTTCCTAAACCCTGAAGCCCCCATGTTGATTTCTCTCCCACAGCAGTTCCTCCTTTGACCTGGATTATGACTTTCAGAGGGATTACTACGACCGGTGAGTCCCGCGTACTCAGCCGTCCAGTTCTGCAGCAGCCGATCGCCTTGTTTAGCGGTTGAAATTAACCTGGTCTATCAAGGTTTTGATGCGGGGATGCTGGGTAATGTTAGCATTCGGTGGCTGATTACACCCGTGCCAGACATTCTGCAGAGGACTGTGTTTAAATGGATTTGATTTGCTGCTCTTAACTAGGTCACTATGACCCTGTATTTACAGGAAGAATGAGTATATTTACCCAATGGTAAAAATGAAGTATTTGTATGTAGTAGTGCCACCTTTCCACAGTTTGAGGAAGGGAGGAATAATTACTAATAATGACTGATGGAACCCGGGGTAATTCACTGACATGGACTCCAGCATTCACATGTGTCTTGTGCCTTTACACCTTCATGGCTGTGTGTGCTGGTGTATGCATGGTGGGCCGACATCAGTTTATGGAGCGGATTTGACTTTACTTCTATGCCCCCAGGATGTACTCGTACCCCTCCCGTGTACCGCCGCCTCCCCCTCCCCTCTCCCGGGCTGTGATTCCCTCAAAGCGGCCCCGGGTCAGTGTGAGTGGAGGGGGCAGCCGGCGCACCAAGACCAGCTTCTCGTCCTCCAAAAGCAGTCAGCGCACCTCGTCTTCCTCCTACTCCCGCGCTAGTGAGTGCTGCCTTGATCGGTCTCTCGCGTTCATTCCTCTCCTAACACATACATCGCAAAGACCATTGAATTGGCCCGGTAACTCTTGCCTCCCTTCCCGTTTGTCCTGTTTCGCATCCCTCAGTGAAAGTAGATGACTTGCAGACCATCAAGAAGGAGTTGACCCAAATCAAGCACAAGGTGGATTACCTGTTGGAAAGCCTAGATCGAATGGAGAAGGATCATGCAAAGAAGTCAGGTAGGGTCATGGTCATGTGACCTCAGATTTACGCTCCAAACAATATTACTGTGTCTTCCGTCCATTTACATTTTTCATATTTAGCAAATGCTTTTGTCCAAAGTGATGTTCCAGGGAGGTAAATGACACACTGCACAATTTTCACTTCAGAATTTGGTGCTTTTTGTGCATAGGCTTACTCTCCCCCCCTGACCCTGTGACTCCCTTGAATCTCCCGGTTTTCCGCTGCGCAGATGGCAAGGGCGTGAAGTCCGACAGCGGGGAGACATCCTCGCTGCAGCACTCCAGCGGCTTGGGCAGCAAGAAGGAGGAGTGCGTGAAGAGGGAGCGCGAGAGGGAGAGCCAGGAGCTGAACGACTCTGAGGAAGAGGGAGACCTGCTTGAGGAGGAGGAGGAGGTGAGTCGAGGAAAATGCAAAAAAGTCCGAAGAGGAGGGCAGAGAATCAACAGCTTGAGAAGATAAATTAATTATTAGCATGATGTTGGCACCTGTTATGAAGGTGCTGCCAGATGGTTTATGGTAGATGCTGGTAAAGGTCTGGCATATAAACCCCCAACAGCAGTCTCTGTTTGCGTCAAGGTGCGCAATGTTAAGTCTAGTTCATACTTCATTTTCTTCATGTGCTTTCGGTCCGCGGACATTCGTGCTTGAGGAATCTTGTTCATACATTTGTCTGTGGACATAGCAGGCAAACGTTATTTTATCACCCAGATTATATAGTGTCTAATCTGTTATAGGTAATGCTTAATATCTAAAAATTAGATATACAGGGATACCGCCGCACCTCCTACAACAATTCTTTCTTGGTTGACCTCTGCTCTGTTAGTCACTGCTGCCACTTCCAGAAGACACCTAGTCGATATCCTTGCACATGTATGGTTGACATGCAGCGACAAGCATGATCTCCACTTGACACAAAAATGTGGGCTACACTCCCCATCTGGCGGAAACCCCTGATGAAATTTGTCACTCGCTCTATTCGCTGACCAAAAGCAGACATGGACAAGTGAAAAATGAATCGGCCTTTACATCTGCGCTGAGCTGAATATTTGCATAATCTGAATTTTGGCAAGTCGGGTTTCTTTGTTAGATACAAAGGATGTGTATTGGCAAAGACTGTACTGTTGCCTTATGCCCCCCCCCAGGTGAAGAGCCGAGGAAGGGGAGAAGACAATGAGGATGATGAAGAGGAGGAAGGGGAGCAGGAGGAGGGAGAGGATGATGGGGACAGTGTAAATGGGGATGACGACTCGTAGAGAGCGATCAAGCAAACGTTTATGTACAGGCTATACACACATAGGCCCAGATGCCTTCACAGACTTTAGAGGTATTTCATAGGTGCACATTTTCTCAAAGAGGCAGGACATTTTCTAAGTTGTGAGGTCAAACATGTAAACACACTCGACGCAGCCACATGGAGACCTCTACTGGCAACAGGTGACATCGCATTCTGTTAACCTCCTTTGTCCCATCAATTTGTCTGCATCTGAAGTCTGAGGCTATGATATGTAACAGTTCACCTTTATCCTGTACCGCTTTTAACCTGGTTGTATAATAGAGTAGATTGTGAATAAGACGGGCGTTCATGGAGCTGCTGCGGTGTTTTCTCGACCAACCGACTGGCGTTTGGCTGTGTTTTGTTTTTTGTTTTTGTTTTTTTTTTGGAGATTTAATGTGATAGTATTCAATATTCATTTTTTAAAAGGTGATAAATGTTTGTTAAATGAGATTAATAGAAGTGTATTTTTGAAAAGACTGTGTGAATGTGTTAATTGTCTCTTAAGTACCATAATTTCACTTGTCACATGTCTTTTTTTTTTTTTTTTTTTTTCTTTCTTTTTTTTGTCAACTGTCTCAACTGTCAAATTTAAATAAAATGAAATAAATGTGAGCTGGTGCCTCCCGGCCTTGTCTGTTAAGATATTGATACTGCAGTATTGGGAGCCATTTTGTCGAAGTGTAATTCTTTAAGCTGTAGAAGATAAATCACTTCTGGCGAGCAGATGGTTGGGTTGGGTGTCCTTTATTAACAAACGTGGCCGGGAGCCGTCTAGGAGTGGATGCCGAGAGAGCTTTAGAGAGGACAATAAATACAACTCAAAAGGTACGATAGGATCACTGCCCACTGGGTGGCATTTGTTCAGCTCTCTCTTGGCACCTCCCTTCAGCAGGGCCAGGTGGGGGGTGAAGGATGATGTGCCATCGGTACCCTGTGGGTCACTCACATAATAAAGGGATGGAATATGTAGGCCAGGGGTCACCAACTCCGGTCCCGGAGAGCTACTATCCAGTAGGGTTTCTATCCTACCTGGCTTCTGATGAGCCACACTTGTTCTCAGGTAAATACCAGGAGCAGGTGTGGCTCATCAGAAGCCAAGTGGTACAGAAAACCTACTGGATAGTAGCTCTCCAGGACTGGAGTTGGTGACCCCTGATATAGGCAGTGGGTGACACCATTCTGGTTGTCAGAGCCTAACAAACATGCACCCTTTTCTGCTTCCACAAAACTACAGCTTGCCTCCCTTGGCCTGACTGGAGAATGTTACACCTTTTTTTTTTTTTTTTTACTTTTGAACTTGAATGGATGATTAAATGCAGGATCAATGTCTCTTACATACAGATTGGTTTTTCTACCATTATCCGAAGCTTTATAGATTATGGGTCCCCTTCCCCCCCCAAAAAAATAGCATAAAAACTATGTTGATCAGGATAAGCATGCATTATATTAGCATATGTTACTGTTTAAATCACTCCCCACCTTTCACCCACCCTGTCTTTCCAGGGCTGCAAATTAAGCACCAAATTAGAACGACGCTGCGGAGTAATGGGTCTCTGGCAGAGCTTGGTGGTCCTGACCGTGTTTGTTTCAGCTCTGGAGAACCACATGACCCAAGCTACAGCTCCTCACCACAGCTGGACGATCATGAAACCCAGCAGGCCCATCACAGCTGAAAGATGTAAGGTTTTCATTAGCTGATGTTGGACAGAAAATGCAATGAGGCAGTAATGTAGAATAATATTAGTATTGTTATATGGGATAATACAATGTATCCTCTCATGAACACTGGTGACACAAGCAGTGATTTACATTACCTGACAGACACTGCGTGACTGCACCACTTGTGGGGTTGGTTAGGTCCAGCTTAGTCGTACTGGCGTATAGGTAATTTAAGGTTCCCAGACTAGCTGTCGATTGAAACAAAAAAAAAAAATCCCATTACTGCTGAGTGCTTCCTCTCTTGCATATTTTCCATTTGTGTCATTTACTCTGGTAATTTGTGCTTTTTTCTGATCTTTCTAGGGCCGTGTATTGTCCATAATCGTCCCCGTCATGTGTTAGGGTTCCAGTGAGAGCTTTTTAAATTGGTTTAAGAATTATGGAGTGCAAAAAAAAAAAGCGACTTACTGCCATTCATGGTTCCAGTAGCGATGGAGACAAAAAAGCTGGTAGGGCTTGTGGTACTGGTGAAGACGGTGGGATTTAGAGGGCTCACAAAGCTGCTTTTAATGACGTTCTGGCTGACTGAGGCGTTAACAGTCAGGCCTGTTGGAAGGACCTACAAATACAGAATGAGCTCCATCAATGTCATGGTTTACACTGTAAGATTAAACCAAACTGCATTTAACCGCATGGTTCGCACATCACATGTACAATAGATTCTCCGGCGAGGCTGCAGCTCGTCATGCAACAAGCTGCCTCTGTAGCTAAAGGGATAGTAATCGAATGTTGCTTTCACTTGTGAATGCAATGTCCATTACTGCCAGCTCCGCGTGGCGACATCTTCCCGATGTAATGGACTTTAGAAAGGAAACTGAAGTCTAAAGCGTAAACTTGCCGTTGTGAACAGTGTCCCGTTCCTAATCAAGTTGAAGCAGACACCTGAATTACTCTGTGAGGAGACGAAGCCAAGATCAACGCCCTGCAGGACACAGATGAGAAACCGTTTACCGACAGATTGTCACGAAGAGAAAAAGATGGTAAAGCTTTACTCAGTGTACTGTACACAATACTACATTACTTGTGTCCCCACAAGTAAAGTATGACCAAAAAAAATCACTGCAAACGTATCACAGAAAGTCTTGAGAAATTTGATTAACTCAGTATAAACATTGCAAATGTATTGGTTTTATAACAAGAATTATTATTTTATTCATCTGTTTACAAAAATGTATCACATCAGAGACAAGAAGTAGTTGTAAGTAAAACATTCATTTCAGGTACAGTAGTAATAAATTGAAACCCAAATGATAGTATTATAGTTCTAAAAGAGCTGCTCTGAGTTAAATAAGTTCATTGACAAGCAGTCTCACTGGGTGCTTTCTAATTTGTAACACCTTTGCAATAACATAAAACACCAAATGTTTGGTGTCTACTTCTGCAATTAATAGCAAGAACAGAACTGAATAAGTCAATAAAAAAGTCATACTTGAAGAGAAGAAAATGTTTGTATGGAAGATACGATAAACATTGCTTGTCAATGGACTTTGGTTATGAAACTAATAAATCTGCAACATTTTTACAGAATTAATTGACAAGACTTTCTGTGAGCTCTGTACATAAAAGGGAGTGTAAATACCTTGCTCTTGATTTTTATCCTCAGTGTAAAATGAATGGCTTTATCTCTCACAGTGACAATGCAGTACATACCTTTGCTTGGCTTTGTGATAGCAATACTGCAATGAAGCCTGCAGATTGTCCCTGCAGCTCAATGGAAAACATGCCTGCACCCGCCGTGATGTTGCGGATAGATAAGAAAGTGCAGTTACTGCTTGCGGGGTCACATGACGAGGGAATAGACACACATATCTTGAACTTCCCACAATCTGTGCGCGTGAAGTTCTTCTGGTGGCCAGATCGA
Source organism: Paramormyrops kingsleyae (assembly GCF_048594095.1). Classification (NCBI taxonomy): domain Eukaryota; kingdom Metazoa; phylum Chordata; class Actinopteri; order Osteoglossiformes; family Mormyridae; genus Paramormyrops; species Paramormyrops kingsleyae. Next base: position 30,967,290 of record NC_132800.1, on the reverse strand, counting down.
AAAACACATTCATTCATCCTGCGCATCATTACTGATATAATCATCTTCGTCATCATCATCATCACCACCACTTCCACTCTGACCCTCAATGCTCCTTTTCTATACTCCTTATGTTAAGCTTCCAAGTTTCAGATTTTGTCAGATGCACATACACTGTACATCTAATGAAATGTTCTACCTACAGTCTGAACTGGGGCAAATGTATGAAATACGAAAAAATTAAATAAATATGACAATTACATATATTCTACTTATTTAACAACATCCCAAACTAGAAACGGTAGTGGTTCTACTTTAAACAGTCCAACTAGCCCATAGTTAATTTTCATGCAATTTGCACAAAACAGGTACAACCAAATGCAGGAGTTTTGATCTTTATAGACTTGATCTAGTTTCAGCAGTTGACTCCAGCACCATCCTGATGAATGACGGTAAGTATTAGGAGAACACTGGGAGATGCTCTGGTCTTCATAAAACACGAATTTAATGTCTCACCGGGGTTGTGAAGGAAGTGGTGTTAAACAAGCATGAAGATTGTGCTTCGGCAAAAGTTATTAAGATGCCCATCATCAAGACGGCTGCAAAAACTAGTCCGTCATCCATTCTGGAAGAAAACTAGACGTTATTTAGATATAATCAACGGGTTGTTGTCGATTACGCGTTTAAGCTATATAAAGGCGATATTTACCTCTGATATTTACCTGTGTCTCGTAATTTAGTCGTTTAATCGTCTTCGCAGTTACCGTATTTCTGCCGCAGTACTTCGTCCGGATTGCAGAGGTGTATCGGTGTTCGTGCTTTTATGGGAGGTTAATGTTAACGTTTTGGGCGTGGCGTGCAGGTTTGGGGCTAAAACCGTTCAAGCACCGCTGTTCACGGGACTGTTGAGGCTTTGTTTTTAATACTTCGCAGTGTATTCAAACATATTCTTTTGCATGTCGATGTCATAGAATTCGTAATGTGTGACGTAATAATGAACCTACTCTTTATTTCTTTTCTTCCCCACATGAACATCAAACTGCACTGGGCTGACAACACAGCAGTGCTGTATAAGGACGGCCAGAGACCGCTCCATATCTTCTGAGGACGCTCAGGTCTTTCGGTGTGTATGGCAGAACTGCTGGAGATGTTTTCCGAGTCCATAGTGGTCGGGGTCCCTCTCTATAGTTTATGCGTAAACACATTTGATAACACATTATATCCTTATTAACAATTCAAGGGATTTCCATAAGCAATCACAGATACAAAACTCTTATCATATGTCATGGAATATTATAGAAATTTACTGTAAAATCACGTTAAATGGAAAAAGGTTGGATTTTTAAGAATCTAATACAAAATATGACGTGTTCTATACTCATTTTAAATAAACTTATGTTCAGGTAGTGAACAGTATTCACACCCCAGGAACTTAACATACATATTTTCTTTCTGCATTGCAGGAATCATGCATTTTATGTAATTACTTCTTTATAAAAAAAGAAGCAAACCTGTTTCTGTTGAATGGCAGTTTTTGGTTTGTCTTCCTTGATGAAAATCTAGCATACTACAGAACAAATAATTTTATCTGACCGACACTTTTATGTTTAAACTTTGCTTTTGTGACCAGGTTAATGACATCTTCCAATTTAAGAACATAAGAACATAAGAAATTTACAAACGAGAGGAGGCCATTCGGCCCATCAAGCTCGTTTGGGGAGAACTTAGCTAATAGCTCAGAGTTGTTAAAATCTTATCTAGCTCTGATTTAAAGGAACCCATGGTTTTAGCTTCCACTACAATAGCAGGAAAACTATTCCATACTCTGACTACACGCTGTGTAAAGAAGTGCTTCCTCAAATTTGTTTTAAAATGTTCTCCCGCTAATTTCCACTTATGGTTCTAGTATTTAGACTAATATTGAAATAGTCATTTGGCTGAACAGCATCCAGACCCGTTAGAATCTTATAGACCTGAATCATATCCCCCCTTAGTCTCCTTTGCTCAAGGCTGAACAGATTCAGTTCCGCTAACCTCTCCTCGTAAGACATTCCTCTAAGACCAGGAATCATTCTCGTAGCTCTTCGTTGCACCTTTTCTAAGGCAGCAATGTCCTTCTTGAGGTATGGTGACCAAACCTGCACACAGTATTCTAGGTGGGGTCTTACCAAGGAATTATATAAGTGTAACATCACCTCCCTTGACTTAAACTCCACACATCTAGAGATATAACCCAACATTCTGTTCGCCTTTTTTATTGCTTCCCCACATTGGCGAGAGTGGGACATGGAAGCATCAACATACATACCGAGATCTTTCTCGTAATCAGCTACCTTTATTTCAGTGGAACCCATAAAATATCTGTACTGTATATTTCTGTTCCCTGCATGGATTACCTTACATTTATCTGTGTTAAATTTCATCTGCCAAGTATCAGCCCATTCGCTAATTAAATCCAGATCCCGTTGAAGCCTCTCTGCTGCTAGATTAGTATCTGCTACCCCGCCCACCTTAGTGTCGTCTGCAAATTTAACCAGTTTACTATATGTATTCGTGTCAATATCATTAATGTAAATTAGGAACAATAGTGGTCCTAAAATTGAACCCTGCGGTACCCCACTATAAACGGAGGCCCACTGTGACATAGTGCCTCTAATAACTACTCTCTGCTTCCTATCAGTTAGCCAGTTTTTGATCCAAGCTGCCACAGTTCCTAAAATTCCTGCAGCTTTAAGCTTTAACAAGAGCTGTTTGTGGGGGACAACATCAAAGGCTTTCTGGAAATCTAAGTAAATCACATCGTAGGCCTTTTTGTGATCAATTTCACTTGTAGCTTCCTCAAAGAACTCAAGCAGATTCGTTAAGCAGGATCTACCTCTCCTAAATCCATGTTGGCTATCCTTTATAATGTTATTTGCATCTAGGTAATCTACCATTTTCACTTGAATTATAGCTTCCATTATTTTTCCAGTAATGCTAGTTAAACTGATTGGCCTATAGTTTGCTGGATTACTTCTATCCCCTTTTTTGAATATGGGTGTTATATTAGCATGCTTCCAATCTGATGGTACCACACCCGCAGATAACGATTTATGGAACATTCCAGATAGATTCCATGCAAAGGGCAAAACATTTTTTAAAATCCTTTACAGTGTCACGTGAGCAGAAGAAAGTTGCTAAAGTATTTTTGTTTGGCAACGTCCCTCCAGGGCACAGGTGCCAGATTCCAGTCCTGGGGGGCCGGAGCCCTGCACATTTTTGGGTTTCCCCTCATTTAACACACCTGATTCAACTTCTTGTGCTAATTACCACATAGCTGTTGAGCTGAATCATTTATGGTGGAACAGGGAAGGAACTAAGCTACATAGGGCTGCGGCCCCCCAGGACCGCAGTTTGACACCCCTGCTCCAGGGGCTCCATACAGTGCTGAGTAGCTGATAGACAATTTTCTAGATTTTACGAGAGAGAATTTCCAATAACCTTTTAGAATTTTCCAGACTTCCATAGTAATGTAATACATGTAATATAACACAGAGGCCCACTACTTCAGTTTAGTTCTAGCTGCCTAAGTGAACACATAGACCAGGGTTATTCAAATCACGGTCCTTGAGGTCCGAGCACTGCTGGTTTTCCAGCCTTCCTTTACCTGTCAGTCAGGTGTGAAGCCTCTGACCAATCAGAATAGGTAATTATTAAACTAACTACCTGGGAGAACTGAAAACAAGGCCTGGATTTGGAATAGAGGTCCAGATTTGAAGAACCCTGACATAGACCTATCTTAATTTACCAGAGATGGCATCAAGAGGCTGCAAGCATTCTCTAGACACACTCTGCTATGTATGCAACCAATTTATCAAGACAAGACCAAAAAAGTACTCTGTGACGGTACACTGTAAAAAAAAATCCCGTTGTTTTTACGGAAAAAAACTGGCAGCTGTGGTTACCAGAATTATTCTGTAAAAAATACTGTACACGTGTAAACAACTTTACAGAAACATCTATAAATTGTACTGGATTTCAATGTAAAACAACCACCAACTACATGTAAAGTTTACTTGGTTTCAGTGCAGAATAAACAACACTTAGATGTAAATTATACTGAAATAACTGGTACAACAGCAGCACGGCCCTGCTAAATTAACAAAAATAAGATGTTGAAACTACAAATTAACTATGTAAAACGTTACAGTTGTGGTATGTGAAATTGACAGACTGTTTTATAAAGCTGTTTACATTCTTAACGAATTCTTTTACAGAATTACTCTGGTAACCACAGCTGCCAGCACTTTCTTGGTGAGATAACACGCTTTTCATTAGTAGTCCTGAAAAGAACTACATCAGGCATCAAAGAGCACCGAAACAATTACCATATATACAGGAAACAAGAGGTTGTCAGACGCTCAACTGTAAGACGCATACACGGTGGGGAAATTTACGGACGCTAATTACACACGAGGATCAGACAGGGTACACATAAGACACAGGTAAACACACGCGACAATAAGGAAATATAACCATTAGCAATAACAACAACAAGGGCTATTTACAGATGCGCGCGGGGCATGCTGGGACATGAGCCCCGCCGGTGCTGCAGTATTTTTATCACCTCAGTGGAAAAATACCTTCTTATCAACGGACCAGAGGTGTTGCCATGAGGTGAAGTTCTGACGGTAGAACTTCACCTCATGGCAACACCTCTGGTCCGTTGATAAGAAGGTATTTTTCCACCGTCAATGTACCGTCAAAAGCTGTCTGACAAACCAGAAAATCCTGAGTTGTGTGGACTATTTCTTGTTTCGTAACGCACGTAGCAAAAAGCAAGTGTTGATATATCATTTAAAGTTTTACTGTTTCTCATCTGTAAAGCACAGAATATTAATTTGTAAAATGTAACACGGTTTCTTTCAGTATAAACAAAGTTGACCTGATTAAAAAAATATTATTTTCACACCGTTATGGTGTAAATTTAACTGTATTGTACTGGTTTTTATATTACAGTTTGTTTGCGTTTAAACTACAGTAATTTAACTTTACTTTTAAATATTTTTTAAAACATATTTTTACTGAAAAATTAACAGTTGTTTTTTGTTAAGTATTTTACAAAATCTTAATGTCAAATATACGCTGCTCTATTGTTTTTCCTTTTACAGTTTTTTTATGTCGTTATTTTACAGAGTTTCTCAGTTAATTTCACGGACATTTTTTACAATGTATCTGCTAAAATGCATGAAGCCTATCAGGCATGATTCGGCAGGCCTGTCTGGGATCAACACATACCCTGGGGACCTCGTTACATTCCAGTCGCAAATCTCGAAAAAACTACTCACTTCTAAACATTTTTTTTCATTTTTTTATAACTTTAGTATAAATACATATACATCTTGATTCATATGTTGTGTTACTCATTCAGACTTTAAGTAGATGAAAATGTGCACGTTTGCTAATTTTTACATGGGAAATATGTTAATTTGTAAATTTCATTATCCAGGTCAGTGGGTAACACTATGGCATCAGGGTGCCATGGTCACAAGATTGAGTGAGTTACTGCCCTCTGGTGGACAGGCATTGCATTTAGGGCTAGCCCTATTTAAAGAGATAGGTTCCTGGCCCCTGCCATGAGTATTTGGCTTTGGAAAATGGATGGATGGATGGATGAATGAATGGACAGATGGACAAATGGATGGATTTTTTTTAGGTCGCCATGCTTTGTGTGTAAAATTTGCATGATCTCCCTGCATCGCAAAGGTATCCCCCTACAATCCAAAGACATGCAGTTAGATAACTGGAGGCTCTAAACTGTATGACTCTGCGTTGCAGTGTAATTGGTAATATGCTATCCAGTGGCAGTGGTGATGATTACTTGATCACTGTAGGGTTTTTGTCCTTTGTTTTCGTCAGGCATCCCTGTAATGTTCATTTATCAAAAACCTACAAAGGACTGGGAAAAGGATGGACTGGTTCCCCTGACAGTGGTGCTCTTCTTTCCCAAGATATCAGAACTGCATTATCATTGATGATCTTCAGCTATGAGAATCTGACACATCAGAGTGTTTTTCAGATTGACCAGAGACCGCAGCTTGTTACGTTAATATTGAATAAGCTGACGTTGATGAGTTGGTACTGTACTAGTGTCTGTTCTACTGATATGAGTTTTATTTTATACATAAGGCCAGTTTATAAGGTGTTCCAGGTTCTTTGGTTCCATTGAAACATACTATATAAAACTACTAAACTGAAATGCTTGAAACACAACAAAGAGTATCCATCTCAATACGGGACCATAAGAAAGGCAGACTTCCGCTTAAGAGGGCACACTGTGTCCTAATTCTGTGGTTGCATCCTTCAAAGGACACAGACTATCAAGGGTGTAGCCTTTGTAGGCTGTATTGTTTTGAAGGTTGAACAGAAAACGTTGTAAATGGGATAGTGTGGCCTAGTTAATTTCCTATCTGTCCCGTTCCTATCGCCTAGTCATGCGTCAGAAGCATTTTGAATGTGGGGGGACACGTTGGCATAAAGCTAATATTTTATGTTAAACGTGGGGGGGTCCAAACGAATACTTATGAAATGTGAGGGGGACACGTCCCCCACAGATTTAATGCCGGTGACACCCATGGTCAGGACATACCCACTTTACCTACATACCTAAACGCAATGAATCTAGGGATATGCTGGACTGCAAGAGATCCATCCGGTGGATCCTTCATGACTCGGCAAAAGAAGGACACATTTCTAGACCGAATTTGAAGGAGGCTTCGAAATGGGACAGTCTTGTCAAATGCCACCATTCTCCACAGTGACATCTGCTGTCAAAAGGAATGAGAAGTCACCCTTCTAACATTCTACCTCAACAGGCAGGAAGAAGCCCAGGGCTACCAGTTTTGTAGGTCTTCATACACAACAATGACATTTACATAAATACATTTAGGAAATTCATCAGATAAAAAAATTATTGCAATAACCATATAAATACACAACAACGCTACACTTAAATAGTGTTACATCAAGTGTACCAAGTTCTATTGGTGACTTGGTTACTCTGTTAATTTTATGATTTTCTATTAAAAAGCAAGGTGCTGTTTGTATCAATACTAAGCAGGTACAGATCATCAGTATGTTCTGTTTGGATAGTCAAAAATGTTACAAAACAGTATGTTTCAGCTATGCAGTGGCTGTTTAGGTAACGGCTGTCCTATGTGCTGTGGTCTTGCGGGAGGTAGTGATAGACAAACTGATGCTTCATGAATCATTTACTGTATTTTTTGACTCCATTGCTCTCTGTTCAAACAACAAATCAAGAGCACCATCTAGTGGGGTTAAAAAATACAGCAAATGGTTCATGAAGTGTCATTTTATGCATCACTTGCTGGAGGTGTCCCCTGTGAGACCTGCCCCACCCATATATCCACTGTCTGTACTGCATGAAAAAGCAAAGGCCCGAGGCCGCGAAGCACATGCCAATCTGTCCTCCTTTCCCCTCTTCACATCTTCCACTCTGTCTTTTCCTCTTTGTTCTTCCATCATACCTGTCCCACGATTTGCAGTCCCCTGCTTATTCTCCAGGTCTATTCTCACCCCTGTCTCCACGTCTCCATCCCTCCTGCTCTTCTGTCCTGGCTTGACCTCGTTATTTTTACTGCCCACAATCACACTTTCGATTCTGCCTTCTTTCTCACCCCTACCCGGGCCCTCACCCATGCTCTTTTTGAGGGCTCTCTCGTCAAACTCATTTTCCAGCTGATCAAGCTCTTTCTCAAGGAGGGCCAGCTCATCCAAGTCAGAGAACAGGACCTTCTCCTCCTCCTCTTCCTCCATCTGCAGCTCTTCCCCATTCATGGTCTTCTGTAACTCCTCCTTGATCCGCTTCAGCTCCCGCAGGCCATCCTCAAGCTCCTTACAGACCTCGCGGATCTTGGCAGCAAACTTGGTTTTGGCACCTGTGTGTAGCTCGTGTGAGTCCCTGGCGAGGAAGAACACATCAAGTGCAAGGAAGAGCGCAGACATTACTCCGGTGGCAACACTGACTGCCTGGGCTGCTCGGGCCGCTCCACCAGCCACACTGAGCACCTGCACAGTGTTGACCAACTTCTCTGTGTTGATGAACAGGGCCTTCCCTGCCCGTCCACCCTCCTTCATCACATGCTTCAGGTTCTGGTTCAGTGCTTGCCTAGACAGGCTCTCCATGTACTCCTCAAAGTCCCACTGCCTCAGTACATTCACACCTTCCTGCAAAGGGCAAAACAGAAGGCGTGAGAGGCAAGAGCACCATCTAGTGGGGGGAAATAGACGTATGTTTACATAAGTATACATGGGTAGATCTGTCTTGTTCTGTATTTTTTTGTTGCATCTGACAATACAGTAGACCTTCAATGCATATACCAGGACATATCAGCACACTCATAAGTTATATATATATTTTATATATCTTATAACTGTGTAGCGTATAAGTCCATTTTTAGACCTGCAGAGAGTTGTGTGTATGAGAATGAGTAGATGTGTTCTCAGGAAATTCACCGACCTGCACAAACTCCAGACATTCTTTGATGTCCTTCATCTCTTCCTGGTAATCCTGGATCATCTTCTCCACCTTCTTGCGGTCCATGGTGGAGTGGAGCGTGTCCGTGATGTTGGCGGAGGCCGAGGTGAGGCCACCCAAAGTGGCCACGCCAATCCCGACGGCAGTGACAACGAGGGAGGTGCCGAAGGTAAAGGGGGCGAGGACCAGGCCACTGATGGTGACCACGCCCCCGGCCACACTGGCCACGCCCCCACCGACGCTGGCCACTACTGTGCGCTTGTGGAAGCCGTCGGCGGCGTCGGCCACGGAGAGCAACTCGTGGACGCGGCAGTGCAGAGAGTCGCTGTGCTGCTCCAGGAGACGCACGAACAGCTGGGCGGCCATGTAGACGCGGTCGGCTGCCTGTTCCACCGCACTAGGAAAAGAAGGAAAGAAGAGCACTAATCCAACACAGGACTAAGGGGGATGCTGGAGCTTATGCCAGACAGAACAGGACAGTGCAGGATGCCAATGCGTTGCAAGGCACATGCCAGCTTTGTGGCCATGTGTGGCTCAGTACGCTAAGCCCCTGCGTTTGTGATCAGAATTTCACCAGTTCAAGCCCAGCCTGGGCTCATCTGCAGGCTCCTGAGCAAGGCCCTTATCCCCCAGCTCCTTGGGTGCTGCAACAGCTGGCTGCTCTTCACACCCAGCTTACTCCCACATACAGAGAGCAGGGTGGGGGGGGAGGGGTGTGTAAAGAGAATTTCTTCATGGGGATCAATAAAGTATCTATTATTATTTCCCCCACTTAAGTGCAAGCGCGCTGAGACACTACACACTGTGGTGAGGTATGTTGACTGTGATGTTCGGTGTTCAGCGAGCAGGCAGGACGGGGAGAATAACGAATCAGATAAACGAAGATCCAAAGGTCGGGGCAGACGGGCAACAACACGATACATACGCCAATGACAGACCTGGGGAAACAGACTTGAACGCGGACTGAAATGCACAAGACAAGCCGAAATAACAGGAAACAGCTGGTTACAATCAGGGTTTCACAAGAGGTAAATGAGGGGCGTGGCACACAGGAGGAGTGGACGAGCTGGGAATGACATTGACATAAGACACAAAGTGCACATGTGTATTTTAAGAGGTCAAGTGCCCAGGCATTTCCTGAAAACAATGGGATATACTTGATACCTGAAGAGGTGAACAAGAAACATGCTATGTATAGCTATGCTGTCATTTGTGTTAGTTGTGTTTGGGGGCTGTCCTTCGCTGTAGCCTAGGCTATGTAAATAATAATAGATACGTTATTGATCCCCATGGGGTAATTGTCTTCTTTTTTTTTTTTTTTACGCCTCCCTCAACTTGCTCTTTTGTAGAGTAAGTTGTCCGTTATGGGCAGCCACCTGTATTTGCCACCACGGTATTTGCCAAATTTGCCAAGTCGACAATAATGGCACTGCACTTGGGTAATTTGAGGAATGGGACTCCCTTAGATACTTGCACTAAGTGAGTGAACACACCCGCCAAGTGTGGTAGCGTGTAAGTGTGTACTTGGTGGGGCAAATGGGACAAAGCCACACAGTTACCCACAATGGGCAATGTAGAGACACTGCACATCATTGGACTATCAGAGAAAAACCACAGAACACAGGTCCAACACTCAAAAAACATTCCAGACACCCAAAGTGGTGATGAGCTTCCTCTTATAGACACGAAATTAGTCTAATTAACAAACTATTTGTGTATTTGACCCATAATATTGCAATACAGCCTTTAAATACAGGGAAAAAAAATATTGGCCAATCATAGCCATAGAAGTAGTACCAGGTTAATAAAGGACAAAAATAACTGCAAGAATATTGATTCTTTTGCACAAAGTCAGCCAGGACAAAGACAGAAATAGAAGCAGAGAGTCAGGAGTGACGGAATGAGAAAGTGGAAATGAGGAGAGCACTTACACATCCTCCATATCCTCATGAACATTAATGGATTTATTCCACTCTTCCCAACCTGCCAGGTAGCAAAGAATGAAATGCACACAATACCATCGGAACCATATTCTCAATGATGACTCAGAAATTCTGAGGACTGCCATGACCAAGCCATACCCAAGCCGTACTTCTAGTTACAGAAGTGTCTAGTTACAGCTCGGGTACACCTTGGTTCCTCGTGGCAGTGGAAAAGCACCATACAACACAAGGTTCTAAAAAGAAAGGACCCACCTTCCACCCCTCTCCACCAATCCAGCAAGCTTTCACCATCCTGGGGAAAAGATGAGAGTCCTGTTCCTTACATTCATGCACACACTGACACCTTCACAATGACAGAATCCCTCCAAAACTTCGAGAATCATTTTGTTTATGTAGTCTATCTACTACAGCATTACAACTAGACTCAGTCATCTGCTGATCCAACACCACATCAGTCCACAAATGTGTCAGCCTGTGTGAGATCTACTGTTTATTATAATATTATTATAAAGAAACTGAAAGGTAAGGGACAGGCAGAGATGTCAGAAGACAAAGACCCACTTCCTCTGTGTCCTCAGAGGGTCTTGGATCACTATTGTTGGCATGTATCTTCTCAAAGTCCCCCTGGAAGACAGTTGTGTAAGAGCAGATATGCATTGTTATATTCTGCCTTTCGATACAGAAAAACATACGCAGATAATCTGCACATCTTCAAGAGCTGCCAGGGAAGGCAGAATATAGCCAAGTACACCTTTGAGTTTAAGGACATTAAAATGGTTGGCCTGAATGGGCAGACTGACCCTTGTGCTGCTCTCGGAGAGATTGCCAGTGCTGTCCTCTCGGGCTGAGAGCTCATTGCAGGCGGGTGTGTCCTGCAGGTAAATAACCAGTCATATACGCTCAGCCAACATTGAGGTGCTAATGTAGCAGCCTGCACAGATGAAGTTATATGTTGACGCAGAAACCTGTGTAGGTGAATAAAGGTTACTAATATGAAAATGCTTTGAATTTTTTAACTATTCCTCAGCCGATAAGTAAACAAATCGGGATTCATGTAAATGCTAATGATCAGGTATGCAAATGATTTAGATGAAAGTGACAATTCATCTTGGAAATTGTACTTGGTATAGTGTCAGTGTGGTATAACATCCATCCATCCATCATTTTCTAAAACCACTTGGTCCTACTCAGGAACGCAGGGCGTCCGGAGCCTATCACAGAGGCTACGGTTGCAACGCAGGAAACAACCCAGGAGGGCACGTCAACCCATCACAGGGCACACTAACACACCATTCAGTGTGGTGTAACACTATAGTGAACAAGCACATTTTGCTTCCTGTGACAGATAAGGACACATTCAGTTATAACTCCAGATCAATTTATTACTGTTTCAAATATCCATCCATTTTGCAAAACTGCTTATTCAGAACAGGGTTACTGTGACCCTGGAGTCTATCCCAGGAGACACAGGACAGAATTTCTAGACCGAATTTGAATGAAGGACACCCTGCACAGAGACACTGATTCGAGTAACCATAAGCGTGAACATGCTATGCTCACACAGACAGGACGGGATCCAAACCCTAATTCAATTTAAACCTTATTGTCTTTATAGTGTTCATTGGTATGTATAAAATGATTTAAAAAGGGATAAGAGATGTGGGCACTCTAAAATGTGCAGATGTCACTGACTACAAGGTCAGGGATAACTAAATACACTGATCATCAGCTATCATTTGTCCAGGAATGAAAACAAGGGTGAATCAGCACACACTGTTTTTGAGTTTATTAAAGGTTATAAAGAAAGTCAATTCCTTTACTCTTATTCCGTTAACGATAAGCCGTCCTTGCTGTATATTTATCTATTGGGTGTCCCGAGAGAGCAAAGAAAATCAATGTAGAATCTGCGTAGAATGGCAATGCATTTACCTGCACAGGTAGGCGATTTTCCACTGGCAAGGGAGCCCTTCTGAATATTCTGCTCAACATTTCTATGGCTATTCCAAGAGAGAGAAATTAATTATACATCTAGCAAACTGGTGTGATATCGGGAAGTAAAGCAAGAATGCACATTATAGAATCGGACCGCAATGGAAAACATTCCAAAGGAAAATGCAGGCTTGTTAAAAATTAACACAACGTGATTTTACATGCTGGCCAGCACAGGCAAACAACAAATGACGACAGCCAACTCCAGGATAAGCACACATGCAGCGTATCACAGGAGAAGCAGAAACTTTTAAATGGTGATACAGACAGTGATTTATTGACGTCTACTTTCTAATACAGCACTATTCTTTATATTGCACATTGTATCGCACTGCTGTTTGTCTTAACCTCCCATGCACGGCCCCCACCCCGGCAACTGTGGTACACGAGTGTCACTGTATACCCCGAATATGACAATAAATCCTGAAATCTGAGACGTCATATCTGCGGTATCCGTGGCCCGGAGAGTCACGTGAGCCACGTCATCCGTGTCCCATTGCGACAGATGATTCACGGGCGCAGTTACAATCCCTTCCTTGTTTGCTTTGCAGCAAAGCGGAACAATAGTGATTTCACGACTTTGTTTAAATTACTTGAGATGTATCTATGTGACCCAAAGTTACTGTGACAGAATATAATATAAATGATGTATGTAGACACTCGGATAACTAATAGGCCTATAGCAAAAAAAAACTTTTCCTAGCTCAAAAAATATAACAAAAGACACGTACAGACATGTACATTAATAAAAATACGATAGAAATACACGTACTATTTAAAAAGATTATATATTTAAAAACTTTAATACACACCTGTATTTATGCGTGCAGTACAATGTCCTGATAGCTGGCAGTCAAGCAAACTTGAGAAGAGCCTGCGGCGGATCCGGACGCCCGCTTCCTCAGCGCCACATTACAGAGGACGAACATGTCGCCACATTCAGGCACTGTCCCGCTGGATCCCAGCTTGCGGATTTCTGTGCTTGCCTGGGCGTATCAGACATATATATATATATATATATATATATATAAAAGAAGGCTCCCTTGCCTTTAGCAACTGAAACCTTCCCGCTTTACGAAAAAGATTCGTTATATTACTCTTAGTCTATTTAAGTTAGTTCATCTAGTTGATCTTCCTACAATTTTATGTAACACACTTAATTTACCTGCCTGGATATTCGTGTCTTTGTAAACCTAAATTCTCTTTAGATTAGGGAGTGGTTTATGGAGGGAGAGTGAAACCCTTGCAGCAGCCCGCAAAGTCTAGACTTTTTTTTCCTAGGGCTGGTAAACGCAGTTTGACGGTACACGGTAGCGTATAACAGACAACAAATACGTTTAAAAGGAATTAAGTATAATATGGTAACCGAAGAATGTGTTTTCCTTTCCACAAACACGCGGAAGACATTAAATTTCATGGTTTATGATTCCGATAAACATGACTTGAAACATGAAATTTTTGCCCTTTGGCAGGCTGGAAAGCTTGATATTTTCGCCTTTGGCTTCAAAACCACCCCGAAATACTGTCACCTGGAATTCCAACAGCTTTATAGCTTATTTCATATGTATATCATATCATTGTTCAATGTAAACTAAAAAACTGGATTGCGTTTCTGATTATTTAATACCATATATAATGCGGAGTTATTGTGGAATTAATTTCACGACGTTCCTTAAGGTTCTTCAAAGAAGTAAGAAAAATCATAATCCAATTATATAAAAATACGATAAATACAGAGCCGTTAAACAGTGGTTTATACACTTATGTAATTAGTGCCAGAGGTTTACTAGTTACCCACAAAATCTGGTGACTTTTTACTCTGCAGTCTAGGAAATAGAACCAGAAAAAAATATCTGAAGGAATATAGACCTTTCTAATCCTTCCAGTAAATGGTCCTTTAATAAATGTTTACAAAGGACTACTTAAGTATTTCAGTGGGCTGCCCTATCCGTTAAGTAATAATGACATGAGGAAGTCGTTCTAAGTGTTTTGCACACCAGGAAAACACAAAAGCCCCATTTTTTCTATGAGAATTATGAAACACAAGGAAGCTATAGTCACCCAAGTATCTATCCCTGAGCTAAATAAGGCACATGGCTTTTATGTTTTAAAAAGGCTGCTTTGTTTTATGATACGTGTGTTGAAGCATGAGGGAAAAAAGTTTCTGGGCAAAAGAATTGTTTTTCACATCATGATTCCTAAGTCAAAAGCAATTATCAGACACAACCTGAAAAGGATATAGAGTCATGGCATTCAGAATGTTCTGCCGAAATATTTATTGACCACACAAACTCAAGAACAAGAGACCCAGGGCAGGTCAGTTAAACCAGGTTTTCTGGTTTGCAGTCCCTGAGACGATTTGACAGCATACTGCAGGGAACAGATACCATTGGGGTTTTGTGGGTGCTAACCAATGGATGTCTCCAGGACAAGGTCTTCAGTGAAGAGCAATGGAAGAAGCACGGCATGGGGCTAAAAGACAAAAAAGAAGATCGAAAACAATCCTGAAAGAAGATGATCCAGCTGCTCAACACACCAGCTACCCAAGACAAGAAACCAAACAATAAGTCTGTAACACACAGTACCATGACGCCAGAGACAAGAACCAAAATTCCCAACAAAAACCCGGAGATGAAACCAATTTTACTAGCATTAGGTGTCAGTAAGTGAAGTAAGGATTTCTGGGTGTACATACATTCCACGAAGCAGGACTAAACAGATCCCTTCTGATTCCAGGCTCTTCAGAAACATCTGTGGGCAATTCCATGCAAAGGCCTGTTCAATGTCACATCAGTAACTCTGATAAAATGCTATGCCTTTCTAGCATGTAAATTAATAGATGAATTTTGAGGATTTGTTTATATTCAACCCAAAAGTTTACGTGACAAGATATGCAGATCGGCTCATTGATACTAAGCTTGCCCATTGTCATTGTGCTTGCCAATACTAGTCTAAGTGTCACATCAATTACCCATTTCATACCATTTCAGTCTTGACGGGAGGACTAAAGATTCATGTCAGGCGATATTAATGATAGAATTGTCGTCTTCGAGACTTGAAGTAGTAGTACTCTGAAAATCTATTCAAGTGCTTGCAGTCAAATAGTTTATTTTAAAAGAGCAGCAAATAAATATTAGTCATGTTTGTTAAAGGTGACTTTCAACTGTAACAGTAAGGAAAGGTAACAGCAACAATAAAGTACCACAGGAATGATTAACGCCAAACTTCAAGCAGCTCGTGGTAAACATGGAAACGCTATATTGTTTCTAGCTTATACAAATTAGAATTTCTAGTTTAGACTCAAAAAATAAGTTTGATAATATTGATGAGCCTTTGAAAGTGATCTTTGGAAGTGATATACTCTATATGCATTAACAGTCCAAAACAAGCCCTCTCTAATCGCTTCTCTAATTGGCCTCAAGATTGCCGCTTTACTTCCAGGAGGCACCGCGGTAACTCAGCTGCACCTACTGAATTCCTGCAGCTGCGCACGGATACCGTTCAGCTCCACCAGTCCGCTGTGAAGCTGCTCAGCCACGTCTCGGATCTTGGCAGCGAACTCAGATTTGGCCCCTTTCTTGAGTTCACACGAGTCCTTGGCCACAAAGTAAATGTCCATGGCCACAAAGAGGCCAGTCAGCACACCGGTGGCCATGCTGGCCAGCTGGATGGCACGAGTGGCGGTGCTGCCCGCCACATTGGCAGCCTGGGTCACACGCATGATCTCGGCAGCATTGCAGGCCACGGCCTTTCCGGCCATTGCGCCTTCCTTGTAGATGCTGCTCAGCTCGGGGATTTCTTGGCTACATCCGTGCTCCTTGATCTTCACCGCGTCGTACTTGCGGAAGCTGTCGATTCCCTGCTTGATGAACTTCAGGCACTTGCTGATGTCGGCCATCTTGGCCTGATAGTCCGCCACGATCCTCTCCACCTTCTTGCGGTCCAGTGAGTTGTTCACACTGTTCGAGATGCCGGCGGAGGCAGATGTGAGGCCCCCGGCCGTCGCCACGCCAAGTCCCACAGCGGTCACAATCAGCGACGTCCCCAAGGTGACAGGAGCCAGGGCCAGCCCGGCAATGGTGGTCACCCCTCCTACTGCACTGGTGGAGCCCCCCGTAATAGCAGCGATCTTCGCCCTTTTGTTGAAGCGATCGATGCCGTCCGCAATAGCGTTGAGGTCGATGACGTGCTGCCAAAGACCCTCAGCCCACTCCGTGAAGAGCTTGTTGAAGACGCGGATGCCCTTCATCACCCTCTCTGCAGTCACTGCAAATGCTCTGGGACAGCGGAGGAGCACGTAGAGAGAGAGAGAAAGTGGGGAGAAAGGGAAAAGAGGAGAGGGTGGTGGGCTAATTCAGACGCAAACACGCACGCCTCATTCCCACCAATGCAATGCCGGTGCTGGACTTTTTCCTGACCTGGAACTGATTCCACGCGTTTTCACCACAAAAAAACGGCTCCAGCACAGCGACGCAGAAAAGCTGGTCTCAGAATTTGGAACCATAACGTCAGCGAATGTGTGACGGCTATCGCGTCCAAAACGGAAAATTCAATCCATAACAAGTATAGTTTAATCTAATACCGTCTGTGCCAGCAGTAAAATAACTAGCCAGCTTATTAGCAGAATAACGTTACATCTTTTTTTTTTTACTCTGTGGAAAACAAAAGATTGACCAGCTGGCCAGATTTAATAAATTAGAAACATATTGCAGGTTGGGCAAATAAAATATCGTGGCGTTAAAGTGGCAAAAAGATCCAAAAGCGGATACAGGCAGAAGAGACAGAGCGCAATGAGTCATACTCTGAAAACGGTGAGACGTAAAGGCTCATTTTTTCGGTTCAGCAGTTAGTAAAAACTGAAAATCAGGAACAAATGAAAGTAAACAGAAAAAATGAAATTCATATGAACATTTACTTTGTTCTCACTTCCACCTGTGTAACATTCCCATTCCAGCCCAGTACTGGCACTGGCTCCGTGTTGGTGGGAACGAGGTAACAGACATGCAGACACAGATACACAAACAGAAGCCACGCCAAATATGAACGCTTGAAACAATCCTTACTTGGTCTTTTCCTTCTCAGACAAATCAGCTTGCATAGGCATGTCGTTCCAGTCTAGGGAAGTCAAACAAAACGTCAGTGCTCCACCCTCAAGAGAAGCAGGTTGAGGTATATGAGACAGAACATTCACTCACGTTCCACAGTGCCCCACCACTCCATGAGGCCGTCAACATCCTGCAAAGATGGACATTATCCATGGCTCACATTTTATCAACATTATTATTAGAATCTCTCAAACACCAGGCCTTTGCTTGAAGATGCATTTGGCTTGATCCAAGATGGCACTCTTTCATTGACTCTGGTGTGCATGTATTATATCCGATTATGAACAGCTGCAATCTTTGCAATATTTTTAAATATCTCAAGAGGAGTATGGGCATGAATACATATTATTTATCAATATGTCTGTATTATTAAAATATGTCCGTGCACACTTCTGACCTCATTCACTTTCTCTGTCATTTGGTCTCGGCTAACCTGAGAAAACATAAAATATGAAACTCACACAAATGATATATTATTTTTACTTTCGTAAGGGAACAGAGATTCAGCTGACAACTACTTATAGCACTGTACCTCTACGTGGATCTGGTCAACATTTGTAGCTTTTGGATGCTTTTCTGTCCTTTCTTGCACAACTTTTCTCTAAAAAGATGAAACTTTGAAGCTGTGAATTCTGTGACGTATTTCACGTACATTTCTAAAACATACCTTCTGAAAGTCAACGTTACCATAACTGCTTTCTGCGGCATGAAGGGATTTTGCCATTTCTTCCCTTTCTTCTGGGACTAAAATGGACAAAAAGATTATAATATTATATTCTGCAGAGCAGTATATGTATCTGACTTGCACTGATTAGTACTGACATTGTAGTTTGAATGGGAAAGAGAAGATTAAGAGAGAAGAGACACCTGTCTGTTGTCCTTGGGTGGGTCTTCCTTTCTGTCCTGACCATCTGTCTTCTCTGCAGCTTTCAGAGTGACATCAGTGCTGCTCCCTGGAACATCTCTGCAACATTCCTGCAGGCAAGAAGCGTTTAAATGTGTTATTTAACTATGATGCAAAGTAAGAGCAAATACCAACAAGGTTGCACTATCCTGGTGTGACATTATAATCAAGAACCCAGCCTTGTTAAAATGATCTACTGCTGTTGTGGTCTTTGACCCTAAGTAAAATCACATCACAGCACCCAAACAAAGTGTAGATAACATGGCATTAACCAATCAGAACGTGAATAGTAGCATAACTACAATTTTCACTTATCTTACCAGAGTCAAAATGCATTGTGGTATTAACTTTTAAACTAATAAACTAAAAAAGATTTCATTGAAACAATTAATATATCCACACCATGGGCGTCGCCGCCATTAAACCTGAGGGGGACGTGTCCCCTCACATTTCATAGTTATTTGTTTGGACCCGCCCACACTTAGCATAAAATATTAGTTTTATGCCACCCCCCCACATTCAAAATGCTTCTGACGCCCCTGATCTACGCTCACTTTTAATTAATGGGGATCCCAGTTTAAGTCAGGATTCAAAATGAGTTAAACACCTGATAGGATCCGTTAGCATCAGTAACATTTCTGTCCTCTGCTGCCTTCTCAGTTTCCATGGGCACAACAGGACTCTTTGTTGGATATGAGTCTTGTTTAAAATATGTCTATTGGGAGAAAAAACAACACTGAAACTGCATTTTTTCCCCCCAGTTTCCGTTTCACATTAATTACACATGAAGTACACAACACATATTCGGATATTTCTATGATACGTGTGAATGACAGTGTTCAACTAAGAACAACTGGCAAATTACTAAAATTATTTTTTTTTTAAATGAAAACTTGATGTTATGTATTAACCGATTTTCATTTTCTAACTGTTGCTAACAGACTGCTTGTATTTTCTCTACAAAATTGACAACGGGTACTAATAAACAACCCTAATGACACATACATTTCGCAGCTTGTGCTGTGGTGTCTTTTAAATGACTTTAAATTTGTTTATTTTTTTATGTAAATATTCAAAGTATTTAACGTTATGCTCGAATTAAACTCCCTTCTCAGACTACTGTTGCTGGTCACAGTATGAGAAAAAAACTACGAATGATCAAGCATCAAGCATGTTAAGCATGTACAGCATCTCCTATCTGCAGGAAACATCACTCTCACCTGAAACTTGTCCTCGACGTCGTCCATGGTTTTGTAGATGTCTACTCTTCTCTTGTGGTGGGCAAACAGAAATATCGCATTTCAAACCCGATTTTATTCATAATCTTATCAGTTATTCACTATCGTTTAAAAAGCCGCGCTTCAGCCGCTGTTATGTGACTTTGCGCACAAAACAAGAGGGAATATAGAGAACGATTCACAGGCACGAGAAACCAGGCAGTCAGTACAAACTGCACAAGGAGGAGCAAATTACCTTCGGGTTAATGTAACCGGCTGGGATTCCGGCATTAAGTAACTTTCCGTTATTCACTACTTATACGACTATACATTTTGACTTAATAATGGAAATCCTTCTGGTCTTCATAACCCAGATAACACAAGAAGAACATGCTTTCGCAACGTACGTGTTACTTCACAGCAATGGGGAATTCTAAAAAAAAGCACTTTGGTCGTCCTAAATGTCTCGGTTTCGATTTATTTAGTTTAGTAGCTCTTTTCAATGACGAAGTAGCAGATTCCTCTAAAAGTTTACCGTCTAACCGAAAGCACCATAGCACCTTGCTTTTCACGCCCTTTCCTTTATTCTCTTTCCGGAGACAGTGACGTTTCTGACGTTTTTCCCCCCGGCGTTATAACTACATGGGAGCCAAAAACAACACAACCCATACCCGGCTCCGGGTGACTCTCAGGCATCAACTCCGGCTGGGTGTACTGGGTGTCAGGAGCGACCGACCCGGTGCAATGACAACATCTGGACGGCTGGAGCAGCCTCGGCACGTCTATCGAGCGCTGAGCGGCGGTTTGTGCTCGGATAGGTCCTGCGTGGGGAAAAAGAAAACGATTTCAGTTTTTTTACAAATAAATATCAACATACCATAATTTGATTTTCAAGAATTTAAATGAAATGTTTTTAAAATCTGCTCGGAACTGCATAACGGGGATTTCAGCATTACATTACAAGCTACCCATGGGTAAAATGAATTATTTAAAGTTCATCTTGTCCTATGCAGGGTCGCGGGGGGTCCGGATCCTATCCCGGAAACATCGGGCGCATGGCAGGGAATAACCCGGGATAAAGTTCAAACAAATTAAAATGTAACACCCTCATGTGAAATTCATCTGTAGTTTTTAAGAACAAAGCACTAAAGATTTAGGCAAGCAGTAATATTCAGACGCAGTATTTTAATAAATTAAATATTTACACGCAAATGCAATATTCTAAGTCATATGAATAAATAATGACAAAGCGAACTGTCATTCTCATCATATGACCTCTGTTATTTTACATCAGACTTCAGTGGCAGATATGACATGCTGCGGAGTACAAATTAAATTTGTATTATCCTAAGTATTGTTACGCAATATATGTGAAACAGTTATACAGTGCATATTACACCTCTTATAAAATTACCATTCGGCGTGTCCTTCGCGTGGCGTCAGCCTGTGAGTTTGTATTGCGTTGTTCTGAGTTCCGTGTCGATCCTCTAGCATTATGGTCATTGTAGTTTTAAATGATTATTCATGAGCGAATTGTCTTGGTACTTTTAAGAACCCAGTGCACCGTGCTGGAAAAGATGAGCACAGGGACATGGGTGAGGGGAGTAACACAACAGTACCGAGAGTTTACTGGACCATTGAGACTCTGATAGTCAAATCAGTAGGGAGAGGCAGGTACACTGTAGCTAACGCGGAGCTTAAGGCCGATAACGCGTTACGATGCGTCATTCTGCTTAATGAAGAAAATTGGAAGGCGTGTAGAGACCATCTGGGAGGAACCGATGAAACAGCACGAGTCAAACCCTTAAAACAAAAAAAAAGCGTTCAGGGCAGGGACAAAGCATTCCTTTATTGCAAGGAATGAATATAGTATCGTTTTTCTTTCATGGCTTTCGTGACTGTTTCAATACATCATGGTAGCACCAATTTTAACTCTTGCTTGGTACAAAGTAGATCGTATTGCTCTCCACTCCTTCAGAGGTAAGAGGCAGGAGTCATATGAGAATTTGTGGCGAGTTTTTTTTTTTTTTGTGAGTCACCGAGCTGATGATTTACATCAGACAATCAGCCATAGAATAGTAACAGGAAAATATGGGTTTGGGAACTTTTCCACATTTGTCACCAAAACCTATTCATCTTTAATGACTAAACTGTGGAAGCACTACTGAAAAATGCATGAAACATCTTATTTGAATCTTTTATTGTCTTCAGTAAACTGTGACAGTCCACAATGCCATTTAATTATGATTACCCTGCTTGTATTTGTAGTTATTTATACAGCTTAAAATTACCTCAGCATCACCGCAGACTTTTATGATATACAATAGGACTCCGTGACATACTTTCAAGATTGCAACATAAGATTATGCAAAAATGTATTTCTGTTAGATGTAGTTATCAGGGGTTTTTCAATGGGGTGTCCAACGATTGTCATGGGGTAATACAAACACTACACTACAAGACATATTAGTATTAATATTAATAATAATAATAATAATAATGTAATTATTATAAACAATAAACAATACATTAATCATCTGACTAGCTCTGTGTTCCATTCCAATGTGTTTTAAGTGGAACATTTCTAACTAATGTAAAATATAGGTGACTGATTTAAAACGTGACAAGAATAATCAGGATTAAACTACATTTAAAATCAATTAAGGGTTTTACAAATATGTGCACTCAGGAGTGCTACAGTGCAGACCAGTTAACCCTGCAAACTGAGGGCAGGGCCTACAGTTAACGAACCGGCGGGGCTCCGCAACTTTCCATGGTTTCGCCTCTGAAATAAAATCTGTACGGCTGCGTTTGGGGAGCCTGCAGGGGCTGCTGCAGGTATCCAGGGTGTGGCGGGGGACACCCCTGGGCATCCCTTGGTGGCACCCTTGGTAGTCATCCCTGTAATTACCATCACCATTATTAGAAGTAGTTTTGAAAACATTTAATCAGTGCTCCTTTGTGACCAAGAGTTTTTGAATATAAACAACCTGTGTCCCATTAATTGCACTTGGATTGGGTGGTGACATGATTCAGATTTAAAAAAAAAAACAAAAACTGGATGGGCACTCTTCTGGATTGTGATTGGCTGTCTGTGGTCTCCATGGAATGTTTGAGCGTGCAGCCATTTGCTACGTGAAAAGGAAAATTCCTTAGGCATGCAAGGTCAGGTCAGGTTGGGGAGCATGTGCTGATGCCGCGTGTTGCCGCACACACTACATGGTGAAACTCCTCAGGATCCCGGTCGGTGATCCTCCAGGTGGATACATGGTCCAGTCCCACCCTCCAGAAATGGCCATCCATCTGCCTTAGCCAGGTGTTACGTGGGCGTCCCCTTGGCCTGTTCCAGCCACTTGGGTCCTCAGCAATGAGGATCCTGTGAGCCGGATCACCCTCAGGGAAATGCTCCACATGGGCTTAGTGCCGTAACTGACGCTCCCTCACAATGCAGGTAATGCACCTCATTCAGGACTCCTCTAGCAACCGCTCATTCGACACAAAGTCGAACCAGCGGTGCCAAATGATTCTCAGAAGAGACACAGTACTGAAGGAGTCCAGTTTTCGTCTCCGCTCACTGGATAGCGTCCATGTCTCACAGCCATACAGCAAGACAGGGAGCACCAGGACTCTAAAGACTTGGACCTTCGTCCTCTTGCAAAGAGGCATGCAAGGAAATACACAAAATATCACATACAGGCGCTATTAAAAATTGGACTTAAACTTAGACAAAGTTGTTTGGAAACAAAGCAAAAGTGTTGACAAGAAAGATGCACTTGAACCAATAGACAAGAAAGAGTCTCCCTTAAAAATATATAGATGTCAAACTCAGTGCTCTAGACAAACTAGCTACACACCTTGGAGCTCCTGTATGGTGGTGCCCATACAAATGCAAAGGTGGGAAAACCATTTCAGAAAGTAACTCTTATATCGCTCCTAAAAATGTTTTCCCATGGAACCCTAAACGCTTTGGGAAATTACATATAGAACAAGGAGGCTATATTATATAATAAAAACACGTGCATGGAATTTCCTGTAACCAGTGATATTTATTTCTAATAGTGACGTAATAGCAGCACATCAAAGGCAAGATAATCTTTCTAGTTCTAGCAAAATCACATGCTTTAAAGCTCTCCAGCTTTTAAAAAAAATCTCATGTCATTCCTGGCCTTCACAAATTAAATTATTACACCAGTCAATGAAATACGTTTATTCTTACTGTCAGTGCATGCCTTAGAAATTAGATAAACATTATTGCTATTATGTGCTCTATGACTTATTAAATTTGCAAAAAATGGAGAAAATTTAAATAGATCGAGTGTTAGTTTATAATAGACAGCTTTCACTGTATATTAACTTAATTGAGAAATACATAACATACTCAAGAATAACATTGCAATTAATCCCAGCTCTTGAGTTCTCTTGGCGTGTGTGCATGCACGTGGGCGTGTGCATGTGACGGTCACTCTCCCCACGAGAGCCAGTACAGCCGGCCGTGCTCATCCCCGCAGACAAGCTCGGTGGGGTGGCAGGGATTTACCTCAAGGCTGACAATGGGACTCTTACAATCAAAGAGACCAACCTGGAAAGGGAGGGACAGGCAACAGCTATTATGGAGCGGCAGACTTCACACCAAACGGCCTCCATCGGCTGGCCGAAGAATAGTATCTCGAAGAACAGCGGCCCCAAAGATCTTTAGCATCACTGAAAATCGCAGGGCTGAATCGAAAGTATTAAGATATCAGCTATTAAATCACGTTAACTTGTTAAAAGCAGGTGTGTCCAGACTTTTGACTGGTACCGTATATCGAAATATAAAACAGCTGCAGAAGACATCAACACCAGCGGAATAGCAGGAAGCCAATAAGCCTGAGAAGAGACATATTGTCCATCGCACCTGTTTCTTGGTCTGTCGCTCCCACAGTTTGACGGTGCAGTCGGAAGATGCAGAGATGATCGTGGTGTCCGTAATTTTTAAAATGTTCACTCGGCCCCCGTGTACCTGTGGTCGTTACGTCAGGTCAGAGCACGGACACGTGTGGCTGCACATGGCGATGACACGTACACCTGCCAGCACATCCCACTGAAGCAGTGGTTTCATGCCCAGGAGTCCTTACCCGTCTCTTCTTGGTCCAGCACATTAGTCTTGGTGGCGTGTTGAACCAGATATTCCCCTTGGAGTCTCCATACACAACAAACTCTGGAAGAAGGAGAAGGGAGGTCCGGGGAAAATGGCAGGAAAAGAGTCACGACCATTAGATTAAATTGACAGTTTATCCATCCATCCATTCATCCAGTACAGGGTCATTTGGGGTGGGGCTTGCAGCACATGCCAGGGGTATCCCGGGGATGGGATAGATCAGGGGTAGCCAATCTTATCCGCAAAGGGCCGGTGTGTATGCAGGTTTTTGGGATAACCTGTAGGTCAGCTGTTCAAACCCAGGTGTGAGGACTCTTCAGCCAATCAGTCCTCTAATTAGTAATCTAATTAGGGAGTTGCAGCGAAAACCCGCATACACACCGGCCCTTTGCAGATAAGATTGGGCACCGCTGGGATAGATGCATTGGTGGGTGGGTGGATGGATGGATCCATAAGTAGGGGAGTGGATGGATGGATAGATAGACAGATGGATTTATTGGTGGATGGATGAATGAACCTTAAAATTTTATGTGGTCCTTTTCGCTGTTTTGCTGATCCTGCTGCACCAGTTTGTATCTGAGGTTGATAAAACATCGAAAAGTACTTCTGATAGCAATGGACAGAAAAAAATAAATGAAATGAAATTAAAAAGTCTTGCATATAAGCCATCAATACTGGAGTACTTTTCTCATGGCAGCTATTGTAGGGCCCTTTCTGGGCTTAAAAGGAGAACATTCGGGTTAGGAATCTATCTATGGTTCTTGGTGCTTATAAATTGTATTGTACCAGCAGAAAACATTTGGCTGAGTTTTGAAGAACCGTGAGGCTGAAGGCCAACTGAGCATGAGGCTCGACCCCTACCTCCACCTGACGCGCCTGCTGTGCGTGAGACTCGACCCCTACCTCCACCCGACGAGCGTGAGACTCGACCCCTACCTCCACCCGACAAGCGTGAGACTCGACCCCTACCTCCACCCGACGCGCCTGCTGTGCGTGAGACTCGACCCCTACCTCCACCCGACGAGCAAGAGACTTGACCCCTACCTCCATCCCACGCGCCCACTGAGCGGGAGGCTCGACCCCTACCTCCACCCGACGAGCGTGAGACTCGACCCCTACCTCCATCTGATGCACCGGCTGTGCGGGAGGCTCAACCCCTACCTCCACCCGACGAGCGTGAGACTCGACCCCTACCTCCACCCGACGAGCGTGAGACTCGACCCCTACCTCCACCCGACGCACCCGCTGAGCGTGAGACTCGACCCCTACCTCCATCCCACGCTCCCGCTGAGTGTGAGACTCGACCCCTACCTCCACCCGACGTGCCCGCTGAGCGTGAGACTCGACCCCTACCTCCACCCGACACGCCGGCTGAGCGTGAGACTCGACCCCTACCTCCATCCCACGCGCCCGCTGACATGTAAGCGCCGTCGGTGTTGGCGTCACTGGTCTCCTCATCCTCGATGTCAGTATTGGAAATAGAGCCAGAGTAGCCATCAGCGGAGGCCACGAAAAACTGGGAAAGACAGGCAACATTAAGCGGCGGCTAAATACAGAACGAGCAAAATGGAGGACACATGTAGTAGGGCTATAATGGTACACATCATTACACATTACATATTACATATTACACATTACATATTCATTGTTTACCGTTTGGTTCAGTTCGGTTTTCAGTTTTCTTGATAGATACAAAAAGGTAATAGAAATCAACTATTTCAGTCATGAACTGAAACTTATGCAGATGTTTCAGAGCTTGATTTACAGACTTGCAAAAAACTTAAGAACATAAGAAATTTACAAACGAAAGGAGGCCATTCGGCTCATCAAGCTCGTTTGGGAAGCACACGCTCATCCCTACAGTAAGCTTACAGTCACACATTTGGATGGATGAGACCAACTATATGCAAAGGAAGAGGAGGAACTTACCAAAAAGCTCAGCCCGGGGGAATTAGAACTCTCCGTCAGAATCCAGGCGCTCATCACATTGTTGGCTTTTGTACAGAGAACATGGTTGCCGTGTATCCAGCTACTGAGTACAGAAACAGTCAAGGCGGTTACTGTGAGACGTGCTATGATTCCAGGAAAAGCTGCTCTCAGTTCTGTAAGTTTATCAGTACCACCCATTAGGTTGCATAGGCAGCGCGCACCCGCACACGCACACAGTAGGTGAAGAGGCGACAAGAAGATTGATGGTTCAAAACAAAGAAGCAAAATGTTTCAGACTGTCACTATGGCTGCCAAGGAATTATTTTTGTGATCACGATCAATCTCACGTCTTGGCCTGGGTCTTCAACTGCCCCAGAATGACGGATATATTGGGAAGAGTGAGTAATTTAACAGGAGAAGCCAATGCTGGAGACAGACCAACTGTTCACTTAAATCCTGGTTTGACTGCGGTCGATACCCAGGTCTGTAGGCGCTGGGATGAGCCATGGCTGATTCTGAAGATCCGGGTATTCACCGGGCGTTGTCAGCAACCATAGGGTCTAACCATCTCCAGGGAGCTGCCTGTGGAAGTGGCCGGTGCATTTTGGGGCAGCTTACCCAAAATAGAACTGCTCCAGCGTCTCATCGCCATGGACACCATGGACACCGTCATCCAGACAGATGCACACCAGCACATCGCTGCCGAATAAACTCAGTGCAGGGCTGCTTAACTGGACAGTGGACGCCTGACACATCCTGGGTAAGAATAAGTGGAGGGGGGGGGGGTCAGAAGACAGACTTCAATGTTTGCGATCAGGCCAAACCGTGTTCCGAGTCAACCCAAAGGTTTACCTTGCCGAGCTGAGCTGGGGATTCCAGTCCACTCTCCACACAGAGACCGAGCCGTCCAGAGAGCTCACGGCAAACTTCTCCTCCGTCATGAACGTCATCGCCAGCAGCATGTGGTCCGTTACCTGATGAAGGCAGCGGGGTGAAATACAAGCGTTCAAAGAACTGAGACGTCCCTGAATGACAGAGAGCCATAAGAAGAACCGTGAAGACAAAACTGCAACAAGTCACTGTCATATATTCCGCATACAAACCAGTAAAATATACCCCAATGTAGGAAACAAAAGAGTAACTACACCTCACATAAAACATTTCCAAACATCCAGTGGGCTCACATTCACATTTATTTCCAGCATCCTGAACCCCAAGGACAGATGGGGGTAAGGGCCTTGCTGAGGTCTTAAAGTATCCCCGGGCATCTTTCGAAGGAGCAGGGGTGGTACAGTGATGCCCTGCCTAAAACTGCCTGCTGTGGCCCTATCAAATCGGGCCTCCTAATCACCCCCTGTGTCTAACTGGTGAATTCCCTCCTGCCTCTTAACCACTTTAGCTACTGTGTGATGAGTGACTGGCACAGATTGGCTGCCGTCGCATCACCCAGGTGGGGGCCACACAGTGGTGGTGGCTCAAGTGGCTCCCCATTGGTTCTGTAAACCGCTTTGAGTGTCTTGAAAAGTGTCTCATTCACTCACTCATTCACACATTCAAGGGTTCAATAGTGATACGATCACTCTGCCAGCCCTGGGATTCAAACCCATCACCTATTGTGTATAAGCACAACTACCCAACCTGCTAAGCTACACACCAGACCATGTATAAGGGACTCCGGTGACACTGCGCATGGTGAATTACTCCGAGGATGAGAGCAGTATTGCTGAAAAGTTACCCGTCTGCGGCACAGCAGAGTGTTCTCGTGCCACAGCGCCACTCTGCCGGTGTCGAAACCCAGCAACACCAGGCGACCGCAGGGGGACAGACACAGACCCACAACAGCCCCGTTCTTGTCGGCGGAGTTCTCTGCATGTAAGCAGCAAAACGCTGGACATTACCATGACGTACCACAGATGTAACAACTCACAGCTAAGGTCACAAAAAGTATGAACATCAGCCAAATGTCAGTGACTCCACTTCAAGGAAAGTGAACGATTACCAGCGTATTGCTCACCCGCTGCTATGTCCAGGGCCCAGGACCTTAGAGAACAATCTTCAGAAATGGTTAGCACTGCTTGGACCCCATCCAGCATTCTGGCTGCACCCTGAACACCTCGGCTGTGACCCGTAAGAGTGCCGTGATGTTGCACCTACCCACAGCGAAGCCATTCAGTCAGTAATCGTAGCTGTTATCACATATTCATTAATATTATACGTATCAGCAGTTAGCATGACACATGGAGGACAGAGGCAGTAATTAAAACACTGCAAGGGTCCAGACAAAGATAAACAACGCAGTACACTGGAACCTGCCTGAAAAGGCTGCCATAGTTTCACTGTCCCGTCTTCTGATGCCGTGGCAACAAGCAAATCCTCCTCCTTGACCTCGTGATCCACACCAGTATCTGTTCATCAGAGGGCGACCACAAAAATTTGTCGACCAAGTTCGATGTCGCGCAAGAAGCTGGTGCACAGTTGGTTCAAGTTAGATTTAATGACTAAGTGTTTGACACTGTGTGCACATCACTGGTGGAATGCAGTGGAATACCAGTGGAATGCAGCACGCCGCACTGATGGATTTTCGAATGGTGCGCGGGGATCCGGGTAACCTCCACCCCCGACTTCCAGTTCCACAGCAGTAGCTCGCCGCCACTGGATGCCGCCATTATGAACTGTCCCTGGAACCGGTCAAAGCCGACGCGATCAATATGGCAGCTGGCCGGCGGCGGCATGGCCTTGCACGTGGGGATGCCCTCGCGTGAGGAACTCACCACACTGCAGACCGAAGTCAGGGACACGCTCCCCAGAAATTCCCGCACTGACTGACCCCTCGTTAGGTCCCACAGACGCACCCTGCAGTCCACAGAGCAGCTCGCCTGCTCAGAAAGGGGAGAGGGTGAGAGGACTCAGCGATGTTGAGAAATGCAGCTTCAAGCCCGTGATGGTGGGATTACTGTGCCTCATTATCTGCTTCCTTATCTATCTGAATAAGCACGCGGTGGGAAATACGGTAAAACTGTCAGACGTCCAGCGCATGACGATCCCACTCACCAGGGATGGATATCTGCATCATGTTTCTTCATGTTATACTTTTATTCTAAGCACATATGCATCTGAACTGAACTGAGTAAGAGAAAAGAGGAGCCACTGGCTTGCATGAGTGAGTAGGCTGGGCCAGATCATCCATCAAACCTCACCACATGGTCCGCGGTCCAGGCACAGCCAGTGATCCAGTCCCCATGACAGTGCAGTAAGGACTGGGAGAGAGTGGGATGGGGGGAATCAACGTCCCAAACCAGGAGAGCCTGAAACAGAAAGGTACAGATCATCTTCATCATCACTATCATCATTATCACCACCACCACCATGAACATCACCATCACAGCCATCACCACCATTATCACCATCGATCACCACCATCATAACTATCACCATCACAACAATCACCAACATCATCAAGATCATCACAACCATAATCATCACCATCATCACCATCATTGCCACCATCATCATTAACAGTTTTCATCTCCATACCTGGTCTTTGCCTCCTGACAGAAGCTTATCCCCACTGGGGCTGAAGCTGAGACATGTGACCCCCCCTTGGTGCCCTCGCAGGAGAGATACAACACTGGGACTGGAGGGATTCTCAGCCAAATCGCCCAATGACCACAGAGCAATGGTGAAGTCCTCTGAGATAGGAAGAATAAATCAAAGACAGAGAGGTGTTCATTTTCATTCATTATCACTAAGCTTTGTGTGACGGGACGTCAGAGATGTTGTTGGGTTTCTTCAGTTACTGTCTGGACTGAGCCGTCACCTGAGGCAGAAGCCAGGAGGGACGGGGACTGCGCCATGGCAACGACGGCTCCCTGCTGTGTCCCAAAACAGCCTTGCAGCTCCAGACTGGCCTCCATCCGCTTCCACATCCTCATCAGTTTGTCTCCACCCCCTGTAACCAAAAGCTCCGCCTCCTTTTGGGTCCCGATCCACGCAAGGCACTGCACAGACTCGCTGAATTTCTCACTGGTCCAAAGCATCTCACCTGTATGGACGATCAGTATTATGCTACAGTTGCGGCAAAATCTGCGCTTCTGACCGATGACACTGAGAAATCCTCACTATAGGACGCACAGTGACACAAACATACCCGACTCCTCCAAAAACAACTTTAGGCCATTGCCATGGTAACCTACAGCCACATGACCCCCAGCAGCGGACAAACAAAGGGCTTGGGATTCGGACAGTGTGGAGTGATCGGAACTCGTCTGCAGGAGAAAAAGATTTATGCGGATCAGTAAACACTTCAAAAGTTTGTTATCGGTAATGGATAAGGATCAAAACTGGGACTAGAGCTGGACACGATTCCAACCTTTTCTTCTCCGAGCTGACACAGGAACCTTCCAAGAACCCCTGACCAAAGCTGGACCTGTGAGAAGCGGGAGACCGTTTAAAGGCTGCTACCTTTCCACATAGACCGCAGTAAAGAGGCTGCTACCTTTCCACATAGGCCGCAGTAAAGAGGCTGCTACCTTTCCACATAGGCCGCAGTAAAGAGGCTGCTACCTTTCCACATAGACCACAGTAAAGAGGCTGCTACCTTTCCACATAGACCGCAGTAAAGAGGCTGCTACCTTTCCACATAGACCGCAGTAAAGAGGCTGCTACCTTTCCACATAGACCACAGTAAAGAGGCTGCTACCTTTCCACATAGACCGCAGTAAAGAGGCTGCTACCTTTCCACATAGACCGCAGTAAAGAGGCTGCTACCTTTCCACATAGACCACAGTAAAGAGGCTGCTACCTTTCCACATAGGCCGCAGTAAAGAGGCTGCTACCTTTCCACATAGACCACAGTAAAGAGGCTGCTACCTTTCCACATAGACCACAGTAAAGAGGCTGCTACCTTTCCACATAGACCACAGTAAAGAGGCTGCTACCTTTCCACATAGACCACAGTAAAGAGGCTGCTACCTTTCCACATAGACCACAGTAAAGAGGCTGCTACCTTTCCACATAGACCACAGTAAAGGACACAGTTCGCCATAATTAGTTTTTCGGGTCCCCGTTTATCTCACCATGCTGTCAGCTCCCCCACTGAGCAGCATCCGCCCCTCCTGCACAAAGCTGAGCACCTCCGTCGATCCCCGGTGAGCCTGGTAGCAGCCCACACAAGCGTTGGATGGGAGGGACCACATCCGCACTTCCCCAGACAGGGATCCGGAGGAGAGGTGGGCCGTGCTGGGAGAGAAGCACAGAGTTCGCACAGACTGTTGGTGGCCGGACAGTGTCTGGAAGAAAAGCAAGAACAGAGACATGGGTTCAGGAAGAGAGAATGAATAGTACAGGTTGAGGAAGCTGAAAACAGCACAGAAAATACAACTCAGTTAACAGGGTGGCCTCACACAATTCCACTGTATATTGTACATAATAAAGTACATGTAATATGCACATGTCACAGGATGTCATATCTTATGATGCCCACCCCCCCCTCCCAAAGACTTACAGCAGTGATCTCCCCAGTGAGCCAGTTCCACAGACGCACCCCCCCATCCCAGCCCCCGACTGCCAGAATCTGTCCCTCGGAGTGGAAGGTTACACAGTTCAGCGGAGAGGGGTTTGTGAGCGTGGCAGCGAGTTTTCCTGTTTGACATGTCCACACCTGGAGCAACGCGCATTGGGACAAGGCACAAGACAAATGACTAGGAGGTTAAACATAACACTTTTGCTGTTATCTTAAAAAAGCAACTTGCAGGACATATTTTGTAAAAGAAATTTCACGGGGCATCCAAAGAACTGTTCCTGTGAGCCTAACCTTAAGGTTTAAATCCAAAGAGACTGTGGCAAAGTGTTTCTTGTCTGCACTGACATCACTTCCTGTAATCCAGTGGGAGTGTGCATCAACATGGACAACCCTTGAAAGACAAAAAGGCAGTTCAAAATATTAATTACTGCGGTAGATTACTAAACCAGAGACACAGACTGCTGGTGTTTTTGCACGCTGTTTATTCACAATTTTTCGGCTGTTCACTCCTACCTACAGCCGCTGGTAATGTCCCATATTTCTATCTGTCCATCGAAAGTGGTGGAACCCAGGAGCCTCTCATCCAGGAAGATGCAGCTGGAAATGCCATCACCACTGCTGAAAAGCCACCTCAATTCCTGTGAGCGCCATTAGGCAGGATACAGTTCAAACATGTCGTTCATCCTTCGTTTTAGACCCCCATCATTCTGCCACTGGAAGATAGGATTTGTCTGGGTGAGAGATGTGGAGTCACAGTCTTACCTGTGCTGTCTCCGAGTCAAGGACGTAGAGAGAGCCCTGTGCAGCGCCCACAGCCACGACCGTGGCGGAGGGACTCACGGCCACACAGGTGGGCTTGGACAGGAAAGTGGACAGCAGCTGACTGTGGGAATATGAGTAGAGGGAGTGTATGCATGCGTGTGTCTATGCACAAGTGTGTAAATAAGGCAGAAAGTGCTCATTATGAAAAAGCAATGATGTTAAATACACCAGAAAGTGCAAATCCTGAGTAGCAACTGAATTAATAATACCGTGATAATATTCTTCATCACCATCATCATCATCATCATCATCATCATGCAGACATATATAAGGCGTTTTCACACTGCTGGAACTTTTCTGGAACCAGAAACTTTTCCTGGAACCAGGAACTTTTGTCATATTCACACCGCAGGAACTCAACCTGATTGCAGTTCCAGAACCTTTTTTTAGTACCTACTCCAAACTCGACACTTTTCCTTGAAATATAAGCTACTGGGAACTGATATCTTGCTGACTGGTTCACCAGAAGTACCGGTGGTAACAAAATTACATGGAAGTGCACAAGAGAGCACAGATGGAGCTATTTTTGTACTTCAATTATATTTAATGCATCAATACATACATGTTTTACTCACGTTTTCGCATTTCTGCAAAATTCCATCGCAATTTCTGTTACGAACCCCAGTCTAGGGTTGGGGCGTAACAGCAACCAATATACTTTTGTGTAATATCTCTGGTGTCAGCATTGAAACTAGTCAGCACTCATTAGCGGGATAACGTTACACATTTTTTAAATTCTGTGAAATACGAAAGATCAAACAGCTGGCCACATTTACTAAGAATCATGTCGCGTGTCCATCCATGCATCACCGTAACCGCTTAATCCCAACTGGGGTTGCAGGGGGGACCGGAGCCTATCCTGGGAACAATGGTTGCAGGCGAGAACCAACCCTGGGCAGGTGCCCACACACCGCAGGGCACACACATAATTACAGGGCCAACGTGGAGTCGTCAATTAACCCATCATGTACACTTTTGGACCATGGGAGGAACCCAGAGCCCCCAGCAGAAACCCAGGCGAGCACCAGGAGGGCGTGCAAACTCCACACAGAAAAGACCCGGAACCAAACCCAGGACCTTCTCGCTGAGAGGCAGCAGCGCTAACCAGTCATACAAGTAAAATATAAATAACAGGCTGTGTCCCATTTTCATTGCGTTCAATCCCCCTGATAACTAACAAATAATTAACAAAACGGCATATTTATCCTCCGTTGTTTTGGTGTGGCCAGGTAGTTTCGTATGAAATTATATGTGAAGTTTAACCTGCAAACTTCTTGCGCCTCTCATGGCTATTTAGCATAAAGGTCCCGGTTCCTGATGTGTGGTGTGAAAGTGAGACATCAAAGTGGCCAGGAGCTACGAAAGTCCCCAGCCGAGAGGGACCAGGGACTTTTTAGGTGACTAAAACCGCTAATTACACGTGTTACATGCGCTCCGCAGTGGCGTCACTCACCTGGTCTCTCTCTGCAGATGTTCCGGTTTGTTCCGCCACCTCATCACACGCATCCCTCCGCCCGCTTGCCGACGCCCCCTTCTCAAGACGCCTTCGGCCCAAACGTTGGGAGCTCCGCCTGTCGGCTCATTTAGCGCCCCCTGCAGGAAGAGGGCCGGCCACCGGGACAGGAGGGCCGCGTTGCGCAGCAGGAAGTCGTGGCACGCTTCCAGGTTGCCAGGGACAACGGCTGCCATGGGAACCAAAAAGGTCAACTGCAGAAGGTCTTTGAAAGCAAGTTCTTCAATCTACAACTAAGAATCGGTTATGTGTTATTTGTTAAATAAGACCGTATTTATGACTTTGGTCAAATCACATTTCAGGAGCATTTCATTTCATCCAGGTAATTCCAAAGGGTTTAACAATAATAAAAGAGATGCTGATTATCAGCAAGAATCAGGTTGAGCAGAAAGCATTATAATCCGTCCACACCTTGTACAACATTTTTCAGAACTCCTGAAGCAGCAATCATGCATGAACTTTTATGCACACACATGTCTTTCTGGAGAATTAATAAAACATACCTGAGAATTCACTGTATTCACGCGACTCTGCTGTCATTTCTGAGTCACTGCCCTCACCTCCCTGCGTTAATGCTGCAGTTATATGATAATAAAGGCATGTGATTATTATCCTGGGCTGTTGTAGAAAATTCATCACGGCACAGAGGGCCTGCTCACCGAACTCTCTGTACGTCTCCAGCAGCTGGTGTAGGTGACCGTGCCGCACGTTGGCATACAGGAAGTCGAAGTTGGAGAGCAGGGACCGCAGCGCCTCCCGGTGGCCACCGCTCACCTGAAGTAGGAAGGGGAGACGCGGGACGATTAACCGGCACTCGGCGTTGGGCAAATTTTTGAGGTTTGCAGCAGCCAAGGTTGAGGTCAAGGTCAAAATGATGCAGAGGCTGAGATGTGGGATATCAAGGGTGCAAGGATGACAGGTGAGGTCACCAACCAAATGGGGAAGCAGGTGGTCAAGAGCATCCACATCACCGTACAGGAAGGTGTCCGTCCCGTGCGGGTCAGAGAGCGCCCAGAGGTGTGCTGGGAATGACAAACATCAGGAACACATCTGTATAATGGCTGTTTAATTCCGGAATGTGCGGGTAAATGTGCTAATCTAATGTGTCTAGGTTGACAGATATACTGTAACACTAAATTCCCTCACCTGCCAGTAAGCTGTGAGCTCTGGACCTGTCAACCTCTTTTGACAGAAAGAGGTCCTCGAAGGCCAATCTGATCTCCGGATTGGACAATGTGAGCCGGTCGTCTGGCCCTTGGCAGAGGGACTGGCCAATCAGACTGCAGCAGAATTAACATCAAAGCTTTCGTAAATATTAATCAATGGACACTTTGGTTACTTGACGCAATACTCCTCCGATCGACTGCTTGGATGCTGTTTGTAATCACATAGCCGTACCTCTGTAAAGTCCGGAATAGCTGAGAGAAGACGGCCATGGGCAGGGGCTGCTGTGGCTTCCTGGCCAGGTGAAGCATTCTGCCCCATGTGACCGGCTCACTTCCTGTCGACAGCTCACTGCACATGCTCAGTAGGGCATGCAGGTCTCCCTCCCTCAGGCCTGGAACAGAGCAATGAGAACCAGCCAATGAAACACTGATATTCGGATGTTCTCCTGCAAAGGACTTAGTTATAAAAAAAAAAGATCAATCAGTATGTTACTCAACTGCACTGCATGTGATTATGGGTTTGCATGCTGTGCAATTATTTTTGTGCAATATTGTTTTATTGTTCTTAACCTTTATTTATTCTATTTTGTAAAGAACACTCCTCAGTTCAATTCTACTCCTTTAACCTCTGCATTGTATTTTAAGTTAAGCCTTATTAAGCCTTATTTACATTTTTTAACTTGCATTTTTTTATTCCTGTAAAACACTTTGAATTGCCTTTGTGTATGAAATTGTGCAATTTAAATAAAAACTGCCTTGCCTAATATATGGGTTATGACAGTGTTTCTGAATCCAGTCCCCAGAGACCCCTAGACCCCCCCCCGTCTCCCCAGCTCCGCTCCCCCCCCCCCGCCAGACTGCCTAGGGGTCCCCAAAGACTGGTTTGGGAAACACTGAGTTATGATAAAGTATCTGTGTGTGCACATGTGTGCTTCAGGGAGTGTTGCATGCTGGGAGTGCAGTGTGCCAGTGATCTCTGGTCCACCTGTGCTGCTGACGGCCAGAGCCCCCATGGTCCAGGCCAGTCCCACTCCTCTGTACTGGGACTCCATCCGGGAAAGACAATGTCGAGCAAGCGCGCTCAGCGACTGAGGAAGAGACTGCAGGCTCTCCTTCATCTGCAAACACAGCGACAGCTCATTCTACTCCGCTTCGGGGGGGATGCGAATCGTAAAGGGTCACGTGACCGGACTGACTGTACCATGTGACCCCACTGCCCTTCGGACTCTGACCTTTTCAAAGACAGCGAAGCTCCTCAGCTCCTCACAGGCGAGATGCAGGTATAACGGACTGATGGATCCTTTCTTCATCAACAGGGTCTGCAGCTGTATGCAAAAAAAAAAACAACGATGCAGTAGAGAAAGGCAAAGAGAAACACGGAAGCCAACACACTTTGACATTATACATATAATATCTGAACGGACCTGGTTATTAAAAGCCGCCCCGCTAAGCTTCTTCCCATACACAGCCAGCTCTTTCTGAACAATCTCCTTTTTATCAAGTAGAGACAGGTGTCCCATGGGAAACAGGATGGTCCCCTTCTTCTTGGCCAGGGATTCCCGGAGGACCGAGTTTGATGTGACGCTCAATACGACAGACACGCCCTGCGGAAGCAACCAGCAAAAGGAACAACGGCAGGGTCAGGTATGCAGTAGGCACACAGAAAGCACTGGCTTCGCCATGAATTCACAGTACCTGAGGGAGGCACAGCGGTATCCAATCAGATACTAGCTGCCCTCTGGCATCTTGAACTAAGTCCGCCCCATCGATCAGCAAGGCAAGTGTTTGGCTACTCTTGGCATGGTCAAACGTACCAAGCAGAGAGTGGAATTCCGTCAACAGGCCTCTACAGCAAAAAGAGGAAACGTAGTGACTGAAAACTCTTAATCATAATACAAAATAATACCTGATCTGACTGTATAATGCAAAAGAAATCTTTTTATCAAACTTGCCATCATCTGAATACGTAATACACGCTGAAAAAAAAACTCTAATTTTTCTGTTGATTTAAGAACACATAGCATGAAAAATATCATCACTGGGGAATGTTTGACCTCCGATGACTGGACGTACTTATAATTAGTACGGAGCGAAACCTCATCGTCATGCTTTCCCAACCTCTTCCTCAGGCAACAGATGAGGCAGCGCAGTAACTGCTCTACTTTGTAAGCGGTCGGGCTGGCAGCAGTGAAATAGGAAATTACATCACATTCAGAGCCTTCTTTGGATTGGCTAGTCCTCAGGGCATCAGCCAATGCAGCCTGTTTGAAACGTACAGGTATAAATAAAGGGGATTAAAGGGATTAGTTAATGCATTTCCATTTTCAAGTTTTATTTGTCACATACACAATGTTTTACTAGCATCACTGTGCTGTAAAATGCCTTTCTGTGTCGTGGATTGTGCATGACGAAATGTGCAATACAAAGGGAACAATCAAAGCAGTCAAAAACACAAGAATAAATAACAATAAACTTAAGATATACGTAAGAATAAAATGACTATGAAAATAGTGAGAAAGACGGGAAATATGAGGGTGTGAGTACATTAAACAGGAGGAAAGGATTTTAAAAGACTCATTTGTGCTTCTGGGAACGTTCAGTCATTCTTTGATTCAAATTACTATTGTGGATCTAACAGATGTATTTACCATAAACACAGTCTTTCCATCTCCTGGACCTCCTTCCACTAGCACCAGCCCCCAGCCACCTCTGCCCTGAGCTTCCTGAACGTTTGATATTGCCGCGGCGACCAGCTTGCCCCGCCCATGACACTGCCTCTGCTGGGCCTCCTGATAGGACTCCTGCTCTGAGACCTCCGACATGGGGGCCATTTCGTCCACATCCTGTGAAAACAGACGCTTCTCATTCCCTGAAAATGCTTATTACTTTAGCAGAGCGTTAGTGCCCCAAAGGCGTTTCTACATTCAAGACCAGGGGCCTATATCATGAAGCTGGATTTCTTGGCTGGAAAACTTGGCGGATTTAAGGTTCCCTAGTTTAAACGGACTTCATTGTCATTCACTTACATTTAGTGCCGACTACCTTAAATCTGGCAAGTTATCCAGCGAAGCAAAAAATCCTGCTTCACAATACAGGCCCCAGATCTGAAGAACGCTTGGGCATGGCCTGAGCCCACACAGCTGCCATGACAGTCCACCCCAGATTGTCCCACCTCAACGTAGAGCCTCAGCAAAGCTTGCCACAGGTCTTCAACCACCGCCCTCTCAAACTCCTCCAGACCCTTCAGATGGGGTTTTCCATCCTGAACACCAGCCCATTCACAAGGGTAACTGAGGCAAAGACAAGCGAAGGCGCAGAGAACAAGACAGACAAGAATGACATATAAAATTAGCTAACGAAAGAAAAAGAGCCAGCTGGTAAACAAAGCAGATCATGCTTAGAGGAAGATCTGAATGCCGAAATAGCTGCTGTTTCACTCCTTTACCAACACAAACATAAGTAAGAACATGCAAAGATGCACAAATTAACTTTCTGAAGCAAAAAAAAAAGCAGGCAATTTTTCAGCTAACTGCTGCATACGCTGCCCCCAAAAACCGATCTTGTGATAATGGAAGATGGATAAATAGAAAGAATAAACTATCATCATGAGGATTAAATAGTCGATTAACCACCTGCTGTATCCATGACCATCAAATTAAAAATTTGCCCTGTTTTTAAAATTGGGCTTCACACCAAATTCACGAACGCGATCTTACTCCGTGGTCACTTTTATTCCTTTAGAGAGTATTCTGCTTTTAAGGTCTGACATTTTGGATTCAGCCTCACTGGACTCTGCAGCAAATTCGGCCCGCCATGCCACAGGGACGGACCTGAGGGAAAAAAACACACACCGACACAGAGCAAATTTAGGAGGAACCGCTGAAGATGTCAGCTGTGTTCTTTATGCCGATGTACACATGTCAACATCTCAGAACCTTCTCAAACTTTAGACTCTTCAAACTTGCCCCCTTTTGCTTCAACAAGCACTGCAGTCTACCAGCATTCTTTCAATCAGCTTCCAGATGGAATGCTTCTCCAACAGGCCTGAAGGAGGTTCCACAGTTTGCCCTTACTCTACGCTCCACCTCATCCCAAACCAGCTCTGTAGGGTTTTGGTCAGGGAATTGTGGGGGCCAGGTCATCTGTCACGGCACTCCATCTCTTTCCTTGTAGTTACATAATCTCTATGTGTGCCTGGGGTCGATGCCTTGTTAAAAAACAAACCACAAACTCCGGACATCTGACTGGCATATCTGACCTGGAGAAGGGCGCATACAAGTGGAAAACTGCAAAATGCTACGCACTTGGAAATGTGTGGGGACCGGAAGTAGAATAGCATGCGAGTCTGAGCAGAGTCCGAGTGGAGGGACTCGAACTGACGGATCTCCATTTCGGTGATGGACAGCCCAGGCGAGGTGGACTCCAGCTGAGGGAAAAAAAAGAACAACATACCCAGAAAGAGAGTGATGAACGAGAAAGATGAATGTGTATCATTCACAGAGCGTATTTTGCATTCCCAAAGCGAGAAGAGGAGGAGTCACATGACACAGATGGAATGCTGCCGGGCAATTCCCGGGCCGCCGGCGGCGGAACTTACCGGAGCATTCGTCAAGGAAACCTGCGGATCTTTGGGGGATGCAGGAGGCAGAAACACAGCTAATATTCTACACCCCAGATGTTCCCATAAGGGAATAATATTA
The DNA here is from genome assembly GCF_048594095.1 of Paramormyrops kingsleyae. Classification (NCBI taxonomy): domain Eukaryota; kingdom Metazoa; phylum Chordata; class Actinopteri; order Osteoglossiformes; family Mormyridae; genus Paramormyrops; species Paramormyrops kingsleyae. Next base: position 30,926,829 of record NC_132800.1, on the reverse strand, counting down.
GTTACCTCATGATGCTTTGAACAATAATATGCACAGAAATGGTCAGACGTCTTTTCTAGCTGACACATTACTGCATATCGCATGTATATTGCGACATCACAGCGGGCACACATGCCATAGTCACACCGAGAAAGGATGCGATGCAAAAGAGATATTAAAGATCATTTTAAAACAATAAAAATATCGTCATTTAAAACAAAACTAGCACTATTTACAATGCAGTTTCGCAACTAACCAGTACTGCTCTATATGATAAAACGATTCTGTCTGATACAGGACTACAAGCTGAATGTGCAGCCGGTTGGCTTCAGTAACATGAGGATTCATAATAAATAGATTTGAAAGTGAAAATGAAAGTGAAAGACCTGTAGGCTGTTTCTCCCCATTAGTCGCTCAATCCCTTGTAATTCGCTTGATTAAAAGGCAGAGGGCGAGAGCGAGCACACCGCGTCTTACCCAACGGTACTGCGGCAGGTCTGGCAGAGCCGGCCGTGGGGGCACCACACCATACCGCTCTCCCAGAACGCCCAGCAGCAGCTGGCTGCGGCAGACCTCGGCCAGGCAGAGCTGGGCGGCGCGGCTGGCCTCCTCTTCCGTCACGCCCCAGCGCAGGTCCACCTCGTGCACCCAGAGGCCGTAGGGGGCAGCCCTGCGCCGGAGCTCTGGGAAGACGCTGCGGACCAGCACGTCGCGCTCGCTGTGCATGTCCCGGAAAGTGGAGGACACGAACACCCGCACCCCTTGCCACCTAAACCAGGACGGAGGAATCATATATCGATCAGAAATGAGTGATGACGCGTGTGGGTCTGGTAGGCGAACAATGACCAAGTGTGGAGGGAATTTACCGTAGTTTTGGGGTGGCGGGAATGGGGGTGAGCGTGGGGCCTCGTCGAACCCGATCTCGCCCGTCCGCAGGCGGGGGCACATTGTGGACCTTGTCCATATGATCCACGTGGTCCAGAAGCCGAGATGAGCCTCTTTCTGCCACAAACCTGGAAGAAGATGGAGACGGACGTAAATAACATCCAGTGCGGAGAGAGAGAACGGCAGGACACTGAAAACTGCAGGAAAGATGTTGCATATATACTTCTCTTTATATAACATTACATTAAATGTCCAGGACAGACGTTCTGTATATAATTCCTCATATTTAAAATGACAAATACTTTTGTATATGTTTCAAACTATTTTATGAGAAAGCAAAGACACAAACACTGCAAAAAACAGCTAAAATATAGATATCAACAGAATCAATTGCATTACTGCCAGTGTAAATCTAATTAATTGCTTTAAAATCAAGTCACATATCTTGTCTCAACCCGCATTCATGTGTAGTACAAAGGATTATTTCTTAAAACACTTCAGATACTTCATCACCCTGAACCTTTCAGGCTGGTGTTAAAGGGCCCCTACTTGAGGATCTGTTCGCTGAATCCATGGAGGCTTATCCAGTTTCGCTCTTTGCTCGCAGTCCAGACGGTGGGCCTGAAACAGGCAGGGAGGGGTTACTGGCGGACGTCAGCCCTAGGGGGGGCCTGGCAAGCTTCTCCAAACATCAAAACAACAGTCAAAAACACCAAAGGCAAACAAGAGCCACGTGAAGAGCAAAGAACATCAGAGTAAGACAAACATCTGGAAGGTCACACTAAATCAAGAGAAGAGGGGAAAAAAGTCTTACTTTTTTCTAAGATACATGCTGACAACTAGGGTGTCATTGTCCGTTTGACTAACGTATTTCGAAATACTTTGGCACACTTCAGGAACGTCATCAAAGCATATTATCGTGTCTACCTAAAAAGCAGGGAATATGACAGAACAGTAAAAACATACACGGGAAATGATGACTAATGCAAATAACATGAAACAGCTAATTTAACAGCTGAAAGTCCAATTTTTGAATGCAGTCACATAGCCATTATGTATTTCACAGTTCTAATGCAGCGACAGTTCTGCATGTACAAATAACCAGCATCTCAGCTAGAAGCAGGTGGGTGTTAATCGGTTTTTGGAGCCATAGAATTAGGATGAAGATTCACCACACGCCATCATCTTCTAAACGTAAAGTACCTTCGTCTTCTGTGCCTTCATCTCAGCAAAGAAATTTGGAGTCGAAACTAAATCATCCTGGTCCAGCTATGAGGGAGGGGGAAGACAAGAATAAAAGGAAGACCAGGTAAGTGCAAGGCATGGGTGTGCATCTCCAGCTCACCTTCACAGGAAAGCATGAGGGACCTGCTGCAGCAGAAGCGACAGCAGCTGAATCAGAACCAGCCTCACCTCCATTTGCTCCATCACATGCGGCACGTTCTCCAAAAGCACGTCAGACTTGAGTTTGACCTCCTTAAGACCGCTGTAGCTCCCGAGATACAGTTGAGCATCCTCACTGCGGTGGGCTATCATTAATGCTAGCAACACTGCCATCTGCTGGGGCTAGTGGAGAACAGATAATCATACATTCATCACCCTTATGTCAAGTCAACTAGCCCATACTGTACATCTTCCAAGAGTTTATGTCACCTTGAGTCTATACAAAGCAACACAGAGAGCATGGCATCCAATACATGGTGCACACAGTCAAACACAGTCAAACACAGTCACAAACACAGTCACAAACACAGTCACACATTATGGACAAATTAACGGCATCAAATATAATTACATTAATTTATAAAAGACCAAAGCAAGAGACAATTAAGAAAGCATTGTCAGCCAGTCCCTGGAGCAATTTAAGTTAAGGGCCTTGCCCAAGGGCCCCAGAGTGACATCACTCTGCTGAGCTTGGGATGTGAACCAGCAACCTCCTGATCACAGACACGGCATCCCAACCCGAAGAGCCAAACAGCGCCCCAAACAGCCATTAATACCTGAATCAAATCAAATGTTTGTTCAAACTTTCAGTGGGACAAGTGTAAGGGAAGACTAAGGGGGGGGGGGGGGGGCTCCCTCACAGTGACACTGGATGGAGTTTCCTGTTCTGCTTCTGGGTCCTTCTGCGAAACCGGAAGGCAGAAGTCTTGCCCGCCACGCCACTTGCTGCTCTCACTGGCGTAGGCGGAGCAGAAGATCAGGGTCCGGCCCGGGAGCAGGGGCACGTTATGCCGGCACGAGATCTGGATCGCCGTCTCCAGGGCCTGCAGGTACTGCTGCAGCAGGTTCCAGCTGTATCGCCTCATTCAGACAGAGTGTAGCACAGGCTTGTCAACAGAGGTGCAATGTTCAGGTCCAGAAAGTACAAATCCAGACCAAGGTTTTGTTTCAACCAACCAGTTGAGTATATTCAGTCACATTTGCAGAGCTCTCAACTAGTTAGTTGAAACAAAACTCTATGCATAAAGAATTAACATTATAATTTCTTCCATCTAACATTCATCCAGGGCCGATTCTAGGTGAGAGGTGTAGAGCATAAGAGTGGTCGTAATTCATACACAGGTCCAATGATATGTTTGGAATTGGTAACTGACAGGGGTGTGAGCACTGCTGCGGCCAATCAGCTTTCAGCTAGGGCCAGTGCCCCTGTGGCCCCGCCCCTGTATCCATCCATCTTCCAAGCACTTATCCTGACCACATGTGTTTGGACTGGATTGGATGATTTTACCCAACATGTGTGAATGTGTCATCCTACAGTTAATGAGTCCAATGGAGCGTCTACTGGGTCAAAAACACTGTAAATGAAAACCTACTCAGCCAATGAAGCGACGGCTATTATTCTGCCGTCCATTCAGTGATGGGGACACCAGCAGAGCTCAAAGCATGAAGCAAGAGGCGGCCACATACCTAGCCAAGTCAAGCCGCTTCCTCTTCATGCGGTACATGCGGTAGACGAAGGGCACGGCCAGCGCCCGTCTCCTCTCACTGCGCTTGGCCGTCTGCCAGTCCAGCTCCTTGAACTCCTTGGTCCTCGGCATCTTGTTCAGGACGCTGCCCAGCACCACGGCCTTTCTGCGCGGCTTCACTGAGGCGAGACGCAGAGACGGCGGTACCTTACAGCACCACGGCCGAAGGGTGACAGCCCCGGGGCACAGGAAAATAAGCTAATGCCCCGCAGCTGGTCGGCATGGTGACCAGGGGCTGGAAGGCAAACTGCAAAGCTACTCACCTGAGTCACAGAGGTCCATGACCACCTTGTAGGCGGCGAGGAAGCGGAAGGGGAACTGTCTGCTTTTAACCACGGACTCCTGCAAAGGCAGCACAGTAACGCAGCTAAAGCACGAGTTCCTCAGAACATCCGGATTACATAAGCCAAGATGTTTGGTTCAGTTAAACTCTGAAGATGCTTGCGAGCACCTTAAAAGAAGCTTCTCGGAGGTCCTTCTCGGCCAGCGTCTGAGATCTTTACCTTATTGATCAGCCGCGCCAAAATCTTCTGGTGGTGTTTCTTACTGATGCCGCTGGTGATCAGGTTTCTGATGTTCCTCAGCATGGCCATGAAGGGAAGGGCCCTACTGTCTACATGAGGCAGATAAGGAGAGTCACAAAACAGACATGGCAACATGCCCAAAGAGCAAATTTCCGAAACTGACTCGGGCCATTTTTTGTTGTCGAGATGAAACTGCCGATGACCTAAAGTCAGTTGTCCTTATCTGTTACAGTGTCGGTTAAGCAAAACTCATGAAATCCAATGAAGAACTTTGCCTATATTTTCAAAACCGAAAAATCTCAAAAATGTATCCTGTCACCTGAGCGAGTTTTGGAAACTTGTTCTTCGCCTCTGAATATCAGATCTACGGTCTACATAATACAATGTGATACACAATACAAGGCAGACATAATAACCTTCTATGTCCAGTCACCTTAGAAAGTGCAATATTGACCAATCTTCCAAATGTCCAATATCTGTAGTAATACATTGCTTTGTATAAAGCCAAAATTTTGCATCTCATAAATGCATAAATATATGCGCAGTGCTGGTCTGGGGGATGGCAAGCGTGTTTAAGGTAGCCTCTCATGTGATATCGTGCAGAGATCTTGCAATAATTCGTGCGTCACACGTTTCTCATAACTTATCGCTTCACTTTGCTCCACTCGCAAGTTCACTTCTCTCGCCAAGCAGACAAAAATATTTTATGAGGTTTTTCCAGGCTGTGGCTGCCCAGGAACCAACCCGCATCGTGCGGAATGATTGACTGTATATATATTTGTGTGTGTGTGTCCATCCACATTCTGTATATGTCGTAATTTATTTTAGGTCTTATCAATGTCATTTTGTCAAGTCCTGAGAGAGCAGCAAAGATCTTTTTGTCATACTGTCAAGCAATAACGACAAATTCAATTCAAAACTTTAAAAAGTGAAAGAAAAATGCATAGCACATATTACATATAACAGTCAGGGAAACTAAAACCCAGATAAAACACTTAACCGTAAATGCTCAAATTTGCTCAAATGTTCGTCACGCACACGCAATGCGTAGCGTGATATTTGCGCTCTGAGCTATGGGTGTGCCCTGTGAGCGCGGCCTCCGCCCAGACAGTGTCCGTGAGCGGAAGCCCGTGCGTAAGCGTGAGCGTGAGCGTGTGCGTCAGCCCGCACGTAAGCCTGTGCATCCGCTGACCTATGAGTCTGGCCCAGGTTTTCGCCTGGTTCCCCTCCTGACTCAGCATCCTCTCCCAGGTGTCGGGCTGCACCAGTTTCATGCGCTGTCCGGCCCGATCCGGATCCCAGGTGCCCTTCAGGCCGCTGTGAATGAACTCCTTGGCATCCTTCGGGTACCTGCACAGAGTACGGGCATTACGGTACTGGGGCAGACGCTGGGGCTGGCGGTGGCTGGGATCAAACGGCCCTTAGCCCACAGAGAGCACATCACCTCTTCCCCAGGACGGCCATGACGTGCTCAGCCGGCTCACTGATATGCAGCCTCTGGATCATCTTCTTCAAGCTGAAGACGCTGGTGCCTTTATCCACTGCTTTGTGCTCCATTGCTTCGATCTGCATACACATGGGTGTCACTGTCATTTGTCACTTTTTTTTTTTAAATCTAGTTTTTAATCATTATATTACTTTCAAATGTCATTTGAAATCCAGATTAGATTTAGTTAGCTATCAGAGTGGTTTCATTTGTTTGTGTCTTATTTCTATTTCATTTTCTATAGATTCTGTTTAATTACGTTTTCAGTTTATTTCTAGGGATAGACAAACTTTTCTATAGTTATTTTATGTCTGATCTTGAGAATCCTACATGAATATACTGTACATTATGTATCTCAAAATGGGCAAAACGTGTTCCAGATTATTAATAGTAATCAAAGATAAACAAATCATTGCTATAGGTACATAGATACAAGTATTTTAAAATGGTAGTTACCTATTTCACATTTGTTTTTATTTTTTATATGTATAGTTTTTGTTTAAAATTTTTGTTTTCAATTTTTTTGCCTGTCTAACTTTATTTTAGTTTATGAAAAAAAAATCTTGTAGTTTTAGTTTTCATTAATGACACACACACACACACATACAAAAACACTTGCTCCTCAGACGTAGATCTGACACACGTTTCCACGGCTTTGCCTGTAAGGACACTGCCCTGCCTCGCAATTTAATGTGATTAATATTTGCTATCCAAAAGTGGCATTTCTTAAATACAGGAAGCCAAGTCTAATCCAGGACACAATGTATGGTCGCTGGGTTCAGAAGCAACACAAAAACCAGCTCACAAATTTCTTCAGCGTCACTGGATCAGACTTCAGATCTTTGGCCCAGCTTGCCCATTTCTTCAAAGAAGGTTTCTAGGGGACGCGAGAGAGAGAAAGTGACAGGTGAGAGGGAGACAGAAAGAGGACAAGAAACAGATGGATGGGAGAGAGGCGAAAATAGGAGGGATAGTTTGGAGATAAAGGAATATATGGTTACTAAAACCAACTAACAGGTTAAAGCAGTAACCTGTAACCAGGATCTTGGCCGGCCACAGTGCCTGCTTCGTTTAAAGCACTAATAAGCTCCATACTAAAAGGAAAGACTAAACTGTTTAAATGAGTACAGTTGGCAGTTCAGTGCAGCCTGAAAACAGTCCTCTCTTCCTCATTCAGTCATTCCGTGTCCCTGTCTGGCTACATGGAAAACACATGGCAAATGTGCCAAGACGGGAGGGGGTGTGTGCGGCAGATCAGCCCCACTGTTCCCGCTGCCCTGCGTGTCACCTTGGTCACTGCCACTTTGCCCCGGTAGTGCTTGTTCCGTTGCCCGCGTGTGTTGTACTTGGCCAGCTGATATTCTGTAAACTGCTTAAATTTATCCGTCAGGGCCTTCTTCAGACACGTGGGCAGGGCCTGGCTGAAACACTGTGGAGAGGGCGGGAAAATGAGGTGTTTGGTTAAACGTTAAATCCGAGACGTATTAAGACCTCATCCAATCAATATTAATAACTCTTTCAGACTTCCTTATTATAAAATCAAACTGCCACCTCAATAAATAATATCTAACAACAATCTCAGATCAGTATTTACATTACGTTGCATCTCAAACTTCTTTTTTTTCCATTTATAACATATATAATATATATAGCAAAAACCTCAACTCACCTTACTGTAAAGCCTTATCACCTCCAGCCAATCAGAGGGCAGCTGCACTGCTGCACAGAAATACCGGCGCAGGTGCGGCTTTGTGGCGGGCAGGTGTGCTGCCAACGCCAGCAGGAAGTTGGCTGTAAGGCGAATATTCAATTCCTGCCGAGTGTACACCGCCACCTAGTGGACAGGCGACTATGGTGACAATGCATTCACATCATAATTCAGAAGAAAGTACAATGTGCATGCACCCTTCATGACAGCCATTTAACCAGCTTCGTTCTTCTGGTGTATTTGGTAATTCATCTCTGCACTGAGAGGCCTGTCCTCCAGGTGTACTCACTTTGAGTAAGAACTGGGAGTCTTGCTGAGACACCTCCTCTACCAGGCCCTTCATATTTGTCCACAAAGTCTCCTTCTTGTCCCAGTCTTGCTCCCCCGGGGGTGTGTTTTTCATCACCAGGGAGAGGCAGACGGCATTCAGCAACAGGTACTACGGTAAACAATGTAAACCGCCCTTACGCTAGCCTTCTGAATCAGAGCAAACTGCAGTTACACACCTTAATGGCCGCAGGTCATTTACAATGAATCCTTTCCTGGATTCTAGTGTTTAGAAATCAGTCCACATGACTAGTAAGTCAGTTGTTAGGCTGACCTGTTGATTGTGTTATTATAAGCAAACGCAACTATATCAACAACAGAAAAAAAATTATAAAAATCAATAGCAATAATCAACTATCATTTTTAACTTTTGGCAATTTAAAACATTTAAGACACCAAACAAGTGATTTGGAATATTTGCCTAAAATGCCAATTAACCATACAAACATTTCTTTAAAAGATTCTAAGACATAAAGCTACGGGGTACAAGAGCAGCCCCCCTAAGATTTCTCACCTTTTTATCCTTCAGCTCTTCCTCCAATTGGTCATTGACCTCCTCAACCTCCCCAAAATCCTCCTCATGCAGCCCAGGAAGGTCCTCCTCTTCCTCTGGAACAGGCTTTGCTGTGGACGCCTCAGTGGGGTCCTAATGTACACGCACAGCCAGACAATACTCAAGGATTAGGCATACGTAAATGCAATCAGTGACAATCTCAGTCAAGCAGAGCAGGGTGGTGAAGCTTTACCGTCAACTGGTAATTAAAAAGACATGAGTAAGCATATCTACATATGCATTTGCAAGAAAAAAAGTGACAAGGTGAGGCATACCCCACTGTAAACTTCAGTCGCACACTTCAAGTCTTCATTTATAACTGGCATCTCTTCTCCTCTTCCTCCACCTCCTACTCCTTCTTCTTCTTCTTCTTCTTCTTCTTCTTCTTCTACCACTGACTCAGCAGGGGCCAAATGCACAGATGAGGAGGAGGTGGGCCGCAGCAGGACACAGGTTTTGTCAGAAGCTCGGAGGACAGAGGAGGAGAGCAGCCGTGGCGCCAGTGCATGTGAAACGAGGTGCTGAGGGCTGCTGAGGAGGGGCTGGGGAGAGAGCAGCGGCGAGGAGGCGGCGGTGGAGGACAGCCACGTGGGCTGCAGGGCGGGCGAGCCAGCCTCGATCGCCCATGATGGGGACGCACAGCCGTGCTGCAGGGCAAGCGCCAGGCGGGGGCCCGAGAGCGCCAGGCAGGGGCCCGAGAGCGCCAGGCAGGGGCCCGAGAGCGCCTCCGGGGCCTGAGCCAGCACCCGGTTCTCAAGATTCAGTCCGGCACCGCTGGACAGGAGCCCTAAGGAGCTGGATGGTTTGTCCAAGTCTGCGCTGGGTTTGAGCAGAGCCAAAGGCATCATTGTGCTGGTCGGCCACAGACAATGCTACAGAAGTCTATCTGCCGGGACTGGGAAAAAATATACAATGATAAGCAAAGTGTCATGCCATTTTAGTACCACTCTAAGAAACAGCAACAGAATGTCACATAATCCCATCTATAAATCCAATTACTCCTTCTAAGCTACTACTTTTTAATGGTTTAAAATGTTTCACAGTAAATTTGCATTTTGAGAACATCAAAATTCATAATATGTAACATGACATGAGCAGTGCACAATACTAGCTTATGTTCTATTAGCATATTAGCATACGGTGGAGCAGGACTTTCCAACACAGAGCACAATCGATTTAGAGCCGGTTCAGTATATACCAAGTCCTGAAAATCCAGTTTGAGGGCCTATAGACTCTCCAGTTCACGCAGCAAAAAGATCAAAGTTCGCCTTATATCAACACGGCGCACCCACAGTACTACGTACTATCTTACAGTCCCAAAAACATCGTGTGTTTTAATTAGGAAAATAAATTTTTTTAAAAATGGATCCCATTCACTCATAATTTTAAGCTATTACAGCGTCCCAGTCAACAAAGACAAACTTTTTAGAATAATTATTAGATGAGAAATAAGTGCATGCTTTATATTATTGCAATATAGGCGATAACGTATACCGTGACACCATGGCTGCATTTTAGTTGCACCACTTAAATAAGAAAATGCCAGTTCTTTAACAGCAACTTGCAGACTCTACGACGAGAAATACAGATATTTCGCGTTACATATGACACTATAGCACTAATAACAGGAGTTAAGACGGTGCCTGACGAAACACTGCACAGTGAACTAGCTTTCATTTACAATATATTCATTTTAATTGCCTCAGTAAGCAGCTATGTGCTTATTACTAATACTCAAATAACATTAAAACATCATTTTACCGTTCTGCCATAACGAACGCTGAAAAGTAAACTCGGCTTCTCTGAGCGATTCTTTGCTCTTCCTATATACTAACAGGGAAGCGTATGGGATCTGAGTTCAGTTTCATGTTTTTTTCCTGCCGCCAACCTTCGTTTGTTTAGTTTGTAATTCAACGGGGAAAGCTGATCTGAGATCAGCACCTAAAAATACCAATCGGCTACGCGTGCTTCTGCGTCAAAGCGGACCATTGGTTAGAAGAATCGGACCGCCTACTGTACGGATCAATGAGGATCTCTTACCTGCTTCTTGTGCATTTACAAAAGTGATATAAACTTCAGTTTAATGTGTACTGCAGAAAATAATGAGTAAATTCAGAGTCATTTTGAGCAAAGCATCTGACTTTAAAATGTGCCGTTTTATTAGGCGCTCAGATTTCATTCATATAATATTCATAATTTCATTCATTCATGTAGCTATTCCATTTTTGGTGATCTTGGTTGACATGTTTAATAACAACTAACGGTTAAAACATTATTTAGCTCAGATGCTAATTAAAACATTCCGGTTTTATGACGACAGGACACACGACTCATGACACGGACCATAATGTGCGCGCGGCGGGGTACGAACCCGAACCGCAAACTGCGCGCTCACGTTTATTCTAGGTTAGACTGTATTGCTTTGACCTTGTGGAAAAGAAAGTCTCACAATCTTGTAGAAAGAAATCAGTTCTTGTCCCGTTATCATCCTAAATGAATACACTGCCAAAATATAGGAGCTTGTTAAAACTCAAACGGGGCACAGCAGATTTTATTGCGACACGCATCCCAATAAAAGGGATCTAGCAACGCACTACGTATTAATTAATATTTCATATAATAATAATAATAATAATGTTCTCGTCATCATCATCACTATGCAAAATCAAAAAAAGATATCTCAGATGCTGAGGGACAATGCCGGACAGCACTATTTGAATTAGTATTTAAATGTGTTTGAAGTGGATGTGGAAACCCCAAGTTTTTGACATGAACAAGAAGTTCAACCACAGCAGGTTTCATTAAAAAGTTACTGTGTCGATATATCGATTCTGGTTACTGTTTTTTATGTGTTCGTTCTGAGAAGCTCATCCACAAGAAACGTTCTCAGTTTTTATAATCAAAAGCAGCCGCCCGGAAGGGGAATAACCGGCCGGCCGGCCGCCTGCCTCCGCGCCCCCTGCAGTTTCGAAGGCTCCTCACCGCCTGTAGATCTCGGCATGTTCGAAACTCCGCGAGCTGGTGCGCGTCTTGCCAGCCGATTGGACAGAAAAGTTCATCCGGCGCTGACGTCACCGCGCCTGCCGACAAAGGAAGAAAAGCCACTTCCTTTAAAGCAGATGAACGGATGAATAGCGTGTTAGAAGGAGAGCAGTAAAGATAGGAAAATGTCACGACGCTAGTGAAAGGGTATAGAAGACTTTTAGTCATAAACCCCGATTATAGAAGTATTATTTTAATAAGGATATTTATAGATATTCATAATCGAAACTAAAGGCGGGTAGTCGTTACCGATCGCAGGCACAAATTGCAGTCATGGGAACTAGATCGAGTCGTTTACAAGAAGAAGGAGTATCGTCTGCTTTTGAGAAGGACGACATTAGCAGGGGGTCTTGCCGCCGACTGCGCAGCAAGCGGCCTACTAGTCTAGTGGTGGGTTTCTCCGGCAGTTTCGATCAGGACTCGGAGGCCGGCCGGAGCCGCTCGGAGGAGGGCAGCGATTCCGACCAAGGGCGGCAGGCGAGTGCCAGCGGGGGCAGCGCCAACCGCAACCCGGGTCAGACGGAGACCGTTAATAACAACAAGCACGCCAGCGACGGGAGCCCTACGGGAGAACTTCGCCGGGGATTACTGCCCGGGGAGACCGGCCGCGTCGGTCATCGCACCTTCTCCGAGCGCCTGGTCGTCAATCGGCAGATTTCTGGGAGGAACGGCTCCGTCCGGCCGGGCCGTGCCCGAACCACCCATCCGCGTCCCGTCTCTGAGGCGTGGATCGGTCGCGTCAGCAACCGCCACGGCAGTAAGTGTTTTAAAACGGAACCTCCGCGGTATCACGATGGCAGCGGTGACATAATCCGGCTCAGTCCTCATCCTAAACACCCCGATCGGTACAAGCGCCGACATGTCACGCCAGTCATGAGTGTGTGGAATTACCGATTCCTGTGCACTTCCCGGGAAAGTCGTTGAGGTGTCCAGATAAAAGAAGGTTTGAGGTGTTACGTGATAAGCAGGAGTACGGATTGTGCAATATGACTGTTTACCGAAAATGGCTTAGTTACCGTAAGCAGTGCAGTTTTTTGAACGGGAAGAATATAAGAAGTTAGAAAATCTTTCACCGATTGGCGTCTCTTTCAGATTAGGGGTGCAGCTTTGTGGTTAACGACAAAGGTGGTGCGGAACTAAATATCTTGCCGTGTTACAGCTCTCAGTTTAATTTGGCAGCCCTTATGATGAGTTTTGGTTTGATATTTTGAATACACATTACCCTCACATTCAGCCCGATTATATTCCTACTCCGTGATTGACGTCGTCATGTTCTCATTTTACGGGGTATTGCTTTAGTTTGCCTGGAGGATAACAAGTCATAACAGTATCAGGCAGATTGCACTTCTTGATAGTTACAGCTAAGGGTGATGTTGGCTCTGATTCATGCTGCTTCTCAGGACACTTTAATGGAATGTTTCTGAAGCAATTCCCGTAAGGTAGACTCAACTTTTGCAGGTGAAAATGGCTCATCAAAATTTAAGTGGAACTTGTCTAGTTTAACACTGGGGTTTACTGAGGGGTGTTTCGGATTGAAAACCAGACATGCACTTTGTCACCTTGCTGTCTGCCGGTCACCATCGGTAGGGATTTTCCCCAATGTTTGATCACCATACTCAGGCTGGGAGAAAAGTTGGCCAGTTCCTCTCCCACTCAGTTGGCCAGAGTACAGTTAAACATGTGGAAATGGGGGGGGTAGCTGGGCACTGGTTTAAATAACAGTACCATGCTGCAGTGTGCCCGTTTTTCCTTCAGTGGACCGACTTCAGCGTAACTGTTCATCTGTTCTAAACTTTCGTCTGCCGCATCCTTGCCTCATTAATCGTGACTTTGTTGGCTCATGGTGAATTAATATCAGGGTTAGCTTAGGTGCATGTGATGGTTTGTGTTAACTGTGGAAGACAAACTTTTGGCGTGTAAGTAAAGCAGTCTGCCAGAAAATGTTTATTTTTGATGTGCGACTGGACGCCCACATACTGTTCTGAGCCCAGTGCCTATGAATCAACTCTTATTGTCTTCCTGTATGTTTGCCGCCGTGTTCCTGTCTTCCTCAAGCAGTGTGATGACTGTATACCAGCGGGACGGGAGACGGGGAAACTTGGATAAACCGGTTGCCAGTGTGACTGGCACACAGCAATCCCACTTAGTCGCCTCGATTCTCTCGCCACCATTGCTGCCCCAGTTCATTCCCACCTCTCTCCCTCTCCATAGCCATCCGTTGTCCATTCTGCTCCAAGCCATTTCCAGGGGGCAGGATAGAGGATCACCTGTTGAGCTGCCTCACCTCCCTGCCTCTGCCTTACAACAGTGAGTACAAGAATCTAGACTTCTGCCCGACGGGCTGTGCTGGCACCGAGGCGGCAGGCAGTCTGCCAGTACCGACGCGAGTGTGCAAATAGAAGGGTACACCGAGATGCGTCAGAGTCGGGTTTGTGGGAAACGCTAGGAGGCTATCTAAAAGCGTATTGCTGGAGTTCACCCGTGTGGCTATTTTCCCCCACACAGCTGACACCCTCACCAAGGACTCTGGGGAGTGTTCCATCTGCCTGGAAGATCTGCTTCAGGGGGACACCATCGCACGCCTGGCCTGCCTTTGCGTCTACCACAAAAGGTATGGCGATGTGCCTGGGGGGGCGGAGCCGTGTGACTTTGAAAAGCAGGTGTTTGAGAGACCTGCGACTTGAAACTGACGGAGGTGTTAAACCGTCGGGTGCTGTTGATGACGGGTGTTCCCTCTCTAGCTGCATCGACTCCTGGTCCAAGGTGAAGTCGTGCTGTCCGGAGCACCCCTTCAACTGAGCCGCCCAGCTCCGGTTCCGCAGGTAACCTTCCTCTTCCTCTCTCTGGGCGTGTGTGTGCACGCTCTGGGTCCCACACGTGGCTGCATTGCATCTCCCCCACAAGCTGCCTTAGAGTGCATGGCTGTTGGGTTTTCTGTCTGCTTTTCTTAACCTATGTTGTATTGTCTCATTTATTGGACTGAAAGCGGGCAGTTCGGCTCAGACTCATGAATTGTTTATTCTTGTTGTCCCGTTAGGAGAGAATTACTCACCATTATGGACGGGAGGAGAAGCGTATGAAGTTGCAGGTTGCATCACATGTGGAGATGACTATGAAGGCAACTTCTGCTTAGCTTGATACTGGCATGTAAACTTCTGCCACAGTTGGGATTGGAAAAAAAAACGCTGTATTTATTCCTCTTTTTTTTTTTTCCCCAAACTTAGAGTGCTGGGCTTTTCAGTTTTGTTTTTTAAAACAACAGTTCCAGCAATACAGATCTCTACAAGGAGGTCGGTAAATAATTGTGTGTGTGTGTGTGTGTGTGTTTGCATTGCTGGTATTTCCTGGAGGGGTGAGGAGGGATCTAGATAGCCGAGTGTGTGAGTGCAGAGACGTTTGGTTTGTGTGTGTGTGTGTGTGTGTTTTTTTTTTGCCTCTGTAGTAATTTTGTAACTTTTTTTTTTTGAGTCCTTGAGCAATGGGATGTTGCCAAACATTACACACGGAGGCTGTTTGTGTTTTTTGCAGCAGACACATTTTTGAAAATACACAGATATATATTTTTTATGTGTTTGGAACCAAACTTCTAGTTTCTGCGTGTCGAACGCGGCCAGCATGGCCAGGAGGACCGCAAACTTCACGATCTCGTTTTGCCAAATGAAAGTGTTTAGCTGCCAGATCCGCGAGAGCAGAGTCGCGACTCGTCGGGCATTTGATGGAAGCTTTCCTGGCTGTTACTCTGGACGTTGTGCTCAGAAACCAATTTATAAAATCCCAGTGGGAGTGTGTGTGACTGGTCTTTCTACGGCACTGTAGACATTGGTGTATTGTAACTGCGGATAGCACTTTAAACCTCATCTGAACCTTTTGGCACAGTTGACGTCGCCGTTGCGTGCGCTCACAGCTGTGCCCGACAAAGTGGTTATCGAGCACAAATGAGGAAGGCGGTCCGTTATCGTGATTTTACGGCAAGCAGTGTTACCCCTGCATTCCTGGTGACTGCAATCGGAAGAAAAGTCTTCGGATGTGGTTTTCTGTGGTGTTATCCTTCCCCGAAAGGGCTGTTCTTAGTTCATATGGCTGCCGTCTGTTCTCTGACCAACATATCGGTTAGCCGACTGGAATTGCTGCCCTCCCAGGGAGATTGGGCACAGACCTGAGGAGTAATTAAGATTCCGATGAACTTGATTGGATCGAGTGAGAATCTCTGGAAGACTTTCAGTTGTCACTGAAGAAAAAAAAATTAGATTTTTGTGATTGTAAGAATGCCGTGTGTGGTTAAAGATAATTCTTCATGTTCTATGGATGAATCCGCTGCGAGGAGACCCGATTTCTGGTGCGTGTTTAAGTGTGTGTGTGTGTATGTGTGTGCGCGCCACAGGGCCAAAGCAGTCACAGATGCCTCCTGGGGTCTGTCGTCATAGGTTCAGTGTTTGCAGCCAAGCATTTTCCATAGCTAAGATTTCAGGGCTGGCAGGATCTTAGATGGACAAATAAGACTGCTTGTTTTGAATGTAAAATTATCTTTACCGAAACAGCCTCCCTCTGTTGAGATGAGATGTTGGGTGGCCATGCTGTCATGTTTGGGAGTCAAAGGTCACTAGACATACCAGTGGTTTTGTGTGCTTTGTGCTGCCTCAGTGAATTCATAACTGCTGGGTTGAATGAAACAGAGTTAATTGGCTCCAGAAGATTTGGTGCAATATTTTTTTTTCCCCCTTTTACATGAATCTTGCCCCCTTTTTCTTAACCCAAATACAACTACTTGAAAGCATGAAGTTCATCTTCAGAACCAGAATTCACATGACCTGTTCATTACGTTTTGGCTTTAATTGTAATGGTGAATTTTGAGGATTGTGGTTAACATCACCGTGACAAGGTATTTGTATACAGATTACTTTTTTTTTTTTTACCTGTAAACACGGACAATCTGTCTTCTCACACTATTTAACGATTTAGTATTTATTAAATTGTAAATATGTAATATTCAAATTCATTGTTCTTTTGGTTTGGATTCTGATACAGTTTATATGCCCAAATCTTTTGTATGTCTAAAAAAGTTGGTTTTTTATGTATTTTTTACAATAAATATGCGTATGTGTGGGCTTATCTGATTCTTCTAATTCTGCACGTAACCACATAAGGAAGGTTTAAAAACCGTAAACCATTTCATTTTCAGTTTGTGTCGTGTCTATTCATGACTGGCAAGCTTTGATTTAATGAAACGTCTGCTGTTTGGATGACACAATTTACAGGAAATGCATGACCCTGAATATGTGAACACGGCAGGGAAAAACATTGTTGCGTAAGTGGGAATTCCACTTCCAAACAATCAAGTTTTACAAAAAGGAATGCAGCATTACATCATATTTTCATTATAGATGTAGACTCAACATTTCACCCTGCTTAGTGCATAATTTACCTAGCAGAGGGTGATCATTTACCTTATTTGGAAATTGAGATTTTATGTAGTGAACAAAACCAGCTGATTTACAGCCACAGAATGCCTAAGCAGTTCCTTCTCAGGAATTGTTCGCCAAACCCTTTTTCAGTAAAAACTTCCCTTGATTTAAATCATAAGAATTGCAACATATACTATACAGAATTCCAGTTACAAGCTGGTTCTTCTGGACCAGTGAGATACAGGTTTGTGAACGGCATATTAAAATAATTATATTGTACCGTGACCCTAAACTGGATAGACACTTGAGACGGATAGATTATACTTGTGAGTCGTTCCTAAATAGCAGAAAATGTATCCATTGGATCTTAAATTTGGTTGGTTATACATGCATACAGCGATAGCTGAGCTTTTAAGGCTATGGCCTGCTTCCGCAGATCTTGCTCTCCATGTTAGTTTCATGCCTCCGGGGACACAGCTACCTGAACATGATTGCAGGAAACGCTTTCATATTTCTGCGCTCAACTTCTGCTTAAATTTCAGGAGGGTTGAAGCAGAGCACACCCTATTCCGGAAATTGACCTTTAAAGGGGTTTCCCCTTTCAAAGCAACGTGCTTTGCTTCAATCACCATACAGAAGCACTAAGGTGACTCAATAAGGAAACAAAGCCCTACTTAAAGGAGTGGCTCACTCAGTAGCCTGCTGCCCGTGAAGAATTTGAACACATGTGTTAGACAAATCTAGTTGAAGAAATCCAACAGCACATTGGTTGGTCTGGACTCTAAACCAGGCAACAGGGCTTAAGTTGGAGCCTAAGCAGCACAGCAATCAACTACAGAAAATGTTTTCACTAGCTTAACCAAATATTAACTATTCAATGAGGCATAGATATTGAAGACTCCCGATACTGCAGTACGTGGATGAAAACCACAGTAGTGCAGCATCTAGAATTTGCATCAGGCTAAGCAACTTAATATCGGTTATTTTTAGCCAAGTAAAGATGCTGCAGGCAGCCCAAGACCAGACCCAGCCAGCTCAGGAGTCAAAGGACTACAAATAGTCACAAGACAGTAATTTTATTTATAGTTATGAATCATAACATGTGGCAGAAGTTGCAATCCTCATGTACCCCACTGGTCGCAGATTCACAGCACCTGGAAAGGAAAGGGGATGTTTAACCACACACGTGAGAGCCTGCATTCGCGGTTCGCCATTAGCCTGCTCAGTGCATGTGTATAATCATTGCTTATCAGGTGAAACACGGACAACATGCAACTCATCACCGCAAGGTCAGCTAAATTGTCCCTCTCAACAGTTACAGGACAAGCCATTTGGGATACATTAACGGGACTAATTAAAAGCACTTACCTACAGTGCTGATGTAGGGCCGGTGGACTGGAAACGCAGACCAGTGCTTTTAAAAGGAGCAAGAGAGAAACTGTTAACGGGTACACAACAATCGATCCAGCCATTGAACTTAGAACAGCACTAGGAACACTATATCCAAGCCGGGCACCGTACGCGATGAGCTTCACTTGCCCAAAACGCGCAGACGCGCCACCAAGCGCTCACTGCGGGCACCAAACACGCGTTTGGCAATGAAAGACATCTGGAATCCATCAGCTAGTATATTTTATACGGATTTTACCATGCAAGTCACACAAGGATAAGCACACCTGCTATTTCAGGGGGAAAGTCGTATACTTCATGTGCAAAAATAAACACTCTTTTACGCCACTTAAAACACGTGGAGCCGCTGTTTAAAAACCCACATTGATCGCCTTCGACAAGGAAGCGCGTCCTCTTCGATTTACACGAATTCAATACAGATTAAGAATCTGGAAATTAGGCAGGCAGACGACTAGCCACCCCCCATCGACAGATAAAAAAATACCGGCTCGGTAACACTTAATATTTCCATTTGGTAAATACACGCCAATAACACAAGATGGCAAAACGGTAACCACTAACAAAACAGCTACAAATACCTATCAAAATGACCTAGCTAATTAACCAGCAATCCCACGTCTAATAAAGAAACATAACAAGACCAGCTCCTAGCCGGTCCTCCAGGACGCCGCACAGATAAAGAGAGGGAACGCGGCTCAGGGAGCCTCTTTATAGGAGCGCGCTATCACACCACGTGGTCTGTTCAATAATCCGATGCACCGATCCAGGATCAGAGCAAACGTTCCTCATTAATCCCGACCATCAACATAAACCACATCATAGATCCGGACAACCATGTCATTTTAAAATTTCAAAGGATGATTTTAATGTTGACATTCCAAACCGAGCAGATACCTAACTTTGAATCCAATAGTATGAAGTATTTCTATGGTGAATAATACGATTGAATTCTTAGTTCACAAATATTACATACATAAATCGAGATTCTCAAAATAAGAGTTGATTGCATCTTTTAAATCCTTAAAGTTTAAAGGAAATTAAATGAATGAAAATTTCCAACATTAATCTTTGAGGGACATCCGCTATGTATTTAATACCGCTATGTAATTCATCACTCTGCGTCCAACTAGTACAACGACTTATATAATTTGATTTATTTATAAATTTAGTTTTTATTTAGAAAGCGGACTGACACACCAATGCCACAAACTGCACAATACAAATATTTAATATGACACTATTGAAGAATCATTACCACCTGCACTGCATAAGCTGGCCACATGATACAATGACGGAAGCCTCATTGGACATAATAGTCAGGACGTTTCGCTCGTCTTAGATACAGCGACAGCTTACAGTTAGAAAATTTTAAGGTCCAGGTAGTATTTGCTTGTTACGTCTTTGAACGTGGTGTGGAAATCTCATTTTAGGAGCGTGCAGGTTGACGGGATGAGAGTCGTGATTGGTATGTCGCAAGCTTAGCTGTTGTGTTTCTTGATTATATGGCATGCCAGTTTAATCAAACCTAAAAGGAAATGTTAGACCCAAAAACAAATATGCTATCGGGCTGGTAGATTACTGCCTTTATGGCGTGCAATATTAAACAAGGATAGAGCGGATATAGTGAAGGTCAACATTCTGGAAACGTTTACGCGCTGTACAGTTTCGCTTTCGGAAGTGAGGAGGAAGCGCATGCGCGTACTGCTGCTTCGTCTGCTGAGACCTAAGGTCTTTTTTCCAGTAGGCCTATGTTGTTAGAGAACCTTGACAGTATCAGTCAAGAAAATAATTAGACACCTGCCTGTTGGTTCCTTTAATAATAAAAAAAATGGACGGGAAATACCAATTGTTGCTTAAACTATGAAGTTAATTCTCCCGATAATTATTTAGGATCTTACCATTTGGAAGCATTTCAGTCAGGTGTGGTGACAACATGACCCTTAAACACCCTGTGTTATTTTTTTTTTGGTGATAACACCTGACAAGTTTGGTGTCATTTCCTCCTCTCACCAGGCGGTGGCTCCGGTTTTGTTGGCAGAGAACTGACCCGGTTTCTATGTAAATCAGGTCATGAAGTCACTATTATATCAAGGCAACCAGGTCCTGGATGTATCACATGGGTAAAATGCTTCCTGTTTCCTGTCTGCTATATCCTTATATCTTTTTTCCTTTTAACAATATTTGTCATTTTCCCACTTAGTTATTATTGCCTCCTCTGCTCAGGCCCCACACTTAATGTAATTGGTTAAAATATCACACATGACAAAATGAGTAGGCTATTCATTATAACAGGCCCCATGGGAGCTGAGTTTGACCAGCTAGTTCCTGATTTGCAGGCTGATCTGGAGAGTAGCGGCCTCCCACCATGTGAGGGCGCTGTCAACCTGGCTGGGGAGAATTTCATGCATCCCCTGCGCTGGTAAGAGATTGAAAAGTATTCCATCATTCCTGTTTATTAATCCATCCATTCACCTATCTATACATTAACACTTCTGTATAAGCAATTTCCACTAGGATAATAAAAGTATTCTGATAACATCCATCCATTTTGTACATGCTTTGTCCTATTCTGATAAGTCACTGATGAAATGAAGGTGACAGCAAGCCTGAATCTTTTTGGGCATTAAATCTGAAAAGCAAGACAAGTGTGAGATGCTAACCTATCCCATCTAAACAAGAACATGTGTAGTCACACATTTTATAGACTGCTTAGAATCACTTGTTCAGTTGTTGAGTGTGGAAGGAACCCCAGACAATCAAGAGGACAATATTAGATTGTAATAGTATACATGCTTTATTAGTTAATCTGTCTTTTCCTACTTGATCAGGTGGAATGAGAGCTTTAAGAAAGATCTGTTCTCCAGTCGGATTGATACAACTAGATCTCTTGCAAAAGCCATTGCATCCTCTTCCAGTCCTCCTCGGGCCTGGGTCCTGGTCACAGGAGTGGGTAGGTGTGCAGCATACTCGTGGTAGCACAAACATCGCAGAGTGGTCATTATTTATCACGATGCTTTTTCCAGTGCTACTCAAAACTTGTAACTGGGCATTCATTGGAATGCATTTACAGTAGCAGTCAACAGTTTGGAAACGCTTACTGAAAACAATTTGTCTTTGGATAAGAAACTCAAGGTCTAGTCAGTATTATCTGGTGAACGAGCGTTGAGATGGATTGCTGTTCCCTTTTGAGATGTTGGACACTTCTCTTGATCGTTGCAATATTTGATATGCATTGTTTCATTGCCTCGAGGCCTTTTACTGTAAGATAAGACTTCATTGATCCCACACCAGGGACATTTACTTTTTACAACAACAAAACAGAAATAAATAACAATAGAAAATAAACTATAATGATAGAAATAATTATGAAAAATGATGATAAAATTTAACACAATTATATTGTACGTATGCAGTGGGTACTGCACAGATGTAATGCTCATGCATGTGTAATGACATCCCATGTCTAATAAGAGTGCAGGACAGAAACTTTAGTTGACTTGGGTATAAATATGTTGCACCCAGTAGATATAAATATAGATGTTACACATATGCAGTGGATATCGCATAATTGTAAACAACATTCATGTGTAATGGGCATTCAGTGGGAGACGTAGCTGGGGTGTCCGGACTTTTAACTGGTCCTGTATACCTTGCAATGCACTTGCTGGCTTATGCATCGCTTTGGACAAAAGCATCTGTTGCATGAATGTAATGTAAATTCAGTTACTCAAAGATTCAGGCATTTTTTTTAAATTAAGTGACCTGTATCTGACTGTATTAGTGAATGTAGCTGTTCTCTGAAGCCTTTGCACATTGATGTTTTTGCACGAGTCTATGTCACCGACCAAAAAAATAAAAACACTCTGCATTTAGGCAATAAACCACATGGATTTCCATCTGACTGGTCACATTCCTGTCGCATGGCCACAGATCTGATATATATCTGATCTAGGACCACGTATCAAAGTGACTCAGTTGATTTAAAAGGATCAGATTTGTGTTCAGTCTGCCCTGAAAACATCAGACCTGAGTCACATTTAGGCAAACAAATCAGATTTGAGTCACTTCTGCTTGGTAGTGTGAACACAGCCTAATTGATATTATTATTATTAGGGGTCCAATCAACATTGGCAGCTGGATCCCTATTGTTTTTATTATTATTATTGAGAACATTGTGAATCCTTGCATAAGATTTACCCTTATAAAGCTCTCACTGCCTGTTTATGTGGCAGCCCCAGCAAATGATTTTACCTCATAAAAATGTTGCCACATTATCATTAATTTTCATTATTCTGAAGGCAGTTTGGACCAAAATAAAGCGACGTCACACTGTGTCATTGGAAAACCGACACCCGTTTATTGCTGCATTTCCGAGGTGGAGTCCTACCATGGATCGGCATTGTCAGAAACCTGCGATCTTCCGCTTTGAAAGCTAAAGCCAGAGCGGGTGTTGTTTGTCGTTTGCTCCTCTTTGATGTTGCATGTCCTTCTGCTCTGTTGCAGCATGTTATAAACCCAGCCAGACGATGCAATACACCGAAGAGACGGAGTGGAACCCCTTTAATTTATTTTCCCTGCTGGTGAAAGAGTGGGAGGCCGCCGGGAGTCTCCCA
Organism: Paramormyrops kingsleyae; assembly: GCF_048594095.1. Taxonomy (NCBI): domain Eukaryota; kingdom Metazoa; phylum Chordata; class Actinopteri; order Osteoglossiformes; family Mormyridae; genus Paramormyrops; species Paramormyrops kingsleyae. The sequence goes on along the minus strand of NC_132800.1, from coordinate 30,903,931 downwards.
GAAAACGTGGCTCGGAACACCAGGCACGTGGTCGTCAGGTCAGGTTAGTCTGATGGGTTTAACCAGGCAGTGGAAGACCAGCGAAAGCCAATAGCCAATAAGAAGTGGAACGATCCAATCATGATAGCCCCACATGCAGGGTTCAGAAGTCTTTCCTTGTGTCTTTGCTATTTTAGTACGTCCCCCTTTCTCCCTGCTTTGTTAGGGCTCGTTCTGGGTGCAGATGGGGGCGCTATCAAGCAGATGCTCCCCCCCTTCCGGCTGGGCTTGGGGGGGCCCCTGGGCTCTGGTCAGCAGCCGTTCCCCTGGATCCACGTTGCTGACTTGGCAGGAATAATTGCCCGTTCACTGGAACCGCCCTCAAAGCCCGTTCCCAGCGTTCCAGAGATCTACAACGGAGTCGCTCCTGCCCAGAACACCAACTATGAGTTCACCAAGGCCCTGGGCCGGGTCCTGCGGCGGCCCGCGGTGCTCCCGGCTCCCAGGCTCGTCTTGCAGGCGCTGCTGGGTGTGGAGAGAGCCGCGGTGCTTACCGAGGGTCAGTGGGTGTTACCCAAGAGAACTCTGGAGTCGGGGTATGAGTTCCAGTACCTAAACCTCGAGTCGGCACTAAAGGAGATCGTGAGGAGTTAACACCCTGTTTGTCAGTGGACTGCTCAGCTTGTTCATACACACGTGCACTTTTCATGCACTCTCATTTTGAGTAGCTTGATGGTTACTTTCATCTAACTATAAAACATTATAATAGTGTCATGCAGAGCCTGGTTCCGAAGCCAATTGCCTAGAACATAGAACACTACAATCCCTCAGGACCTTTGCAGCCCTGGTTCTGAGTGCCTTTGGTGTCCCCCATAGAATTTAGCACAGCATGTGTTAAAGAACTTCAAGGGTACTAAGAACAACATCTCGACCAAGATCAGAATGTGCTATCTCTTGAAATCTGAGTTTTGTTAGACTGGTGTCTGTGTCTGCTAATCATGTTAAGTGCCCTCATTACCACGTTATCAATTCAGCTTTTTTGCTTGAAATCCTAAGCCGGAGCAATCGTTTGTTTTTTCACTGTGTGGTGATGGCTGATTGCCAAATACAGTGTTCTGCTGGACGATTATGGGACGTAAATGAACACTTGCACAAACAAATGTGCGTGTTGCTCATTCTTGTGTGCTCAACAGTCTTAAAATTCCCCTATGAGATGTAAACAAACACTTGCACAAACAAATATACGAGTTGCTCATACTTGTGTGCTCAACAGTCTTAAAATTCCCCACTGTTTTTGTATCGTCTAACCAGTGAAATCTTAAGTTACAAGAATGCAGTGGTCTTTTGCTCTGCTACATTTTTATTCTGAGACATAAATCCGAAGAGTGTTTTTCTCTGATCTCAGGTTGTTTGTTAGATCAGTGGAGTATTTTGAAACCCTTCTTGGATGGGTCCTTTCATTCCGTGATGGTTTCCACTTCTGGCTTCATGATTGGCAGCCGATCTCCATAGTCGCTGTTCCGGGCGCAGCGGTACACGTCTCTGTTTAGGTGGGGGGAGGCAGCAAATAAGTGAGTGTGTGGAGGAGAAGAAAGCCAGGTAACGTCCCAGGTAACATCCCAGGTAACGGGGAGGGGGAGGGGCTGACCTGCCGTGGCGGCTGGGGGTGACGACGACCCTCCTCAGCTCTCCGTCGGGACAGCAGAGCTGGCAGTGAACGTGGCGGGGCCTTCGTAACACCGGCCCTGTCAGCCGGGCCCACTCCAGCCCTGCGTTCTCAACTCCCGGTTCCTGCCGGGCCATGACCAGGTAACTGAACTGCTCCACCTCCTGTTCACGGTTCTGTGTAACAGCACCAGAGAGCTTTTTCACCAAGTCTGTCTTCATTCTGACACTGTCATCCGCAAACCTTGCATTCATGCTAATTTCCTCCAACCCGTCTCATCGTCCCATCACACTGCGGAGTAGGCGGGTTTCTCTTACCCCCGGAAGTGGCAGAGGGCAGAATGGCTGGGGGTAATTACAGGGCACCTGGGCTTGTTGTGCCAGCTTGGGGCAGGGTAACTGGTGTGCACACTGACCACACATATCAAAGAAGGAAAATGAGTAGATTACCTGTTAGCTATGCTTTCATATAGCTTTGGGAGAGACCTTGCGTAGCTTGGTAGTGGAAAAATCTATTTATTCATCTTAACATTCAAAACTTTATCCAAGAACTATACGGCATTAATTCAAAATGACATTGATTCTGAGATACAAACACTCAAATAACAAATAACAGAAATATGAAATGAAACGCACCGGGGCGAACACGAAAGGACGGCTGGGGTCCATCGTTTTCTCTTCCCCCTGTTTGTTAAACAATTATTCAATCACAATTATACATTCAGCAATACAAATGAAATTTAAAGGTATACTTCAGACATGAGAGAGTTAACAAATAAAAGCCTTTGAAACCAGAGTGCGGTCACTTTCTGTGTGTGTGTCTGTGAGCGTGTGTGTGTGTCTGTGAGCGTACATATGTCACCCACCTTCAGTACTGTGTCTCTGGCCTCCATCAGGATCTGATGACCTTCCTTAGTCCCATTTTCCACCAGAACCTGAAGAACATTTAAGAGTTGGACAAGAAAAAAATAGACAAACATACATATAACAGTGCAAAATTCTTTATGTAATACTTCAGTTTAAAGTCTGCCCCTTAAATATGAATAAACTTTTACTATTTATTTCATAATATATTAACAAATTCACTTACAATCAAATTTAAAAAGGTATTACAAAGACATTTTACTCCTTTCTCACAAAGTTTTTACCGCAGAGCTTGTAAATGGCAAAATTTTAACTCATTTCTGAGTTTGCTTACAAACCCATTGTTTTATATTTGCAAGTGTTTTACAAATTCCAGGAGCAAGATATGATTATAATACATTTAATGAATAAATATTCATTTTATATTATTTTTATATAAAATTATTAGTAAATTTATTAATAATTAAAGTGCAGATCTTAACTAAAGAAACTGGATACAGTTATATTCTGTTGTTTTCCCCATAACTTTTTCTGAATAACAGATCCCCATCGTGAGATGCATATATTCCGGAATAAAGGGGAAAATCTAATTGTACCTGACTAGGCTTTGGAATGGATATGTTACTGACCAAATAGGAATGAGTCTTCCTCCACAGCGTCAGAACCGTCTCTATTCTCTCCTGCTTGGAGGGAAGCTCCGACAGAGCAAACGCGCTGCTCACCAGGTCGAACTGCACCTGGAGGCGAGATGCAGGACAGCAGCTGTGTGTAACCTAGTCGTGTTGTACAGACCCCATTCAGCCACCAGGGGGAGGTGGGCACACCTTGGGGGAGACTGGAAGGAACTGCCGAAAGTAGACGTGTTTGATCAAAGGGTCCTCCTTGTCGCTACCACCTATGCAGAGAAGAAGAATTACTGTCAGTGTTATGCATCACAAATCCTTTGGCCTCATAGTATTTGCCCTCAGTTTTAGACGAAATTCTGTTTTGTTAATTAAGAATCGTGCAGGGTGTAAGGATGGTTATCAGAGCCTCGAAATGGCACTTGATTCGCCTAAAAGGGAGGAGGAACGGCTGCTGTGGTGTGTGTACCTCGGAGTAGTCGCTCAGCCAGCGTGTTCATGGCCTTGGAACTGTCCACACACACGCTCTCTTTCAGAGAGTCGCCCCACGTCGTACGTGCCGCCCTGACCGGCGGAGGTGGACGGAGAACAAAAGAGATCAAGCCAGACCTCATCAGCACCCATCCCTGTAGCTCTGACCTGCTGGCACTACCTGTCTGCAGAATCTGCGCAAGACAGCTCTGTGCAGGAGACTGTCAAATGGCGTGACGTGCACCGTGACATGCATCCAGGCCATTCGTGGCGACAGTTTGATAACTGAGACAATCCTACCGCTAAATTGCATACATTCGAGTTCAAAATATACACCTTCTATAAAATTAGACAAACTCAATTCATCATACGTGCGATTTTGTCTTGGAGAAAATATCTGATAGCACTGCCACTACACTGGGTGTGCAATATCTAAAACGTGGCAGCTGGTGTGAAAGATGATAAACTAAATGACTGATTATTTTTCTTACCAAACCACGGTTCCGAGACCAGAACCAAAGTCCAGAAGAGAAAAAGGGGTGAATGTGGGGTCTCGCTTCTTTATCTAAAGACGGAGAGACAACAGGAGAGAGTATGAAACATGGGACACAAAAATAATAGTCCCTCCCAACCCACTTAAAACTTTACATATTAGTTCCTATAACTTCTTCATACATAAGTGCAAAGGTGTCCTGAGGGATTGTAGTGTCCTCACCTCATTCAATGCTCTCCTCACGGCCGCGTAGCCCGCTGCCAAGCGAGCGGCCAGATACACCAGACACAGTTCATCATCATACCTGACAGGGAGAGACAAGACCGCAGGTACCAATCACACAGGAGCACAAACAGGTAGCAAAGGATGTACACTGAGCAATGATGCAGCAAAATGAGGTGCTATTAAAATAATACTCTGAGAGTGTGATGAAAGCGGGAACTCCCAATAATACTCAGAGAGTGTGATGAAAGCGGGAACTCCCAATAATACTCCGAGAGTGTGATGAAAGCGGGAACTCCCAATAATACTCCGAGAGTGTGATAAACACGGGAACTCCCAGGCAGAGTGTGGCTTAGTGGGCTCAGAAGGTCGCTGGCCTCAGCAGAACCGTCATGTCTGGGGGCCCTTGAGCAAGGCCCTTAACCCCTAGCTCCAGGGGCCACTGCAGGTGGCTGCCTATCGCTGCTAAGCTTGCTCTCACTTATGTCTGTGTATCATGAAAAGCAAGATGGGGTAGGCAAAAAAGAGAATTTCCACACAGGGACCAATTAAGTGTCATTATTTAGAGTAGAGTAATTGTAATGCTTTTGGGCAGCAACAAGTTAGAATAATATAAAGTGAAATATCTGCAGAGGCCGTACAGCAAGGAGGCACAAAGCTGGTTAGTACTACACGGGGACACACAGCTACCTCAGCGGAGTCCAGTGGTACGTTGTTTTTTTCAGAGCTGATAATACCTTCTTCCGGATATGCATCTCTGCCAGATGGCTGTCTGTGTCTGACAAACACATAACACACAGTACTTTCAGAGAGTCGTGGCACATGCCCATATTTACACAGTCATGATTGTTTTTATTTAGGGGACGGTTTTATCATAAGTGACGTACAATACAAGGGAGGCGAACAGCACATCACAAACATACGGCTGTCAAGGAGCCAGCTAGAGCCAGCTAGAGCCAGCTAGAGCCAGCTAGAGCCAGCTAGAGCCAGCTAGAGCCAGCTAGAGCCAGCTAGAGCCAGCTAGAGCCAGCTAGAGCCAGCTAGAGCCAGCTAGAGCCAGCTAGAGCCAGCTAGGCATAAGTGCAGCTAGGCTGAGCTCCCAGTGAATGCCCAGGTACAGGTATAAGCAGTATTTGGAGCAGGAGCTATGCATAAATTCAACACCGTGTTAAGCTGGAGTCCTGCCACCTCCTGCACTCCACTCACCTGTTCTGCTTTCCATCTCCTGCTCCCAGAGGCCTTTCTCCATAGCGAGGGCCCTTTCCCTAAGCTGCTCTTCATCCACGGGCCTTTTCCTGCTCCACAGGAAGTTGCTGAGTCTGCGTGCCTGCTCTGTTAGATCCCTCAGTGCTGCCCCTGTTGGACAGAAGGACCCATTGCAAGCGCCACGCACATGAAGGGCGTCTAGACGCCGCAAGCTAAAACCTAGGGCTCCTTTAAATCAGAGCTAGATAAGATTTTGACAACTCTGAGCTATTAGTTAAGTTCTCCCCAAGCAAACTTGATGGGCTGAATGGCCTCCTCTCGTTTGTAAATTTCTTATGTTCTTACATTTGAACAGCCCTGTGCTGGACAAGAAGTCGGAAGTCGGATGGATGGAAGTTTTGGATATAAAATATTTCTAAATGAGGTTTTATTCTCAAAAATCTGCAGTCACATAGCTGAACAAGGTTAACCACTCCTGACACAGCAATAATTAATCACGTAATAATTTTTCTTTGCATGGTGACAACATGGAAATCTATCTGGTTTAGACTGCAGATCCTCTGAATGTCAGTTAATGTCCTGGTGGCAGAGGGGCAGGATGCAAGTCCCTCACCATGTACGATGGACAGCGCCCCCCTCTGCAGCTCCTCCGGAAGGTGCACCGTCTTCAGGGCTGTCACACCCGGGTGCTTCCTGTAGGGGGCGCCCTTCAAGAAGGCCGCTACTGCTTGTACATTAGCCACGGTGCTGTAGCCCTGGTGAAGGAATGAATCGAGTAGCTGCCATTTTAGGATTCTTATGGACATGTGCATGTATCAGGGATATCAAATATGCCATATCCCTGAGCTCACTTTAAAAATAGCTGTTTACCATGATAGAAAGTCCACTCTTGATTTTTTTGCCATACATAACAGATTAAAAATTGCTTCTAACATTTAATAGGTCTCAAATCAAAACAAAAAGTCAGTGAAATAATGATCTATACGGAACATTTATATGAATCATATTACTCACTTTTACTAGTAGGTAGTAGTCTCAAGCATAATTTAACATGTGATGTAAAAACTAATATGAATTAACACTGAGATCTGTATTAATTAATATTTTCAATTTCATGCAATTATTTTATATACATATTTATATTATCCTAACATATTCATTCATCATTATTAACTTCTAAATGGATAACCTGAATTTTGCGCCTAAAAGTAGGTACAACCAATCACCGTAGACCGATGTGCATAAATTACCATAAACCCTACCAGTCGTTGTTTTACACAAAATCTTTTAGCGTTTCACGGCTTTTGGATATTTTTTACTTTGCTAGTCATTGTCGGGTGAATGTCCAACATGAACTCTCTATATTTAATTCAACAGAAATAAAACTACAAATATTTTTACACACCATGTTAGACAACATACAAGTGCCTTGTGTGGTATATAACAGAAACTCAAGCACTGCCCAAACAGGAGCGGAAGGAAGCTCACTGTAGAGGTCACGTGCTGAGTGCTCAGTCACTCACCCAATCACCTCGGGGAAGGTCTGAGACAAGAGCCAATCGCTGCCCTAGCAGGGCATCGCCCGATGCGGGTGAGCGAGCGCACAGAAATCATGGGTTGCTACGAGCACCTTAGCAGGAGAAGCCGTCTGGCACAATAACAGTGCGCACGGTGGATGCGGTCTCGGCAACTTGGAAACACTCGCGGCTGGCGCATGAGTGCGATGTGTGAGCTGGAGCACATCTCCAGAACCCAATTCAGACTACTCTCCTTCCACTCCTTTTGTTATGTTCACGATTCATTTTTGCATGTTATACGCTTTACATATCGACATTGAAACGTGAGGCTAACGCAGGTTAACTATAACCAAGAAACTAGACCTATACTTAAAATTATAAAGAGTTACAAGCATTCCTCTTTACTCACTTTGTATGTCGTCCTCAAAGGAATCATAGATAGATATTGGACTGACGCTGTAACCAAAACTGACAGTTGACTGATGCTGTTGCCAAGATTCCAAAGTGCTGCCATATTTTCATTGGATGCTCACTAAGATTCACATTTGGAGTAAGGCAAAACCATGCGTCCACAACCAGAAGTTGGTCCGTCGACGAAAACAATCCGACTTCATACAGTCTTACCGACAAAGTAATGTTTGGTAACATAGTAATGTAAACACACTGACAAGCACGTGATTTTAAATCGTTTATGTACGTTACATCTTAAATTCCTCATAATTGTTTTTCTCCAGCTTAAATTTTTACTTTTACATTCTATTGTTCTTCTCCGTAGCTCTCTACGGCATGTGTCTTTTATCTTTTCTGGCCGATCGTGGTTTGTGTTGGGTTCATAATCCATCAAAAATGTCTTTATACAGCTCTTAATGGTAATTTAACTATTTCTGTATTTGTCCCCCTAGAACATTACAAAGAAAAAAATCCGATGACCGTCTCAAATGCAGTCCTTTGTTGACCAATAAAACAGCATCGGAACCACAACACCGACAATTTTCCTGTCCGAACCCAAACAAAAGCTGCTCCCGATCTCCACAAATCGCGTCTGAGACTTCCGGCTTTCGTAGCAACGAACTCTCTTAAGTTATACAAATCAGATTACAGTTATTACGCTATATTCAGATTACAAACAAATAGCATCTATATAGTTTTAATTAGACTGTTAAATTTAATCGTCATATAACGTATGATAGCTGTTCGTCGTGAAATGAGACGTACAAGAAGCTCCTGCAAGAAAACCGAAGCAATCCCAAAAAATGAAGAAAATAACTCAGGTATTTACCTTTTTACTTTATTAGTAAAACAAATATTTAAATCGATTTCTGTATAATGTGACGATTCATAGAAATTCTACACTTTTGTATTTTGTAATTTTACAGGTTTTTTTTATTATTTATGTCAGTAATTAAAGTTAAGGGACTGCTGCACCCATTACATCTCATTAAAAGGTGTCCATGCTGTGTTCTATTTAGTTTCTTTTTTGTGTATTGTACCTTTTTTGTATTTTTGTATTGTAATATATTGGAATTGAGGGTCTGGAGCCCCGCGACCCTGCATAGAATAAGCGGGTATAGAAAACTTATGAATGGGTGGGATGCAAACTATGAATTTTTGTTTAAGTTCTCAAGTATGACCTATTAGTTTATATGTATTTTACATTAATTTTCGCTTGAAGAAGCATTTTTAATAGACTTTAGCGTCATTGAGCTTAAGGAGAATTTAATTCTGTCGTTTTTCTATAAAAACAATTCTTAAGAGGTTTCAGTGGCGTACACACCTTACTAATTCTCTGTTGGGGTCTGATGATACAGACTCTGCCCAGGTTAAAGAGGAGGATGAGGAGGAACCAGTTGTCAAGAAGAAGTCGATCAGGGTGAGGAAACAGAAGCAAATCAAAGAGGAGCCTAGTGAGGGAGCTGAGAAAAAAGGTGAATGGTCTTTAAGATTGAACCTTTTCTTCTAGTGAAGACACACAGAATGCTATATCTGGCAGTCCATACATTGTCAAGCCTGTGAGTTTCCTGAGGTGTGAATAGTAGTTTGTACAAATATGATCATGATATGAGAAAATGTGATTAAGATCGCTGATAGCCATTTGTATGTAGGGACATTTTTCATAATACAACTAAGTCTCTTCCCCAAAAACAGGTGCCACAGCACATTATAATGGCAATGGGTGCGCTTCTTTGCTGACTCTTAGTTAATAGACAGTGTCTTGTGTTTTTCAGAAGTCGTTAAGACTGTGGTGATGAAGGGGAGAGCTCCGGTCGACTCCGAATGTACTGCCAAACTCGGCAAGGTGATGAAATCCCTTACCAGCTGCCCCTCCTCATCTCTTTTGTTTGATTAGCTTGTATTCGGAATTATGTTCAGTATGCTTGCTCCTGATTGGCTCCAGTCAGCCGAAATATGATCCGGTCTTGTTCAGTCATTTAATTTGATTGGTTTTAATTCTTTCGTTATTATTGATTCAGTGTGTAGAACATGACGGAGAGATTTGTTCACATAGATACTTGGTGTAAGGTTTTGCTGATTTGCACACATCCTGACTTTTTTTAAATGCAAATAACAGTGTCCTAAAGGCGCCACCTCTTTAATTCCTCTTTTTATTTATGTATGTTTCAGGCTCACGTTTACAGCAGTGGTGATGATGTTTATGATGTTATGCTTAACCAGGTAAAATTTATAGATTTAATTTATTTTTCTGGAGATGCTTGCCTGGATTATATAGACGTCATGTGACCCGTCTCCTAACATGTCCGTGTGGTTTTGCGTTGCAGACCAACCTTCAGTTTAATAATAACAAGTACTACCTGATTCAGCTTCTGAAGGACGACGGCAGCGACAGCTACAGCGTGTGGATGCGTTGGGGGAGAGGTGGGCCAGCCTGGGTTCCACCACCAGTCCTAAAGCCAGGGGTCTCAAACTACCGATACAGTTTCATATAGCCTGCGACATGCTTTTATTTTACTATTTAATCTGGCCCTCAAATCTTTACCTTGTACTATTGCATTTTTCCTTTAATTGATCAGAGAGCTGTTTTTAATAGGTAAGCAGAATGGAAACATAAAATAGGTCATTTTATGGTTTCTCCAAGCCCAGACAACTGGTGGTCATAACCGTTTATTGGTTACAATATACTGATAAAATCACATCACATCTTGACATAGATATGTGTTCTTACCATACTATTTTGTCCATATTCTAATGTGGCTGCTGCTAAGATGACCTTCTACAAGGAAAAGCTGGAAATCTCTGCACAGGATCCTCACAAACACCATAACGTCTTTTCATCCTTACGTGACCCGCCAACTCCTCCTACTCCATCCTCCCTGACCACTGAAGACTCCCCTAACTTCTTTGAGGACAAGATTGATCAGATCTCTCAGACTTTCTCTCCCACCCCAACTATACACTACACATTAAGGATTCCCCTTTGCTGGCTCGATTTTCCAATCTAGCAATAGAAGAAATCCTGCAAGTCATCTCGTCATGTAATCCTTCCACCTGCCCACTGGATCCAATCCCTTCCACAATGCTTCAGACAGTCTCTTAAGACCTTCACCCCTATCATTAATAGCTCCATAACATCTGGTCATGTACCAACGGCATTCAAAAAAGCCAGGGTTATTCCCATCCTGAAGAAACCCACTCTGAATCCTTCAGACAGCAGCTACCGATTGGTATCACTTCTCTGTTTTCTTTCAAAAATCCTTGAACGCGCAGTTTACAATCAACTATCTCTTTTTCTCTCAGAACAACCTCCATGACCCTAACCAATCTGGCTTCGAAGTGGCACATTCCACATAGACTGCCCTCCTTGCTGTCACTGAGAAGCTAATGCTGCCCGAGCAACTAAACTGTCAGCTGTCCTCATCCTCCTTGACATTCAGCAGCATTTGTCTCAGTCAACCATAAGATTCTCCTGTCCGTCCTTATGAATCTTGGAATCCATGGCTCAGCATGGCAATGGTTTGCTTTCTACCTAGAAGGTCAGACATATCAAGTGACATGGAAGGGATCCACATCTACTCCACGCAGACTCTCCACTGGCGTTCCTCAGGGCTCAGTTCTTGGTCCTCTTCTGTTCTCCCTCTATACTAGATCTCTTGCTGAGGTCATATCCTCACATGAGTTCTCATATCGCTGCTATGCAGACGACACTCAACATATCCTCTCCTTTCCTCGTTCTCCCACCCCACGCCATTGTCACGCTCCCTCCACTGGCTTCCTATTGCTGCCGTCATCCGATACAAGGCACTCACTCACCTACAAAGTCACGGCAGTGTGCGGCGCACGGTGTAGGGCAGTCCTAATCTCCGAACGACTGACGTACGTTAGCCCGTTTTTAACAAAATATCAGTTTTTCTAAACTGAAATTAAAAGTTGATAGGGAACACTGATGGTTTCGTGAAAGGTGGACAACTGATTCAACTAGTTTCATCAAATTTAACTACCACAGTTACCTGCCTGATCTGCAGAGAGAAGTTTTAAAGGAATATAACCTCAAGCGACATTAGTCTACTAAACACTAAACACACTGAGCATTATGCAAGAAACGTAGGGGAAGGGAGGGAGAGACGGGATACCCAGATTCTTTGATATCTTCTTTTTTTATTTCTGCCTTCTCCTTATTCCTGTTCTGCTTTTCCTCCCCCCTGCCAGTTGGGAAGGTCGGACAGCACACTTTAATGACCTTTGGTGGAGACCTCGGCAAGGCCATGAGCACCTTCAAACAAAAGTACTTTTTTTTTTTTGTTTGTTTTTTTGTTAATTAATGGTGTGGTTTGTAATGCGTTTGTCAGTAAGGACGATGGTTTACGTTGGTTTGCGGTCTCCTGCTTCAGGTTCTTTGACAAGACGAAGAACTGCTGGGACGACCGGGCATCCTTTCGGAAAGTGGCCGGGAAGTACGACCTGGTCTTCATGGACTACATGGCCAGCAGCAAGGCAGGCAGACCTCAGTTTTTGTGTTACTTTAGTGTTCATCCTGCAATCAGACAGCCACAGCTCATCCAGGAAGCTTCCACCAGAGGCCTGACTAACACTAAGAAAACAGTGCATGTTGCACTGGTCCTTAAATCACTGCACTGGCTTCCTGTGTGTCACAGGATTGATTTAAAAAAAAATATAATTATTTGTTGAGAAAGCACTAAATGGCCTTGGGCCTAAATACATTTCTGACTTACTTGAACATTATGAAGCATCCAGACCCCGGCGGTCATCTAGGAAAGGATGAGTTGGTGTTCACAGAATCGGGGCCAAGCAAAGTGAAGCAGCTTTTGGTGTCTATGCCCCCCCATCTGTGAAACAAGCTTCCTGAAGACCTGAGGTCTGTTAACACTGTCAGGGTTTAAAACATCACTCTTGTCCGCAGCTTTCCAATACATTAAATCAGTTAAGTCATACACTGTAACTACAATGTAACTTCTTTTTAGTTTTTAACCATTCATTTGACTTCACTTTTAGGCTTTTGTTTTTGTTGGCTTTTAAATGTGATTTTTAATGTTTTCGATTTTTAATGTATCCATAAGCCTCTGTGAAGCACTTTGTATTGCCTTGTGTCTGAATTGTGCTACATAAATAAACTATAGCCTTCACCACCCTTATATTTAGTTACTTATTGTTCTGTACCTTATGCTTTCCTCTGCCCCCCCAGGAAGACGAACAGAAGAGCCAGGGGACTCAGGGGACTCAGGAGGTGGCCCTGCCCCAGAAACGGCCCTGCCAGCTCGACAGCCAAGTGCAGTCCCTCCTACAGCTGATCTGTGACATCAAGGCCATGGAGGAGAGCGTCCTGGAGATGAAGTTCGACACTAAGAAGGCTCCTTTGGGTCTGTTGGCGCCTGGTGTTGGTTCTGTACCCTCAGAGCTGGCTCTTTTTCCAACCTGTTTACATTCACACATGGGCTGCTGTTCTAGGCCATGCAGGTTCCTCCATGTGTTCAGCTTTAGTCTGTGTAGGTTTTGGGGTAAATCAGTGAATGCAGACTCAGGTTGCTGCTGCTTGTTGGTGTTGCAGGTAAGCTGACGGTCGAGCAAATCAAGGCGGGGTATCAATCTCTGAAGAGGATCGAGGAGTGCCTGAAGAAGAAGGGCAGCAGCAAGGAGCTGATGGAAGCCTGCAACCAGTTCTACACCCGCATCCCACACGATTTTGGGTAAGGAAGACACTCTCCATTTAGCCAGGGAAAGGCTCGTCACACCTCCAGGGTGAGCATGCTCAGCCTGGGATAGGGCTGTTCCCAGGTGTTCACCCCGTGCTCAGCCTGGGATAGGGCTGTTCCCAGGTGTTCACCCCATGCTCAGCCTGGGATAGGGCTGTACCCAGGTGTTCACCCCATGCTCAGCCTGGGATAGGGCTGTACCCAGGTGTTCACCCCATGCTCAGCCTGGGATAGGGCTGTTCCCAGATGTTCACCCCATGCTCAGCCTGGGATAGGGCTGTTCCCAGGTGTTCACCCCATGCTCAGCCTGGGATAGGGCTGTTCCCAGGTGTTCACCCCATGCTCAGCCTGGGATAGGGCTGTTCCCAGGTGTTCACCCCATGCTCAGCCTGGGATAGGGCTGTTCCCAGGTGTTCGCTTCATGCTATGCCTGATAATCATTGTCGACTTCAAATCTTACAGCTGAAGAACTTCAAGTGTTCATTCTTTGACAGAGATATGTGAGCCCTAACTGGTCTAAATCTTTAGTGGAGTCCTGTTATTAGTTTTAAAGGGCAGTAACCATCCTGACTGCGCTGTTGCTTCTCCATCCTTGTGTCTCAGTCTTCGCACGCCGCCACTGATTCGGACAGAGGAGGAGCTGAAGGAGAAGATCACCTTGTTGGAGGTAAGACAGTGATACGAAGGGGGGATGCTGTCTCTGTTCACAGTGATGACCGATACTCCTATGTACCTGATAACGGAACAGTGCTCTTTGCTCTTTTTTCCCAGGCAGTGTTGCAGTCTTTCCTAATCAAAATTGAGTCACTTTCAGATGTGGTCTTAGATCAGATATGTATCCAGTTCGTTGCCATGCGACATGAATGTGAACGATTAGATCGGAAGTTATGTAATTTGTTTGCCTATACGCATGTACTGAGCATTTTCTTGTTATTAGTGATACAGATGACTTATCCAAATGTGCAAAGGCGAACGATTTCAAAGAACAGATACATTCACAATACAGTCAGATACAGGTCACTTGTAATTATGAATGTGAACCATCCAGATAGACAAATCCGATCTGAGCAAAAAATCAGAATTGGACAGTGAAGTTCCTATTGTGAACGTATCCTTTGTGCAGAATTTCCCCATGTGCATTTTGAGCGATTGGTCTGTCTCAGCGGGTTGATGCACTGTTTGCTGACAGGCCCTCAGCGACATAGAGATAGCAGTGAAGATGGTGCAGTCCAGTATGGACAGCACAGATCACCCGCTGGACCGACAGTACCGCTCCCTGCGCTGCCAACTGAAGCCACTGTCACCCAAAAGCCACGAGTACAAGGTGTGTCTGTTTTCCCGAGTGTGTGTCTCTGCCCCTTCTCCCGCCTTTCTGCGGTTTCCCAGCATGCCTCAGTCTCCGCCCCTTCCTCCGCAGGTGATAGAGCAGTACCTGCAGACCACGCACGCCACGACCCATCATGACTACACCATGACGGTGCTGAACATCTTCGCAGTGGAGCGTGAGGGGGAGAGCGAACGCTTCACTGCGCAGCTGCATAACCGGTATGTGCATCTCACTATTTGGGTCGATTGCAGTCGATTTTCAACACTCTTGAACTGAAAATTATTTTTAAGCATCTTTTTGATCGTTATCTGCATAGCAAAATTTTTTTACATCTTTGAGGTGCCATTTTCTGATCAAATTCTAGTTGATCCAGTGGACTCTGGCCACTGCTCTGTTTTACACAGTGTCTGCTCAGAGCAGTGTTTCCTAGCTCGTTCCTTGGGGACTCACAGACGTTCTGCGTTTTTGCTCCCTCCCAGCTCCCGGTAGAGCAAAAACATGGACTGTTTGTGGGTCCCCCAGGACCGGATTGCGAAACACTGGCCCTGTTCTCGTCGTTATCCCTCTTCCTGTCCCGATCTTACTGGTCGTAAGCAAACTGCCTGTTTGGTCAGAGGATGCTCTGTGTTGACTCCCCCATTCCTGCTAGGATGTTGCTGTGGCATGGCTCCCGGCTCTCGAACTGGGTGGGAATCCTGAGCCACGGCCTGCGAGTGGCCCCCGCAGAGGCTCCCGTCACTGGATACATGGTGAGCCAGCGGAGGGCCAGCTTAGATACCATCGTCAGCCATACCTGTCACCTGTCTTTGTAATACACATCAGATTTGGCAGTTGGGAGGACAGTCTATGGGTCCCCAAGGACCGGATCGGCAAACACTGATGTAGAGGATCTGTGTCTCTCTCCTCTCTGTCGTTTTCCCCTCTTTCCCTCCAGTTCGGAAAGGGTATCTACTTTGCGGACATGTCATCGAAAAGCGCCAACTACTGCTTCACCAACCAGAAGAACAATACGGGTCTCCTCCTGCTCAGTGAGGTGCGGTTCGGTGTCTGCGGTCGCATGCGTCTGCGGCCGCATGCGTCTGCACGCTCAGTCCCAGGTCTTTGCTAGGAGCCTGCGCTCTGCTAATGTAGCCATATATTAACAATACACCTAGACGAGCCGGGGCTGTAAATTAGCGTGTGGTGCCCGCTGGCTTCATTTTGTGCTTGAAAGTCAGTCGTGTTGCTCTGGCCTTTTCCGCCGGAAATGTACGTTGACGTTTGCTGTGAACAGGTGGCCCTGGGTGACAGTAACGAGCTGCTGGCGGCGGATTATGAGGCGTCCCGCCTGCCTGCGGGGAAACACAGCACCAAGGGCCTGGGTCAGACCTCCCCCGACCCGAGAAACGCCGTCACACTGTGAGTTCGTGGCCAGGCCAGTCCATTTATAACTATGAGACCCGAGCTAAAATGCTGATAAAGATTAAGACGGGGTGGTTAGTTGCTCAGTGGGCTAACCCTCTGTGCCTGTGATCAGAAGGTTGTCGGTTTGAGTCCCAGCCTCGGCAAGACGGTCACATGTCCGTGGGACCTTAAGCAAGGCCCTTATCCCCCAGCTCCTTGGGTGCCGTATGTGGCTGACGCTTCACTGTGACCCCCCCCCCAAGCTTGCACTCACCTGTGTGTGACTGTGTGTGTCTTGGGGAGAGCAGGATGGGGCAGGAGAAAAGAGGTCAGTAATGCACTGTTCTTCCTCTTTATTTAAAGGGACAGTTCACCCAAAAATCAAAAAATGTATTTTTCAAATAGCCTGTAGTCAATTTATCTAGGTTGCTCTGCTGGGAGTTGCCTAGTTTTGTAGACATATGAATATAATGAGGCTGAATGGCATTTTTTCTGTGGTGATTAAAGCATCAAAAAAATAAAATTGAAGTATTCAACAGCAATGTGTCTTAGCAGAAATCATGACCTGAACTCCACACACCAACCGTATCACTGTGCAGAAGTTCGCGCCAGAGCGCTCATGCATGAATGCAGCTTTGACCCAAATGAACAGCTTCTCCATCAACTACCAACAATAAAACATAGCAACTGTGGTGTATGTACTCGTAGTTCGGTAGAAAGAAAATAGTTCCTACATGAAACTGCTCACTACCAGATGTGCATGCATGTGTGCGTGGCTGTTTTTGTAATTATTACATTGTGAGGACAAGAATTCTTCACAATGTGATTAAAAACCTGTAACTTTTTACCTTTTTGGGACTTTTTTCTGCAACTCAGTAAAAATCTGTGAATGCAATCAAAAAAAACTAAAAATGCCTGAAGTCTTATATTTTGTCTGGTTACTTTTGGTTTAGGTTAGGGCTGGGTAGGGGTTAAGATTGTTGCACTATTTCCGATTACGATTATATACTATTTACTATATTATGATTTTGGTTTTTCCCTTTACTTGTGCAGATGGCAAATAAAGCATCATCTATTTATTTTTTAGTAGGACACTTAAAGTTGCAGTTGCTCTGTAGCGTAATCGGGGGGCCGGGGGCAGACGGGCCCGCTGGGCCCCCCTGTCCGTGTCGCACCGCCTTCTTTCCAGGCAGGAACATTTATCCCATCCATCCAGTTCCGTTCCGTCCGAATGGGGTGTTACATTTACAGTGATGGTGCGAGCGCCGTTTCACTGCCGTCTCCCTCTCTCCCCCCCCAGGGATGGCGTCACTGTGCCGATGGGCCCAACAGTGAAGACGGCGGTGGGCCAGGGCAAAGGCTACTCCCTCCTGTACAACGAGTTTATCGTGTACAACCCTGCCCAGTCACGCATGAGGTACCTGCTTAGGGTGCGCTTCAACTACCCCTCATTGTGGTGAAGATGAGGCACAGGAAGTGACATCACTCTCACACGCGTCGTCACAAGGAAAGACACTGTGGCTGTAGTTAATGTTTCATATTGTTTATTTTGTGATCAGCTTTTCCGGTCCGTGGTTCCTTTCTTGATACATTTGAGGTAACAGGAAGTTAACATTTGTTTGCAAAGATACCATCTTAATTGGCCTATGCAAAATATGATGGCCTAATGCTTACTTGCTAAATGCTGTTAACAAGTATTGGACCTGCTTTGCAAATTGTTCAGCATTAAAGCAGAGATTTCCATGCAATGTTTGACGGTCTTTGTGTGCGCACATTTCCGTGTGTTTCACTCTCTGTGCGTGCTGTGCGTGCGTGCGTGTGTGGTCTGTGTGCGTGCGTGTGTGGTCTGTGTGCGTGCATGTGTGGTCTGTGTGCGTGCGTGCATGTGTGGTCTGTGTGTATGTGCGTACGTGGTCTGTGTGCGTGTGTGGTCTGCATGCGTGGTCTGTGTGCGTGGTCTGTGTGCGTGGTCTGCGTGCGTGCGTGGTCTGCACGCATGCCTAGTTGTTAGAGCTGCCTCCAAACAGAATGAGCAGGTAGAGGAAGATGGTGATGATGTCCAGATAGAGGATGAGAGCAGCGAAGATGTACTCCTCTGGGCTTAGGCCGTATTTCTCTCTGCCCATGACCAGCTGGCAGTCCACAGCCAGGAACTGAGGAAAGGAGGAGAGCAAGGCGGATAGCTGGGTAGGCTGGACTCTGCTTTGGGCCAGAACAGTTATTCTCACGTGACGAGCCGACCCTCTACCCCAACGGCTGTCAATAGCCGAATGGTTAAATAGCGGTCGACCGCTGAGGCTCTCGATGCCGGTCTGATCGTAACTGCGGTTGATAAGCCGATATTTCACTCACCAAGGAGTACAAGAGAGCTCCCAGAGTGCCGTAGACGATCTGCAGGGCCGAGGAGTAGAAGAAGATGGAGAAGAAGCCGAACATCAGCAGAGTCATCGCCAGCACCAGCATCACTCCGTTGCACAGAGTGAAGTCCACGCGAGTCTGAAATGGCAGATTGGCTATTGTGGGTGCAGGGGTGAGGTTAGGGGAGAGCAGAACCCATTCATTTGAGTTCCAGCAGGTGGCGAGATGATTAAGGATGTTTGACCTGAATGTAAAAGTCCTGGCTATAGTACAGTTAGGTATTTGCCCTGCATAGTTAAACCAGTTTAGGGTGAAGCAGGATCCTACCTGTAGAAGCAGAGGGTACAACCTTAGAGCCACCTTAGCTGGTATGTCAGGATGTCATAGGCACACACGTACACACTAGGGGTCGTCTACAAATACCAGTTCACCAAATCATATTGTCGGACTGCGGGTGGAAACCCAAGGAATTATGGGGATAAAAGGACGCAGAGTATCTCCGTGTCGTCCTGTGCCGGCAGAAGCTGTGGAGCATACCTGGGCTGAGAAGATGACGATGCTGAAGGAGATGACTAGTGTGGATCCCATGGCAATAATCACAGCTGATGTGTTGTGGTAGGAGGCCACAGTACCGACCATGTAAGACAGGCTCAGAGTGATGACCGCCTGGGAGCACAGGAAGTGACATCACATGCATCATCGTTTCTATTTTTAGCTCATCGCCTAGAATAAGCCAGTGTCTTGCTGGGGTGAAAAAAAAGAGCGTAACCTAACACGGTGTTTCCCAGCTTGGTCCACAGGGACCCACAGATGGGAGCCGGGAGTGAGCAAAAACGTGGCCCGTCACTGGGTCCCCTAGGACTGGGTGGGGAAACGTTGACCTAGCGGGCGGTTAGCAGCATCTTATGGGCTTAAACAAGAGTGTGTTACCTACCAGCCCCAACATATTCCAGGGGTGGCTCCTGCTGAAGGAACTGCAGAGGGCCAGGCAGACAGACACCACCGCAAACACGATGTAGGAGCTCAGGTACACCCAGAGGTTATTGCGCACCCAACCCTGGACTGTTTGGGAGAAGGTGAACACGCACACTATGCTGAAGGTGACCAGCAGTTGGAGGGTCACCACGCAGAAGACCTGTGGTTGGTGAAGGGAAGAAGCTCCGGTTATTTTAACAGGCCAACCAGAGGCGGGTGATCAAGTATTACTAAACACGTGAACACAAGTGAGCACTTAACGTGACTTTCACAAGTGAGGTTAAGTACTGAAAGTATTGTAACAGCAGGATGTAGGGCGAGGAAATGCCAGAGGTTCCTCAACAATCAGTGGCGCCTCTCAACGAAACGCCGGGCTGACACACCTTCCGAATGAAAGCTCTGCGGGTGGTTTTGTCATCGAATGCGGTCGGTACAATCATAATTCTTTCTGACGGCATGCTGGTCACTGCAAGGAAATAATTTTACCCTTGTAGTTCAGCATGGATGGTTATTATTCCAAATCTTCAAGAAAATTAAGATGAAGTGCTCCTGTATTGTTACCTTCAGTCTCCGCTGGTGGGTTTTGCTCTTCAGGTTTGGGCCAGTATTGGGGGGGTGGGTCCATGATGAATCCAGGCTCTGGGGGCATCGGGGGAGGGTATGGAGTCATTGGGTAGGGTGGTGGCATGTATGGTGGGGGCTGGTTCTGGTGCACCGCATCCTGCGAGCAGGAAGTTGGGACCAGCTCCAAACCAGTATTGTCATATGCCTTAATCCCATCGACACACTCCTTGGCATCCGCCATTTTGAGCACGAAGAAGGAGCTGAGTGCAAGAGGAAATAAGTAATGATGAAAGCAGGTTATTGAGAGAGATGGAGAACAAGGAAGAGGACCTGCTAAGACAGGGTTTCCCTGCCCAGTCCCCAGGGACCCCAGGCAGTCCACGTTTCTGCCTACTGGAAGCTGGGAGTCCCTGGGAGTCCCCTGTGTGGGTCTCCAGGGAGAGCGTTGGGTAACACTGTGCTAAGGTGGCAGTTAGTTGTGGGGAAGAAGTCAGCCAACTGAACATCCTTGTGGACCTTTAAAATGATATATATCCACATATACGTTATTTTTGAAAATGTGGCTTGTGTTAGTCACATCAGTATGTAATAATAATTTATTGCAAATGTAATTGCATTTTTTTACTTATCTGGGGGAATGACTGGTTGGACTCTCTTACCTTCCTTGCACCCCTAAGAGAAAAGCCCGAGTCCCTATGGTCAGTGGTATTGCCTGTTCCACCTATTCAGTCAAAGGGCAGCTCCTATAGGCTATGATATTTTTTTTATTATTTTTTCCCGAAAGGGCAGTTTGTGTATTTTCTTTTCGGTGAAAGGGCAGACTTTTTACACCTGCTGTAATCCAAACCGCAGCGCTAACCTACTCGGAGCAGGTTAGGCGTGAAGTCTAAATAACTGTGACAGTGTACCCCATTTAAAAGTGAGTAACAATTAGTAGTGCCCAAAACTTGGAAGTCAGCCCAAAACCTTGCTAAACCAGTAAACCCACTTCATAGTACATCCTTCTGGTTAGGCATTCAGCGTGCATTACCCTGGCAATATGTCCCATTTAAAAGTGAGCTGAGAATTTGCAAGTCTCAAAAACCATTGCTAAGCTGTGAACTCGCCTTCTAGGTCACCCCTCTGATCTTCGGGCTTGTTTGTGTTTGAATGGAATGAGCCCCCATTGTATGGGGTAAAAAAATACCCTGAATTTTTATTCATTCTGTATTTACCAGCTAGCAACATAAACCCAAAACACTGGAGAAAAACACTGTTTTCAGAAAAAGTTGAATAACAGGTGCCTCCTTTTTTGTATTGTAGCTCTTTGAACCACTAGGTTTTACTCTAGTCAAACCAGTTCATTTCATACAATTAGAATTATTATTTACAGGAAAATCTGAAAATCTAAGATTTGACCTTAGACCCACATTTTCAAATCTATTACTCATATTTATAAAACCAGCATAATACTTTGAACATCACGCATTTTGAGTCTTTCTTTAGCATCTGTACAGAAATACTTCAAACAGCTCAGTCATGTCGTCCTGCTGTTTCAGTTTGTGGAACTTGATCATCGTCACCTTAATTTTACAGGTAATTAAAGAAACGGTGACTCACCGCTCTCACTCGACGCTCCAGTCACACTCTCAGAAGCGTGAGCTCTGTCATCCGAGGTAATTGTTCCTGTTCACAGTTAGAGAAAGATCACACTTTGATTGACCAACAGAGGGGTGTCAGTTCAAGCTCTGGGTTGTTTCTGGGAAGCCTCAATGTTTCTTAACATATGCAGCTATATGTGAAGGATATGATGTCGCAATAAAGGCAATTTGGAGTTTTATTCCTCCCCCATGCAAGGATAAATTCATAGGTGAATGTAAAACTTCTTCTGGTCCTTAAAAATGAAGTGTTATTTCTCATAAAGATGAGCATTCATTAAATTTTAAAATGATATCAAAGGAAAGTATGCTGAAAATGGTCCTGTGGCGATCTTGGCTGGTTACATAAAAAAAAAAACATGTAAAAATAATAATATAGTGGCAACATAAAAGTCTGAAAGAAGTACAAACTAACCCAACTTGAACAACATGCTTGCAAAAAAGCAAGCTTCATGCTCGAATAAATATTATATGCTATGATGTGCACAAAGAAGTAGTTAATAAATGAGTTCAGGAAGTGAAATTTTGCTATAAATCAACATACAAAATGAAAATATTACAATAGATGCAAAGATATAATCCCCAAAGCCAACAAGACTAATTCCAAAAGTACAACAAAAGCATTTCTACAGTATATCCCATTTGTAGCTATATCCACATATTCTACTATTATGCTACAAAGTTGCCCTGACCATAGATATTTAGTGAAAGAATTTCCTGCCGTCTGGCTAACATAAAGTCCAGTGTTGCACGTTGTAGCAGTTTCTTTTGTCTCACACTAAATTTTTAAACTGTTGCAAGTGAAAGTGCAACTGAAGAGACTGTGGTTGACACATGGGGTATGAGGAAATGGGTAAATGAGCTGCAGGCGATGTTTCCCATCGCAGTCACAAAAGGTGATTGTGAGCGACGTTCGCTCTGAATCAGTGGTTTGGTCTCAGGGCTCACATTTTCCCTCTGGTCATTAAATCACAATCCAAAATTTTTAATTTTTGAGCCACACACATATAATCCACATAATTTACTGAACGGGAGGTAAAATTTGCTAACAGGGGAGGGGGAAAGTTGGAAAGTCTAACATTAGAAAAGGTGGTGTAAACGTTTTGTTTTTTTTCCATCACACGTGCCCCACAACCCACTGACAATTTTCCCACGGCACAGTTTTGGGTCACAGCCCACCGGATGTAACCATGGAATCGCTTTATCTTTTATTGGTGTTTTCGTCACCCCACCTCAGCGTGTTGGGAGCCTCATTGCACCAAACAAGCACAACTTTCCGTAAGATATTTTAAGATTTTTTTTTTCCCCAGATGAATTCATGATTTACCTCCCTTCTCCATTCAGGACTGCAGCTGAGCTACAATGAAAATTTTAAAAGCAAATCATTGGCTGACTGTTTCATATGTAAAATATGGCTGACGAATAAAACATGATCCATATTAATATCCAGCCAAGCGCTCAAACATTCAGGCTTGATGCATCGACCCTCAGGCACTCAGCAGTTTGGTAAGAGTTCAGGTGATAAAGCAGAACAAGGCTACTTGACTGTTTTTCTCAGTGGTCCAAATTACATGCATCGGTGACACAAAACCCACGTCTTATCTTCTTAGCCAGAAGTAAATATCATGGAACCCTATTGATATTTCTCCCTCAGTAGACTTTGCCAACTGGATTTGGCAACTGAGATCTATCCGGGGCTTGAATTACGCAGTGGCATTTGGGGGAGGGGGCAAAGATTCTGGTGTGTGCCGTACCTTCCCAATTCACATGCACGTGCATGCCTTCAAGTGCGCAGCAGCACAGTCAATAACAGGGTAATTGTCAGCGTCAGCACCCATCCTACCCTGCCCTTCGTGTTCCCTTCCTGTTTGGCCAGTAGGTGGTGCTGGCCATCCTGTCCTCTCTCTTCTTACTTGCGCTTCAGCCAGAGTGTGGCTCGGATTGGGAACCTGTGACTTGCAGGTTCAAAGCTGGCTAGGAGCAAAGCCTCATCTGTTTTGTTTGGTGGTTTTTGGTTTCCCTGGTGTTTTTGTATTGCAGTTGGTTCCTTGTCTTTTGCTCCTTGTCCTTGTTTACTCAGTTTACCTTGTTTGACTTATACCTTTATTGTTTGTTAGTTTGCCATAGTCTCCAGTGCTGTTTAATTGTAATATTCCACACCTGTTCCTTGCTTGCCGTGAGCCCTTGTGATTGGTTAATTGGTTATGATTCTCACCTGTTCTGCATTGTGTGTCGTTAGCTATATATTTAAGTAATTGTTCTGCTTTTGTTCTTCCCTGGGTCATTGAATTTGTAGGCAGTTGTAGTTAGTTCCTGTGTTTGTCACTTTGTTGTGGTACTCAGTCCTGTTCCCTGTGTTGCTAAGTTCCCCAATGTATTTGTTGTATGATTTCTTGTTAGATTCTTATCTCTCCTGTTTTCTTTTGACCCCTTGCGGTCCTTTTATTTTGTGCCTTCCTCATTGTGTTCTATTTTGTTAACAAACCCTTTTTGTCTCCGAGCCGCAAGTAGGTCATCACCTTCTTTTCTCTGCCTGCACCACGCCCCGCCCCCGTGACACAAAACGAAACCAGAAGAGAGTTCAAGCAGGGCAAACTATTAAAGGGAGACATGCTACGAGAAACACGGCAGAACAGAAACCCATTAATTACAACTAAAGAGAGGAGGCTGGTCTCTGGTTCTGGGAAACAGAACCACACCCAGTCAATGATGAGGAGTATCGGTGGCTATGTAAATCTAACTAAGTGCAAGGCCACCATGCATGGATGGACACCGCAGCAATAGACACAGAATTGTGTTGGAGACAGATGTTCGGAAAATGGAATGTAATGAGCGAATAAACATACAGCACTGAGATATTTATACTATTATTTTTATTTCAGGAACCTTAATGTACAAGAAAAACAACAAAATATAACCTATAACACAAAAGTGGACAGAAATCCTCGGGGGAGGATTTCAAGGGGGCTTATGTCCCTTTCAGGTGAACCCAGCTCCCCTTTGCCCCCCCCCCCCCCCCCTCCTGTAATGTGAACCACAGATCTACGATCGCGAGGCCCAGATTAATTTTCGGTTTGTATGCCAACCAGGGTCTGGAAATTGAGTGCCTGGTGCAGACAATGTGGGCAGGTTTATTTAAGTCCAGGACACATGACCTCCCATTGAGCAGCACGAACATGAACATGTTGGTTGGAGGAGAAAAGCAGCAGATATGGTTGTGCAAAGATTTATTTTTCACAGACTAGGCGGCCAACTATGGTCGGCTGGCTGGAGTGAGATTTTCAATTCGAGATGTGTCTGCACACA
Source organism: Paramormyrops kingsleyae (assembly GCF_048594095.1). Lineage (NCBI taxonomy): Eukaryota > Metazoa > Chordata > Actinopteri > Osteoglossiformes > Mormyridae > Paramormyrops > Paramormyrops kingsleyae. The sequence goes on along the minus strand of NC_132800.1, from coordinate 30,879,177 downwards.
CATGCACACGCATTTACATGTATGTCACAGTTTTATTACCTTGTAAAAAGTCTGTAGGGTTTGCAAAGTACCCCAACGCTTTTGGTGTAGCTAATTTTAGGTTTATAATGGAATAATATAGATTTGCTATAAGATTTCTTGCCTGAGCGTTTGAGCCTGAAAGTCACGCCAGACGTGTGAGAGCTGGCAGCTTTGGACTACGGCTGATGTTAGTGTGAGGATGCCAGAAGTAATGTGAGGGAGTACCCCACAAATGTCTTCCCTAATGAAGTATGGTAGAGAAATACCTTTGTAATCCATCCTCTGAAGCCGATTGTCCTGTTCAGGGTCACGGGGGGGGGGGGGGGGCTACAAGCATAAGGCAGGGAAGCATCCAGGACAGGGTGCCAACCCATCACAGGGCACAGTATCACACGGGCACCTATGGGTAATGTGGGAGCTCCTGTTAACCTCAGCATGTTTTTGGATTGGGAGGGGGAATCAGAGTACCTGGAGGAAACGTGCAAACTCCACACAGGGCACTCTGATGAAGGCTAGAAGCCAAGTCCCAAAGGCGTGACACAGCAGTGCAAACCACCGCGCCACACTGTCGTGATCGTATTGTGTAAACGTGTAAATTAACACGCCATTACAAGTGATTTTAAAAAGGGCTTAATATCACTTTTCCTTAAGGCCAGGATATCGGACCATCTATGTTTGCATTACACTCAGTCCACTTACACTTTAGAGGCCCTCATTCCCCCGCCCCCCAATTTACGCAGCCAGACATCTCACTGGAATCATTCTGCTGACAGTTACTGAATCAGGTTCTACAGCCTTGCCTGTAGCACTATAAGTACTGTCATTAAACTGAGCTACTTCACAGTACATGATGATTCCGCCCACCACGCCTCCTCAGAAATCCGATTAGCCCCCTGGGTGCCCGCCCATCATCATTGGCTCTTGAGATGTCAACCATAGAACGCTGACTACAGTTTTCCCAAATGCACATATGTGATGTAACTACCATTTTAGTCCCAGAATGCCATTAATACACAGAAATAATAGCCGTGGTTACTTAGTGATTTAAGAAAATATGGTGTTTTTTATTTTGTGTGCATAATAGAATGAAAATACAGCCTTCTTTTTGACTCTTCAAATGCCCCACCCATTTCAGTGCCCTTCCCCTGACAGGAATCTAGTGCCACTGGTAAAACCAAATTGCTTTCCATTACAGATCACACCAGTGTTTCACAGCAGATCAGGAATGTATCTACCTAGCAAAATAAGGTGTTTGAACCTAAACACACAACTGCTCACACACTTAATTCCTCTTCATCTTTACAATCGTCTTTGTCACCTATTAGGTTTCAGAGCTTTTATTCTTGTTTACTTATTTTAAAAAGGCTGTTTAAAACTCAGACTCGCACCAAATGGGGATCCAATGAGACTCTTTTGAGCAACGGTGTAGGGAGGGTTTCAACATTGGGGGAGACAAAATCGACCCCCAACCCCCCAAATATGCACATTGCTCCCTCAATATTGGTAGGGACACGTCCTCACTATCCATACCAAAATCTACACCCTTGGTTTTGAGTTTGATTTCCACACCCAGAGTCAGGTCTTATCACACTAAAACATTAAACATTAAAAACATTTGAAAAAATCAATTGATTTCAAAAAATGCAATGTGGCACCCAACAGAAATGCAACTATGCACACAAAGACGTTACCATTCAGAATAAATTACACATAAATATGTGTGTAACAAATACATACATACATACATATACGTGCAGATGTACTGGGGATGGACAAAATAATCAATAGCTAACCATGGGTGTGCTTAGGTCCGATCACTATAGTCCTTAGTATTTTAAGTATAGTCCCGAGTATTTTAAGTATAGCCCCAAGTACTTTAGCCCCGATGCCAATCTTTCTTGAAAAAAGAAATGTCAATCCTCAGGTAAACTTGATTTAACCCCTGATCTTTTCAATAGCTAGAGACTCGCCTGCACCAAACACCGAGTTCTTATCCAGACTTTGTCCTGGTGTTCATGAAGCCACGACTGAATTAGTCTAGCAGTGTGTATGGGGTGTGATATACTCTTGGAGTATGGATCCATCACTTGGGAATAGTGTCGACAGCATAGATTTCACCTGGTCCTGTAAAACAGCCTTCATATTCCTTGGTTATTATGCAATCTTACAGCAATTGTTGGACCTAATGACGCCCAGAAAATGGGGACCTTTAACATAACGCTTCCTCGACCATGTTTGAGATGGCGATGGGCCTTCTCCAAACGTGACCCTGTCCAGTAGGGTGAAGTAATGCATATGCTATAGCCTAGGTCCCCGTCAAACATCAAGACCTTGGCCCGCCTCAGGAAACTTGGGGCCGTTAGCTAAATGATGTCACCCTGGGGCCCCCAGATAAGTTAATCCACCATATTTCAGTATTCCATTGTTCAGGGGTCCATGTTTCTGCTCATTACACCTGGGGGTGTTCCACAAAGCAGAATTTCTCAGTTAGGTGAGTTAAGTTAGAAGTAATGATCGTCAAGTAAGAGTTTAGGTAAGGAGCATTCCTATTGGATAATCATAAGGGTTTAGGTAAGGAGCATTCCTATTGGATAATCATGACTTCTATCTGCCTGTATGTTGAGACTGGGTCATGCTGACTCATATCTGTGACTATTTTTGGGGCCACACTTTTGTAGTGTTTTGTGCTACAACTACCCTGTTAAGTGTCCATCTCTCCCTGTTACAGTAGCTTGCCTGGCCATGGTTGGTATATGCTTGTCATCATTTTTGAGACATTTTAAAAAAAAAATTGCTAATTTTTGACTGCTGCACCTGTAATTCTGCTGCAGACTATTAATTTTCTTTGCGTGCTGCTTGTTGCCTTATATTGCTTTGAAAACTCAGGCATCAAAGTTTTAATTGTCAGACCCCTTTCACAGCTGACAGATGCTGCTAATAGGCACTGAACCTATGATGACCTACTGTTATGTAAATGGGATTTATTTAAAGATTAAAAATCCTCTTTCATGGTGTTTCCATTGGTTTGTCCACCTGCTGTATCTGGTGATAAAACCATAGAACGGCAACATTATCTCTCTCCAGGCTGTTGATTTTTGTCACCCCCTGGTGGACATAAACTGCATAAACGTGCATATTACAGGGGTATAAATCGTTGCTCCCGAAGGGATTCATTTCCGATTATTAATGAAAGAACTCGATGCATCGGAAACGTGTCCGGGATGACATGGATTATCTGGTCACCCTAGTCTAGCCGCAGCATGTGAACGCGAGGGCGTTTGTTTTATGTTTATTTTCCCACCAAAATTGATTCTCCTTTACAGGCAGATGGATTGAATCACAACCTTAATATCCGATTCACCATAATGGGTCGACAGATTCTCACACCCCTAGTACATATGCATTCGGGTTAATGCTTGTGAGAGGAGCGACGGCGTAAAATAAAAAAAAGATCGCAAGCACTGTTTGTGTGAGCAGGATCTGCATCGCATGGGCAGAAACCACCGTTACCAGCCTCGGGCTAAATCTTGTTCTTCTCCGTGTTGATGCTGGCACTGGTGGAGGACGAGTCAGCCTCCTTCTCTTCCAAAGCCAGATCTCGGGGCTCCCGACTAGCCTTCCGATTCCTCCTGCTTTCGGAGTCCAGTGCCGTGCCCTCGAAGAGCTTCGCCATGAAGGACAGTCCATTTTTATGGATGTAGGACTTGCCGGCGAAGGTGTAGAGCACGGGGTTGGCGGAGCTGCTGACGAAGGCCAGCGAGGCGGTAATGAAACGACAGCTCTGGGCGGTGTCTTTAAAACTGTGTGTTTACAGTTGAGGCAAAAGAGCGGCTATTAGAACTCTGTTATATACTTAACAAGCGTGCTGTTAATCTCAAAGTCACTCAGAGAGGCCTAGCCATCTATGGGTGACATCATCATTAAAACAAATTAAAACCATCACAAAAAAACAGTAGAGGTAGTGCTCTTTTTACTTTGTACTCATACCTGCTTTTTGGCCAAAACACTTCAATTACAACCTGTAGGGGAAGAAAATGACAATTGCTCAATATGGATAAATGTCAGGCAGAAGTCACTGTGGTTTAGCTTAGTGAAAAAGCAACAAACCAAATTCTCACAAAGGAGAAATTAGATATTTAAACTGGACAACATATGACTTGGAACTGGTAGCATCGCATGCCCTGTCACTGGTGGTCCTTGGAGAACAAATGTCACTGATCATTGGTCTCTGAATTAAATAGGTTAGTCAGGGTTAGGGCTGCAGTACGGCCAACCTGAAGCACGCATGGACATCTTCAGCACTTTTTTTAATGATTCAGTTGCAGAACTCCAGCAAGGAATTAAACCAGTTGGCATTTTCATTACAAGCTGCTTTCTGTCAATGACATGAATTAATGTGTCGAATGAGCCAGAATTGGAATCTCAGTTCTAGACACTGAATCTCAAAAGCACAACTAAAACGTCTCTGTTCAGAGATGTTGCACCTTGGTTGGTATGTCGTTGGTTATTCGTTTAAATGAAGGTCTTTTTAGCATGTCTGCATGTTTGCTGATTCAAACTGAATTAAAAGCGTGTTGCATTAAGGCTGATTTTTACTTCTCCATGGAATCTTTGTCGCCAGTATGGCATCGCTGATGCCACAGCCTGTCACACATATCTCCAGAAATGTAACTACACCTCGCGGTGACACAGATTCTGCCATATGTATGAATGCTAGCAATCAATAAGCCTTTATAGTTAAGATCAGCAAACCTCCCTCCACCAGATGGCAGTATAACTATCTGTGCTATTCTCCTCCAGGGCTTCCTCCCCACCCCATACCACATTATTCTTTTAAAATGGAAAGCAAATGCCCCTGTATATGGAATGAATTAGTTGTATTTCAAAATGTTTCCTATTTTCCCTGTTTCCCCACATTCAGACTTGGGGGTGGGTATTATGGGGCAGGGAGCTGTGTAATTGGCTGATGAGACCATGTGATCAGCCATGTGACCCTCTGTGGGGACTGAACTCGGAAACCCAGAAATCCTGCCAACAATGTCGCAGATGTCTGCAGACATATTCATTCATTTTCATGCAAACTATCATACATGTGCCTGTGCTTGCAGGTAGGTTTCATGTGGTCATTGGGAGGACAGTGATCTTCATTTTTACCTCTTCATGTGCTTCCACCATACTCTTAATTACCCAATCTACACACAAACACACTGAAACGCCAATGCATACCTGAAGCACGTTTAAAATGTGGTAGGGCAGCCAGAAGAGGCAAAAGGTCACCACGATGATCAGGATGAGATTCTCACTCCGGATCCTTCTACGGAACTTGGTCTGCCTCAGCCGACGCAGGATGCACACATAGCTGGCCAATATGATGGTGTAGGGGATCACGAAGCCCACCACTGTTTCGAACAAGTAGTGGAAAATCAGCTGCAGGAGACAAAGGACGGTTAAAGCAGAACTGGGCAGAGGGTCCCCGCCGGCACCCCCTAGCCTTCGCTTTGACACTCACATGCCAGCTTTTCGGGTGTATAGGGATACACTCCTCACGTGTGCTCTCGTTTGTGTCGTTGACCTGCGCCTTCCCTCTGAAAACATAGCCAGGTACCGCCATCACGAGCACCAGGATCCAAAACCCTAGCAGCAGGCGTCGTATGATCCTCTTGCTGGTGAAGGCACTCTCGCGGTGGGGCCAGACCACGGCCATCAGCCGGTGCAGGCTCATCAGCATGATCAGCATGATGGAGGCGTACATGTTGGCGTTGCACAAGTAGAAGAGCAGCTGGCAGCCGGCGTTCCAGAACACCCAGTTGCGCTTGGCCAGGTAGACGATGAAGATGATGGTGAGAGCCATCAGGAAGCCGTCGGCGAATGCCATGTTGAGGATGAGCATGGTGGTGATGGAGTGCTTTCTGGTCCGGGCCAGGATGCTCCAGATGATGAAGGCGTTGCCGGGGACACCGATGAGGAAAGTCAAGCTGAGGATCAGCGCACCCACTGCAGTGGTGACGCGGTTCCTCGTCGTGTTCTCATTGGCTCTGAGGGTCTCATTAACCGTGGTAGAGATAAAGGAATCGAAGACGGTAGTGGTGTCAATTCTGGCCATCACTGTGGTATGAAATAATAGCAAGATAAGTCCATCTATCAGTAGATAAATCGATATTCTTTAAGGAAGAAGGCTCAACTCATCCTTGATGTTTACATATTTTTTTGGACGATAAGGGTTTTTTTTCTCTGGCTGGCCCGTACATTAATAGTTCAAATACAGGATTACCCACAAGTACAGACACATAACCCGAACCAAATCCAAAGCTACAGCGTAACAGAGAATGTTTTTTTTCATTACATTACATTGTGCCACATAAATACATTCTGTGCGCCTGTGTCAGTGTCCATAGAGGCCCTAAGGAATTATCAGTAAATAAATGCATTTCCTTCTCCATATGCACTGACGCGCCAAAGCATTATGACCACCCCCATGCGAAGCGAAAAATGCTGACTTTCCAGTTAAAATGATGCCTTTCAAGGTGTGGGATATATATGACGGCAGGCGGACATTCTGTACTAGTAACGGACATCTTAAACGCAGCAAAAATTGGCAGGGGCAGCTAAAAATGGAAACACATTTTTGTTACATTTTTGCGTATTAGCGAAACTTGAGATCAAACCGATGATATAACTGTTTTCGAGGTCCTCATTTGAATTTTACATCATCTGATGCCCACCTGTACCAGATATTCTCGCTTGAGGTAACACATTGTCTCTTTGATACAGAAGTTACTCAAAAAGGAGGCGAAGAAATTAGGGCAGCAGCTGACATCAGTCACTGGTTAACTGACAGGAAGCGCTAAAAAGTTCACAACCCAGAATACTTTCTGAGGAAACCTCTTAACTGATTATGTTCTTTGTAAGAATCTTCAGATTTTTCTCATAGGAAAAGCTGACGGGCTTAAGCCCCAATATGATCATCTGAAAAATACTTTCACTTGTAAAAACAACATCATTATCTGGCTGACATCCAGTTCAGTATGACTGTACTTCACACTGCCACCCTATCCTGACATTTTGAGATCCGTATCCATATACAATCACAGGAAGCAGGAAAAAAATCTCCTAATATAGTGATGCGTTGAAAATGTGTATGAATTCAAGACTGCTGACATACCCAAAGAAAATGTATATGACGTCATTTTGCAAGCACTGGCAAAGTGAAGACGTTACATGCTAAAACATGCAGAGTGGAAACAGCATCGTACCATTGTGCCTGTGATCCCTAATTGTGAAATCTCCTTGTCAAAAATTGCCTTTCTGGGGAAGAGATGACCCCCATCTCCTGTCTTTGTGGATTGCTACACGTGTTACAGCGGATGTGGTGCTTCCCATACAAGAGAACGACTGGCCATTTACTGGTATCATACTTCGATAACATTGACAGTTTAGTAGTGGTGTGTCATGGAAAATCCACAATGCCAGTCTATCAAGACCTCAAATATTAAAATATCAAAAAGGAAACAAAGTTCTCTAGTAGCCAGAAGTGTGGAAACACTACCAATGTTTAGAGATTGCAGTACTTTATTCAGCTGTTGCTCCAGTTACTTATTTAATCGTCCAGTGTTTGATATTTGTAACATTCTTTGATTGTTTATAAACATTATCGCTGATATTCGTGCAGTGATCTATAAAACTTAACACCAAAAATGCTAAGTGTTTCCACAATTTTTTGCCACTAGTGTTGGTGTAACAATAAATATGGACAAACAGAAGACAATAATTAATAAAATACTGTGATGCAATGTTTCTGTTATCTCCTTTCGGCAATCAGTGATAGCGGGAAAAAAAAAAAACAGTGATAGCGGAAAAGATCATTTTACATCTTGACATCACCAAGGCTTCGGTTTATTTTAGATGTTAGAACCAGACCCACGAAAAACGCATACCGAAATAATTAGTTGCCATGAGCCCCGTAGTTTTGCTGTAGAATGGGGCAGACAGGTCCGAGAAGAGCGGGACGCATCTACAGACTCAGAAAGGAGGGTAAGGGGAGGCAAAGGAGTGAGGGAACCGAAAAAGACGGAGAGAAGAAGCAATACTATGTGGACTCACCGCTGCTCTGGGGATAAGGACTGCCTGCCTTTGAAGAGACTCGATCAGCTAAGACACGGAATGGCGAGCGTCGGAAAGGGAGATCTTCTGATAAGTGATGCCAGCCGCATATGAGGTTCGGGAAGGCTGACGAATAAGGATGGGAACAGGTGGGCAATGGAGAACCGCTCTACCGAAATACGGGAGGTCGGAGAATATACTGTTTTCTTCACTGTAGTTTCTCGCTTAGGAGTCTTCCTGTCAGTGACCTAATCTTCTTTAGTGAGTGCTCTCCTAGAACCTCGGGCGCCAGCGTGCATGATACAGCATGCTGGAGCAGGAGAGAGGGGTGTGTCTCTGACGCCACCCTCTCCTATGCTCTCTCTCTCTCTCTCTCTTATTGCATGTCCATGTATCATCAGTAAAGTGACTAAAGTATATGTAAAAAATATATAGGGGAAGTGTACACATCTCCCGAATCATAACAAACACGGATGTTATTCAAGAACTCAGTATTCTGCCGCTCTCTGACCCTCTGGAATGTTAATTATCTCCAGGACATTACAAAAAGAAGAAAACAAGAAAAAAAGTGAAGGAATCGTGAAATTAAGTTCTTCCCGTAGAAATCTGATCATCGCTTCGTCATCAAACGCTACTGACGTATACAAACACGTGAGGCAAATACATCCATCAAAAGCAGTTCTGTGCTTGAATTAAAGATTAAGACTCAGCGATGACTCCTCATTCCTGTAATTTAATTCTTACTGTGTACACATCTTGCTTTGTTTGAGTTTTCTTCAACTTATATTCTTGAAAAACTTTATTTGCTATGTGTCTCGTGAAGTTCAGGTCAACACCTTGTCGAATACTGACGGTCATTTTGATCAAAATACATTTTTTAACTTAAAAACGTAGCCTACATATTTCTGTTTTCCCCCTCAGTCAAAACGTCTTGCCACGGACACAGAACAATCTTGCAGCGGAAACGTTAGTCCGTGTACGGACAGGCTCACGATCCCTGCGGATGGGACACGTTCATGCAGAGTATGCCGCCTGAATTATGCAGAGCATTATACGGGCTTACAGGCTTGTGAAATATAGGTTGTCATAAGAATGAAAAATACTTTCCTCCGATTTTTTCCCCCTGTGTCTAACTTGGAAAAGTGGCCATGATCATACAGAAGGAACATGTTCACGAATATTGTTCACGAATATTGTTCACACATTGAATTTGAGTTTTGAGTATGTTTAAATTCTAATAAATATTACAAACAGCTACTTAATTGACTTCATTACAGTAGTTAAATTGTCTTCAAGCTACAGTATAAACAGACATTAATGTACTAAAACTGACATTTTCTGAAAATTAATCTTACTGGATACATTATGGGAAAATCCCAATAAAACTAGAAATACTACATGGTATTTTCTAATTTTGCACTGTGAGCACTGTTGCCTGACACCGCTAGGAAGGGGGTTCGAGTCTCTGCCGTGGCTCTATGCGTGTGGAGTTTGCATGTTCGCCCCGTGTCGCTGTGGGGTTTCCTCCAGGTACTCCGATTCCACCCCCACAGTCTAAAAACATTCTGAGGCTAACTGGAGTTACCAAATTGCCTATAGGTGTACATGTGTGAGTGAATGGTGTGTGAGTGTGCCCTGCGATGGGCTGGCCCCCCGTCCTGGGTTGTTCCCACTTTGTGCCCATAACCTCCGGAACAGGATCTAGACACCCCCCCTCCTCCCCATACTTTGAATGGGACAAGCGGTTACAGGAAACTGATGGGTGGATTTTCAATGGATTTTAATCATTGAAGGATACTGGATCATGAAAACTCGCGCAATTGTCGGAAATGACAAACTCGCGAGTTACACACATTGACCATAAGGTGGCGATCCAGAGCTGTAACGTCAAGGGTTCCTCCTTAAATCTGTGAAGATAGATGAAAAGAGGACAATCGATGCGAGAGACGCAAGTGAATCACGTGAAGAGTCGAAAAACAGGCAGCAGAATGTGTTTGTCATAGCTGGAAGATGTAAAGTAAACAGTGTGTCAAGCATACAAACCCAATGGTGCATCAATAGAGAAATATTTTTATAAAAACAGCATTTCTTACATTTTTTTTTTAATTTAACGATATCTATACACTCACCTAAAGGATTATTAGGAACACCATACTAATACGGTGTTTGACCCCCTTTCGCCTTCAGAACTGCCTTAATTCTACGTGGCATTGATTCAACAAGGTGCTGAAAGCATTCTTTAGAAATGTTGGCCCATATTGATAGGATAGCATCTTGCAGTTGATGGAGATTTGTGGGATGCAAATCCAGGGCACGAAGCTCCCGTTCCACCACATCCCAAAGATGCTCTATTGGGTTGAGATCTGGTGACTGTGGGGGCCATTTTAGTACAGTGAACTCATTGTCATGTTCAAGAAACCAATTTGAAATGATTCGAGCTTTGTGACATGGTGCATTATCCTGCTGGAAGTAGCCATCAGAGGATGGATACATGGTGGTCATAAAGGGATGGACATGGTCAGAAACAATGCTCAGGTAGGCCATGGATTTTAAACGATGCCCAATTGGCACTAAGGGGCCTAAAGTGTGCCAAGAAAACATCCCCCACACCATTACACCACCACCAGCAGCCTGCACAGTGGTAACAAGGCATGATGGATCCATGTTCTCATTCTGTTTACGCCAAATTCTGACTCTACCATTTGAATGTCTCAACAGAAATCGAGACTCATCAGACCAGGCAACATTTTTACAATCTTCAACTGTCCAATTTTGGTGAGCTCGTGCAAATTGTAGCCTCTTTTTCCTATTTGTAGTGGAGATGAGTGGTACCCGGTGGGATCTTCTGCTGTTGTAGCCCATCCGCCTCAAGGTTGTGCGTGTTGTGGCTTCACAAATGCTTTGCTGCATACCTTGGTTGTAACGAGTGGTTATTTCAGTCAAAGTTGCCCTTCTGTCAGCTTGAATCAGTCGGCCCATTCTCCTCTGACCTCTAGCATCAACAAGGCATTTTCGCCCACAGGACTGCCGCATACTGGATGTTTTTCCCTTTGCACACCATTCTTTGTAAACCCTAGAAATGGTTGTGCGTGAAAATCCCAGTAACTGAGCAGATTGTGAAATACTCAGACCGGCCCGTCTGGCACCAACAACCATGCCACACTAAAAATTGCTTAAATCACCTTTCTTTCCCATTCTGACATTCAGTTTGGAGTTCAGGAGATTGTCTTGACCAGGACCACACCCCTAAATGCATTGAAGCAACTGCCATGTGATTGGTTGATTAGATAATTGCATTAATGAGAAATTGAACAGGTGTTCCTTTATTTTCTATAAACATAGTGACGATATTTACAGAGCTGGGAAATATCCTGAGGCCCCTCTGCTATGTTACTATAACAACTCTCACGGTTCTGACATTTACATGTTTAGATAATTAGCCATGTGGAAGGGACGGTTTAACACTTTACCATTACGATGCCCTGAGCAGTCTTCTGGGTCTTCAGTACAATAATCATTCAATCACAATATTTTACAGTAATAATTTTGTGGCAGTTGTGAATACTGTGTATACTGGTAATTATGTCTCAGTTTTACGACGACCCATTGCATTGTGGAAAGAAAGTGTTTTCCTCAACCATGTGGACCCACTTTGAGGAAGGTCCATTGTTAATTTTGTATGTTTCTAATTAAACTCAGTGGTGTCACAGACTGTAGCACTTGGATCTCACCAGAAAGATATCACCTCTGACCTCTGTGGAGAGTGTGTGGCAGCCAGACCTCAAGTCCACTCAAACGTACCCACCTCTCCTACAGACAGCACTGTGGTGAGCATTCTAGTGCAAGCCGGCACGAGGGCATGTAAGGGACAGGACTGGGTGCAGGAGTGAGACAGAGGATGGAGTCTGAGAGGCTGACTGAGAGGCTGACTGAGTGCGAAAGTAGGAGTGGGTAAGCAAAGAGCGGGACGGAGCCGGGGGCTTGTATTTATCAGCATTTTTGTCTATGGTCTTGGGCACAGTGTAGTCTTAAGTCTATACCAGATAATAAGAACCAGATATTTTCAGGAGCAATGATGGAGGGCAGGGAGGAAGGGGGAGGAAGGAGGTGGTGGGGGGGTGTACAGGGGGGCGGGATCTCGCGGAAAGAACAGAAGGGCAGTAAAACTACCTCAGAGTCCACAGGAAGCAGACAGCGTCATGTCTGGGGGGCAGCTGCAAATTCGCTGCAGTGGAGGTCTTTTGGAACAGAAGCAACACTGACACCGAATAACAGAGTTAACGAACTGATTTAGGGTTGCACATGAGGGAAAAGATCCTTAGTAAGGGTATCGGTAGGTGGGATTTAGTACTAACCAGGGGAGAAAGCCATCTTGCTTTAAGAGATATTAGTGAAAGTACTTCGCTGGCATGTCGTTTTGCAATAAATCATGAATAAGCGTTCGTGCTGAGAATTTTAACGGCGATTATTTTGTTCGTGGTGTTTTGGTGCAAGAAGTTATTGTCTTCTGAGATTAAAAAAGCAAAATAGAAGGTACACAATGTTAGGCAAAAGTAGTTAGAGCGTTTTAAAATACCGTTAAGAAAGACAGAGAGCTTTTTCACTGGCCAATCAGGAGTCGGGAAGCGCAAACGGCTCGTGGGAAGGGGGACTGGGGATCTCTGCCGCGTGAGTGACAGCCACGCCGCCCTGTCATGGAAGAGTAACTGTTTGGGAAAACCCGCCCAAAGGCAATTAAGGGCAAAAGACGAAACAAATTTAGGAAAACTTTTTTTTTCCAACAAGGAAAAAAGAGGGATGGACAGAGGTGGGGATAGGGGAGTTTTAGAAATCATAGAAAGCTGAATTGTGACGCTCCGATCCGATGTTAGACAACACACTTTTACGCTTTGAATTTGCCAAATTACTAACTTGGGAAAATTTATTACGGATGATTTTTTTTAATCTAATGGGATCTGTTTCTTCTCTCTTATCCACGACCTGCATCTAAAGTATCGGTGTCACTGGTCAACAGACAGACAAGTAAGGCATAGTAATTTAGGAAAAAGTTACGTAAAGTTTCTTGTTGCGTGCGTTGGGTATAAGCCTCTGCATGCCTTCCAAAGGATATGCGCAAATTTGGCATGGATTAAGGAAGGCATTTCGGCATCCAGAATTATTGGACTTTATTATTAGATATCCGTAGGCAATCTGGAGCAAAGTGGTCTAAGGGAGGAGTTGGAGATCGCGCAACAGCAGTGGAAGAAGTTGGAGTTAGAGCTGTCTGCGAGTCCGAGTGCTCCTCTCCATCATTTTCGCTTCCCGGATCTTCTCCGGTTCTCTTTGGGATGGGGGCCGCGCCGGGCTGGGAGGAGGGGGAATTCGAGTTCAAGTTGGTGTTTGAGGAAGACCCGATGCCCCAGGCACGGGGAGAGTCTGAGCACCGATCCGCAGACAGAGAACACTGCCCCGGAGAGAGGACAGACCTGGAACCGACCAACACAGCCGGTCAGTACATTCCATGAGAGTCTTACTTGTGCCTGTTTTATTTTGCGCAAGTGAAGCCCGAGCGTATTTGCAGCGGTCTGCTTCTGCGTGACGTGCCGCTGCTGCGTGCGGTGTTTGTCTTTGCGGCGGATGTTGTGTCCCCCAGCGCTGCGTGCCGCGCGCGGGGATGTGTGGCGCATATGCGCGCGGCGTGGCGCGCTCCCTGCAGTCCGTCTCGTGCGTTCCGGGGATCGCCTCGCGGACCTCAATGTGTTTTTAATCAGCTGTGCGTGTGAGTGCAGCTAACAGCTGCCATCTGGACTGAACTTCCAGCACTGTTTACTGAACACACACATACACACCTACCTCCTCCCCCCTCCCTTTACTTTTCCTTGCCATGTTTCTCTCTTTTAATCTGCCGGTCGCCGCTTTAAATCACAGCTGTCTTCACCACTGTTACACATGTCGCTGTAAACTGTCCTTTGCATTCTGGTAATACTTAACAAAAGAAAAATAACTTTTCAATAGGGGGGGGGGCTCACTTTAAAAGCTGTATTCCAGTTACCCAGCCTGTAATATTTCAGCAGTATCATAACCAAAACTTCACCTTTATTGTCTTCTAGGATCAAGCCTAGCATCTTGCTCTATACCTGGTCCTCCTTCCTGTCCATCCCAGCCTTGATTACCGCCTTGGCTCAGCCGTTTAATACCCTTTACACATCTCAGGCTTATGCTAGCTGAGTTTGAGGCAGGGAGGTCTGGAGGTTGTGCTTCATCGATGCTCTATGTCTCATTAATAATGGCATTTGGGGCCTGTTCCTGCTGTTCATGGTTAAACTGGTGCAAGCCGTCATCCAACACCCTTCACCCAGCTTCGGGACAGAAGCCCTTTTATGGACTTTGCCTTTAGCCCTGGGGTCCTTTAATGTCAGGATGTCCCCCCCCCCCCCCCCCCCCTCAGCTTATAGCAGTGACATCATTAGTACAACGCTGTTAACTTGACGGTCACACGACTTTTTTGCTTTTTTGACTCATTGTGTTTCCGCTTCATCTTCACCGAAGATGCCTGCCTTGCTGCCGCTAACACTGGACAGCCAATCAACATCCCTGCCATTCAGCTGCCTTCCAATCAAAGAGCAGGGATGCACTCCCCACCCCCCAGAAGGGCACTGATGCAGGAGTACAGTGGGACCTATGAAAGCCTACCAGCCCGCTCCATACAAGTAAGAATCCACTAGGGGGCAGTGTGCATGTGTATCTGTTTCCACTTGGTCTTATTTTTTATGGCTCTGCTATCATTCAATTATGGAAAAATATGCAACAACAACAATAATCAAAAAGAAATAAAGGAATTACAGACAAGCAGAGCTAATTTCATTTTTATTTATAGTTTTGTTTTGTGTCGTTGTGAAATCCTGTGATTCTTATTACCAGCTGGCTCTTTTGCTCCAGTTAACAAGCAGCCGGACTGTAAATTTAAAATAAGTGCAGCATTTCGTTTGGTAATGCCAGTGCTCCGCGAAACAATGTTTTCGTCCTGTTTTCAAAAGGTGATGACAGTTGCCACCACTGTATTAAAAAGTGTTGTGAACTTAACAGCGTTTTGGTGAAGCTTCACAAACGTCTCCGGCCGAAAAGAGTACTGCGCGGGGGGGGCGATCTGGTCAGTGAAACTCTGACCTTTAACCTTTGAGGCCGGCTTGCTACCGCAGCACGTCTCACCTTATCTCCCTTGCTGTGTCTCCTTTTGTTTGCTTGCAAACACTGAGCCTCGGCCCCATGTGCAAGACGGATTGTCTCTGAGTGCTGTATGCGGTCTTCCCCCGGCCCAGTGACTGTGTAAACAGAGTCCTTTCAGGCTGCCGCAGCCATAAGTTAGCCATGGGAATCTGGCAGCCCGTTTTCGGTCAGGGGTAGCGGGTCCCCGGGCATCGCCTTGTCATCCTGCGGACTGTCAGGCTTCCAGGAAGCTGCAGGGCCCCTGGCAGGGAATGCGGGAGCCAGTGCGTTCGCTCGCTCCTCTCGCTCCTCTCTCTCTCTCTCTCTCTCTCTCTCTCTCTCTCTCTCTGTCACTTGATTTGGACGAGTTTCTCGCCTCTGTAGGTACTTATTGCTCTTTTTAAGCGTATATGAATTTGCCGTTCCAGCTGTCACCCCTGTTTTAATGCACTGTTTCGGTTTATTGGGGGGAAAAAAGGTCAGATGCTCCCTTGTTTGTTTACCGGGGGGGGGGGGGGGGGGGGGAGGATTTATGTCTAATTTAATGTGAGTAGCTACAGATCTGCGGCCTTTTCAAACGGGACGGGCCTTAGCGACCCTGCCAGGGAGACTGGTGCTGCTCTGCATAGCGATTCGCTTGGAATACGGTTAACAAGAATCCCGCTTTTTATTATTTTTAAGTTACGTCAAGCCTGTAATTATTCTTTTTGCCAGTGCTATCCGGTGAGTTTTCCTTCAGATTTATATTGGCATTTACCGCACTCTTTAAACGCGTGTGTATTTAGTTTTATTCACATCGATGGCGATTAGCTTATTCTCCGTGGCTTCAGCACGTCTCGAACCTTGTCACACTTAGTCACACGAGGCCTCAAAAAATCTGTAACTGCAGCTGCGTTCTTGAAGTCGCAGACTTTAGTTCCCCACTTATTAAAAGCTGACTGTTTCTGCATCAGCCCCTAGGTGTCACTGCCGTCACTGGCTTCTGTAGTCATGCGTATAAATTTGCCAAATCTGTGCAAAGCTGGAAAAAATGTTTGGGGTGAGGAAAGATAATTAGGCTGAAATGGTCAAATGCCATTCAGATTAATCTGATTAATTTACACTCTGATTATTCCCAATCTGTTAGCACCGTTTTAAATTCCAGCAGTAAAACAGTGATTTAAATACAGGCAGTTCAGTGCCTTTTGCAGACACTTATAGCAATAAATCTCTCCTCCTTTCTCTCTTATCTGCAAATTTTCTGTCTGAAATGTCTTTTCACGTCTCTCATGGCAGAGAGAACTAATCAGCATGTCAACTGGCAGCTGTGAACGGATCCTTTCTGATAATTACATTCGTCTGTCTGTCACTGAATCTTTTTTTAGTGTTTCGGGAGAAACAAAATATAAAATAGAAAAAAAAACAGCTGAAACAGTTTAGTCTTTGCCTTTTTTTTCCCGTTGAAATTGCATTTACATTTGCACTCCCGGTGAACGACTGCCAAAGAAAATGCACACAGAATTGTGTCTATAATTTTTAAAACAGGTTTCGGAATTGCCAGGAACATAATTAAGGTACTTTCTACATTATCAGTTGAAGGATAATTAGCTTATTATTATAATTAGCCAATTTAGCTAATTAGAAGTACCTTGATGCAATGTGCTTTTATTGATAACTGACTAAAATCTGTCCTGTTAGTGGTTTTAGCTCCTTTTTCATGTGGAACATTGAAGGGGACTAAAAACAACAGATGGGGGGGGGGGGGGGGGTTGCTGGGGTTATAATTATAATGGGGTTGTAATTGTTTTTTCATTCTCGCCGCTTCTGAAAGGTTTCTGGATCCAGGGTACTTGAATGCCCCAGCATCCAGATCACCACCATCTCCCCAGAGGAGGATTCTACCCCAGCTGGGGGCAATTACTGGGACAGTGGGGTTGGCTGGGACCGGGAGCGCCTATACCTGCCGTTGCTGGACCCCTTTTGTTACCGGGATGGTGTCTCCGGGGCAGGGTCCCTCAGCCCCAGCCCCGCCTCTAGCCCCTCCTCCCGGGGCTGGCTCAGTCCCGCCTCCAGCTGCGACTCCCTCCTGGGGGAGGAGGATGAACTGGCTGAGGCCGCCACCCACTTCTGCCTGTCCCCGTCGTCCCGCCCGACGTCCCCCGGCGGCAAGAGGCGCTGGAACTCCCCGCTGCCGTCGCCCAGCACTTCCCGTAGGAGCAGCTACTCCGAGGAATACGCCTGTCCCCCGGAGAGTGTTGACCCCGCCCCCCAGAGCCAGGCCCCGCCCAGCAGCTTGGAAATTAGCATTCCGCAGAAGACCAGAAAGACCTCGCTGGAGCAGGCTAGTGGCCCCGTGGCTTCTCACGGCACAAAATTGATAATGAGTTTAAAAAATAGGGGAGTCGGATTAACTTTTTGATGTAACGCATGTGTGCTTTGGGTATGTGGATCAGTGCGTGTGGATGCCTTCATGGTGACCGTGGGGGGCCCTGTGCTCTCTGCTGGCTGTGACCCTTTAGGTCTCGTCTCGGGATGCGGATCCGGAGCAGGCCCTGCCCACAGGCTCCCCTTGCCCAGTCCTGGAGCCGCCACAACCCAGGAGGGACGCGTCCTCGCTGGGCATGGACTACCTGTCAGTACCCCCTGCCCTGGGCTGGGGCAGGACCAGAGCCAGTGCGCATAGCCCCCTGTTCAGGTAGGCGAAGGAGGGAAGGGACTGACGGAGGAGAGAGTGGAGGTGGGGGAGGAGGTCCAGAGAATCGGGACAGGGTGGGGTATGCATCAAAGATGGACGACCAGCGTGCTTGGCCTGGATGAAAAGGCAGAATGTCGATTTCAAACCCGCAGGCTGGAATCGTCGGACCTCATGCTCCACATGGTACAGTGTCTATAGCCAGTCATGCGTGTGACAGCAACAGCCTCCTGGAGATGGAACCCCTTAACATCTGCGTAAGATAGGAATCAGTGGAGGCCTGCAGGCAGGGAAATGCTCACGGCTGAGTATGAGTGTGACTTGTGAGCCAGGCTGCACCTCCAGAACTCAGTGCAGACCTCCAGAACCCAGTGCAGACCTCCAGACCTCAGTGCAGACCTCCAGAACCCAGTGCAGACCTCCAGAACCCAGTGCAGACCTCCAGAACTCAGTGCAGACCTCCAGAACTCAGTGCAGACCTCCAGAACACAGTGCAGACCTCCAGAACCCAGTCCAGACCTCCAGACCTCAGTGCAGACCTCCAGAACCCAGTGCAGACCTCCAGACCTCAGTGCAGACCTCCAGACCTCAGTGCAGACCTCCAGAACCCAGTGCAGACCTCCAGAACCCAGTGCAGACCTCCAGAACTCAGTGCAGACCTCCAGAACACAGTGCAGACCTCCAGAACCCAGTCCAGACCTCCAGACCTCAGTGCAGACCTCCAGAACTCAGTGCAGACCTCCAGAACCCAGTCCAGACCTCCAGACCTCAGTGCAGACCTCCAGAACCCAGTCCAGACCTCCAGACCTCAGTGCAGACCTCCAGAACTCAGTGCAGACCTCCAGAACCCAGTCCAGACCTCCAGAACCCAGTCCAGACTCCCCACTCCCTGTTACCTTTATATGCAATATTGCTCCCATGGTATAATTCTCCTGTATAACTTTTTTGTCAACAAATTTGCTTTTTAATTTCCCCCACCTACAATTGTCTTCGGTTTTTAATAGTATTGTTTCCTAGATCTATTCGTTCATGGGTCATTTAGCAGTAAATAACTATTAAACTTTTAAATGGATTGTATAACCTTTGAAGATTTTTTTGCATCGTTTCCCATTTTTCCCATGATTTCCTTTACAGGTCAACTGCTCTTCCACCTCTTGATTGGCCACTGCCATCCCAGTTCGACCAATACGAGTTGCGCATCGAAGTACAGCCCCGCCCACATCACCGGGCCCATTACGAGACCGAGGGAAGTCGGGGGGCAGTGAAGGCAGTGCCTGCTGGGCACCCAGTCATCAAGGTGGCGAAAGGGTCCTCACATCCTCTGCACCTCCGCATATGCCTCTGTCTGAGCTAATACAGTCACAATGCTACATTTAATGGTGTGATTACAGTCACAATGCTACATTTAAAGGTGTGATTACAGTCACAATGCTACATTTAAAGGTGTGATTACAGTCACAATGCTACATTTAAAGGTGTGATTACAGTCACAATGCTACATTTAATGGTGTGATTACAGTCACAATGCTACATTTAAAGGTGTGATTACAGTCACAATGCTACATTTAATGGTGTGATTACAGTCACAATGCTACATTTAATGGTGTGATTACAGTCACAATGCTACATTTAATGGTGTGATTACAGGCACAATGCTACATTTAAAGGTGTGATTACAGTCACAATGCTACATTTAAAGGTGTGATTACAGTCACAATGCTACATTTAATGGTGTGATTACAGTCACAATGCTACATTTAAAGGTGTGATTACAGTCACAATGCTACATTTAATGGTGTGATTACAGTCACAATGCTACATTTAATGGTGTGATTACAGTCACAATGCTACATTTAATGGTGTGATTACAGGCACAATGCTACATTTAATGGTGTGATTACAGGCATAATGCTACATTTAATGGTGTGATTACAGTCACAATGCTACATTTAATGGTGTGATTACAGTCACAATGCTACATTTAATGGTGTGATTACAGGCACAATGCTACATTTAATGGTGTGATTACAGGCACAATGCTACATTTAATGGTGTGATTACAGGCATAATGCTACATTTAATGGTGTGATTACAGTCACAATGCTACATTTAATGGTGTGATTACAGTCACAATGCTACATTTAATGGTGTGATTACAGTCACAATGCTACATTTAATGGTGTGATTACAGTCACAATGCTACATTTAATGGTGTGATTACAGGCACAATGCTACATTTAATGGTGTGATTACAGTCACAATGCTACATTTAATGGTGTGATTACAGGCACAATGCTACATTTAATGGTGTGATTACAGTCACAATGCTACATTTAATGGTGTGATTACAGGCACAATGCTACATTTAATGGTGTGATTACAGGCACAATGCTACATTTAATGGTGTGATTACAGGCACAATGCTACATTTAATGGTGTGATTACAGTCACAATGCTACATTTAATGGTGTGTATGTCTTCCTTTCTCAGCTGTTAGGGTATTCGGAGAGACAGCCCCTCTCGCTACAGGTGTTTGTTGGCACGGCAGATGACCGGTCCATCCGTCCACATCCGTTTTACCAAATACACAGGTACTTTCATGTACTTCAGTTCACAGGTAGTATACCAGGCTGCCCCCTGCTGGAGGGGTAAGTGCAGGAATCGCTGGGCTTACTCTAGCTCAGGGTAGCTTGCGTTAGCTTGCATTAGCTGATGTTTGCTAACTCGCACCAGAACCTAAATTATAATGTTCGCTGATTAGTTTCCAGAAGATAGCTATAAAACCTGGATCAAAGCTGATCTTCGGGATGGTCCTTACTTAGGAGCGTCTCGTTCGGGTAGGCGTATCAGCGTGTGTGTGCCTGTGCATCTTCGGCGGCACGCGCGGCTGACCAGTGGCGGGCATGTGCTCACAGGGTGACGGGGAAGATGGTGGGCACCGCCAGCCAGGAGAGCATCCAGGCAGGGACCAAGCTGCTGGACATTCCGCTCGGCCCTGAGAACAACATGACCGCCCTGTGAGAGCAGTAAAGATGCAGGCCGGCAGACGGACGCTTCACCTTGTTCCGCTGCTGCCCCTGGCCTTGCAAGGCCTCTTTACACACTAGATCTCCACTTCATCCCTGTTTTGTTCTCATTTCCTGTGGCAAAAGAAAGCTGGATTTCTGTCGTAGGAAATCTGTGGAGGCCTGATGGGTAGGGAAGTGTGCTTGTGATAGAAAGGCTGCTGGTTTGAATCACCAACCAGCGATGCACCACTGAAGTTCCCTCAGTAAGGTACCGCCCCCAAGCACTGCTCCCTGGGTGCTCAGTAATAGCTGCCCCCTGCCATGTCACTTATGGGTTAAATATAGAGGACGCATTTCGTTGTTGTGCACTGTGGGGTGTCAACGATGACAATTACTTCACTTTCCGAATGCAGCACATGTCGGTTAGGCAATAGACCACCAAGTGAGAAGAGTAATTTATAAATATCCATCAAAACGTCAACAATACAACTAGCAGACACTGTTATCCAGTGTGATGCAGGTATTTGAGAAAGCAGAGTCAGACAGTGCCTGGGGCAGCTGGGGGGGGTTAAGGACCTCGATCAGGGGGAAACGGTGACATCACTCTGCCAACCCCGGGATTCGGACAGGCGACCTTTCCATCACAGGCCCTACACACCTTCCTGTGCTCCTCAGAGTGACTGTAGTGATTTTGTCGTCGTGTTTTCTGTGTCTGTGTGCGCGACTGGGAATATCAGACCGTTTCTCTGTTGTTATGTTTTCTCTGTCTATGTGAGAATGTGGGGACGTCAGACCGTTTTTCTCTGTTGTGTTTCTTGTGTCCTTGTGAGTTTGTGGGGACGTCAGACCGTTTCTCTGTCTGCCAGCATTGACTGCGCGGGGATCCTGAAGCTGAGGAACTCCGACATCGAGCTGCGGAAAGGCGAGACCGACGTCGGCAGGAAGAACACGCGCGTGCGCCTCGTTTTCCGCACGCACATCCCCCTCGCCCCCCCCCTGACCAACCCCAGCCGCATCCTGGCCTTGCAGGCTGCCTCCCTGCCCATCGAGTGCTGTGAGTCAGGAGCCAGTCATACGCTTTCTCTTCTGCCTTTGGCCAGTCACTCGTTTGGCCTTCAGAGCCTTTAACAGAGGCTGCCTCTGCTCCCTCCAGCCCAGCGCTCTGCTCAGGAATTACCGGTGGTGGAGTCCATC
Organism: Paramormyrops kingsleyae; assembly: GCF_048594095.1. Taxonomy (NCBI): domain Eukaryota; kingdom Metazoa; phylum Chordata; class Actinopteri; order Osteoglossiformes; family Mormyridae; genus Paramormyrops; species Paramormyrops kingsleyae. The sequence goes on along the minus strand of NC_132800.1, from coordinate 30,856,998 downwards.
AGCCTGTCCTCCTGCTCCGTGGAAGGAGGAGAGGAGCTTCTTTTGGGTGGGGTCAACTTTCTGGCCAGCTCCAGGGTGCTGTTCATGGAGAGAGGGACAGGTAGAGAAGAGCGGTGACCAGTGTTGATGTTTGGTCTCCTGGAAAATGCCTTCCACTCCTCCCCATGATATTTCATTTGTATTTAACGATCAGATGGCAAGCTACAGTGGGAAGAGGAGGCTCAAGCCGACCGGGACAAAAGCAATGAGGTAATTGCTAAAATATACCCTATAAGGACCTCCCAAGGAGAGTATATCAATGTTCACCTCATTAGTTAAGTTCAAATGTAGAAGCTTTAAATCTGTACTTTTACTCCCTCTAGTGGCCATGTTTATTATCTTTCTAGCTATTGTTGATTTTGCCTGTCTAATGAATGTGTGAGTGTGCGTACAGTAGAACCTTGCAACTCGAACGCCTCTTAACTCGACCAACTCGGACGTCGGATGGGTCTGTCGAATCCTTTTCGGCTTGTACCTCGATTGAAATCCTGTTAAAACTTGTATGGTTCGAGACACATTCAACTCCACCGATTCGGACCTCAAACTGGTCGGTCGAGAAAACTGTAACCGCAGCTCGACTGAAAACTCAGAACACGACAAAACAAAACACCTGCTAAAACTTGTATGGATGGAGACGCATCTCTGATTGGCTGACACAAAGGCAGACGGACCTATTGGGATGCTGATGCCTGTGAATCGCTCTCAGAATCGCGGTGCCTCTCGACCGAGCTCAACGTGCGAAAGCTGTGTTCCTGTGTTCGGTGTGATTTTTTTTGTGCTTTATCTACAGTACATTTAGTGATACAGTAATCATGGCCCCTAAGAACGAAACAGGAAAGTAGTCAGAGTAACTGTATTATGGGATTGTCATTTATTTCATGTTTATTGCTTTTGTATGTGTGCTTTTTCATTTGTGTATTAGGTTTATATTGACTATTAAAGGTTTTTATCATTAATTAGGTAGGAGGATAAGTTTAAATAGACACTCATTTGAGGGTCTGGAATGGAATGGAAAATTCATTTACATTATTTCTTATGGGGAATTCGACTTGGACTTCGACCAAATCGCAACTCGACCAGCCTTCTGGGATTAATTGAGTTTGTGTTCCAAGGTGCTGTTGTATGAGTAATGATGGAGACCAAGTCCTTATTTTTGCTGCGTGTATATGTACCTGTGTGTGTGTGTGTGCTGCTCTACAGTCACATATTTATTCTGTATTTGTCTGTGCTGACCAACCTGCCTCTATGCCACGCTGCCCCCAGTGCCTCCTGTGTGTGAGAGTCCCGCCCTATACCAACCCCTCTGTCAGCCATCCAGTGTCCGTCTGTCTCTACGTGTCCAATGGGAAGAGGAAGAGGAGCAGCACACAGTGTTTCAAGTATCTGCCAGGTGACTGTCCCCATCTGCTCTGTCCCCATCTGCTCTGTCCCTACCCACTCTGTCCCCATCTGCTGTGTCCCCATCTGCTGTGTCCCCACCCACTCTGTCCCCATCTGCTCTGTCCCCACCCACTCTGTCCCCATCTGCTCTGTCCCCATCTGCTCTGTCCCCATCTGACTTAATAATATGTTTTAAGGAGTCACAGCTTGGTTTTCCACAAAATAATCACTTGGTCGATTGTCCCCTCGCATCTCTTCCCTCTTTTTGCCCAGTCATGTTTAAAGAAGAGGACTCCTTGCTGACTCAACATTGCAGTACCGTTTTGCCCTTGGTGGGGGCGCCATTACCTGCGGTGGGCAGGGGCAGGGAGGCCGACGGGGACGCCTTGAGACTTAGGGGTGACTCATCGGAGGAGAGGGGGCTGGGGGCAGGGACGCAGCCATTCCCGCTCCCGCCGTACCCCACCGACTACCCTCCTGTGTACTCCCAGCAGGGTTATCAGGAGGAATATTGCCCCAAGACAGAGGTGGTAGAGGAGGTTCTGGGGGGCAGAGGTGGGTTATCAGAGAGGAACCCCAGCTTTGAGACCTTGGAGCTGGGCTTCACAGAGCTGCTTCCCCCACTATACCCCCGAAACACACACCCTCCCTCTCCCTCAGCCTCCCCCTGGCTGGACTCCCCATATCTCTCCTCTTCCCCCTCTCCATCGCATTCCTCCTCCCTCAGCCCCTTCCCCACCAGCAGCCCCCTCTCTACCTCGCCCCTGCCCCCCCTCACACACTCCCCCTACCCCCACTACTCCTACCCCCAAGAGATGTGCCCATCGCCTCCCCCCAATCCCACCCCCTACCAAGAATTTTACCCTCCAGCCTACCCCCAGTTTGAGAGCTGGGAGCCACCGGGCCGGGGCCCCGGGGAAAGGTCGACCCCGCATTCAGGGACTCAGGCTGGGATGAAAATACAGGAAAGTCCCGTGGATTTTGCAGGCCCATCTATACACCCTATTACTCTGGAGGAAGGTACGGCCCTTATGTTGTTTATACAGAGTACTGTGTAAAAGTCTTAGGCAGACAGAGAAAAAGATATTTAAATGATCTTCATGTCAGTGTAAAACTATCTTATTATGCCTGTCAGTTAAGTCTGATATTATGTATATCAGCTTAGCCATTGCATAACCTCTCAGAAAGTCACCCCAGTATTTGCAGCAACTGTGCAATGCTCAGATGCCCCTGAGGAGATGTTTGGGATCTGAAACGATGTTCATCTAGCCATCCAGCAAGATGTCAGTAACTTTTTGGAGATCAGAAGACATTCTTGTTAGTTTTTTATTGTGTTGCTCTTGATTTGCATATGATTTAATGTTAAAGTATGTTTTTTTTCTAAGTACACTTGCTATGCAGATAAATAGCTTTAAACATTTTCTTTGATTGCCTGAGACTTTTGCACAGGGTTCTCAAGTACTGAACCCTACCCAGCACATGTGTTATCTGGACCAAAAGACAGAGTAACGTTTGTCTCTCCGCAGTAAATGAATTCATCGGCGAGGACATCAGCTCCTTCTCTCCTGTGCACATGGACGGCAGACCGGAATGAACACTCCTTTTTTTCCCCATTATTTTTGTCAAGTTTTTATTGAAAACATCAGTACAAATTTCCATATCACAGGCTTTAAAGTATATTGCATACATAAGGCAATATTGTAAAAAATACAGCCGTAAACCCAGCGGGGGATTGAAATTACTCAGTGCTCCTATAGTGTAAACTGACATCCTATTAATGCGGAATCTATTGCAGTGAGCACAACTGTAATTATTTGTATAGATATTCTTTATATATTATACTTAAGTTTTTATCTGTTTTCAAATAAAAGGGTAAAAAAGCATTTGTCTGTCTGTCCATCGTCCATCCATCCTCCATCCATCTTCCACATGATTATTCTGGTCTGGGTCACTGGAAATCGCAGTGTGTGCACTGGTTTGTGTTTATGTGGCCTGCATCACATACTGTAGCAGCTGGCACTTTTATGGTTTCTCTGTAATTAGAAAGCACCCCCCCCCCCCCCCCCCCAGCAAGCCCTCTAAACGGTTTACTGCTTCTGTTGTTGAGATATTCAGCCTAACCTGCTGTGTGTCATCCTGACCTCTCCAGTGACCTGGTCAGAGCCGTAAAGATTCAGTTACTATTGGCGTCTGGTGTTAGTTCAGGCCATTGTTGAGAATGCACCAAAAAAGGGATCCTGCTCTTGATTACAATTGTGTGGCTTTACTTTAAATAGACAGGAAGGGTTTTTCCACTAAGACTTCTGTCCACAGCTGTCTTTGGTTTTAGTCAACACTCAATGTCAGTAACATCTTTCACCGCAAAGCCTGTCACATTTTGTTGATGAGGATTTCCCTTGTATCACCCTCTGCTGCTCTTTTAGGTCAGACTTTATTCTATACCAGTGTTGCCCAGTCCAGTGCTCAGGGACCCACAGACAGTCCATGTTTTTGCTTCCTCCTGACAGTCAGGGAGCTCGGAGGGAGCAAAAATGTGGGCTGTCTGGTAGGGAGCTCGGAGGGAGCAGAACCATGCACTGGCTAAGGTCCAGACTGGGAAACATTTTCACTATTCTTCATTACATTGTTCCCGTCCTCCTGAAGTTATTCAGTCCTATAGATTTCCAATACCATCAATCTCATGATACTCATATCATATGACTCTTTTAAGTGATTGTGATTTTAACAGGAAAGCAAAGCAAAAGTTACCTTTACAAATACCTGCTGACAAAGTCGAGGGTTTCCCAACACTGTGAATGATGAACAAACAAGTAGTCTGAAATATCTAGAAGACTCATAATGACATAATGGTTTGATTCTCGACCTTCTGTACGTGACATCTGTGTGTCTCCATCGATTGTTGCTTAACCATGCTGGCGTCTAGCGTTCAGCTTCTTGCTTCCGAAATGAATGAGTCAGCTTTGGCTGGCAGTCATGTGCTCCTCAGGGCCACGGGGAGGTTGGCTAGCTGTGTGTGGGAATTCTTCCCTCTGTTCACAAATGCCGACATTCCCGCATCCCGCTTCCGCGCACGGAAGCACAAACGCACCACGGCTGCACCTGGACTACAATGATTTCACACTTTTCAGTTGAATAGCAGATAATTTTGCAAATAACAAAAAAAATGTGGGGGTTTTAAAAACATTTATACAACTTGCTTAATTATGTTACAACAAGACCCATCCTTGGGACATGAACTGGCAGCTTAGCCATAAGAGTACTGATTTATCTGCTGATATTTCAATGACAATTATCTGGCATCAATGCAAGGACGCCATACGTTTAACTGAAATACCAAATTTTATCACCCTATTTAGTAACAATATACACATTTTATTGGTGTCTAATTTTTTGAAAATCTGCATTTGTTCATTCTTTTGAGAGGAATGTGCGGCCACTCTGTGGGTAATTGTTTCAGAGTTGCCGAGGTTTAAAAAAGTATTCGGCAACGTATGTCCTGTTTTGCTATATGAACAAACATTTTCTAGAATATTTTCCCCTAAAAATTACACTCTCCACCCTCACTTTCTGTACCGTTACTCATTTTATCCCCGAATTGATTAAGGTCATAAAATACGTTCAAGTTAGGACAATATAACAATGCATTTAACGTAATACATCTAAACATTGAAATGAACACATTGTGAGTCAGGAAATATTTCTCCTGGTGTGGCCTTTATTTAACACTGACTTGCAACACTAACACTGGTGTAAAGTACACAGAATGCTCAGGTTATTGGTACAGCCGTAAACACCGACAGAAGCGAACTGAGGCGACGTTTCTTTGTTTAAATCGCCTTCAAAAAATCATTAGGCACCTTGTTTTGCAACATCGGTACATTTTATAGCACTCTGTCCATGGTTTTCCAATGCCGACAAATCCTTCATTGGGACACGTTTATAAGGGTCCTTGAAATTGATGAAAAGTCATTTGCGCTGGTAGCTGCCACTTATAACCCATTTAAAGAAAAACAAAAATACAATGTCAGCACATTCATCTTAACAGTTAACGGCTGGTACCTTTTTCCTGACGAATAAAAAGCACAGTAAAATCACAAATGGGTATCTTTTTGTTCCTGGGTCACGATACACTTTCCCGATTATATCGGGGAATAAAACCATTTCTCTAAAGTTTTTAACCGCTGAAAAATTAACAAGCTGGTGAGTAACTTCAATGGTGTTCATACTTCTGGGAAAACACACAAACAGTTACAGTAATAAAAATAACACGACAGATCCGCCTCGTTTACCATGCATAGTTAAACCTTGAATGGGAAACGCTAAAGATGACAAGGACCATATCTCATACAAAGGAAGATCCGGCAGTACTGGTGTTAACATATATATTTCACCCCGTATATAACTGTATAATCTAAGGACTCAACAGCACCCCGGGGTACTGGGCTGTGATCTTTGGGTGGCAGTGATCAAGACAAACACACGCATCAAGATGGACAGGTGTTCAAGAACGTGATTTAAATTCATAACTTCACTCTCATACGCTTAAAAACGGGTTATGTAAGAAATACTAAGAATTAGCGATCGCACCTCATAAATGCATTATTCAAGTTCATGTGAATACATGTATTTACTGTAAACTTGAACACTTTAAAACTATCACAGAAGTCTACGGCCTTTTCTGAGTGATTTTCTTTATATAAAATGTATCACAACTCTTAAGAACTCAGGATTTAACATATTATGGGCCACGGTTGTTAAAAAAAACAATATAAAAAAAGTTCTGTGATAAAACAGCAATAACAACAACGTCATACTGGTCATGGATTTCTCCCAGGGACACAGTGACATTTTGCTAACAGTAACAACAAATAACCAAAGTATAATCAATTAAAAAATGCTTAAATATCTAAGGTGATGTATACAGTATGCTGCGATGTCGTAAGGCAAAAGGCAAATATTTTGCGGAACCTGGGAAGTTTAAAGCTAAAGCCAGCATATTAAAACAGCTTATACTCTTCTTCGCACAACTCTGCACATCCCCCCCCGCCTGCGCCTACACGGTGACAAAGACCAGGCGGGCGGAGTAGATCAGGTCGGCCAGGTAGAGGATGAAGTTGAGGGCGGTGAGCACAGCCACGGCCACCAGCTTGTCGAAGGCACAGAACCCTGGCTGGGAGCCGCACTGGGCCGGGCGGTACGTGGTGCCCCCGTGGTTCTTGTCGAACTTGAAGATGGGCCAGATGATGGTGGCGGACAGGTACATGAGCACGGCGAGCAGGGCGTAGGCAGACAGGAAGCGGGCGAAGGGGAACGGCAGGCAGCCGGTGCACTCGCCCACGCACAGCACGATGATGGCGGCCGACAGGATGAAGCAGATGCAGTAGACGGCCAGGCACCACTGCAGGGCCGGGTGCTGATCGTAGGAGATCGGCTCGCTGATGAAGACGAAGATGATGCAGGCCACAAAGGTCTCGCACACCTTGAGCAGCCCGGGAGCGGTGGCCATGTAGCCGGACACCTCGCCGGGCCGCGCCTTGCTGATGCTGACCTCGCTCACGTAGGCCACGGTGGCCAGGCAGGAGAAGACGGTGGAGACCACGCGGAAGTCGTACTCCCTCCGGCCCCGGGGGTAGCCCTTCAGGAAGTACAGGGGGAAGATGACGGAGGCGGAGAGGCACAGCAGCGAGGCGTAGCACGCGAACGTGATGGGGAAGTTCTTCCAGGAGACGGGCGCGCGGGTCTGCAGGCCGAACAGCTCCACCAGCAGCACCAGCAGCGTGCCGGCGAAGCTGAAGCTCCAGCAGAAGATGCACCAGTCGGCCGTCCTGGAGTGCAGCCCCGCCCCGTGAACGGCCACGCTGAAGGCCACGCAGGAGAAGATCAGGGCGGCCAGGCGCACCCACAGCAGCGGGGACGAGCGGACCACGACCAGCGGCATGTTGCGAGGGAGTCTAAGGCTGCAGGCTACGGTAAAAACAACAGGTAACTATAGGCAACAGGGTCTCTAGGATACGGCGGGACTGAAGAAACAAGCCAGACTTCGATGACTGACCGGGGTACAGAGGAGATACAGGCGACGGCCACAGAGGGTTAGATCTGCTGTTCAGGAGGATCCAGACTTTGCTGACGTTCTTGAGGAGTTTCCAGAGGCACCGGTTCAGTATTTCTGCTCCAGCGCTGGCTTGCAGTATCGGTTCGCCGAATGTCACGTGAGGATTCTTTACCCAGTGAAGCGCTAGAATGAGGTGGATTCAGTCTTGAAAAAGCTCACAGTTACAGATTAACAGAGGAAATACAACTAGTGTTCAAAAATTCATAGCGCAAATTATAATTATTAGAGTATTAATACCACCATCCATTTTTAAATGGTTTGTTCTTGTCAGGGCACAAGGCTGGGATTGCAGGGTACACACACACACACACACACACACACACACACATACACATACAACTCCCAACCCAGGAAGTGTGGCAGAATAGCAGTACACACTGTGCCACCACTGCACCCATCAACATCCCACTGTGAGAACTGCGGCCCGATAGACAGGCAATAATTTCATGTCAGTTCTGCTGTCGTGCCACTTGGGGGCAGCAGTGAGGAAACCACGTAAAATAAGTGCCAAGATAAAGGCATTTCCAGCTACGCAAAACCCCCCAAGCCGCAAGCAGGAAATCAGGCCTCAGATACAGGTTTCACAATTAGAAGTGTGATATAACAAGACTATAAGAATGTAAAAATAGCACGAATGAAAATTCACGCCAGCATAGATTGCTACAACATCTGCTTTACCTTTAAGTCTTCAGCGAATCTGAACTCAACACGAGCTGAAAGAAAGACAAAACAATGCAGCAATTATTATTCATATATTCAGCATCATTTAATCCTGCCTGGTTTAATGCTAATCAACATAACATATTATCTTAAAAGCTTAAAGCATAATGTATGAGAATGAAACTGGGCACAGGAAACTGGGCAAAGGGGGAGTCAGTAATGGCGTATTCTTTATTTAATCAGGTTCTAGCTATACGGCCACTTCACTTATCACTAATCGAGTTACAATGGAGTTTTCCTTCTGATTTATCCCCCCGATTGGGAAATGGTACTACCTCTACTCCAGTCCCCTACCATGCTGGAAGGCTGTACCACCCTATAACGGGGGGGGGGGGGGGGGGCTGGGAGCGCCATCTATTCCTCCTTTCCCAGTGTGCGGCCAAACTGCTGGCCCACTGCCCACTGGACCCTTAATGAGGGCTTAACGAATGTTTGTTAAATGGGGCGGCCATCTGGCCACGGGGCACACAGGCGTGGCGGAGCGCGGGGGCTCTGGGGGCTCCGCAGTCAGCGCGCGGTTTCACTCAGAGCATAACTATGTGTGAGTAAAAGGCAGCGGTTGTGACATGATGGGGGGGGAACCATACAAAATAATAGTTCAGTTATGCAATGTAAGGATTTTTTCTTTCCTATCTTTGGAGTTTTGGCACGATGTGCAAAAATCCCGCCCAAATAACTGCTCTGAAATCCGCGCAGAGCCCGACTGAACTGGGGGGAAAAAACATGGAGACGTATCGTAACGGGACTGGGATCACGTGATCTGCACTGGGGGGGGGGGGGGGGCGCGGGGTGTTTCCTGCAGCCCTACCCATACACCCCGGCTCTGCCCTTGCTGGACTTCCTAATGAAAAGCAGACTTCCTGAAGCACACCCCCCCCCACCCGCCGGCCACCCTAATAAATTGGACAGAAGCAGCTGCACCTGCACATCCTTCCAATGAGGAAAAAAAAATCAACCCCCCATTATTTAGTCATTTTCCAAATATGACCAACATGGGAAATTCTCCCGCCGGGGGCCGCCAGCAGGGGGCAGCGTGGCCCTGGTGTCACTGGCGGCTCCTAATCCCATTAGCAGCTTATGGGTTTATTACCAAAAATCTGCACGTACTCATTACCTCAGTATCCCAGTTACCATATTCCACCCTCCTGTTTTCTCTTCATGTAACAAATGTATATGAATTACCAAAATGTGTGTGTGTGTGTGTGTGTGTGTTGGAGGGGGGGTTCCAGGGATGAACTTAAAGAGGAGGGCTGACCTCTCCCATACTCTCGGAGAGACTCGTACTCTAAACAGCAACGGCGAGGAATAGCTGAGGGGTGAGTCATGCCCCCCCCCCCCCCCCACCCCGTGCAGAGACGGGCTTCCCAGCTGACGTGAGTGCGGACACAAGACTCCCCCGATTACACCCACTATCATCAATCACGCATGCGGGGAGGGGGATGGAGCCAGGGCAGCAAGAACCCGTGTCCAGTACTTAGATTTGGAAAAAGAACTAAATGTAACGAGGGGAGTAGTCCAGTGGAGCTGCAGTTTGTGCTTTAACTGGGCCGAAATCCCTCGCAGTCCAGTGGAGCTGCAGTTCGTGCTTTAACTGGGCCGAAATCCCTCGCAGTCCAGTGGAGCTGCAGTTTGTGCTTTAACTGGGCCGAAATCCCTTGCCGCTGCCTCTTACATGCATTTTCCTTTTGCTGGAATCCCAGTCCCTCCACCTCAGACTGTCTACTCCCTCTCCCTCCCTCCCTCTTTCTCTCCCTCCCTCTCACTCTCTCTCTTTTTCCCCTTCCCTCACTGTCCTGTCACATTTTCCCCTGCCGCTGAAGTGTTCCAGATGTGAAATGAAATCCTAGTCAAAGGTGCCAAAGTTCCTCATACGTCCCCCCATCCCTCCCCCACGCCGCCGCCCCACCCCCCCCCCCCCCCGCCCCCCCAAGCCCCCAACATCTTGCGGCCCTTTTTTTTTACAGCCGTCTCATGTCAGGACAGTAGGAATGCCTGATTTGTAGAAAGTCCAAATACAGCAAGACGGCCATAAACGCTGCGCTGTCTCACGTTCGGCCATGAGCTTCATTCAATGGCAGACAGAATCACCTCCAATAATGTGTAGGAAACACGTGTTAATCTGCTATTTTAGCTGTTGGACACGCCCACTTTTCATACATAAATCACCAACAAACATGGCCGGTCGCCAAATGGAATCTTTAGACGACTTCTCCCGCATGCTGAGCTCTGTGCTTTGCTTTTCCTAACACTGCAAAGGAATTCCCTTTCATACAGACTGCTAACCAAGTAAAGACCAGCTCGACGTGTTTTGGCCTGACCAGGTTTGAAATTATTGCTGCGGCGGCCCGTTAGGCACAAGCTGAGCATATCACACCTACGTACCTACGTTACTCAACCGGAAGGAACCGGATTTACATGTAGCAAGTTGTGAGCAAGCCGCTTTGCAGGAAAAAAAGTTAGACTGGAATTTCCTTCTGGAGAGATTTATGGTGGAGGGGGCTGACACAATGCAGGATGTTACAACAGCCCTTAGATGGCACCTTAGGTATGCTGGCCACTCCATCCCAAACAAGAGGGACACAGAGACGTGCCCATTCGCACAGCTAGAGGAGTTCTGGCGCTTTCCGTAGCATCTGGATCAGGCCAGGGCTATTCACTGCCTGTATTTGTGTGTAATGAGATCACATGTTGTACTGTGATACTCAACTTGTAATGAAATTTTAGCGCAAACGAGATTAGGGAAAAGCTATCATTTGTCTAGCTTGGGACCCGGGATGGATCCTGTCAGTCTAAGGATGCATGGCTTAAGAGAGAGAGCTGAATAAGGAAACAGAGAGGGAAAATGAGGATGAGTGGATGAGGACGAGTGAATGAGGAGGAGTGGATGAGGCAGTAAGTGTGTGTGTGGCGAGCAGAGGGTATGAGCACAGAAGGTACTTTACTCCATGACAGTATTTGACAAGTCTTCAGTGAATTAAAAGCTTAATAAAAACAATGATTTGAAAAGTCGGATCAGATTTCTTAAGAGCCTTCTGAGACCTGTCCTATCGTAACAGACAGCACTGTCACATGGTGCTGGAGCTCCGGAAGCCACACCCAGCCGCGGCCACAGCCACGGTGCGCGCGAAGCGACAGTTGGCCGTTCTGTCGCTCAGCGCCGCGCAAACCCACCCTAACCCCCAGAAGACAACCTTGACATTTACAGCGAAGAAATGCAGTCTAATGTGGGGCGTGACCCAACACACAGCCATCCTTCTAGACAGAAGTGGCTAACAAGTGGCTTCACACTAAAACACCTGGAAAGTTCTATAACCCCACTTAGCGAAGACTATCCCAGTCGTCCTAATGTTTCCTTCCCCTAAGCGAAATTTTTCCTCAGTGTAGGGCTTCCTGGATCTAAGAGCACATACTGTCCAGATCGGAACACAGCAGCTAAAAAAACCTTTATACTAAATGGACGGCTATGCACTTTATGTGAACCTTTGCCGGGGACCTCGGAGGGGGGGGCAAAAAAAGCTATTGTGCGCACTGTCATCGCTCCCTGACTCACAGCGCAGAGCCAGTCGTGTCTCTGGTAGCTACAGCAACCAACAACAGGAAGTCAATAAGGCAGTCAAACACCATGCAGCAGTCGGAGGATTCAGCCGTCTGCAGCATCCTGCATCCTACAGCGCGGGTGACTTGCTAGCGGTACAGGATGCAGGATCCCTGACACTTATACAAAAATGTATCCCGCCAATATTACTTTTAACGTTGAGTCATCCTTTAAGCTGACTGCACAGGGGAAAAGAAGAAGTGAGTGCCCAGCGCTGAATTCAAGTTCCACATGCATATTCCAGCTCAATTACTCCGCGCAGAGAGAAAGCAGGTTTTGATAGGAAGGTAACGGTTTGGCTCCGCTGGAAACACGTCCCATACATCCGTATGCGATGTAGATCTGAGACAATGTCATTTAACTTATTTAACACTAAATACTGCAGCAATAATAATAATAATAATAATAATAATAATAATAATAATAATAACCTAAAAAAATGATTTGTATAACTGATAATTTGTAGACTTTACCTTTGTAACTTTCTGTTTTTAGTTGTTTTTGTTTTAGTTTTTATCCCCAGCTCACAGGGGAAAAGGGACAACAGCATTATGGATTATATCACGCGAGCAAGACGGCACCGGTGCGGGCGACAGCGAGCCTCGCCCAGGCGTTTGAGGGCGGCCACAGCCCCCGATCCGCCGCTGGGACGGGGTGTGAAACACGGCATACAGACACAGTACTGAATAGTTATACTGAATAGCTGCGTTAATAAAGATAATTGAAAAAGCATAGGCCTATTCTTTTCAGATGGTACTTATAACTGGAAACTTGTGAGCTTTACTAAATCGCCGACTTGGGCGAGCGAAATCCATAGCACGTTAATGATTTTAAGAGTCCAAGATGTTTGATCTGGCTATTATTATAACAATTAGACAAGAAAGGGCATCACCTCCCGTCCTTGGTGCTTATAATAAAGTACCTAGTGAAGTCTGTAAGCTTATTCAGTTATTCATACCGTTAAAGTTAGGGAAATACAGATCTAACAGGTAACAAAACTCACGTCTCCCAAGATGGCCTTTAAAGTCTTCTCCGGATCCCGGCCGAGGGCTGTGGAGCGATTCGGCGGCTGCCTGCGCTTCTGTCTAGGTTCAGCTTTAAAAAAGGGACGAGAAGGCAAAGTCTCCGCGCACCCCGCCCATGCCAAATTAGGTGCTCAACTCTGTCGGCGATCTTCAGCTTCCACATTCTTCATTCCTCACAATTTCCTCTTCTTACTGCTATGAAATATCAGTCTCAAGGGCACAATGAATTAATTTTGAAATTGATATTTTTTTTCTTTTACTTTCGTATTTTAAACAGACGCTTCCCTTACTGTGCTGTTAAGGTAACCACCAGTGACTGCACTCAGTGTTTTGAGATAACGGTCTTATCTTTCATTAACCAGCAAAATGCCTTTATTAAACATTTATCGAAATTTGTGCAGTTATCCGTAAAATATTTACACTGATAAATTGTAAACCAGCCAATACTAGCCTGGTAAATTCTGCCTTCCAGATTATTTATATGTTTTTAATTCTCAGTTTCTGTTTCACATTGATGCACTATTATTTTTGCATGGAACATTTTCCATGGGCACGCAATTGCCTGGCGAAGTTCTACCTGTGCGCCATGGAGAACTCCCTGTCTGGATGCAACTCATGCTTGGAACAGAGTTCTGACCCAATATCCTTGTGGTAGGCCTAAATGTTCAGTCTGCTCCAAAAAATCACATGTTGCCATTTAATGCAGAAGTTAGTTCCACTGTCACTTAGAGCTAATTTGAGGTTATGTTATATGGAATAGTCATAAAAAGGGTGAAGTTTTCCCCTTGTGTATTCTGATGAAAAACTGCCTGCGTCACTGTTATCAAATGACTAAACGGGAAAATGCCTCGCTTCCATGACAATAATATCAACAACATTTATCAACAAATATTCAGTTCTACAGCTTAGCTGCCTTGAAATTATTCGCATTAACTTAAAAACATTTGAGGTATGTCATACATTTAAGAGAGTGAATTATGCAAAATTTCAAGTACGTATAAACTGAGCAACTTATAACAACATAATTGGGAGCAAGGCCGTAGCCATGGAGCCAACACTGAGTGGGACCAAGGCCGAAATCATAATATATATTGGGGGGACATTGTGAGCTCATTTGAATACTGGGGGGTGGGGCGTGTGTCCCTCAACATGTATTATAATTACAGTCTTGATTGGAAGGTAGTTTGCCTGAGTTGGTTATTGGACTCCGAAGCGGCAGGTGGCGATATTGAGTCTTGCTGCTTCAGCGCGACCTGTTTAATTTCTAAAAAAAAAGAAGAGAAAGTCGCGCTTGGTTACGTTAATATACTGCGCAGCTGTCAATCAGGATGGAAGACAAAATGGCCTCAGCATCTTCTGAACCTCCAGAAAGTCAAGATCCCGAACTGGACGAGTTATTGGACAGTAAGGTTTGAAATTTTCTTTGATGTGTCCCCAGTCTAGTGCAAGAACTTGAGTTTATGTGAGTGCGCTTAAATGGGGAACAAAAGTCATATTATTGACGCTGCTGTTTTGACATGCTATGCGAACATGGCCAAATGTACTTTTTGTTGTTTGCTTCGCCGAGATCTAATGTTCAAGGTTTGATGTGTCACGTGTGACACTGGACCATGAGACCCACGGATATTACGAAAATATAACGTGTCTGCATCGGCGCTGCTAGAAATTAAGCCCCGAACTCGATTTACGTCGATTCTTTTACTAAGTTATGATCAAAAATTCTTGTTTTGAAAGAAATTTAGAGAGTGCGAGCATTCAATATTTTGTGTAATCGGCATCGCTTTTGGCAGAATTTATGCCTTAAAACTTTTAGGGAATCTTTTCGGTGCATCGGTTCCTGCTTCCACAACCGTATGGGTAGATTAGTTCAAGTAGTATTGGTAAGGGACCTTCGTATTGAACTGGTGCAACGTCCGTAATAATCTATATTTATTGTGTTGCTTTTCATAAGATATTTCTGAGAGTAGCTGCTGAAACATCCCTCCTGCATCTTGCATTAGGCGCCCTTGATGACTTTGAGAAGACGAAATCTGCTCCTGCAGCCCACGACGCTGGGGCTGCTGCTGCCGCCGCCTCCAATCCAGGCAGCGGGAACCAGGAGCAAGTGAGGACCGCCACAGCCCCACATAGGAGAGAAAACAGGCGGTGTGCCCTGTGCTGTCTGGGATAGAGTGCAGGTCCCCCAAGACCAGGATAAGGGGTTAGAAAGTAGATGGATATTTTCCATCAAATACCTGCTTAGTTTCTGCGTTTAGGTCTCTCTTAACAGAAAAGCACTCACTGACGTCAGGATGTCTTGCATATTGCTGCTTTCCATTTACCTCGGTGGTTGGAAGTTGGAGCTGAGAATGGCATCGCACTCGAGTTAATACCCGGGACCTGTTTCCAACAGCAGGATTTCTTGCTTAGCCAGACAACTTGTCTGATGTAAGGTAGCCAGGTTTATGTGGTCTTTATGGGGCTTTTTTCACTTGCGTTTAGCCCAGACTACCTTAAATCCAACAGGTTATCTAGCTAAGCAAGAAATTCTGCTTTCTGAAACAGGCCCCAGTTCTAGCCAGGTTCATTGTTAGCCTTTGTTAGCAATATTAATTGATAACAATGCATTATGCATTATTTTGTGCATTACAAACAGTGTAGCAACACGTCCACAGACAGCGGTTGGGCGTACAACAGATTTAATGAAACGCATTTAAGACACAAGTGCTAATAAACACTACATAACTACAGTTTTCACTTCTGTTCATAAAGGGTGCATCCATTTTTAATTCTGAGGTTCCTCTGACTTTCCGAATCAGAATTCCGACTTCAAGGGGCTTTCCAATCGAAATTTCCAACTAGGAACTCGGAATTTCCGACTTCGGAGTTTAAATGGAATGCAGCGTATTTTGGTGGTAATCCAAAACTGGCAGATAATTTCAGACTATGTGGATCCTTAGAGCAATGTGAATTGTGTGCGAGTGCGGGATGCTTCTCTGTGCCCGTGCGTCTCGCGTGACGTGCGCTCTGCTGTGCCAGCCCCCTCTGCTGCTAGAGGACAGCCAGTTCTTCGAGTCGCTGTTCGACGGCGAGATGGCGAACCAGGCGCGGGAGGAGTGGGAGCGGGCCATGACGGAGCTGGCCCAGGAGGAACCCGAGCTGCTGGGGCAGTTCCACAAGCTGTCCGAGGCTGCTGGCAAAGTGGGTGCGTGCGTTTGTCTCTCCGCGCCGTGTGTGTCTGCCCGTGTTCACTGCACATCAAATCAGGAAGTCAAGTCGATGGACCAATAAGTGCGAAGGAACCGCTGAGGTGCAGCCCGGCTCCCCGAGTAAACCTTCCAGGTGGAGGTGCTGCTCACTTATGTGTCCGTCTGTTTACTCTTTTCTTCTTACATAGGAACAGATCTGGCTTCCCAGCAAGAGTTCACGTCCTGTTTGAAGGATACACTGACAGGACTGGCGAAAAACACAGACAGCTTGCAGGTAGTTACAAGTCCTGATGTGAAGGAAAGACGAGGTTAAAAATGTAATGGTGTATGCGAACGTAAGTTGGCCTTCTTCTGTGGTATCATCTTATTGTATTGCATGGAGCATCCATCAGTATTTAAATGCAGCAGGTCGAAAATGATATATTACCTTAAGATATTGCTTTAAGAATGAAAGGAAAATTGGGAATCTTTATGTGGGCTTAAAATTCCTCTGTTTATAACATGATACTAAATTTCCCTTCATTTCTCCGTGTCGCTTTTCTGCTTATTGTCTGATGTCGTCTCTGCTGATCCTCAGAATGCAGGATTGGCCGGTGAGGAACTGGCAAAGACCCTGCAGGGACTGGGACTGGATGAGAATGGGGAAGGGGGGGCGGAGGACGGGAACATTCTGCCCATTATGCAGTCAATCATGCAGAACCTGCTGTCAAAGGAGGTTCTGTATCCATCCCTGAAAGAGATCACAGAGAAGGTTTGTGCACGAGTGTGTTTGTCATGTTCAAACAATGTTAATAAATTGCGTAATGTACTCAGATTCATTGCTACTACTATACGATGGTTCATGTTAGTTTAGTGTTCACTGGGAAATCATAAGATGACCGTGTAAATTTTCTAGATCTGTAATAAAGTGCTATTTTTTTTTTCCTGACGCCACGTAAGCTGGAGAGACTGATTCTTTCAAGAAGCACATTATGGAATGGGTGTGCTAACGGCAAACGGACTCGTGCATCACACGACATTCATGCTCCAGCTAATTTGGGAGCCCAGTTTATCTGTGTTGAGATGATTAGAGAATTTTTTTGAGGAATCTAATGACAAGCAGAATTTTAATTTTCATGTTAATGCAGTCCCTTATCTGCTGGATTTGAGTATTGAGGAGCTGGGTGTTGATATTTCTCCAGAAAACCAGGTTGTGTAGGTGTCTGAATTACACTCCTGAAAGTTTTTGCTTGGATGTACAGCTGATATGAATCTTCCTGGCAGCAGTTCCCTGTCTGTAACACGACTGACCGAGAGGCTTGTCATTCATCCGCAGTACCCTGAGTGGCTGAGCAGCAATCGCCAGTCCCTCCCCCCTGACCAGTACCAGCGCTATGAGCAGCAGCACAAGATCATGGGCCAGATTTGCAGTCACTTTGAGAAGCAAGGAGAAAGGGGCCAAGGCGGGGGCGAGGGGGACAGCAGCTTTGAGGAGATCTTGGAGCTCATGCAGCAGGTATGGAGCTCATGCATGGAGATTAAGGAAACCGTGTGACTTCAGAGTTTTATCATCAAGATGGATGAATAAGCGTTGGTCTGAGAATCACAGAGCTGTGTTTTTCCCTCCTCAGCTGCAGGATCTGGGTCATCCTCCAAAAGAGCTGGCAGGGGAAGTGGTGAGTTTCTGTGGTGATTGGGAATGACCGCCGAGTACCGACCATGTGGCAGAATAACGTCCCTCACGCTGGTCCTCCTTCTCTTCAAGCCTCCTGGCATGAACTTTGACCCGGACTCTCTGAATGTTCCGGCTCCCCCAGGAGGGGGGACAGAAGAACAGTGCTCTGTCATGTAAAGCCCAAGGCTGCTGGTGACATGATCTGACGAACTGGGAGACGCAAAGAGGCGACATCTACCAGTGACGGCTGACTGGTGTCTGAAGAAAAACCAGAAGACAGGAAGTTCCTCACCTTTCCGCAACTACTCCTGTGTATTAAAAAAAAAATCAAGTGGTACATGTACTCATACCAATTGCTTAGGTCTTCCCTCCTACTACACTTAGAAATTTGTCTTCAGTTGGATTTGCTAAGCACCTCTCTTAACCCTTCGAGGTCTGCTGACCAGTAATCTGCCAGTTGCTCATTTCTGGAGCCCATGAGTACATCTTGTCACTGGAGTCACTGGAGTTTTCTGGCAACACAAGAACATCAGTCAAGCTGTTTGCCCATTGAGCAGGGATTTGATAGTTTAGGGATTTGAAAGCAAGTTACTTAGAATCTAAGCTTGAATTTTACATTCATGTGCTAGATTTGAGACCATTAACAAGCAGTAATATTAGTACATCCTTTTATATTTATAATTTCTGACTTGATTACAGTGGCCAAGCTATTGTCTGGCTGGTATTCTCAATACAGGAAATGACTGTGAATTCAGCTAATATATCCCAAATGATTTTGTGGTGAAACACTAATCCCTCGGGAACATCTTTAGTGATGGGTTGCAGTTTCTGGCTGCCTGAATTACTCATCTACTGTACAAAATTCTTTCAGTTTTGCCTCTGTATGACTGCTATTATACAGAAGCACAGATCCTTGCAGACAATTTATGTATGTTTGATGCCTTGTAAAACAGACATTTGTTATTGAATATTCTCTGTAGTTTTTGCAGTAACTGAAAAGTGGAAAAACAAGTCCCAGACACAGATTCAGTGGTAGTGACGGCTGAATTGCAGTATGAATTTATAAACTAACCCTTCACTGTGGCTGTCACATTTGAGTGCCTCTGTGTTTCCTATCAATACCCAGGGCTGTCCTGCTTACTCCTGGATTACGAAGAGTCTTGCTTCATGCTAATTCATCTACCCCTTTCAGTCCTTTAAGGGTGAAAGAGATTCCTTGTGCTTGCATTAATTCCTCTTATGAGAGGCCCTGGTCAAAGGAGGAGGGAAGAGTTCAAGGAATTGTTGGAGCGTGGCTGCAGGATTCTGTCCTGAATTCTGCATCTTGCCGTTTTTTTAAGATTTGAGGCTGTCATTGCACCACTGATATGGTTCCTAAATACTGATGGCACATCTATGCTCATTTTTGCATGGTTGACTGCTAACTGATTATGCCCTTTGTGATATATGCTCAGGGTGTTAATAATCAATCATAAGGCAGTGTTTGGGCTAAAAAAAGGAGGATGAGGAATGCCTGTATTATATGGCTGATTATGAGTTGGAACACAGTGATTACAAAGTCCAGTGTAAGAGTAATAACCTTTTCTTAAATTCTAATACGTTAACAGTGATCCTTTATAGGACTTTACTTTTGTTCCAGTCTGGGATACTGTTCATATTAAATATCTGAAAATACTGAATAAAACCGGTTTACACCACTTTGTCTTGACCTTTTTCTTTTATTTACATAACGAAATAGACACACCCTCACCATTTTACCTTCCCAAAATGGCTGCCAGCTGACCGTCAAGCTGGAATACTGCAACGTGGCTATTTCCGCCTTGGAGTAATTTGAACAAACTTTATTGTTTCCTCCGCCGCAAGCGGAAGCTGCAGCGGGTGACGTGTCAGGGCTTCGCTCAGAGGAACTGGATTGGTACCGGAGACGTAGCCGTGGCAAACGTATTAGCAAGAAAAGAAGCGAAGTAAAACAGTCGCATATGGTTTTGCCATTTCAGTGGATGGTTAAAACCAGGAGTATTTACATTTGTTTGATTTTTGCTGGAAACAGACGATGTTGACCAAATTTGAGACGAAGTCGGCCCGTGTGAAAGGTAACGTAGCTAAATAGACCGACACTTCAGACCATAATCGTGGCCTATTACTGTTTCGTCTGGTTCATCTTGTATACCTTGTAACAGTCGTTGTCTTTCTACTTTGTAGTGTATGGCTAAACATTAGTTATCTGCACATTGAGATAATTCAGTCCTTGCAGTAGCTTTTTATGTCTGTACAACCAGAGTAGTCGCTAACTGGGTACTAATTCAGCAAGGACATAGTGTTCTAAATACTGTAGTAGTGTTATTTGTGTATGATTCGACTGAAGTGCAGAAAGCAACCGCTCTCTGCTTGTCTTTGGCTGTGATGTATCGGGCTAGCAATCTAATATGTCTGTAATATGCTAAGAAATGTTGATTGAAGTGGATTGTCCTTATAAGGAAATACGTGTCATCCGTCCATCCATCCATCTGTCCGTCTTGGCCCCGCATACACTGATGAGGGTTAAGTAGCAGGCGTGTCCGGGATTGACGTGAACGGAATGACACATTATTGGGGGGTAATATTTCCTTTAGAACATGACATTCTTCATCCTTCATCAGGGCTAAGCTTCCATCCCAAGCGGCCATGGATTCTCGCCAGCCTGCACAATGGAGTCATCCAGCTGTGGGACTATCGCATGTGCACGCTGATCGACAAGTTTGACGAGCACGACGGTAACACGCTTCCCGTCGTAGCTGGGATCCCTTTCCAGTGCATGTTATCCACCAGACCCGGCACTGACGCTTGGGCTCATGCTGACCAACGGGCTTCATGAGCAGGACAGGCTTTCTGTCATGTGCAGAACGGGTGCAGAGAGGTGGTCCGGCAGGCGAAAATCCAAAAGCACCCTGGTAGTCAGGTTTTTGAAGGGCTCTGTTTGTGATGAAATCTGATTTTTTGAATTTATGTTGTGCAGGTCCGGTTAGAGGAATCGACTTCCACAAGCAGCAGCCGTTGTTTGTATCTGGCGGAGATGACTACAAGATTAAGGTGAGCCATTATGCTGCATGTATGCTGTGTTAAGCACTTGTATAGACAACTGTGCTCTGCATCCAAGCCCTGTTCCGGCACAGTAATTATGCATCTGACTGTACTCTTGTATGCTTCTGCTGTTCAGGTCTGGAATTACAAGCTACGGCGCTGCCTGTTCACGCTGCTCGGTCACCTGGATTATATCCGCACCACGTTCTTCCACCATGTGAGCTCCTCTTCCCCTGTTACTATCAGCACCCATGCTCCCTGTTTTGTGTTACCCAGAATGCCCGGTGGCAGAGAGCGGTCATGTAGGCAGTGATGCCTGTGCTGGACCCCACCCCACTGTATTCTGGACTGGTGACATCACATCACATTAAAATGGAATTGCAATACTTTATTGATCCCTGCAGAGAAATTCCCTTTTTGCCTACCCTGTGTTGCTCTCCATGAGACAAACGGACACACGTAGAGATGAGAGCAAGCTTGGGGGGTCACAGCACAGGGTCAGCCAGCGTGCAGGACCCCTGGGGCTGGGGGCCTTTGCTCAGAGGCTCAACTGCCAGCATCAGTCTGCTGGCCCCGGGATTTGAACCGACAACCTTATAACAGAGGTGGCAATTTCAGGTCCAAAAAGTAAAAATCCAGACCAGGATTTTGTTTCAATCAACAACTTGAGTACTATATGACTGTGACTCTTTATGCTCAACTGGGTGGTTGAAACAAAATCCTGGTCTGGATTTTTACTTTCTGGACCTGAAATTGCCACCTCTGCCTTCTAATCACAAGCACAGAGTCACACGCTGCTCCCAAAGTAATTAATTATCCCAAAGTAATTAAAAAATGCTTGTGCCCGCTCCCCAGGAATACCCCTGGATTTTGAGTGCCTCTGATGATCAGACCATCCGCATCTGGAACTGGCAGTCCCGCACCTGTGTCTGGTCAGTTTGTGCTTTTTGTCAGAATTGCCAGAAAATTCAGTTTTGGGTTCCGCCAATGAATGCTTCTATTACGGAGGCAGTGGGAATTAGTATGGATTTGCTGTTTTAGTACTCTGCCGGCGTGCTGTAGTATTAATGTCTGTCTCTCGCTCTCTCTCCTCAGCGTGCTGACAGGACACAACCACTACGTGATGTGTGCTCAGTTCCACCCGTCGGAGGACCTGGTGGTGTCGGCCAGCCTGGACCAGACCGTGCGCGTGTGGGATATCTCTGGTGAGAGTGTGGGCCAGCAGGGGGTGCTGTTGGGTCTGGGAATGGGTGCGTGTGGGCGGGGAGGACAGGGGAGCTGCTGGGGACACCCGGAGGACAGAGGCTCCGTGAAGCTGCTGTCAGAAGCTCCCCCCTCCTCCTTGCCCCCCCCCCCGCCCAGGAATGACGGACGCCATGGCGAGGTGGCTGTCAGCGCGCCGATGGAGCATAAAGCCCGACAGGCTGAGCCAGGACCTCGGAGGCCTGCAGGACGAGCTGGGTTTCTCTCTACATCGCCTCCTAGTGGCTTCACTGGAGTGTTTCAGAGCATAGTGAGCCTTGTCATAGGGTGATTTTTTTTAATACATAATGTTCTTCTCGGGGCTCGGACACCCAGAACCTTAGCTGTAGCCATCGATAGCATCTCTGTCTCTTTGAGAAAAAGAAACGCTCACAGCACTGAAACCATTAGGAGAGATGAGGGGAGATCGGCGCCCCCTGCAGGCCATTGAGGGCTTGGGTCACCCAGCCCTGTGATCAGAGATGGAGGCTCATCTAGGGGTTGGTCGAGGCCTCTGGAAGAGCGCCCAGCATGTCGTCGATGCCTCAGTGCTTGGCTTCCCATAAACGAGCTGGTTGAATGTTGCGCATGTCCTAACTCTGTTTCATCTCACCTGCGTCTGACACTAACAATGACCACCTGCATACGTATCTAACGCTCACCTCTCTGCGGACATTTCACCATCTTCTGGTACAGTGCCTGTACAGTTTCCCTTCAGCAACAAGCATTTGCATGCATACTGTTTCCTGAAGAATTAAGGGAATTTTTTTTTGTGGGTTTGGGGGCGGAGTGCGTGCTTTCTGGAGTCTTTTATGAGAAGAAACAGAAGGTAGTCAGTTGAAGACGCTTTGTGCCCAGCATTCATCTTTCAGCCTTGACACTGTAACCATAGACCAGTGAGGATTGTTAATATGCACATTTTCTACCTACTTATTGGCTAACCTGACTGATGAGCAAACTCACAAATATCCTTGATGCTACACTGTAGCTGTAAGAGCATAGAGACAGGAGATAGGTTTAGGTTGCATCTTTTAATGCCTGCATGCACTCACACGATTACTCACCCAAACCTCCCCTATGTCACCCAGCCACACCCATCTGATCTGGACTTTATATCCCTCTGCCCACTCCGTCCCCCCCCATGAGTGATCATCCCCCACCTCCTGCTATTGCATTACCCTGTACCCACGCTCCGCCAGAAACATCCACACTCGCACGTGGGGGGTTCCTTCTGAGTTTTAGTTCCTACCTTTCCGTCCTTTGGGCCCTCCACACGGCAGATTCTGCTGTTTTAGTTGCTGGTGCAAACTCTGCTCCTTCCGGTTGTGAGTGTTCTGGCCCGGACAGCCGTTATGACAGTGGTGACTTGATTTAATTAATCAATGACTGATCTAATTATTACATTAATCGACAGCTGTTGGGTTGAGTGTGAAAGGTTGCAGTCATACTTAATGATGATCATATTGTTTTGTTCTTTTTTTTTTTTTGGCTGGGAACTTTTAAAAAGAAAAGCAGTAGTCCTTTAAGTTAAAAGGAAAAGCAAATTTTATATAAATAATGTGGGCGGGGAGGACAGGGGACAGTGATTTATTATTTATTTAATAAAGGACTTTTTGTTATTTTTCTTCACCTTTTAATATCATGATAATTATCGCACGGTGAGTTTTTTTGTATCATTACATCCTTGTCACTGGTAGCCGTCAGGGGCTTCAGTCCCACTTAGTGGTGGGTGGGTTCGGATCCACCAGTCATGAGAAGCATGAGTCTTGGGTCTGGCATAGTGGCTGTCGGGTCAGGATCACGTTGTGAGCAGGGTTTGCACACATGCGCTTGCAGCGTCTCTGTGTGGCGGCCGAAAGGAGGCGTGTGTGTGTGTGTGTGTGTGTGTGTGTGAGTCATTGCTGCCTCTCCCTACGCCCCCTCGTGTGTGACCTCTCTCTGCCTCTCCCTACGCCCCCTCGTGTGTGACCTCTCTCTGCCTCTCCCTACGCCCCCTCGTGTGTGACCTCTCTCTGCCTCTCCCTACGCCCCCTCGTGTGTGACCTCTCTCTGCCTCTCCCTACGCCCCCTCGTGTGTGACCTCTCTCTGCCTCTACCTCTGCCCTGCGTGGCACCGGGGGGCTCAGGCCTGAGGAAGAAGAACCTCTCTCCTGGCGCCGTGGAGACGGAGGTGCGGGGTATCTCCGGCGTCGACCTGTTCGGGGCATCGGACGCCGTTGTCAAGCACGTCCTGGAGGTGAGGGGCTGGCTTTTGGCGGGGGAGGGGGGATTTCAGGGGAGAATGTGGTTGAGGTGGAGCCATTGTTGGACCTGTTGAATCTGGCCTGCTTTGAGATACCATCAAGTCATGTGACATCGAAGCTTCTTTCCTTGGCCTCGCCCATGCAGTGATCAGTGGCAGGCAGCAGGGGGCAGTGTGGCATAACCTCATAGTCTCCTTCTGTGCTATAGGGTCATGACCGTGGAGTGAACTGGGCAGCCTTCCATCCCAGCATGCCTCTCATAGTGTCTGGAGCCGACGACCGGCAGGTCAAAATATGGAGGATGAATGGTGAGAGACGCGCTTGGCCACAAGAGACTCCGTCCCCCCTCCCTGGATGCTCCTGTAATGTGAGGCACGTCTTGTCTCTCTCTCCCTACAGAGTCCAAGGCGTGGGAGCTGGACACCTGCAGGGGGCACTATAACAACGTGTCGTGCGCAGTCTTCCATCCCCGCCAGGAGCTCATTCTGTCCAACTCGGAGGACAAGAGCATCCGGGTGTGGGACATGTCCAAGAGGACCGGCGTGCAGACCTTCCGCCGCGACCACGACCGCTTCTGGGTGCTGGGCGCTCACCCCAACCTCAACCTCTTTGCTGCCGGTGAGCTGCTGGATGGACGGGGACCGCTAACCTAACCTCCACTGGCCCAGGGCCTGGCTGACTCTGCTTTAGCAAAAATCATACTTTGCTTTGGTTAGAAGCATCTGCTAAATGCTAATCAGCCTGTCAGCAGGCCGGAGTGAAGCTTTAGGTCAGGGTTCTTCAACTCACGGTCCTCGAGGTCCGAGCGCTGCTGGTTTTCCAGCCTTCCTTTACCTGTCAGTCAGGTGTGAAGCCTCTGACCAATCAGAATCAGTAATTATTAAACAACTACCTGGGAGAACTGAAAACACGGCCTGGATTTGGAATCGAGGTCCAGAGTTGAAGAACCCTGCTTTAGGTGATGAAAAGCAGCATGGAGGCGCAGTTTGGGTTCGATGTTTGATGCCATGGATGTTCCGGGCCGTGACGCTGGGACTTCTCCGCTGTGTGTGTGTGTGTGTGTGTGTGTGTGTGTGTGCCCCCCAGGCCACGACAGCGGCATGCTGGTCTTTAAGCTGGAGCGGGAGCGGCCCGCCTACGCCGTCTACGGAAACATGCTGTACTACGTGAAGGACCGCTTCCTCCGCCAGCTCGACTTCCACAGCAGCAAGGACACCGCTGTCATGCAGCTGCGCAGGTGAGGGCGCCGCGAGCGCATCTGCGCAGGCGTCTGCGAGGAAGCTTCCTTGCATAAACCATAACGGCATCTCTCTCCTCCTCTGTCCAACCAGTGGGTCCAAATTCCCAGTGTTCAGCATGTCCTACAACCCGGCTGAGAACGCCGTCCTGCTCTGCACCGTGAGGCTCCCGCCGCTGTTGCCCTAACGTGCACACTCACACACACTCAGATACACGCACACACATGCACACACTTGCGCACACACACAGACACACGATGACTAAGATACATGCACCAATGGGACTGATGTACCCTGTGCTCACTCTCCCTCTCTCCTTGCCTCCCCCCCCCCCAGCGAGCCACTAACCTGGAGAACAGCACCTATGACCTGTACTCCATCCCCCGAGAGAGCGACTCCCAGAATCCGGACGGTCAGCGCCTCTGCTCTCCCCTTTTTCTAGTCTTTTGTTGGTGACCCAGAAGTGAAATGCACCAAGAAAGCGTGAAAAAACCCACAATCATTTAGGGAAACGCGAAACGAAGTATTACTGAAAACAATGAAGAAACCACAAGAAATATTTGTTGTATTTGTACTTCAGGGCCAGACCGGGTGTCACTGTGTGTCTAATGCTGCCACAGTGGCCTCCTCTCTCCTGTTGTGTTGCCATGGCGTCACAATGATGGGATGTGTTCTGTGTTCTGTTACTCCCACAGCTCCCGAGGGAAAACGCTCTTCCGGCTTGACTGCGGTTTGGGTCGCCAGGAATCGCTTCGCTGTCCTGGACCGTATGCATTCGGTAAGTGTGTGTGTGTGTGTGTGTGTGTGTGTGTGTGTGTGTGTTTCTAATGGTGGTGGTTCAGAACATCCAACAGTGATGATGAGGATGGTGATGGATTTTGATGGCAGTGATTTTAATGATGGTGATGGTGATGATGATGATGATGATGGTGGTCTTCCCCTCAGCTCCTGATAAAGAACCTGAAGAACGAGATCGTGAAGAAGGTGCAGGTGCCGAGCTGCGAGGAGATCTTCTACGCCGGCACGGGCTCGCTGCTGCTGCGCGACGCTGACGGCGTCACGCTCTTCGACGTGCAGCAGAAGCGCTCTCTGGCCACCGTCAAGATCGCCAAGGTCAAGTACGTGGTTTGGTCTGCGGACACCAGCCACGTGGCCCTGCTGGCTAAGCACGGTACGTGCCAAGGCGGGCAGCCTGCCAATCGCGTGCCAGCGCGCCGCCCGGGTCACAGCCGGCTCCAAGTCAGATTACAAACCTGCTCATGCATTTTTCTCCTTCATACTCCAGCCATCATGATCTGCAACAGGAAATTAGAGAGTCTGTGTAACATCCACGAGAATATCCGTGTAAAGAGCGGAGCCTGGGACGAGAGCGGAGTGTTCATCTACACCACCTCCAACCACATCAAATACGCCCTGACCTCTGGGTAACGTGCATCGCAACTATACTATACTACTATACTATACTACTATACTATACTGTGCTGTGCCACACTGCCACACCCACCCACAAACCCCATCCAGTTTGCCCTGAGTTCTGGGTAACGTACATTACAACTGTACTCTACTATACTGTGCTGTACTATGCTGCCACACCCACCAACCTCATCCAGTACATCCTGACCTCTGGGTAATGTGCATCACAGCTATACTCTACTATACTATACTGTGCTGTACTATGCTGTCACACATACTCTCAGAGCTCTTCCAGTGCACCCTGACCTCTGGATAGCAGATCAGTCCCTCACCTTAAGCTCTTGTCCCCTCTGCAGTGACCACGGAATCATTCGGACCCTGGACCTACCCATCTACGTGACACGCGTCCGAGGAAACAGCGTCTACTGCCTGGACCGGGACTGCCGCCCGCGTGTGCTGACCATCGACCCCACGGAGTACCGCTTCAAGCTGGCCTTGGTCAACCGCAAGTACGAGGAGGTGAGCAAAGCCACGGGTTCCGCGCTGCAGGTCGGGGACTGGATCCTGCCCGGTGGGGACTCCGTAAGTCCGTAAAGATGCCAGTGACGTGTTCACCTGCACAGGTGCTGCACATGGTGCGCAATGCCAAGCTGGTGGGCCAGTCCATCATCGCCTACCTGCAGAAGAAGGGCTACCCCGAGGTCGCCCTGCACTTCGTCAAAGACGAGAAGACGCGCTTCAGCCTGGCGCTAGAATGTGGAAACATCGAGGTGCGTCTTCTGAGTGCGTGCTCATCCGTCATGCGTGTGTGTGAGTCCGGAGGCCTGACCCGTCTCTCTCCGTAGGTGGCGTTAGAGGCTGCGAAGGCTCTGGACGAGCGGAGCTGCTGGGAGAGGCTGGGCGAGGCCGCGCTGCTCCAGGGCCACCACCAGGTGGTGGAGATGTGCTATCAGAGGACCAAGAACTTCGACAAGCTCACCTTCCTGTACCTCATCACGGGCAACCTGGCCAAGCTGCGCAAGATGATGAAGATCGGTGAGAGTAGGAGGGGGAGGCGTGCGGGGAATCGGGGAACTGGTTCAAAAAAAAAATAATCAGTGTAGCCTGGAATAATCTCATAACAGGAATGCTGCAGAGTATGAGGAGTGTCGGGGTGTGTGACGGTGTTCTGTGTGTGTGTGTGTGTAGCGGAAATCAGGAAGGACATGAGTGGCCATTACCAGGGGGCTCTTTACCTCGGTGATGTCAGCGAGAGGGTTCGCATCCTGAAGAACTGCGGCCAGAGTAAGTGCCTCTGTTTGCAGGAGAATGTCCCCGCAATGCGATGATAACCTGTTATCTTTTTAGGTCCCCACAACGGAAAACTCACTTCTATAAAAATCTGTGACTGCAATCATAAAACTAAACGAGTTTTGTATTTTGTTTAGTTACTTATGGTTAAGGTTAGGGCTGGGTTGGGGTTAAGGTTGTCATTATTGGGATTAGGGTTTTGCCCATAGAAATGAATGGAGAGTCCCCACAAAGATATGGATGTCTGATTGTGTGTGTGTGTGTGTGTCTGCACAGAGTCCCTGGCGTACCTGACAGCTGCCACTCATGGTATGGATGAGGAGGCCGAGGCCCTCAAAGAAACCTTTGACCCGGAAAAGGAAACTGTGAGTTCTTTGATGCTCAGACTGGACCCTTGGGTTCCCCCTCTCTTCCCGCGCACCGGGTTCCCCCGGTTCCCCCTCTCTCCCCGCGCGCTCCGGTTCCCCCTCTCCCCCCCGCGCGCCCCGGTTCCCCCTCCCCCCCCCCGCGCGCCCCGGTTCCCCCTCTCCCACCATTTGGTAAAAATGGGTGAGATTCTCCCTGTCCTGTGGTCAGGTGCCCGACATTGACCCTGATGCCCAGCTCCTCCAGCCACCACCTCCCATCAACCCCCTGGACACCAACTGGCCTCTGCTCACGGTCTCCAAGGGCTTCTTTGAGGGGGCCATCTCTGCTAAAGGTGAGTCTGCCCCCCCGTTCCCCTGACCATACAGTGACAGTGCACGTTCTTTGTGGTTACGAGTCCTCACGCCGTGGATGTCCATGCTCTGTCTCTGCAGGGAAGGCCGGTCAGATGGCTGCTGATCTCGACATGGAAGCTCCAGGCGGTGAAGGCTGGGGGGAGGACGCAGAGCTCCAGCTGGATGAAGGTCAGCCCGGCCGATTTCTCGGAGCGTCTCGAGTTGGTCCATTTAAGTGCGGATCACCAACCGCCTGCGCCCCGCCCGTTCCTCTCTTTATCAGATGGCTTTATGGACGCTCAGGAGGGAGCTGTGGACGAGGCTGGCATAGGAAAGGAGGAGGGAGGTGGATGGGAGGTGGAGGAGGACCTCGATCTGCCCCCGGAGCTGGTATTTACCGCCTGATAACAGACGGATTGTGAGTCTCATTTGCTGTTAGCTTGGTGTTTTTCGTTTTCCAACCCTGTGGGTTTGGCCAATAGGAGCTGCCAGCCGGAGCAGGCGCGGGGGCTGAAGATGGCTTCTTCGTGCCGCCCACTAAGGGCATGAGTCCCACCCAGATGTGGTGCAACAACTCGCAGCTCCCCGTGGACCATATCTTGGCCGGGTCCTTTGAGACGGCCATGAGGGTGAGCTGGAGAACCAAACTCGGTCCGGTCCACGGACGGTCAGGCCTGTGGACGTCGTGCTTGTCAGTTTCCAGAACACGTTTGAATTAGTCCCATTTTTCTGCTCTTCCTACCCTTCCCAGCTCCTCCATGACCAGGTGGGCGTGGTCACCTTCGCGCCATACAAGCCCCTCTTCCTGCAGACGTTCTCCCGGGGGCGCACGTGCTACTCCGGCCTGCCGTCCCTGCCCTGCCTCCATGGCCACCCTCAGAGGAACTGGAAGGAGGCGGGCGCCAAGCAAGGCCTGCCCGCGGTCGGGCTGCGCCTGTCTGACCTCATCGCCCGCCTGCAGCAGTGCTATCAGCTGACCACAGCGGGCCGCTTCGAGGAGGCCGTGGAGCGCTTCCGCGTCATCCTGCTCTCCGTGCCGCTGCTGGTGGTCGACAACAAACAGGAGATCGCCGAGGTGAGCCCTCCACGGGACCTCGCCCCGTCTCAACCGGCGGCACTTCCTGTTTAGTGGACGCATCACTTCCTGTGAGCTGATGACCTCACCCGTCTCCCACAGGCACAGCAGCTGATCACGATCTGTAGGGAGTACATAGTGGGCTTGACCATGGAGACAGAGAGGAAGAAACTGCCCAAGGATACACTGGAGCAGCAGAAGAGGCTCTGTGAGGTACGACTGCCCCGCTGCCACCAAGCCCTGCACCTCCTGGGCTTTTGCTTACTCTTCACTTACTCTTCACTTACTCAACACTTACTCTTCCTCTCCTTCCTGTTGTGTTGATGCCATCGACAAGACCCTTGTCACGTTGCTAAAAACGCCTCGCTTATGGCAATGTGTAAAAGTAGCATAGCAATGGAGAAGAATGTGAGTGTAACAGAGGAGGAAGATGAAGCGAATGAGGCAGGCTATCAAAAATTATCGACGTCTCAGTGAGGGCCGGGCGGCGTCCCCTTGGCTGAGCCTCGTTTCTCGCCTGCCTCCGTCCCCTTGGCTGAGCCTCGTTTCTCGCCTGCCTCCGTCCCCTTGGCTGAGCCTCGTTTCTCGCCTGCCTCCGTCCCCACAGATGGCTGCCTACTTCACACACTGCAACCTGCAGCCGGTGCACATGGTCCTGGTCCTGCGCACGGCGCTCAACCTCTTCTTCAAGCTCCGCAACTTCAAGACGGCGGCTGGCTTCTCCCGGCGCCTCCTGGAGCTGGGGCCCAAGCCGGAGGTGGCACAGCAGGTGCGTGTGTGTGTGTGTGACGCGTGAGGCCGCGCATGTGCCTCGAGAGCCCGCCCACCCACATCTGACTCCATCCTCCCTCTACAAATGTAGACGCGCAAGATCCTGGCAGCATGTGAGAAGACCCTGACGGACACCCACCAGCTGAACTACGATCCCCACAATCCCTTTGACCTCTGTGCAGCCTCCTTTATCCCCCTGTACCGGGGGCGTCCTGTGGAGAAGTGTCCCCTCTCTGGGGCCTGTTACTGCCCCACGTACAAAGGGCAGATCTGCAGAGTGACACAGGTCTGTCTGAAACACTATGCTTCATTATAAACCTTTCAGGCATGGTGATTTTTGTCCTTATTTTTGATGTTAATCCTCGTCTTGCAGGTGACAGAGATTGGGAAAGATGTCATCGGTCTCCGTGTCAGTCCCCTGCAATTCCGCTGAGAAGAAATGGGAATGGGATTGTGGGCTGGAATTGGAGAATGCCTGAAAATTACACCTGAGAGAATCTATAGTCTCTAATATGTATTTTGTCTAAATGTTCAGTCCAGGTTTAAGTATTTTCCATGTCTCACGGTAGAATATCCTGTCCTGCCTACATTGCTTTGCTGTTTTTGGCTGATTTAGGCAAACTTGGAGAATTACTAAGTAACTACATTTGATGCAAAAACGTCCAGCTATAATACTCCATTTTAGCATTAGATGCACTCTGTAAGGGTAAAAACATAAAAGTTAAAATGCTTGAACAACTTTTTTGTGTGGCTTTTTCGTGTGGGGAGACCATGACCTACCAGCAACTACAAAAAAAAACAATGCAAGATTCATAATGATATAGAGATGTTTGATACAATGATCTCATCGTCAAATATTCACCTTCCAATATTTACCTCCAAATATTTCCAACGCTTAGTCAACAACCCCCCCCCCCCCCCCCCCAGTCAACATCTTTTACCTTTGTCTAGGGCTGGGTGATGTATCATATTTTCAAATCAAGATACAGGATGATATAATACCCTTTATATTAATACAGCTCTCATATGAGTCTGATACAAACTATCCTAGCAGTGCACTTCACACCTGCACTTAATGTTGAAGGTCACTTGATGTCATCCTCTGGCGCTGTTGGATAAGTTGACGGTCATCTCTGGCATTACAAAGTCACTTCCACCCTTTACCTGGCTGGTTTCCGGTTGTTCCCAGTGTCTCCTGCTTCACCTTGGTCTTGTGTACTGCTGTCTTATAAACTTTGAGTCTGGAAGTAACCTGCTGTGTAGCTTTCTGTCAGCAGATCCAGGATTAAGTCAGAATTTAAAAATGCAGATTTTTTTTTTGTTGTTGTTTAAAGAGTTGTCTCAATATTTTCCAGAGCAGTGTACTTTAACTGTGTGTTAAAATTCAGCTAATATAACTGAAAATGTATGTAATGGTAGCAAATTCTGACATGGCAGCAGAAATTGCAGAACATCGGCACTCCTTACAAGTACAGTACATGCTTAGCCTAACAAATACCCATTAATAGTGTTAGGCATAACAATCTCCGCTTGCATCCAAATACACTGGCAGTATGACATGAAATTAATATTAATTTTGAATGCAGAACAATTTCCAGGGTTAGTTCCCCAAATAAGTGCATTTCCTCACCTCTTAGTGGAATTTATAATTTAATAGGAGTGCAGCTGCAACGTAGGATTAAGTAACACTGATGCAAGGACAAACGACAGATGAGTGCGGCCAAACATATGTCGCAAACTAGTTTGAGGGGGACTAATTCTATGATTAATATCAGGATTATTGTCGCACTAACAACAACCCTGGAGATGGGAGCGATGGCGGTGGTTCGGGGAAACATAGGTACAAAAGCCTCGCGAGAGCGAGACGACAACACAGATTGTGCAGCATCTCTCAGCCGGATTATCCAGTTTCATTATGTAATATAACTGCATTTGCTGCCACTATGTGCCCCTGTCTTATTTTGTAAATGTCTTGTAAATGTTCTTTTTTGGTTAATCTTGATGTTCACTGTTCAGTTATCACTTGTGTTGTAATTTAAAGCTTCAATAAAAAAACCTCTCCGCCAGCTGCACAAACTGGAACCGCCCCCATGACGACACACCTTTGCCCTTATTGGCTGAAGAGTTTAATCACACGCATGACGTTTGCATCCCAGGAAGTTCCGATGCGTTATCTGCTATTTCTCCCGAAAAGCACGTAAGCAGTGAGAACTGGTTTTCAGTTAATTTACCTGGTAAAATAAAGTTTAAATAAATTAAATAAATGCCCTAATAGTACACGTAAGTTACTGGTTTATTTATTGTTAGTTACTGTAATGTTGCACTGCTTTATTTGTTTAATCGTCCAGTCTATGAAGAAGGCATTCAAGTAAGAATTGCATTGTACTCTGTACATGACAATAAAAACTTTGAATCCTTTAAGTAAATGTATTTGATCTTATCCCTGGCTGCTATCTTTTTACACAGTCACTATACGCAATAGTTTTTTTTTTCCACTGCTTACAGTTTGTATCAGGAGTTGGTTATTGTAAAAGAAGAAATGTGCATGCAGGTAATATTTGTATAGCTTTATCTACACCCTTTTGGCAGTGCGGCCATTGCAGTCAGGTCTGGCACATTACAAGGAGTAGAAGTTGTCCGACTTGGCTGCAGTCAGTTTATACTCTACCCCTGCAGCTGCCGGCAGTATTATCCATAAATAATATCCATAAAAAGCACTACATGATTGGCCAATTTATTAATATTCACGAGAGAAGCGCTACCTGATTGGTCGGTGAACATGCGCTGCCTGTTTTTTATGTCTAAGGCTTTCACTGGCCAATCGAGCGCTTTTTGTATGAATATTAATACGTTTCTCCTGAACCACAAAATCTGCATGGCAACCGGCCGCTCCCTCCCTCCGTGACCCGCATGACGGCCGCCGGAAAAGGAAGATCGCGAGAGAAGCGCTTCCTGCCCCACACTGTTATGCTCATACAACCAGGAAGATGGGCCCTCAGGCGGCATCGCTCGTCCTTTTAACCCTCTTTTTCGCTTGTAACGGTAGGAAATGTCGCGGTGCCACTATGGTTTGGGGGTCCCGCTCCGTACGCGGCGGATTACGCGGTATAATTAGTTTATAAACACGGAATCTCCGTAAAGATACGCACTTTATGTCTCGTGAGTCGCGCTTGTTGTTGTTGATATAATATATGGAGACAGTCGCCATTAGACCGTATAACAGACAGTCGATGGATGATAGTATGGTGTCTGAGCTGAAGACGGAGGCGTTGAAGCGACGCCGCCGTCGTATTGATGCAGGGGGCCGCCGTTAGCTTTGCTTCCTGGGCGCCGGTGTGCTAAGCTAACGGCTAACGTTACTCTCTGTGCGGAAGAGCGGCGATCCCGTCTGACCTCGCTTTCAGTACTTCTTCCATAAGTTCATATGTATTTTGCTTGCGCCGCAGTGTTTAGATGGTTGCAGTTAGGACATCACTGACTCCATATGGCGCCCTAGGCGAGCATCACCGCCGACGCCCCCCGTCCGAAGCAAAGTGAAATTGACTGGCAAGTAGCTGCCACCTCAGAAATTGGCTTCCTAGGCGGCCGCCTATGTAGTCTATAGGATTGACTGGCTCTCCCTGATTCATTTGGAAACACTGCGTGTCCTTGGCTATTGTTCAGTTACAAAGCTTTAGTGGAGATAAGTTGGGGGGGGGGGGACTGTTATGGAGAAGTGTCAAGCAGCGGAGAAAAGTCCTGCAGTTTCTGTTTCAGGCTGACTTAACGGTGAAGGGCTTTGTGAGGGTCTGCTGACTGAGTGATGACTTCTCCATCAGGTGTAAACAGCAGCTCTGTGCAACAGAAGATCTACGTGGAGCTGAAGAACACTTTTCCATGTGTCAGACTGCTCAACGCCACTCACCAGATAGGCTGCCAGTGTGAGTCTCCGCTGCAACTCGCTCATTTGGTGCCGCCTGGCTTAAATAGGATGCCTACTGCACCACACTATCTGTATTAGAAACTCACGAAGATCATTTTCTTTGCTGCTTATCTGTGTGTAATAACATCCATCCACCCATCTGCTGCATGAATTTTCTCCCTCCGATTCTTTCAGCCTCTATCTCGGGTGATACGGGCATCCTCCACGTTTTGGAGACTGAGTCTGATCTTAACTGGGTTCTAAGCTCAGGACCCAACCCACCATACTTGGTCCTGATGGACGCCCAGTACTTCAACAGGTACGGCTTGTAAAGATGGGGTGTCGCGCTCGGAGTTGCACAGCGCCCCCTGGTGTTGAAGACTGAATGCTGCGTCCTTGCAGGAGCACCATGATGAGGTTCAGGGACTCCATGCGAGTGGCTGGTGTCGTCCTCGTGATCCCCAAGTCCAGTCCCCCGCAGGGTTTCTCTCCGCATAACTCCTGCCCGAACCAGGGCACGGGTGAGTCGTGTGCCGCCGTGCTGGTGGCTGTGCTGAATGTTAATAACTGCTGGCAGACGTGACTGGATCCTTAAACACTTGCACAGTGGTCAGGCAGTTAATAACTGTGCTTGAAAATGAAGTTTAAGGACATTAACACTGACCAAAACTTTCCTTAATCTCCCCACAGGTGTGTATTCGAAGAACTACGGCCCCGAGCTGGCAGACTGCAACACAACGGTGTGGAACCCCTTGGGCGACGGCTTGTCTTACGAGGACTTCAACTTCCCCATCTTCTCCCTGCACGAGGACAACGACACTGACATCATTCGCAAGGTATGGTGTCTGGTGTCGGGGAGGGGGGGGGGGGCGTTGATGGCGTTGATG
Organism: Paramormyrops kingsleyae; assembly: GCF_048594095.1. Lineage (NCBI taxonomy): Eukaryota > Metazoa > Chordata > Actinopteri > Osteoglossiformes > Mormyridae > Paramormyrops > Paramormyrops kingsleyae. The sequence goes on along the minus strand of NC_132800.1, from coordinate 30,821,464 downwards.
CATTGCTGCATATCTGTTCTTCCCCCTGCAGTGCTACCAGGATCACAACGTTGGCGTGAACAACAGCGCCCCCCAGTACCCGCTGTGCGCCATGCAGCTCTTCTCCCACATGCACGCCGTCAAGGACACAGTGACTTGCATGAGACGCACTGACATCCAGTCCAGGTTCAGCATCAGCCCAGGTACATGGTGACGTGTGTGCGGCCGGGGTCCTCCCCGAGACGGCCCCGCAGTGCGGCCGGGGTCCTCCCCGAGACGGCCCCGCAGTGCGGCCGGGGTCCTCCCCGAGACGGCCCCGCAGTGCGGCCGGGGTCCTCCCCGAGACGGCCCCGCAGTGCGGCCGGGGTCCTCCCCACTGTCATCCTCTCACTGGAAGACCAACCAGCAGCACTTACAGTGAACTTGTTGGCAGCTGTACTACACATTTACATTTTTGTAAATAGCGTCTTACGTGTCTGGGCTTTGACCGTCATTCCGCACAGATCAGAACCTTCTTCTGTATGTCTGTCTGTCTGCTGTAGAAATTGTATGCGACGCCCTGACGGACTACAATGTATGGGCGTCCATTCGGCCGCTGAACAACACGGCCAAAGGTCACTTGAACGGGGAGAAACTGGTCGTCGCCGCCACTCGGGTGAGTGATGCAGTGGGGATTGGCACTTTAGCTGCACTGCTGCTGTCATCAGATTCAGAATATTTTATTGATCCCTGAGGAAATTATCAGCAGGTCACGGACCATCATGGCCAATCATAGTGTGGTATAAACTGACCTGGATTATTGTGTCCGGGTCAGATGAGGCCCTCCTCCCTGCATTATATGTACGTGTTCAGTTGTTTCTGGTTTCTTGGAGCTGCATCTCCGCCTCGCTTGAGGAGCACGTGCCACGCCGCTGACCGTGCATGTCATGTGGATCCTGAGTCTCTCGCCGCTCGTCTTTCAGCTGGACAGCAGGTCTTTCTTCTGGGATGAGGCTCCGGGGGCAGAGAGTGGCGTGGCGGGCTTCGTCACCCTGCTAGCGACGGTCCAGGCCCTGCGCGCCGTCACGGAAACGGCACCGACCCCAAACAACATCCTCTTCGTCTTCTTCCAGGGGGTCAGTGTGTCGCCCCCGTGTGTCGCCCCCGTGTGTCGCCCCCGTGTGTCGCCCCCGTGTGTCGCCCCCGTGTGTCGCCCCCGTGTGTCGCCCCCGTGTGTCGCCCCCGTGTGTCGCCCCCGTGTGTCGCCCCCGTGTGTCGCCCCCGTGTTCTCTTTGTCCTCCTGCGGATGGGCAGCTCTTTGACAGAGTTCTGCTCTGATGCCCCCATGCTTAGGAGGCCTTTGACTACATTGGAAGCTCCCGCATGGTGTATGACATGAAGAATGGAAAATTCGTTATTGATCTGGACAACATCCACTCCTTGATTGAGATTGGACAGGTAAATGCACGCACCTCCTTCACCCAGAAATTTATGACCTTTAGCAAACCAAATGCAGTCTCCCTGACTGTGTAAATCTACATATCTTGCGTAATGTAGTACTTGTTCTGTGCACTAGGTGGCACTCCGAAGGGACTCAAAGCTGTGGCTGCACTCTGACCCTGTGTCTCGGAAGAACAGCTCTATTGAGAGTGAGGTGAGGGGACCAGAGGGTTGATGTGAGAGGAGAGGATGGAGTGAATTGCTCTTTGTTTCTTTCAGTACATCAGAGGTATTCGAACTGTAGGCTGCGCCCCCTGGTGGGGTGTGAAGGAATTGTGCAGAAGCTGTGCGAGGGGTTTGAGGTGGGGACAGACCTATTTCACAACTCTGTTCTGTCTTGGTGCTCATTGAAGCTTTTCCTTTCCAGGTCAAGAAGCTCGTCAGCAACATGCAACATGCAGGCGCCGGGCTCAGATTCTCATTGGATGAGCCGGGCGTCACTCAGCCCCTCCCGCCCTCCTCCTTCCAGCGCTTCCTGCGGGAAGGGGTCATTCCGGGGGTGGTGCTGGCCGACCACCAGTCTGCATTCAACAACAGGTAGAGGTCAGGGGCATAACTTTGGATTGAACTTTGGGGGGGTTGAGGGCCCCACCCATTCATCATGACAATATGGTTATTTGGGGGGCGGTTCTGGCTGGTTCTTATTTGGGGGGGGGGGTTAAAAACCCCCCATCCCCCCTGTAATTTATGCCCGTGGTACAGGATGAGAGGACAAGGTCATCAGCAGAAGGCTAGGATTAGGAAGATGAAATGCCAGATGAAATGTATAAAATACTTGTTATGGGTTCCTGCCCACGTTCCCCTCCAGGTACTACGAGAGTCTCTATGACAACGCCGAATACCTGAACGTGACCTACCCCCCCAACCTGAGTCCGGAGGAGCAGTTGGAGTTTGTCACCAACACTGCCAAGGTACACAGCGACCTCCATTCCTGCTCGCTCTCCGTAAACCCAGCAGGGATTCGCGGAAAGGCGTCACGGTGTTGTGTTTGGCTGTGCGCTGCCGGAGGTGACTGTGTCCCTTCCTGTCAGGATGTGGCGGAAGTGGCCACACTGGTCGCCCGATCCCTCTACATACAGGCGGGAGGCGAAAAGGCTAACCTGCCCAGCATCAACGCGGACCCCAAGATGGTGAGGCCCTGCTTAATGACCGCTCTATCGCTCTGGGATGTTTTGTAAGGCTGCTTTGGCTATTGCGTCTATTCCCCCTTTACCAGCCGGGTCATTCGCTCCCTGTCACCCCTCCCAGGTCACCCAGATGCTCTATGGTTTCCTGGTTCAGCCCAACAACAGCTGGTTCCGAGCGCTGGTCGCCCCCGACGTCGTTCAAAAACTGGGTGGGTGAGAAAAGCAAACATTTAATCTTTATGCACGTCCAGCTCTGTAACAACGAATGCCATCAATGGCCGAACCACCATTCCGGAGCGAGCGTGTTCTGCGTGCGCTGTCAGAGAGCATTATGGGCTGCTGCTGATCTGCACTGCTTCCTTGATTGACATGTGAGGCTCCTCCCGTTCCAACAGGGCCCCGCCCCCTGCAGTACTACATCGGTGTGCATGATAAGAGTGACCCTATTAAGACGTCGACGCGGATCATCCAGTACATACTTGCAAACTTTACCGGAACTGTCACCAACCTGAGCCAGAGTCAGTGCCAGCACCCAGAGAACCTGCCCGGAGAAAGCAAGGACGTGAGTCTGTCCTGTGCTCTGCTCTCCGTCTCCCCGTCGGTCGTCTTCAGAGTCCGTGATGTGAGAATCTCTCTCTCTCTCTCTCTCTCTCTCCCCTTTCTTGACCCTTTAGCTGTACAGCTATCTCTGGGTCCAGGGCCCCGTGGCCCCTAACAGCACACAGGGGGAGGGTTACTGCATTCGGGCCCCCGTACGCCTATCCAGGGCAGTTTCCCCAGCCTTCGAGCTGCAGGACTACGGTTCCAAAGATTACTCCACGTGGGCGGAGTCGCGGTGGAAGCGCATCAACGCGCGGATCTTCCTGGTCGCCAGTCGTGATCTGGAGGTAAACCTGGCCTGTTCTTTCACATAACTGCCGTTCAGTTTACATGTATTAAATCGAAGGTGGTGAAATAGCCTTTAAATGAAGAGAGTACAAATTGTGGTACTTGGTAGCTGACTAAAGCTGTGAGAAGCCTGGGAACATTCGATCAGATTCTCGACATTTTCATCTCCGCTTCTGCTCCTGTACTTTCAGCACATTTTTTTCCATACATTCGCCCAGTATTTCCCCGTTATCTTGTATATGAAAATATTTGTAGTCTCTTGAAAACACTTCCAGTCATATTGTGCTAACAATGGTAGCATCAGTGTTTCTTTCAGTCTTTTAACTACCAAGTGCGAATCTGAACATTAGGGTAAATTCTGCAGTGATTATGTCAGCTTGGCTTCTTCATGATCTATCATCACGCTGCATCTGTCCCTAACCCCCACCCCCCCCTCCAGATGCTTACCCTTGGTGTGGGGGTGGGTGTCCTGCTGGTGTCGCTCCTGGTGACGTACTTCATCAACGCCAAGGCGGACGTGCTCTTCAGCAGCTCCAGGGAACCCTCCAGCACTGCCTATTGAGCCAGTTATAGGAGCACCTGGACCAACCCGGGTCTGGATGGATGGATGAATGGGCGACTGGACAGGACCATGAATGAATGGACTGATGAGGATGTAGATGTGTGAGGGAGAGGAGAGGTATAGATACGGCCATAGATGAAGACTGCTACCAAACTTCTGCAGATTGGGCTTTTTAAAATTAATTTATTTTTGTTTTGGCAGGATTCAACTTGGGTCGTGGTCTTTATCGTACAGGTGTTTATATTTTTTATCAAGAATGACATGTTTACTTGCGCTAAGCACTAAAGCTTGATCGGGTGTGTGTGTGTGTGTGTGTGTGTGTGTGTGTTTGTTTGTGTGTGTGTGTGTGTCAGTGCAATAGATTTTTATGTCTGTACTACACTGCTTAGTTTCTCCCCCTCATGAAAGTGGAGCATTAATTGCCACAGGTTACAAATGAGAACAAAAACTTAATTCCTTTATTGCAAGTATAGGGAAAAGATAGAATGAAAATGTTAACTGCTCTAATTGTTTCTTTTATTTGTGTTGAAATATGATGACAAAGATCTTTAGTGTCTTTGAATTGCTGACCCTGACTGTCTTTCAAGGAGAGGAGCAGACAGTGGGTTTCTTTATAATTAAATAAACATGGTTTCGTTTCCAATTTCCTGAGTTCTTGCCTTTTACCTGGAACTATTTTGTCACATTAAATGTCAAAATTGCACATTAAAATTATCAGCAGTGGACATTAGTTCTAGTCCATTAGAAACATGGAATTTTCCACTAAAATCTCACATAGAATTTAGTACAGTACTTATTTCTGTACATTTGCTCATTATTTGTAACCTTTTGAAACAGTTCCTGTACATTTACTGTACAGTGGCATCCATAATTAATATGGAAGTACTGGGATATTGAATCTTATAAAAGCAGTACTAAAATATGCATCAAGCAAGAAGTGGCACAGATTATTGTGTTTGGTATTTGCACATGTATGTAAATAGGACCCCTTCTCTGTCATCACTATTTCGTGTAAAGGAATCCGCCTTGCAAGTACTGAATATTCCCATTTTACCCGCGCAGCATTTCGGGAAATATTTCCACCCAGTTAGCCGATCCGTCTGGAGCTTTTAAATATAACCGAATCGGTTAATATGCGAAATATACAAACAAAACATGTGCAAACATTTTCCTTAAGATAAAGGTACACGGCGGAAGGATTAGTGAAAGTGAACGGAAAGAGGGATGAAGAAATGAGGGCGGGGCGCCGAAGGATGGGGGTGCAGTTTGAGAGAAAAGGAAAGTAGGAAGGATTGAATGGGTGGAAAGAGGGAAGAGGAGTTCGCCGTTGTATGTAGGAAAAATATCCATTTAGAAGGAAAAAAAGAGCAATAAATGTTAAAGATGCGCTGCAGCAGTCGGAAAGCGGCGCTAATTTGCATTTGATGGATTGATCTTTTTCCCTAAAAAGCAGTGCGGATTGTCCTGTCCGATTGCTTTAACTGGTAAACTGTGGAGTTGGCAAGCAGTAAGTCTCGTTTGAATGCCCTCTTCGGCGTTTATAGTTAACTTTTTAAAATTCTAGCCCTTGTTTTACCTTTTATTTTGGAATTATGCGTTTTGTATGGTGTAAAGATCAATCGTTTTCGGGCAAAAGAGACGACTCTACGGTGATTTAGCCAAGCAAAGCGCATCAGCACCTGGTTACATGGAAGCTGGCACATGAGAAAGGGGATCGGATACGTTTGCGGCCAGCTCCCAGCACCGCTTACCTTACGAGGGGGCTCGTGTTATGTCCGTGTTCTGCATTGAAATATTTTAATGTAAATCCCCCTAAAAACACCGATTCGCAGCGGGATAGCAGAAGACTGCTGGGGAGATATCTGCGGCGTCTGTACGTGAGAGTGGCCGGTGAGTCCCCCCTTCCATTGTCTGCAGCTCCTCGGGCTGGAAATAAACTGGCACCAAATGCCGAGCGCTTAATGCAGCAACCTACCATCATGATACACCATTGATTAATTTTTGATCGCCTTGCGATTTAAATCCTTTGCGTGTTCTCATAACAGCCGAGTAATCTTCCTTTCTCTGCTGCCTTTTGTAAGGGCTTCTTGCGGTCATTAAATTATTAATCGGGTCCGTACTGTTGTGCTCCGGTATCGAAGCCCGATTAAAATATCTCATTTTTTTCTTTGGCAAGGAGAGGAATGTTAATTCTTGTTTTTCAGTGGGGTTTTTGGAATATGATCAAAATATCACACATGCAGAGAGATTTCTGCGTGCCAACTGCGCGTCAGGAACGCCGTTATGGCTAGATTGAGTCGTTATGATTGAGTCTTTTTGTTTGTTTGGGTCGGGTAATTTCACAGCTCATAATTCCTGGGAATCGCATAAAAGAGGCGCGCTATGAAAGGTTTGTAGAACATTTGTTTTAAAAATCATGCACATTTTATGCAACAAAGGTCTGTCCGCTTGTTACAAATATTGTGCATATAACAGAAGCTGCCCATCTGCGCTTGATTGCTGCTGGCGCTTATTCCAAAGTATCCGGGAGAGTGTGCGGCGTATTTCCGAGTCGGACCGGGCCGGGCCGTGCCGAGCCGAACCGAGCCGAGCGTTTCCGCTCCGAGCGCGCGGCCGCGAGCCGTGCAGCACGCGCCGACTAGCACGGGTCCGTTTGGCGCGAGGCTCTGCCTATTGTCTCAGCTGGTCGGGTCGCCAAGATAAACAAAAGGCCGCGAAGCCCCGGGCTCGTCCGGCGGAGGCGGGTGGGCGTCGGTGTCGCGGGGGCAGGGCCAGGGGAAACCACTAGCCCGTGGTCATTACTCAGGCCTGGTGGTATTGGCTTGTGATTTTTGGGATTCCTCTAATAGGGATTTTGGTGACTTATTACCATGTCTGTTTTTAAATCACACTTAAATGATCCTGCCTCGGGAGTCTCATGGATCCTGGCTGAAAGTCTGTGCCAGGCCCCATTACCGGATCACCACATGCACACCTGCTTTCTTCCCCAAAACAGATGGGGTCAGAGGCTTGTGTTTGTTGGGGCAGAAGTGAAGGGCAGGCGGTTTGATGGAGAGCCTGTCTGTGTCTGTGTGTCCTGGCCTGGAATGTTTGGTCTTTAATGTTGTTACAGGCGCTCAAGTCAACTCTGGGCGCGTCCAAAGAATAGTGTGATTTCCACAGCCATCAGCACCTGGTACTCTGACACATGGGAAAGCTGATCTCATTTAATGACTTTTCAACTGTAGGTCAGAATGTAGCAAAGGCATCCATAGCTCTCATGTTTTTATTGAATAATTTCAAGTTGCTTGTTTTTTGAACCACGATTTCAGAGGAAATGTCACCTTGACTGGAAACCTGCAGTGGTTTTTGTTCTTGGCCATGGTTTGGTGTTTCTGTAAAAGTAACACATCTTCTTTTCTCACAGGCCTTCCTACTTTGGTGGGTGTGAAATTGTGCCTGCACTGTTGCTGAGCAAGACTTATGAATTATGAGGATAGTGCTATGTTGTGTGGATAATGAGGGAAATCCATAATGGGTGTATCTGTTAGTGTCTCGTTGGTAATCCCCAATTCAGGTTCAGCTATTGCACTGGATTTAGAGAAGTGTGCCGTTTCTGGCGGCAGATTAGGACCTCCCCGTACTTTCCCTTACTTTTAACGATGTAAAAGTGACACCGCAGAGACTCCTTTGTGCCCGTGTGGGTTTTAGTACCTAGTTCACGGTGCCAGATCTGTCGGCTTGTGGTTTATTTTCTAGTCTTTTGCTGCATGTTTATTTCAAATTGTGAAGCGAGGCTTCGTTCCGCTTATGCGGTGACCAGGGTGTTTTGAGGCAGAATTGAACGTTATCGTAGGCTTACCGTAAGCCTTTGTGTGCTACCATGGAAGCTGAATTTAAGGCGGAAATATGGGCTCTAGGGCACGTAGGGGTAACACTATCCCATGCACAACCCACACCTGCCCCACCTAGCCAGATCCTCCACACCCCACTGCCACACTCTGAGTTGAGTATGGTATAAACATCAGTATTTACTCCTGTTATAATTGTGTATTTTATTTGTACATCCCTTTTTGCATTGTAGTACTACAGTCCTTTAAACAGTGTACGGTTTATATAAGTCTGTACTCCCTTATTGCACCATTACACAATTGCCTATTCCATTTAAAATGAAAGCTGTACATTAGAAATGCAGTCGACATGGCATTGTGAGTCTGCACTGTATCTGACGTCTGGTGGTTTACACCTAAATCCAAGCCCAAACCAAGGCTACCTTCACACAGGAGTTCACTCACTTTCACACTTAGCTGATGCACCTTTGCTGTTTACATCGACGATTCTTCCTGTTTGCTTGCTTTCTGCCCCATGGCCGCGGCTGAATGCACTTGGAATGGCTGAAAAGCTGTCCTGTAAATAGAAGGTTGCATTTTTTTTTAAATTGAATTTGTTTGTTTAGGGATTGGAACAAATGGTCCAGTGTGATGTGTTTGTCATCAGTCTCGTAATTGAAGGCCATCACAGTCTATACAGGGCAAAACACCACTCATCATACTCACCACTGTTTGGCCCAACCAATCAGATGTGGCAAATTGATGCGTGTGGTGGTTGGCATTTGAGGCCAGGGACATGGGCGCACACACACACAAACAGACACACACACACACACACACACACACAGGCATGCTCACCAGCAGAGAAGCCTCCTGGTTTTCGTGGAGATTTTTTTTCCCCCCACACAAAGAGTTCTGCTGAGTTCTGTGACACAAAGAGAAGGGAGAGGATGGCAGAAGGTCAGGTCGCTATGGGAACTCTCAACCACAAGCCCCTCCACCCTCACACCCTCTTTCATTGCCATGGCAGCAAGGAGGCCCGGTTACCCGGGAGATTGTGGGAGACTGGCGGGAATGTGAGAGGGACAGGGGGAATGAGATGTTTGTGTGAAATTGCAGAAACTAAATACTATCACCATTGTATCATGCCCGTCATGAGGTGAAAGTTGGATGCAATTGCGCATTTTGAAATATTTTATAACGGTGAATTGATCATTTATTTTCTGTAAAGGCTGTTATGGAACATTAGACGTTGTTGCTGATAAAACGATACGATATTGTCTGTTTTGTGAAACCCTGGTATGTGGAGACATTCCTCCTTTCAGAGCCCTGGAAACCGACACATTGATGCTCCTCTCTGCTCTTCCAGGGCCCTTCATTGGACATCGTCCCTCTCTTCCTCCTCCTCCTCGGTGCTCCTGCCTTCTCCGCCCTCTGTCCTCCGGCCTCCAAGATAGATTCCCTCAGGAGCAAAGTTGACCTGCTGAAGCTCCCTTTGACCCTCTCCTCCAAGTCCATCTCTCAGCGCAAGAGCCAGCAGGGCGGCGCCGGAGAACGAGGGACCGGGGGAGGAGGGGCTCGCAAACCCCGCCCAGCGGCCCACAAGGACAGAGACATGGACACCGAGTCTCAGTACTCTGGTTACTCCTATAAGTCATCCCACTCTCGCAGCTCCAGGAAGCACAGGTGACGATGATGATGATGATGATGATGGTGGTGGTCTACCAGTATATGATGACATTGTAGCATGGTTTCCGATTCCTCCAAAGTCAGACCTGTGGTGGACCGTGTACTGCAGCCTTGACCTACGTAATTGGTCAAGACATTTGGTGTCTCTCTTTAGGGGACGTCTTGGTCTTGGTCATACATCTATCTTCAGACACTCAAGATCAAACATTAATACAAGGTCTCCGGTCATGTAGCGTTCTTCTCATTGCGTACATTTATGCAGTCTGGGTGACGCCACCATTTTGTGGCCAAGTTGTCACCAAAGGCAGCCTCACGGTTGGGTTGTGGTTGTTGGTGCTGGTGTCGGTGTCTAACCTCGCCTCCGTCCTCCAGGGACCGACGGGAGCGGCACCGCTCGAAGAGCCGAGATGGCGGCAGCAGCCGTGGGGACAAATCCGTCACGATCCAGGCCCCGGGAGAGCCCCTCCTCGACAACGAGTCCACCAGAGGGGACGACAGAGTGAGCAACGGCGCCCCTCGGTGTCAGACACGGAGCTTAGCACTGATTTAACAGGAAGGGTGTTTTGTTAAATAATAACTTACTTGCCTCGGGGGGCCGGTGGAGCTCATATTGAGGCTGTAAGCAGCTTCTGGTTTTCCCAGAACGTGGTGGGTCGTGACTCGATCGGCTTTCTTGGTTCTTGACCTCTGACTATGAGGGATGAATTGGAGAAGTGATAGTTATAAGGCCAACAGTTTAAGCCAGAGTTTCTCAACCAAGGAACCCCCCCCAGGACAGTCCATATTTTCACTTCCTGCCAGCCCGGTGGGGGGGGGGGCAAAGATATGGACTGCTGGGGGGTCTTTGAGGACTGGCATAGGAAAGATGCTGACTTGAGCTGGTTTTTCGTTTTGGGAGGCGTGAGGGTTTAGCTGAATTGTAAAGGAGAATGCTTTGAGAGTCATGTATGGCACCCTGCCCCCCCCCCCCCCCCTCCGCAGGATGATAACTGGGGGGAAACGACCACCGTGGTGACGGGCACCTCGGAGCACAGCGTGTCGAACGAGGACCTGACGCGCGTCTCCAAGGAGCTGGACGAGTCGTCGCCGCTGGAGTGCCGGCGCTTCGTGGGTCCGGTGCTGAGCGGCTGCCTGGGCCTCTTCGCGCTGCTCACGCCGCTGGCCTTCCTGCTGCTGCCGCAGGCCCTCTGGGAGACGCTGCACCCCTGCGGCACGCCCTGCGAGGGCCTCTACGTCTCCCTGGCCTTCAAGCTGCTCGTGCTGCTCATCTCCTCCTGGGCGCTGTTCCTGCGGCCGCCGCGCGCCACGCTGCCCCGCTTCTTTGTCTTCCGCTCGCTGCTGATGGTGCTGGTCTTCCTCTTCGTCGCCTCCTACTGGCTGTTCTACAGCGTGCGGGTGTGGGAGCCGCGGGAGCCGGAGTACCGCGTGATCGTGGAGTACGCTGCCTCGCTGGTAGACGCGCTGCTCTTCATCCAGTACCTGGCGCTGGTCCTGCTGGAGGTCAGGCACCTGCAGCCGGCCTTCTGCCTTAAGGTGGTCCGCACCACAGACGGGGCCAGCCGCTTCTACAACGTGGGCCATCTAAGGTACCTCCGCTCTCACATGTCCGGCATGCCAGCCATCTGCGGGGTATTAGGGGGGGGGATGTTGGGTTGCGCAGCTAGGCTTCTGATCGGAAGGTTGTTGGTTCAAAACCCCAGGTAGGCAGAGTGATTTCACCAAGGTTCCTGAGCCCCAACTGCCCCAGGGACTGTGACCCCACTTTGTGACCCCACTTTCTCAAAACAACACACGTCAGTTATATCCACTTTGGATAAAAGCATTTGGTAAATTTATAATTGAAATGTTAATGTAGATGCTTAAGGATGCATCTAATTGACATACACTAGTTAAGACATTTAGTAAGTATTAGAGATCAGATGTGTGCTTGACCACCTAGAATTAGGGGTTTCGGTGGGATTAAAAACTCCCAAACACTGCAACATTTTCTAACGAAAAGAATCTCCATCCAGATAGCCGTGTTCATGTCGCTTGCAAAAGTATTTTCAAACGCACTGAAACTATTGGCCTACATTGGGCAATACACGCATTGACACACTTCAGTAATTTGGTTTCTTTTTGTGCAAATATGAAGCTGTTTAGCTGCATACAGGCCAGCAACAGGGAAGGCTCCTGCATATCTGCCATGTTGGAACACTGTTTACTTCCGCGTAGGATGACCAGGTGACCAATCAGACGATGAGAGGGTGTAACTAGTGGTATCCAATCAGGGATGGGCCATGTGATGAGTGGAGACCAATTAGGGCATTTTCACTCTACACTGTGACTCTGAAATGGAGTTTCAGAAGTATACGACTATCAGCACTTTCAAAGCTCTCTGTTTGGGGGGTGGGGGGGTGGGGGGCTGGAAACTCTGGGGTAGTGTAGATCAGAGGAGAAAACAGAGACCAGTGTCTGTGTTTTAAAACGAAAGTGTTTTAAGCTCGCTTTACACTATGTTTGAAACTGCCGATCGGATTGATTTAGTAATTAAACGAAGGTGCTGCAAAAATCTTTCTGGCCCACTTTAAAACCTGCATAAAATCATCATCATGAGGTGGAACTGGGATGTTCAGGAAAGGCAGCAAAGCATTATGGGTAGTGTTATGCTTTCCTGTTATTAATCCCACTCGCATGGCTGAGGTCCCTTTCAGTTGAGCTTTGCTGTGTTTCGATGGGAGCCGTCGCTTGTCGTCACGTGAGTCTCTGTGTGCCGCAGTATACAGAGAGCTGCAGTGTGGATCCTGGAGCACTATTACAGCGACTTCCCCGTCTACAACCCGGCTCTCCTCAACCTGCCAAAGTCCATCCTCTCCAAGAAAATGTCGGGATTCAAAGTCTACTCTCTGGGTGAAGGTGAATCCCAACAGCCGCCCCCCTGTGTCTCCCGCGTTCTTCGTGGGCCCTGCTGACAGAATCTGCCTGCGTGTCTTTTAGAGAACAGCACCAACAATTCGACGGGACAGTCCCGGGCGATGATCGCCGCTGCCGCCCGCAGGCGGGACAACTCGCACAACGAGTACTACTACGAGGAGGCGGAGATGGAGCGCCGGGTCCGTAAGCGCAAGGCCAGGTGAGCTGGAACCGGGGCTTGCTGGGCCTGGTCAAAATCAAAGTCTGCTTTACTGTTGTTGCGCATGAGGAAATGAGGTAGGAGGCTGTCCTCATGCAAGCATCACGCATAGTACAGTAATAAACGTGCTAACATCGGTCATGAGGTTCTGCTGTGTGCTCTGTTGAGTTAAGGCACCTAAAGACTGAGATGGAACTAATTCCTTGGAATAAGTTTGCAGCTGGGTCTATCTCTCCAAAGAGAACATGTTGTAAAATTTGGTGACTGGCTGCTGCTTGCAATGACACCTCCCAGGCTGGTGGTGGCAGTAGAGGAGGCCTTCACCCACATCAAGCGCCTGCAGGACGAAGAGCAGAACCCCTCGGCCTCTTCGCCCAAGAACCCACGGGAGGTGATGGACCCACGCGAGGCGGCCCAGGCCATCTTCGCCCCCATGGCCCGCGCCATGCAGAAGTACCTGCGCACCACACGCCAGCAGCCATACCACAGCATGGAGAGCATCCTCACCCACCTGCAGTTCTGCATCACACACAACATGACCCCTAAGGTGAGTTGGTACATCCCACATCCGGGTTTTAGGGAGCTGTTTTGGACCAGTAGATTATCAAAGATGGGGGTGTCTTTCGTTAAACTTCTCATAACTATGATGCAACCCCACCAAATACTTGCAAGTTTGCCTCCGTCATCCTCTCTTCCTCTTCTCAGGCCTTTCTGGAGCGGTACCTGACGCCAGGTCCCACATTGCAGTACCAGCGGGAGAATGGCAGGGGGCGCCAGTGGACGCTGGTGAGCGAGGAGCCTGTGACCTCTGCCCTGCGCCAGGGATGCACCTTCTCTCTACGCCGGCTTGACTTTGCTCTGGTCGTCACGGTGACGCCCCTCCCCTTCCTGTCGCTGGGAGAGGAGTTTGTCGACCCCAAGAGTCACAAGTTTGTCATGCGCCTGCAGTCGGAGACGTCTGTGTAGGCATGTCGTTTTGCACGAGGAGACACGGGGAGATCACTGACTGGCCAGCGTGATGGATGCACGACACGTGCATTATTAAAATCTGGCTGCGAAAGATTCTTCTGAAAAACCAAGGGGAAGTTGATGTTCCTGAAAGAGCAAAAGGATCGTAAAGCTAATCAGCTCCAGTTGCTGGATTTCCGTTAACGGAGTTCAGTCTTTTACTAAAGTTCAGCATAACCAATCGAGGGGGAGTCGTCGTCTCAGCCTTGCCTTTCCTTGTCTGCTCGTCACAAATGACTTAAATGTTAAAGTAGCCTGTCTGTCCACTAGGGGCCTCACAGAATCTGAACCGGGTTGATCCCACTGGAGAAACGGCACATTCGTTCCACAGCTCTGCCTTTCTGTCAGTTTTTTGGCGATATGTTTCGTTTGTGGGGGAAAGGGAGTTTGGGTGCTTTTGGTATGTGGATGGAAGCTGCATATGAACCCCCGTTAAAGATGGTGTGACCGTGTGCTCACGCGCGAGAGCCGTAATATGCTTGTATCCCGTAGCTAAGCCTGTCTTTGTTATATGGACGTATGGACTCCTGTGCTCGAGTCGTACTTAAATGTCCTTTCTGACGCACGTCTGTGTGTCTGCGCCTGTGAATTCCCCCCCCCCCCCCCCCCCAACTATGCCTGTTGCCTCCCGTTACGGAGGAGCACTGCCTTTCTAACATGTAAAACACTAGATTTGGTGACTACTTGTGTAACTTCTCAGCTAACTTCGTATTATTATTATTTTTTACATTTTATCCAATGAGTGTGTGGGGATTTTTAGAAAAAAAAAAAATATGTACATAAGAATGACACTAAACCGTGCTGATGGATCTTTATCATGGGACAGTGGCCGACGCCATTCTCATTTTCATGTTTTTAAAACTGTGATTTTTAAAACGAGTGTCTTTTGCTGATGCTTTTTTTTTTTTGTTTGTTTTTTATAAACCGTTCCTGCCCCATACCCTCACTCTGTTTTGCCGCTGGACATGTGAGTCTGACTCGCCCAGAGCTGCTCACATGAGGCAGACTCATTCTGGCCCTGGTCACATGTTCAGTCATGTGACACGGGTTCGTTCCTCATGCCTGCCTTCCTATGAATTAACTCTGAATGTAAAGCTGTTTTGACATACAGGAGTACGTGTTGTGACCTGGCGTGGCCACAGTTACACTAGTGAAATGAAGCAGCATTCCCACACTCTCCCCCCTTGGCTGTGGTTTCTCCCACAATGTGCCTCTTCACAGGCCAAACCACTACAAACCACAGTCAATGGCTGTAACAATAGACGCTTAGTCGGTTTCCTTTACCGTTGTTTTTTTTCCTTTAGTCCTTGGAAGGTAATTCACTATGAAATGGCTTTGTGTTGTCATGCTGTGGGGGAGGATTGGAGACTGGGAGTTTGGTTCCATAGATGTCCTTTATGTATTTTTCGTTCATGTAATGTCAAAACCAATGAAACGAGCCTAAACTGTTTGTGTATGAATATCGTAGATGGAGATGAGTAACAAACTACGAATAATCTTTTTCGCTAATGGTTTTAATGCATGCATATAGAATTTGGCTTTTTTTTTTATTTCTGCTTATTTTCTATTACAGAAGTCTTACAGTGATTTTATTTTTTTTAAGCAGCTGGTTGTAAAGATTTGTAGCTTGTTCTGTGAGTGTTCCTTTTTATATATTTTTAGGACTAAAATTTTGGAATTTTTTTTTTTTTTTTTTTTTTTTAAATAAATTTTCTCTGTGCACTAATGCAGTCTGTCTCACTTTTTGGGTGAATGTTTTGCGCCTGGCCGACATTTGTGTGATGAGGGCGGGGTGGTCTTTCCACTTAAATCGGGGACGTCATCTTCCATTGCTGAACACCACTTCCAATACTCAAGACCTGAAGTACAGAGGACAGTAAAAATCCCCAGATGTCGTTCGTGCTCCACCCCAAATATCAAAGACACAAGGTACATCGGCTGCATCCTCGCCAAACAAGACCAATCCCATGATTCATTGCACCCCAAGCTCGTTCTTGGGAGTTGTTAGCGAGACGGTCTTGCCACACCCTAGGACTGCCGCGTCAGCCTCATCCATAAGTGCTCTGTGGCCAGTCACGCTGGAGCCGTCTGCCCCCCCCCCGCTCAGTGACCACACACAGCTGTAATGCCTTTTGCCCTGTCAATCTCAGGTTATGGGTTTTCGAATCAAATCTCTGTAAGATCCCTTGACACTTGGTGAGCATAAAAACTTCTGCAAAGTCCCTCAGCGGAAGACATGACAAGACCACAGTGCAATGTAAGTACACAGGAAGTGGTAATGTGCAACGTCGTATTAATAAAATTACACTGCATCATCGTTGCCTTTATTTGGAGTTGCAATGCATATGTGGCTAACAGGAGCTTTTTCAAATCTCACCCTCCTCTGCATCATTTCAGAGATTTCTGTGTCTTACGGACAGGATGACGTCATCAGCAGCGGCAGACTGGGGGACTCCCCCTGATTGATAAGGTGGCACATGGTCAAATACCAGATCTGTTCATATATCTAGTAAATTTAATGTGTGTTTACATATTGTTATTGATATAAAGCAGGGTTCAATGCATTCGTACTGAAAAGGAGAGCAATAACCTCAGCGTATAGAAATGAGTCATTTTATGCTTTAAATAGACTTCAAACTCTGTCGTTTTCCTCCCATCACTTGCTCGCTCTCTCTCTCTCTCTCTCTCCCTCTCTCTCTCTCTCTCTCCCTCTCTCTCTCTCTCTCTCTCTCTCTCTCTCGTTCATGAGCACAGGAGAGCTACAGAAATACCCATGGGATTGTGTGCATTAGCCGCTCAGGACAGTTAACAGGAACATGCTTGTCACTGGATGCCGGTGAAGGGACCTGCTGACTTTCTCCTCCTCTGTGTCACTAAAAGAGCCCATCGCACCCTGGACTGGCCTCACCATCTCTCAAGGCGCAAAGAAGACATGCATTCAGACTCTTCTCTGTCTTGGCACCTGTGTGGTGGAATGAACTTCCTCTAGATGTCTGAACAGCTGAGTCATTGGGTGTCTTTAAATGACTCTTTCAGAAGTACTTGAATTAGCACTTCCAGGATTATTACTAAAAAACATATTACCTGCCAACAGAGTTTTTATAGAGTGATAGTATTCAATAAATTATATTGAACCAGTATCAGAATGTATTCATTGATGATTCTTCTGAGCACTTATGTAAGTCGCTCTGGCTAAGGGCGTCTGCCCAATGGCGTAAATGTAAATGTATTTTTGTTCTTTACACACGTGACATGTGACTTGAGTTCCCGTACAGAACACGCTCTACGTTTACACGCTTAGCTGTGTGCCAGTGCGTGTGATTCCATGGCTGCCCTGCTGTTTTCCTGGTGATTGACAGTAGGCTGTTAGTGCTGTAACACAGCGTATTGGATCAAGTACCCATGGTGTACATCTCAAAGAGGAAGAGGAAGCGCGTTTAACACAGCGGTCAGTAAACGCTGATGGGGGGGGGGGGGGGGGGGTGGGTTCTGTTTTCTGGTAGCTTGGAAATACCTCAGTATTTTCAGTGTTTAGGAAATTACCTCCCAATTGTGAGAGGCTGCAGACACGAAATGGAAAACTATTCTTGCACATAGTTGCCCATAAAGTCTGTAATGTCATTGTTCACTGGATATTTCTCCTTGTGAGATTTAGCCTTGAAGAAGCAAACAGTCTCTGAGATCAGGGTCAGGGTGAGATACACTGTAGGCCAGGGGTGGGCAATCTTATCCGCAAAGGGCCGGTGTATATGCAGGTTTTTGCTGCAACTCCCTAATTAGGTCACTAATTAGAGGACTGATTGTCTGAAGAGTCCTCACACCTGGGTTTCAACAGCTGACCTACTGGTTATCCCAAAAACCTGCACACACACCGGCCCTCTTTGCGAATAAGATTGCCCATCCCTAGTCTAGGTGCAAGTCTGTATCCATCGAGGCATAATCTGTGTATATGATGGTAAGGAATGATGTGTCATTTTACAAGGATTAAAGAATGATCATTTAAAAAGCCACGGTATCTCTGTCAAGGCATCAATTCCAGTTTCAGTTTCTTTTTTATATTTTTATTTAAAATGGGTTTTGATTTCGAAACAATTTAACATTCTAGTGTGTATGCATATAAGCAATTGCTGAAATGTGTTTGATGAAAGATGAGATTTATTTGCATGTCATGTTGATATATAAATAAATGTCAATATTAGAAATAATAAAATAGACACTTGGATTAATTGCATGTAATTCAAATCCATTTATGTTGTCATTTGCATGTTCTGCTGTATTATTTTTGTACGGCATTCAAGACGAACCACGTGGGAGAAATGTCAGCACCACATCCTGTCCATATGCATCAAAAGACTTGTCCTCGCTGTCAGCAAATGCGATACCAAGCACAGAAATTGAGATCATGGTGGTAGGGGAAGTAAATGTTTAGTACTTATAAGGAAACAGCCTTTGTGTTGTGCATAAAATGTCCACCTTGCTTGTTCGCTGTTTCCTTCGTCGCTCTCTCTTGATATGGACGTTACCAGTGGGTAAGTCTGCCACCTTTTCCAATTCACCTCTTTTCACTCTGACCAGTGTAGAAATGTTTACATAAATGTATGACCAAGCTGAGGTGATATTTATGTTGTTCATAATGGTGTTTATGGCTCTTGTGGAAAATTATGAAGTGATATTTTGGGTCTAGCTTACGTTTATACTATTACAGGTACAGTGTGAATGACTCAGATCTTTTCTTGCATAACTTTCCATTTACTTCAGGCTGTTTATGAGTTAGCAAAAAGCTCACTTAAGGTTTTTTGATCTATTTTGTAAGACATATTTTGGGTTGTCTGCTTTGAATTTTGCTGTTTATTAATATTTATGTTAGGGATGCATCGATTGCAATTTTCTTGGCCTATCCCAATTACCGATTTTTTGGTATGTGTGATTGGCCGATACCGATTTTTCCAATATCCATTTTTGCTCTGAGAACAGCAAATACATACAAAAATCACATTTTCTTCACCTCAAAACTTTATTTTCATAACAAACTCTTATTAAACTTTATAAATTCAATTAGATTAAACTAAAAAAAATAAAACCCTAACTGCAACCAAACATTAATATATTCTTTAAAATAATAATTGGTACAGCAAGTAAACGTGTTTGACATGATACTAGCTTAAACAACTCCGGTAGCTTGACTCCGAAAATTGGAGAATCGGTATTCTATATTTTGGGCTGATGTAATTAATCAGATTTCTGAAGCCTCCATCCTGAACTACAGAAAACGGCTGGTCATTCAGTGCCATGAATTCCATAATTTTCCTCGTAATTTCTTTGCTCTTTTCACTGCTTATATCAACGAAAGACAGCAGACTGTTGGCTCGTAGATGGCTTCAAATATGCTTTGCTAGCAGCTTTTGCTTTGCTAGCTTCTTCAAACTGAGCGTGTTCACTGGGGTGATGTGTTTTTAAATGTCTAATTAAATTTTTTGTGTTAAATGTAGGGCTGTCAAAAGTAACGGGTTAACGCGGATTAATCCATCATCATGATTAATCTGATTAAAATTTTTAACGCAATTAACCCATCTGCAGCGCAGAATGACTCAAAATCCCTGAAATGTCTCTGTCAACCCATTTTGGGCAAATTTGGTGCGTTTCATTTGCCCTCGGAACTCGTATTCCGAGTCGGATTCTGGAGTCCTGAAGAACTTGGATTCTCGGAGATCCAAGAAATATCTCGGACAGAACAGAGGATCCCGAGTTCAGAATCCAAGATGGCTGCGCCCTTTATCAACAGAAGGGAAAGTTGTAGTTTTATCCTGTTTAAGCACTACTTCTTGCTTCTTGATATGGGTCCATGGTATTGCACTTCTGTGGCAGATGGAATGCATCCGACTTGTATTCAAGATGTTCAATAAACATGTTAAGTGCACATATATTCCATTATTTCTTGAGTCTGTTTGCTCATGCAAAATGAAATGCGATTAATATAGATTAAAAATGAATGATAATTAATCGTGATTATTCTAAATTAATCCACAGCAACCCTGCGATTAATCAGATTTAAAAATTTTATTGTTTGACAGCACTAGTTAAATGTCTTTGTATTGGTTCCCCCAAAGTGTACTTGGTCTTTACACTTGCTGCAGATAGCGAATTTTGCGTCTGCTTGGCTCACGCTGAAGAATTTCCAAATTACAGACATTTTTGCGTGTCTGAAAGTGCGTGCGACTGTGCATATGATTTATTGCGCATGAGCAAGATTGGTTCGTAATCAGAAATATGTATCACTGATCAAGCCGATCAGGCTGAAAATTGGCCCATTCCGATCACTGGCCGATCGATCGGTGCATCCCTAATTTATGTATATGTATAGCACCCATTTCTGCTCTTTATATAATGTCACAATTAACTTTTTTTTTCTGAAGTGTTCCTGAAGTTGCCCACTGGACAGTGTTGGCGAGTCGTGAATGGTGCTGTTGGGGAATCAGCTGTTCTGTCAGGGACAAATGACTCAATCCGGGTAACAAATCTGCAGTGGGTGAAGAGTGACATTATTATCATGCAAAGGTTTAACGGAAGTATAACTATTTATAACCAAGCCTATGAAGGGAGACTCACCCTGAGTGAGGGAGACGGATCTCTAACCATCAACCCTCTGATAAAAAATGACAGTGGAGAATATACCTTTGAATCCCTCCCACCGCCATGGCCACAGAAGAGACATGTGATACAACTTAATGTTTATGGTAAGGAAATGTCACATAATCCCACATCTAACTGTCCTGTGAGCTTCTATGAGCAGGGATAGGTTTGCTAGCTGAATATACTGCATATTAATATATCTATGAACAGTGAAAATAGGGCTGGTATATTAGCTATTGCGGTTTGAAGAAACGGTTCATGTCTCTGTTGGTGGTGTGAACAGACAGAATCGTGTCCGTGGAGATGGACCCGCAGGTGAGCTACAGCCCAGACAACAGCACCTGTAACGTGACTCTGAGCTGCACGGTGAAAGGCAGCGTGGTGGAGCTCTCCTGGTCTAAGGACCATAAGAAGATCCCTGATACGGAGGGGAAGGAGACCCTGGTGGTGACTCCCACGGCTGGAGAGGAGCTCTATTCCTGCACGGCCTCCAACCCTGTCAGCTCCCAGACCGCGAGTCTGAGGGTCTCCTCCTGTCAGACACAAGGTACAGTGAGGGGAAGAGTCACGGCTCTTTATGAGTCCCTGCATCAGTCTTGACTCCCAGGCACATGCCTCTACAGCAGGACTCACTAATGGCTGATAGATTCCTTATTGAACATGGACATAAGGAAACATTTATTTATGACTAGAATGTTACATATGGCAAATCATATTTTGGAGGTTTGTATTTAAAAAGCATACAGTCCTATGAAAAAGTAAGAACATTCCAAGAAAAAATTGTCTTCAAAATTATTTGGACAGACAAATATGAGATCTTCATTTCAACAATACTGACAGAAAAATATGATTAAATTGGAAAAGTCTGGATCCAAATTTATATTTAGTAGTCATTTATATAATTAAAATGAACAAACAAAAAACTGAATTTCTTGTGTGAAAAAAAGTTAGTACACCCCTACATTTATCACTACAGTAAACCTAAATTAAAATCAGATGACCATATAATGTACAAAAGATTTCTCCAAATTTTGCTAATGATTTTTTTTAAATAATCAGTTCCACCATTCATGAAATAAGCTACAAAATGGAGATAGTTTCAGACCACTGGCAATCCATCCTGGCCAGGCCATCTCACCATGTTCAGCCCTAAAGCTGGGTGCAAGATGCATCAGTAAGTCTCAAAGACCCAAAGGGTATCATCAAAGTATGTACAGACAGGTCTTGCCACATTTCATGTGAAAATAGTCAACCATAAGAAAGAGACAAATTTAACCTACACGGGAGGTCTGCCAGGAAGAAACCTCTGCTCTAAAAAAGAGCAGAGGTTTCTCAAGACTGAAGTTTGCAATTACAAATTGATTGCAGTCAGAATTTGATTGACAGCATGTCAGGGTGAATTGCAAGGTCTAGAAGAAGAAGGACCAACACTGCAAATATTGACTCTGCATAAACTTAATGTAATTGTCAATAAAATGCTTGTAATTATGCTTCAGTATACGATAGAAACATCTGACGAGAAGATCTACAAACACTGAAACAGCAAACTTTGTGAAAACCAATACTTATGTCATTCTCAAAACTTTTGGTCATAGCTATAAACACCAGCATGAGGGACAATACTTCTGGAACAGTGTGCTCTGGGCAGGTGAGTCAAAGGTGGGGTTGTTTGGGCAGAATTCTAGATGTCATATTTGGTGGAAAAAAGAAACAAAATTTGAGAAACAGAACCTTGGAGTGTTTTGGTTTGGAGCCATTTTGCTGCCTCAGATCCCGACCAACTTGCCATCATGCCTACAATGAATTCAACATCATACCTGAGAGTGCTTGAGGAGAATCAGAGGCAATCTGTCAAGTGCAAACTGGGCCAGAAGTGGATCTTTAGACATAATAATGACCCCAAACATAAAAGCAAATATACTAAGGAATGGCCCAAAACTATGAAATGTGGGGTTTTCGAATGACCAAGGTAAATGAATCCAACTGAAATGTTGTGGAGAGGACTTGATGAAACCCCTCCAACATCACACAGTTGAAGGTCTCCTACATGGAGGAATGGGCAACAATTTCTCCAGGTCAATGTAAAATACTGATAGTTATAAGAAAGAGGTTATATCTGCTAAAGGGGGCAATACCAGGTACTAAATGTAAGGAGGTACTTTACAGCTTTTCTCTGTCAGGTAAAAGTCAGTACATGTTTCCAGAGAATAGTTACATTTCTGTTCAATTTTGTTGAATGAATTATTTCAATCAGTCAAAACTTCTCAAATGAAGGCTAAGTATTTGTTCAAATAAAGACTACATTTTTCAAGTGGTGTCATACTTTTTTTATGTGGCTGTATTTATTGCATGTAATTAACAGTTGCTTTTTATGTTGTTATCATGTTATGATAGTTTCCCTGGATACCAGAATATATGCACTTGCTGGCACTGGAGCTCTGTTTCTGCTGGTATTGGCGATCATAGGACGCATCTTCCACGTCAGAGCCAAGAGGAAAGGTATGAGGGGGAAATGGGAACAGGGCAGGACCTGCAGGCTAAATGAAATCACAGTAACATATGGGTGGGTCTAGCTGAACACGTCTGTTATGTATCACATAGAGCTATGATTCATAGAGCAGTGACTGTGTGATTATTCATCCTTTCATTTCCCCTTGCAGTGACAAGAGAAATCCCGGTGTACGCTGAAGTCAGAGAGAGGAGGACACGGGTGAGGAGAGTGACTGCTTTGGCAGTAAATAATGTACTTCTGGACTTTAGCATTCAGTATTCAGAGAACTGAGAACGACAATGATACTGACAATTTGTAAGAAAATCAAATTGGGGCAATTATTTGAACACTTACTGTATACATACATATATTTATATATATGTGTGTGTGTGTGTGCCCTGTGACTATGTGCAAAAGTCCTAGGCAAAGATAATGTTTTAAGCTATTTTTCTGGGCAGTAAGTGTATATTTGCTTAGAAAAAAAACAATTTAACAGTCGAATATATGCAATTAAACAATGACACAAAAAAAGTAAAAAAATTCTTTTGTTCTCCAAAAAGTTACTGATATCTTTGGATGCCTAGAAGAACACCGCTCCGGCTCCCAAACCTTGTGTGTATTAGTTACATTTCACCACCAGCTCACTTAATTAACTTAGTGAGTATCGATTAGCCAAATACGGTGTGTGATTACTGTAAATACTGTGGTGATTTTAGAAGTGGTTTAGAGATGGCGCAATATAACACTTTGACAGATATAATATCACAGTTATACATCAACACAAAAATCGTTAAAACAGTTTTCAACTGCCTAAGGCTTTTTGGTAACACTTTACTTGATGAGGCACACATATTTAGGTAAGGTAAGGTGAAGATACAGTAACAAATATAGTAACTGCTTGAGATAAAACATGCATCATGAATCATTAATGATGTATTAACATGAGATCAGTATGTAACTAACACTTCGTTTGTGATTAATAAATACATTAATAATTGTATAACTATATTATTTGTGCCCCGTCAATAAAGTGTTACTGACTTTTTCATAGTACAGTGATACCTCAGAACTTGAATTTAATCCGTTCAGAACTCCGGATCGAATCCTAAAAAGTTCGAGTTGTGATCGAATTTTCCCCATAAGAAATAATGGAAATTAAACCAATTAATTGGTTCCCGGCCCCAAAAAATTACACCTAAATATGTTTTTTTTTTTTTTTAAAGCATTTAAAAACAAAATGAACCGGATAAAAGAAGAAGAGCATATACTGTATTAAGCACATTTATCAAAACGGTAATTTGTAAAGTAAGAAAATAAATGTATCCAAACAATGTGTCCTGCCCCGATCGTCCACTCCTTCCGTGTACCACGCCCCCTCGTTAACCCCATGTGGAATCCCCATGTGATCAGCTGTTTCTGGCTGTTGTCATTAGTCCTCTGTATTTAGTCCGCGTTTCAGTTTGTTTCCCCAGTCCGGTCATCGTATTGTCCGTCTGCGTTTTGCCTGCCTTACCTGTAATTAAACCCCATATTCCCCGATACCCTGACGTCTGCGCCTTTGTCTCTGTTCCGTCCCCGCTTGGCACGACAATATTATTATAATTAAACGTATTAATGGTTTATTATTAATATTAAAATAATGAACAAGAAATCTTTATTTTTAAATGTATTTTATTATATAATAATAATTACTGTTACTGTGTATTATTGTCTAAATGTATTTTTACTGTCCAAATATATGTATTCAGTTAGTGTAAACATGCACGGTGCTGTCACAGCGAATGCAAGGCTGAGACTGAAGCGTCACCCTTTGTTTCCGCTGAGAGACCTGACTCATTTCCCTGCGCGTACAAGTTATCTTAGGTCGGCATTCACGGTTTGACTTCTGAGATTCAGATCGAGCTCTAGGTAATTTTTTTTCGAACTGGTTGATTCGACTTTTAAGAAATTCGAGTTCTAATGAGGTACCACTGTACTGTGTGTGAGTGTGCGTTTGATGTATGAAGAAAAGTAACCATGCATACATTTCCATGCAATTTTAATGTTGCTCTTTTATAACTCTGGTCTAACATAATGTGTGGCCTTTGTTTCCAGGACATTAGCACTAGACAGGCTTCACCATCTAGAGATATATCCACCTGCTATGATGTTCTGCGAAGCACGTCTGTAAGTGAAAAACAAAATACACAAATATCCAGACATCTGCATGCATCTTACGTAAAGACAGGTGCTGATAAGGACAGGTGTTAGAAAAAACATGAATACATTAGTGGAAATTAAAAGCACAAAATAAACGTGAGATAAGCAGGAGCTTACAGCTCAGCAGCTATTTTTAGTGCTGTTCTTAAATACTGCTTTCCTGTTGCTCCTACACAACTACTATGCTCCATATATATATTTTTCTTTTGTTTATCTCATAATCCAGGCTCCTAGTATTTACATATTATTTTGAACTATTTGAGTTGCCTGTTGTGTGCAACTGTTTCAGCAGTAGGAAACCGCAAAACAAAGCCAGCAGTAGTTTCTGTGCCGCTGAACCTATGTGGCAGGAAATAAGTTTGCTGCATGAAGATTCTCACATTAACAGAGGAATAGTTTGAAGTCCAGTTGCATCCTACATTGAAAAGAAAAAATGCATGAAAAAAGGCTTATTATTATTATTATTTTTGCAGTGGGATGGTGTATGTACAGTATATGCACATTTTATTGAACTCAAGCTGATTTACTATAGATCATCACAGACAGGGGTGCCGTTAAAAATTTTTGGCCCCATGAAAGTATGTCATATTGGGCCCCCAACCCAGAACAATGTAATTATGCTCCAAATTATTTTGGGGCCCTGTCACTTAGGGTCCCTTGCAATTGTCCTAACTTTCCCGCCCTTTATGGTGCCAGTGATCACACACTCATCACGGAGTTTAAACAGAAATTGTAGAATTTTAAGGAGATTTGATATTTGAATTGAGAAATATGAACTTGGATGGTTTTATTTATTTCTTTGTTATTTACAATCTAATGTTGCTCTTTTGTGACATTGGTGTAGCTTAATATGGTCCCTTGGTTTCCAGGACAGACAGGCAGAACCACCTGGAGATGTATCCACCTGTTCTGACTTCTTGAAAAGTGCATCGGTAAGTAAAAAAAAGAAAAGCAATATGCACAAATATCATGACTGATGGATCTGTCATACATTAAACTAAAACAAAAAGACAGAAAAGGAAATGATAAGAAGGAAAGGAGCACATTTAAGATGAAGTATTGTTATAAAGACATTCTTCATTTTTTTCTTAGGTTTGCACAATTTTGTTATCTAGGTACATTGAATTCTGACCGGATACATCACTGCACCTTGCCGCTCTTGTGTAATTCAGCACAAACTATCTAAATAGTGCTTTCATTTTGTCTGAAACAGGCAGCCCATTCTGGAATTTCAACGATTTACGAAACTGTGAAATTTGGCCACGGCGCCCCACCAGCTGCAGTAATCCAGCATCTTTAGAAAAGATCTTTCCACTGACAGTCAGCTCTGTATTTACATTTAGTTCCTTTTCTGATCCTTTTGCCAGCAAGAACTTTGTATTCACACCTGGCAATTTTACAGGATTCGAACCAACAACCTTTAAGTGCTCTCGTTGCCTGCTGCTTCAGTTGATTTGTTTTGTGTAGATGCATTAACACTAGGAAGTTGTGTGGCTACTGAATTGCACTTGAAGATATCCCTGAGTTCCTCTCGGAGGTACCGAGCTTTTCAGGGACAAGTGATACATTAAACAGATTTAAAGGGAAAATCTCATGGTGAATATGAATTCTTTTGAAATAGGAACAGGGCTCCGAATAAGACATTTTGAAATGGAGACAGGTAGACTGTTACCAACACAATGTGTTTCAGTTTCAGTAATGTGTAATTATCAGGCAATCAATTTGAATGTAACTACATAAAGATTTTTTTCCCCATTTCTGTATGTCACTACATGGCCATTGGTGTAAATAAATCTTTTGAAGTGTTAAAAGAGAATTGTATAGGTTACTTAATTTGTCACTCTCATTAGTTTTTGAAATTGCAAAGTCTTTCTGTAAATGGGACTGATATGCTTTTGTGTTAATATAAATATGATAATATAAATTTTCTGTAATTGTGTGCTTTGTAGAAGGCTGCACGGAAATGGGGAAAACAGTAATACTACAGACATCCATGGTAATCCCCAGGAATGTTCTCACCCCAACACCACCAGGTGGCAGTGTCAAGCGAGTGATTTAATAATTAAGATGTTTAATAGTACTCTGTATTGTTGTTGTGTTGTTGAACACGAGGACAGGGGGGTCTGGTTTTGATACATGCAGGGACGGGGTGGGGGATGGTTTGATAGAAAAATAAATAAAAACCATAAAATACAATCTCTAAAAGTATTTTGTTGCAAATCACATCTGTTTTTTCCATACAGCAAAATACAAATTACAAAACACTTAAATTAATTAAATTAAATACATTTAACTGAAATACTGCCCATCTCAATTCATGAGAATTGTTTGATGATGGGGGACCTGGGAGATATATTTCACACAAGCATAAAAACAGGCATGAACACTAATATTCTTGCAATCAATACTATGCACATCAGTCTCTTCAGTCCCCTGAGTCATTCCCAAAGGTAGCGATGCTTGGCAAGGCATCGGGGGCATTCTTCTTCTGGCACCAGGGGCTCCATCGTGATGTCGACTGCTTCTTATCTTGGTTTGTATCTGCTTCTGGGCCTGGTTTGTGAAGAACATCTTTGTCCACATCTACTTCTCGTCCTGGTCACAGTTGCCCTGGTCACCATTGTCTCTGGAGGCGGGTCTTGCACCCTGTCCCTCACTGTCAGCAGCAGCAGGCTCTGGAGCCTAACGGCAGTGGTTAGCATGGATCCAGCTGGGCCTTTCGGCGACCTTGACTGCTTTAGTGGTGACAAGAAGGATCTGGAATGGGCCTTTCCACCTGGGTGTGTTCCACCTGGCCCGTTGGAAGTCTTGGCACCACCCAGTCACCCAGTTACTCCCTCACAGTACCTGAAAACAGATGGTTCACACGAAGGTGAGGCCAAGATTCAAGATTCAAAGTTTGTATTGTTATATGTACAAAGTACAATAGAGCACAATGAAATTCTTACTTGAATGCTTCTTCAAAGACTAGACAATTAACAACACAGGTTAACAGGTCATTTTCATCAGAGGTAATTTTATGTGGGTTTTCTAGTATTTTTCATGCTGATTTCAAATCTGTTTAGTTTTTCTCTATCATCAAGTTTTTGTGATGAAGCTATATGTAGTATGATATTATGTACATGTAGTCTGCCTAAGTGTATTACAAGAGTTGCCTGTGTTTTTTTATGTTATAGACAGCATCACCGTTCTCGAGGTGACTAGATATTGATTCATGTTTTATTGATACTTGTCTAGTTGTGATTTGAGTATGATTAATTTGACCTAGTGTGCAGGTGCATGTCTTGTGTAAACAACTTTGGCGGGAAACATAGGTAGTTGTGCCTCAGGTTTCGTTTTGCTGACGTAAGCTTCTCGACAAATTTTTTATTTTCTCGAATTGTCGCAAAAGAAATACCAAATGTAACTCTCGAGTTTGAATTCTGGGTCATTGTCCTGGAAATCGAAGGCGGCGGTGACAGACAGCATCAACTGTGTTGGCTTTCAGTTGTTATCATGCCTAAAAATTGTATTAGTCATCCAGACAGTTTCTGTTATGTGTGTGGTTC
The DNA here is from genome assembly GCF_048594095.1 of Paramormyrops kingsleyae. Classification (NCBI taxonomy): domain Eukaryota; kingdom Metazoa; phylum Chordata; class Actinopteri; order Osteoglossiformes; family Mormyridae; genus Paramormyrops; species Paramormyrops kingsleyae. Next base: position 30,792,943 of record NC_132800.1, on the reverse strand, counting down.
ATTCACAACGTCGCCCAATCACTGTAGATCTTAAGAAGATATACAAATTATACTTTGGAATTATAATGGTGTGGATGGCCGACTACTGCTGGATGCTGTACCGCGACAATCCAGACATGGTGCACATAAGTAAATCAAACTGAAACTGTTTTTGAAGAAATAATGGTTATCAAAAACTTTTCAATTTCCTTATGCCCACTGTCTGTTTATTCGATTTTGCTCTAAAGATATTTTACCCTATACTATAGTGATGCTTTTGTTTTAGTACACAATACTTGCAATTACGGTATTGCAAGAAGAATTAGGAATCCCAATAAATGTTGAAGCGTACATCCAATCTCAGGTAATAAAGAAAACTCCGGAAAGCATACCATCAGAGAAGCGCGCGATGGACTTACAGCTAAAGAAATATCTAAATGAAAAATAATATTAACCCATAAATAAATAATTAATCTTTACAAAAGTATTATCATAGTTATGTTAAGACATGAAAATGTGAATGTGTCTATCATTCTGAGAAGAGCCGCAGTCCCGTGGTCAAAGCCTAATTCTTCTTGCAATACCGTAATGTGGCTCACAAGCTGCAGGTTGCTGACCCCTGATCTGGCTGAAGCAGGAGGCCTGATCTTGGTCAACCTGTCGGACTCCTGAAGCAGAAGGGGCCGGATACCAGCACGTCACTGAATCTATTTCTTAAAAAAATAGAGCTAATAAAACAATTAGCAAGTAGACTAAGAAAATGCAGGTTGTGCATTGTGTTCCATTGGTAAGACCTAAAAAAAAACAACAAAAAGTATTATTAATGACATGCTGCGATTTGAGATTAAATACTACACAGGAAGTAATGAATACTGACATTCACTGTATGCATCTCTCAGTGGGTACAGATTAAGGCTGTAATTGCCGCCTATTACCTTTAAGATCAATCGCACAGTGTTCATTGATAACGATGCTCCTGCTGAAAGAGGTGACAATGTTGCTGCTATTGCAGGAAATTAATTTTGCCTGAGCTGAGATGTCGATAGAGAGGCCAGGAGAGCTGCTGTTCCTGGTCTCTGTACAGCTGGAGGTGTCAGAGGTGATGTTGCACTCTGCCTCCACCGAGTGGTCGTCGAAGGTAATGCACGACACCTTCACTAAGCAGAATCCGGTCCTGCGCCGCGCGTTCAGCACCTTCAGCTCTGGCTTTTTAATCCTTCCTGTTTAGAGACGAAGAATGGATTATCTAAAGGACTGTCCGTACAATTAAGAAATGAGGTAAACAGAAGATTACGATGCCTAATGATATATAAACGTGCCACTAGCTGTGCAATAGTCAAAAATATCAGTACAAAAATTAAGCTTTTAAAGGCAGCATTTTACTAATTCTTCATAACAAATAGAAGCTTATGATTGGGAGGTGTTTCACAAAGCAGGATTTCTTGCTTAGCTGGATAGCTTGTCAGATTTAAGGTAGTCTGGGTTAAACATATGTGAAGGAACATGAAGTTAATTTAGCCCAGACCACCTTAAATCCAACAAGTTATCCAGCTAAGCAAGAAATCCTGCTTTGTGAAACACCCCCCTGTTAAATTTGAAGGAAAGAAACATCTGGCATTATTGAACCTGTAAAAAAAGTCTCACTTACCGACCACAATGAGGTTTAATTCTTTAGGTTTTTGAGATTTTTCAATTATTATTTTAACTTTGTAATTTCCTGAATCTTCTGTATGTAGGTTGGAGATCCGAAGGGATCCATCTGTTTTATTAAGCCAAAACTTATTTTTGTTGTGGTTACTAACTTCATTTGGATGAACATATAATATAATAAATCTATTGTTATGGTGCCACTGGATCTGGGTAGGGTTGAGAACAGGGGATCCGGAGGGTAAAATCACAGATTCGTTGATAAAACCATAGATCGTCTTCGGTGTGTCAGGTGCTACAATGATAGAAAAAAAAAATTAAGCTAATAGGTGAAATGAGATTACATGACACATCGCTCCTGGCATATATTTCTAAATTTATCCTAGTTTTGTCGGAATTAGTTGTTTGATTTCTGTCAAATTATCCCTCTGAATGACAATGCTGGGTAACTCCATCTTCATCTCCACAAAAGAAGAAATCCAAGTTGGAGGACAGCTGCTATAAAGTCAGAGTTTGCAGCACTGAGAAATAAATTGTCTTCTCACAAGACAACTTTGTGCTCTAAAATTGAGTCCTTAACCGGTGAACAGAGAGAACAGAAAGACAAAAACCCCAAACAGTCATGCCCGATGTTTGGACTCTGCTGCGCAACAAATTGTTGATTTGCAGGCCCAAAGCAGACACAACAATCTAATAATTAGCTGCGGGAAAAGAGACGATTCTGTGGGTTTTGCCAGGTGGTCACTGCCAGTCTGGTTTCCCTCTCTGACAGGCAGAGAGACTGAAGTTGAACGAGTTCACTGCATTTATTCAAGTACTTCTACCAACACTGAGAAACCCTGAGAGTTTATCTTTAGGCTTCTCCTCTATAATGATGGCTTCTGGACAAATGTTAGCTGTGTTATGACCCCCCGCCCCCCCTGCTCCTTCTGCTGTCAGTGTAGTGGCCATGCAGTGACTGCATGTTGTAGGGGGGGGGGACGTTAATTTCCCTCACCTGGTGCCGGTTTGGGTATAAAAGCACCTGCGGATATTTTGGACGTGCTCCGCTCCTCTCCCCAATTATTCACGCACCCCTACATTTTTATCCCTGCATTTCTCATAGATAAACGTTTACCTCTAGATGGGTTTCACCCTTGTGTTTGTAATAAATGAAGTTTTCCTAAATTATTACCTTGTTGTTGGTCTCCCTTTTTTTATGCTGCGTTCTTACACGAGCTGGCAGTGACAGTCTGTGTTCGAATCCAGGGTTGCATCCTTCTAACAGAAAACACTGTCAAATGAGACAGTCTGGCCTGCGGATAAATTCCTATTTGTATCACCAGCTGTTCCTGCCCTTCAGTCACGAAGTGCCGCTCCTATCGCCTACCCGGGACAAGCACACTTTACTTCTGCGCAGTGATTCTTGGGATATGTTGGGCTGCAAAGGATCCATCAGGTGGATCCTTCACAACTTGGCAAGAGTAGGACGTATTTCTAGACCACATTTGAAGGAGCTTATGAAATGTGACAGCCTTGTCACGCCGCTGTGATGCATTCGGTCTTCAAATGCAGCCTTAGAAGGATGCAGCCCCTGAATTTGGATTCTTATCCCTAGTTTCTTCAAATATATTTGGAATGGGAAATGTTCTCATATTAAGTTGTCCACTATTTAGCACAGTAAATCAGATGGAGGTCTTTCTTTTCCCAATTTCAAACCTTACACCTAATCATTTATCCTACGTTCCATATCAGTGTGGTTCTGTTCAGAAGTCAGTGTGTCATGGAGGACCAATGAATTCAAAGACCTGGGGCCGGCTGCACAGAACCCCTTAAATTAAGATTTTCCATGAAGTCCGACTTAAGGTTTACTTAAGATAAGATTGGTTGAACAAAACACCCATAAGTCTTCTACTTAAGGTTGCCTTAAAATGTTCACTTAAGTTTTTCCCCTTGTCTTGGTCTCTTGAAGTCCCTTGAAGTTTGTGCTGTTATCATGGAAATATTGCAATTTTTATGTTATCCACTAGGTGGCTAGAGGGCCCGCGCGAGAACAAGGATTATTTCCGGTGATGGGGGTAGTCCGGGTCGTCTGAGTTAAACTGGGGAGACGGTAGTGAGTGATGTGATCGTATCCAACTGCCCTTAATAAGTTACTACAGTTCTGTTAACAGTTGCACAAAAGATCTTACCATCCAAAGTAAGAAAAATAACTTAAGGTACGTCTGACTGTACCTTAATCCGAACACGGCCGAGCTTATGGTGATAAATGAAGAAAATGAACACACCTGAAGAAGAGAGTTAATTCTGTGACTGGGTGAACTCAGAGGATATGATTAATAATGAGCAACTGATTTTGCATTATAGATTTTGACCGGTAATCTAGTTATGATAATAAAATCTAGTAGATTTTATTCGTGCGGCCCACGATATGTTTATAATTCATTATAAAATCTGGCCAGCAGATCAATCTTTAGTTTTCCACAGAATAAAAAACGATGTAGACCTATGTACGCGAAGGTATCTTTTCTTTACATGAATACGGCATTTATGCTTAAAATGCTCTTGAAATTGCCCTTAAGATTCAGATTCAGAACATGAAATTGGCCTTAAGATTTAGACTTAGAAAATGAAAAAATGTGAAAAACTGAATGGACTGCAAACAAATCTAATTTTAAGAAATAAATCATGCTATAAAACACTATAAAATGCTGACCGTATGTTTTAATTGTTGCTATAGGTTTTTTCTTTGACTGCCTTGCTGCTTAATAGTTTAAGGGAATTTGGGCTGGAAATTATATCACAATATTTTCAGAGATTTTCACAGTATCGATATTTGTCACAATATTCTAAAATTCACAATCACATGCAGAAAACAGAAATATGACAGGCGGTTTTGAATTTTTCTGATTATGACGACAAAATTGTTTTACAAATAGTTATGAAGCATGCCGGAAATCTATAAAATATTAACCTAGGTTTATTACCTGTCCGATTATTACATCCCACTGCCTCTTGCATATTTAACAAAAATCTACTCGAAAAACAAATAAGTTGCTGCTGCTTTTTCTGCTTTGTAAGGTGCTGCTTTTGGAACAGCTGTGAGTTTGTTTGACTGGCAATACGGTGACATCAAGTGGAAAACCACTATAGAAATGTATCAAATCAAATCACTTTTTATTGTCATGTCACTTGTCACCAGTACACAGGCACCATACAAGTGAGTGAAATGCTTGTGTGCAAAACCTCTCGAAGCAGCCGTAGTGCGACACGAATTAACAATCATTCGACAAATCTATGTATGTTTCTGTATCTATGGTTATGCTACATTAGCAGAATACAACAAAGCAGCATATATCGACAGAACATATTCAGCACACTTTGTATTCAATTTTCTGACATCATTCTGCCTTACATGTGGGCACTTACAATATTACTGCTCAGAAAACCAATGCAACCCGAAACTCCAGTTACTCAGGGGTACAGCACCAGTATCCCTGATGGGACACGAATTAGCAGTTTATTTACTTAGAACAATTCATCAACTATATTGTTTATGGTAAATTCTCTCTCTCTCTCATGCAGCTCCATCCTCCACAGATGAAATAATTACTTATTAATGACCTCTTCGCTCACATTATACAACACTCTTAAAGGCACGAACATCTGATATACCACTGTAATAACGACAAAATAATCTCCAACAGCAACATAAAACCTCTTATACCTTCAATCCATAAACCCAAATCAATATATATCTCAAATTATTGCAAGAATATTAAGACTTCACACACACACACACACATATATATATATATGGCACCAAACTCTGTAGATGACTTTACGCCTGGCAGCATGTCTGTAATGGCGGAAGCCACGTGGCAGGAGGGAAGCATGTGAACCTACACTTTCAGAACAAAGGCAGGATCTGCAAGGCAGTTGTGATGCCCACTGAGTTATTGTAGGTATAGTGTTTATTTTAACACTTTGGTACAGAAAGCATTTAAAGTAAATAAAGGCCAAACCCTGTTGCAATTTGATTTTCATGGTTTAAGGCTCAGAGCCATTTCAGATGTAAAATATTTCAGCAGCAAGAGTCTTGAATAAGATTATTTTCTTGGGTCAATCTGACAATTTCCAAATGAATTGGACACTTCTCTTTAAACAAAATGTTTTCTGTCAGTTTAGAATATGGAAACTTTTTGTTACTAGTACAGAATGAGAAAAATATACGAGTTTGCCTCCCCTTCCTGTTTTTACCCCATGGCCTAATTTTGCCCCATGTACGCCACTTGTAAAGTACCCCATCACTTGTTTTGTAACTGGATATAGTCTAATCACAAAGAGACTTTCATGAAAGTAATTTTTTATAGCAATAAAGGTGGAAACTCACCTGAAATGTTTGTGAAAAGACACACGAAAAACAGCAGCACTATAATGGTTGGAGTCATCTTTAAGAACTTGAAGGTGCAGAGAGAAAGTACAGGAAACAGGAAGCAAGTGACAAACGTTCAGTACAAAATACATTTCTACCTAGGAAGTGTCACGCCCCGCTCCGTCCGCTCCCGATGTGTGCCACGCCCACCTCGTTACCTCGTGTGATTCCCTGGTTGTTCTTACCTGTGATTCGTTACCCTTAGCCTGTCTCTTGTATTTAGTCCGTGTCTAAGTCAGTGTACCCCAGATCTGTCATTGTATTGTCCGTAGATGTCCGTGCCTGTCTGTCCGTCAGCTAATAAACTCCCTTCTACCCGTAAGTTTGGCTCAGCTCGCCTGCTTCCTGGTTCGCCTACCGGCCAAACGTGACAGGAAGGATTCACCATGACGTATTCGTCAAGAATAATTTGCAGAAAGTTCCACATAAAAAGAAAAAAAAACAAAGTGAATTATGTGCAGTGCACATGTTAAAACACCCGCACACATTTGGTGCTTTTCTGCTGACACAAAGACCCGAGCTGTACTGCAAACTGACAGTTTTATATTGTAAATGATCAGAGCTGCACCCGTGCTGATGTGGCCCTGCATACTTGGCACACCATCTGATTGGTCGAAATACAGGGAGATACTGGTGTTCTGTGTCGATATACACTCACCTAAAGGATTATTAGGAACACCTGTTCAATTTCTCATTAATGCAATTATCTAAACAGCCAATCACATGGCAGTTGCTTCAATGCATTTAGGGGTGTGGTCCTGGTCAAGACAATCTCCTGAACTCCAAACTGAATGTCAGAATGGGAAAGAAAGGTGATTTAAGCAATTTTGAGCGTGGCATGGTTGTTGGTGCCAGACGGGCCGGTCTGAGTATTTCACAATCTACTCAGTTACTGGGATTTTCACGCACAACCATTTCTAGGGTTTACAAAGAACGGTGTGCAAAGGGAAAAACATCCAGTATGCGGCAGTCCTGTGGGCGAAAATGCCTTGTTGATGCTAGAGGTCAGAGGAGAATGGGCCGACTGATTCAAGCTGATAGAAGAGCAACTTTGACTGAAATAACCACTCGTTACAACCGAGGTATGCAGCAAAGCATTTGTGAAGCCACAACACGCACAACCTTGAGGCGGATGGACTACAACAGCAGAAGACCCCACCGGGTACCACTCATCTCCACTACAAATAGGAAAAAGAGGCTACAATTTGCACGAGCTCACCAAAATTGGACAGTTGAAGACTGGAAAAATGTTGCCTCGTCTGATGAGTCTCGATTTCTGTTGAGACATTCAAATGGTAGAGTCAGAATTTGGCGTAAACAGAATGAGAACATGGATCCATCATGCCTTGTTACTACTGTGCAGGCTGGTGGTGGTGGTGTAATGGTGTGGGGGATGTTTTCTTGGCACACTTTAGGCCCCTTAGTGCCAATTGGGCATAAATGCCACGGCCTACCTGAGCATTGTTTCTGACCATGTTCATCCCTTTATGACCACCATGTACCCATCCTCTGATGCAGGGGTGCCCAAACATTTTCCCTTAGTGGGCCAAAATGAAAATCTATCGGAGGACCGCGGGCCAAATGTAATATTTTACACAAAATACAAACACTAATAGTAAAGTAAAGTACTTTTATTTATCAAACAGTTATCTAACCTTCCTTTCTGTGTAAATAACATTAAACAAAATATGACAAATAAGTCATATATAGGCATTTAGAGCACGTCTAAACTTTTGTAATCACATGTAGTGCAAAATGTCAAAGAGTGCATGTCCAACAGCAACACAACAACAGTAGCAACAATATAAGCAAAGACTCATGGGACTTTTTGTAAATTGTTAAAATATGACTATTTATGAAGTGTGGAAATGTACATATGTGCACAGATATACTCTACATTACCCTTATAGTTGCTTGTATTTCAATTTTAGTCTTAGATATTTCAAATGTAATCAAAGCACCATGAGTGAGGACTGTATAATATACAGTCGAACCCACTTATCTCGACCTCGGCTAACTCGCCAACCCTATTAAGTCGACGTTTTTGAAGTGGAACCGCCAAATTCACTTATTGCAATAGCATTTCTCATCGGTTATGTCGATTCTTTTATGTCGCCGAACCCTAATATCTCGAGCACGAAAGAGGGCCAAAATCGCCACCTAACATCGGTTATCTCGATCCCCGTAACTAATCGCCGGCTTTTTAAAATGTATCACAAGTGCTAAACAGCGCGTATTCAAATCGCATTCGCATGGTAATTCGCTGAACAACGCAGGTGAAACGCGATCTAGGTAAATCCCCATCAAAATCAAAGCCAAGCATATCTGCATGCGGCAATGACAACGAAGATGAAGAAGATGCGGACGAAGATTTGGAACCAATTCCCTCTGCCGGTGAGGTGATAGAAATGCTACAAAAAATTCGACAGTATGGTTCTTTTGTAGGGGATGGACTGTTTTAGACAGCATAAATAATATCGAAGCATTTGTTTTCAAGCAGACTGTTAAAGGCAAAAAGCAACAAAGCATTTTAGACTTTGTAAAGAAACCATATTAACTGCGTGTACGATACATTTCAGAGCTGTCAGAGCGAAATGACTTGTGAATGTAATTTTGACACTGCAGATTTGCTTTTTGTAACAACGGACTACACCCCGCAGGTTTTTTTGTGATTTTGTGAGCGATCTTTGTGTTCTTGCTTTAAGAATTTTTGAAACAAATTTTAGTACAGTATAATTTAAAATTTTAGATATTCATTGGGCCAATCTAAATAGTACGGCGGGCCAACCTTGGCCCGCGGGCCCCACTTTGGGCACCCCTGCTCTGATGGCTACTTCCAGCAGGATAATGCACCATGTCACAAAGCTCGAATCATTTCAAATTGGTTTCATTAACATGACAATGAGTTCACTGTACTAAAATGGCTCCCACAGTCACCAGATATCAACCCAATAGAGCATCTTTGGGATGTGGTGGAACGGGAGCTTCATGCCCTGGATGTGTATCTCACAAATCTCCATCAACTGCAAGATGCTATCCTATCAATATGGGCCAACATTTCTAAAGAATGCTTTCAGCACCTTGTTGAATCAATGCCACGTAGAATTAAGGCAGTTCTGAAGGCGAAAGGGGGTCAAACACCGTATTAGTATGGTGTTCCTAATAATCCTTTAGGTGAGTGTACATGGATTATTTGAAGGAAAATAGGCATATTCTATATAGAATTGATTTGTAGTAGTATCAAACTTAGCAATGTATTGATGCATTCCTGATAATTCAGAACTCGAAAATTTCCAACCACCTATTGAGATTGGATGCCTGTGTTACATTGTGGGATTGATCCACCATGCTGGTTGGATACCTCTCGTTGTCCAGGTAGCGGTGCATTGGTTGTCTGTAGCTCTATTCGGATTTATTCACTAAGTGTGCAACTGTGTGACATTGTTGCGTAGTTGGTTGTAAAAGCCAATTGTTTGACATCGTATCATATAACATAAACTGATATACTGAATAAATAATATCCAAGTTTTAAGAGGGTTGTAATATACTGAGGCAAATGTCTTACTTTGCATACTTAAACTTTCTAAAAAAAAATTTTAAAACCGCATGACTGCTCATTACTTAAGCACTTCTAACATGTCCTATCTATCTACATACAGTGGAAACTGCTTATAGTGATCACATCTGTCTGGGTGAAATTGATCACTTTAAGCAGACGATCATTATAACCAATTTTCTTCTTCTTCTTTATGTCTCAGGCAGATTACTATCTAAATGACATTCGTATATTACGTGAATATGAGGTAATAAAACGAACAGCGTTGCTATTTACTTAATTTTATTGACAATTTCAAAGTACAGTACAGCTGTTTCAAATGCTTTTCAAAGTACAGTACTGTACAGATTAAATCCCTGAGCAGGGTAAAATTCAAATACGCTATAATACAGTATTGTATATAATATTCAATTAAATTTTATTCATAAGGTACATTTCTCACAGTGTTACGTTGTATCAAAACTTTTATTGTAGTTTCGCTGCTGCATCCTGGTGGCTCGTTTTTTGTTCATTTATCATAAGCTTCAATGAGTCTATATTTGTCATTGAGAGAAAATGACTTTCTTATTACCCGTAATGTTTTCTGTGCTTGCAGCATATTAGCCTCAGGTAGCTAGCAAGACGCTGACGGGTTACCGCAAGGCAAAGTAGGCTTATCAAAGTACAAAAAGTACAAAAGTACGACGAGTCAGCGTACAGGGAGGAAGTGCAGAGGCTAACGGACTGGTGTAAAGACAACAACCTGTCTCTGAATGTTGACAAAACAAAGGAGATGGTTGTTGACTTTAGGAGGACACGAGGCGACCATTCTCCGCTGAGCATCAACGGCTCCTCTGTGGAGATCGTCGAAAGCACCAAATTCCTGGGTGTACACCTGGAGAAGGACCTCAGCTGGTCCCTCAACACCAGCTCCCTACACAAGAAAGCCCAACAGCGTCTCTTCTTTCTAAGAAGACTGAGGAAGGCCCAGCTTCCACCGCCGATCCTGACCACCTTCTATAGAGGAACTATCGAGAGCATCCTGAGCGGCAGCATCACTGTCTGGTTTGGGAATTGTGCCATATCGGACCGCAAGATCCTACAGCGGATAGTGAGGACAGCAGAGAAGATCATCGGGGTCTCTCTCCCCCAGAACTAGCTCAAAGTTCAGTTCACACAGATTAAAATGAACTAGTTCATGTTCATCTCTTCCATTTTTTATCTGTTTTTATAAACTGTCTGGTTTGGGAATTGTGCCATATCGGACCGCAAGACCCTACAGCGGATAGTGAGGACAGCAGAGAAGATCATCAGGGTCTCTCTCCCCTCTATTGGAGACATCTACACCACACGCTGCATCCGCAAAGCCACCAGCATTGTGGCTGATCGGACACACCCCTCTCACACACACTTCACACTCCTGCCATCTGGAAAAAGGTACCGAAGCATTCGGGCACACACATCCAGACTGTGTAACAGTTTTTTTCCACAAGCCATCCGTCTTCTCAACAAAAACAGACTGGACTGATAAATGCACACACACACACACACACTATCACTCAGCTTACCTCAAAACATTGAGACTGGACTGACTAATCAACACAAGCGCAAACACACTGACCTACACTACCAAACGATCGTACACACCAACCTGTAAATGCTCTTTAGCACAATATTCAATACTGGATTACTTTTTGCACTAATTCCTTAATTCTTGCTGCTACGTTAAGGAACGTCTACTGTTTCTCCACTACCTCAACTCATCACCTCAACACCATATTATTATGTTATGTTATGTCGTGTTTATCGCACTTTTGTTGTTGCTCTTGTTTGCACATTCGCACGTGCACTTTATTCTATGTTGTAAAATTATGTTGCCAATCTGTCTTGGCTCTGCTAGCCAGCTAACTAGGCCTCTTAGTTAGCTAGTTTTAGTTTTTCTGTTAATTTATGTTGTAAATTTATGTTGCATGTAGCACCTTGGTCCTGGAGGAACGTTGTTTCGTTTCACTGTGTACTACCTGTATATGGTTGAAGTGACAATAAAGCCTACTTGACTTGAAATAAACAAACAAACAAATAAATAAACAAATAAATAAATACTGCAGTTTCAATTTATTCCATATGTTGTCATGTTTAAAAAGACCCTAAACGAACACTGTAAGCAAACTTCTTGATTACTATAAGCGAATTATTTAAACGGTATTTGTACAGGAATGATTCTGTCCCAATTAAACTATTTGATCCATATAAGTGGTTGATCACTATAACCCTGATGACTGTACAAGCGGTTTCCACCGTAATTAATACATCAACAGAAAAGTAAAGAGGTTCCCTTTTAAATAATATTACTACCATCAGTGTTCTGCGTGTTCACACCTAACCAGAACTAGCTCAAAGTTCAGTTCACACAGATTAAAATGAACTAGTTCATGTTCATCTCTTCCATTTTTTATCTGTTTTTATAAACTGCTCTGAATCTGAAATTTTTGATCAATTAAAATATCAGGGGGATTAGCTACCATTAGAAAGCTCTTGGTGTCTATTGATATAAACAAATAATTACTGTCATGATCAGTGCATCGGAGCCGACCACTGATCCAGACATTGGGCACGCAAGAAAAATCAAGATCATCACGCAATAATTTTCCAAAGCGCGCTTCACAGGTAAACGGGAATAAAAAGACAGAACTAGTGTTCACCGTTATTTTATATAATTTCAAAACTCCCACAATGTTTTTCAAAATGTCATCAAATTTTAGTCAACAAAACTGGTTAATTGCCGATCCAAAATTTATTTAAAACTGCTCCAGACATTACCCCCGCCTGGACAGCTCGTAGGGGTCGAGGTGGTTTATGAAAGATAATTTTTCCTCATACCGAGTCCTCACTTTGTTTGTAAGCTTTTCTCGATATTGGCATTTCTCTCGGGCGCGTTCTTTCAGCGTACTTTCTGTGAATACGAATTATTACTAACAAAAAAAAAGAAATGAGAACTACGGGATTACTGCCTCATCGGTCAGTATGTGGAGATAGTTGAAAAAGTGTCCCCCCATCGTAGCGGATTACTCGTGATACTGTAGCTTTTGATGCTAACAAGATGGCGATTCTCAAAGACTTACTATCACATAGTTAATTGCGATGTACACCCTGTACACAGTAAGTGCCTCTTCAGTTTTACGTCACTGTCGCTCTTCAAACCTAGCAACGCCTTTACCGAGCCGATCCTTCTGCAGTAGAAAACTGAAGTGAGCTGGAAACGCGCTGTAACTGTAGATGCAGAGATGGTATCCTAGTGTCATGTTGGGTGTGAAGGAATGTCTGGGCAGCTTCCAGACAGCAAGGAGATTTTACTGAAATGTCAAATGACACTAGAAACAAAAGGGACCACAAGGAGTCAAAACACAAGGCAGGAAGGTGAAACATGAAGTAATGAGTCATGGCAACTGGACTTCTCTCTTGAAAGGTAGAAACATTTCACTGCTCATCCAAGCAGCTTCTTCAGTCTGAGGGAGGTTGTAAGTGTCCACAAATTTATCCTCTCGGGTAGTTTCACTTTGCTCACTTTGCACCTGCCCTGACTAGGCTCCTTGAGTGAAATAAAGGATGGGGGGGGGGGGATTGTGAGTAGTGGGTAATGGTATATGGTAAATGGACTGCATTTATATAGCGCTTTTCTACTCCAACAAGTACTCAAAGCGCTTTACAACTCATGCCTCACATTCACCCATCCGCTGGCAGTGTGAATGTGCGGGTAGATGTAACCGTCACACCTCATACATCTACCCACAACCCCCCCCCCTTTTCAAATGTAAAAGAATCAAACTTTTTGTACATCCATGTGTTGTACAGGTCAAAGTCTTGGATTCTGAAAATCTAAAACTTATTTGACAAATTATCAAATAATTATCATATAAGACTGGCTGTGGCTCACTCCCCCTGACTAATAATGGCCAAAGAGACACTTCATGAACCATTTGCTATCTTTCCTGACCCCAATAGATGGTGGTCTCTATTTAGAAGAGGGCTCTAAGCTTGCCCCAAAGTAAACCAAGAGCACCATCTAGTGGGGTCAGAAAATACAGCAAATGGTTAACCAAGCATTGTTTTGGTCATCACTACTCCCAAATCTCGGCAAGCAACAAGTTACCAGATCGTCATGTTCAGTTGAGGTAGTTCATAATCAATTATCGTGAAACTCATAAGACCTATAGGGAATGTTTATGATATAATAAATTAATGTATTATTATTTCTTATTTAAAATGTACCTAATTACGTTTTTGGCCACTGGTATCACAGTTTTTTTTATATTTCATTAATTTTGTTGGGCAAAGGGGTTGGAGTCTCATTCCCCTAACCTTTTTGTCCCCCCCCAAAGAAGGGTTTTGGATCTCTCCTAGGTTGTATAGGCAGGGGACACCCTAAATGGGACACCAGTACTAGTGTAACTAGAGTGATTCTGCCACAGCGTTGTGATGCAATAGCGACAATAGTCTATTAATTGCTGAAATGAGTGAATAAAAAAGACCCTGGGGTTGAAACTACCCCCTTCAGGTCCTATTTGCATGAAGAAAGCAACGTTGAAGTGGCAGAGGAAGAATGCAAGGCAGAACTAAAAAATTAGGTAGCACCAAAGACCACTCCTAGTACCCTCAGTATTACTACAGTGTGGTTCATTAAGACAAATATCAAATGAAATCTGAAGATGTTATAATAGTACTTTAATTGAACCTTTATTTCAGAAAATGCACAATTGATTTTAGAGTAAAGAAGCATAGTATAACCTAAATGCAAGTACACTCACAAGGTGTAATACGCATTTTTGAATGACACATTTATTGAGAACAGGCGCTTTTTAAACTGCAAAATTCTTTTCAACAGACAAAAGGCTTTAATAAAAATAGACAGACTGCCTATTTGAAACATGAAAAAGACATGTCCGTGCTCTCAGAAATTCTGCAAACAGGTTAGTACCACCGTTTTGGACACAACCATGCAGGAAAGTTCCTAATAATCACCCCATCACCATCTGCAAGTAGATGCAGTTAGTCTGGAAAACGCAAAGTCGCTGGAGTAAAGTGCCCAGACTTGAAAGCCATTTACACAAAGACACGCGTTCATCATTCTGTCCATTTCGCAAACTAGCCTAACCAGCTGAGGGTTACAGTCTAAACTGTAACCCTCTCTTGGCTCTCTTGGCTCTGTGTGACGCTGGGGGAGAGGACGCTGGCGTTGTGTGTTCGCCGCTTCTTCGCCAAAAACAGTAAAAGAGTAAATAGTAAAGATAGTAAAAGATCGAGTTTAGTAACTTTATTAGCATTTAATGCTCTAGTCCCCTGGACTTTTAATTGGGAATTATCGTGCCTTCGCCCTCGGCTAGCGCGATGCTTACCTACTCGGCAGCGGACCTCCTGAGCCTTAACAACAGCAACGTCGCTGTGGATCATCTGGACATCCTCACCATCAAGCGGCTGGGTCTCCTTCGCCGACGTCCGTATGTCCACAGAAGTTGCCGAAGAAAGTTTATTCTCCATCGGACAGGACTCTCCATGCCGGCTATCTGGTCAGCTGGATGTCCTGGCGCACGGCGATTACGTCATCAGAACACTGCGGCTTCTGGGATTTGTAGTCCGGATATCACTGCAGTGACTCCTGTGGCTATTCGGATGCGGGAAGTAAAACGTGGAGTGGATTTTAATCTTCTCAGGACTTTTAAAAGGCATATGGCGGCGCCTCCTTTTAAAGTTGGACTACTTAACGTTCAATCCTTGAGTAACAAAGCATGTCAAGGATTTGGATATAATCTGCCTCACAGAGACCTGGCATCAGCCTAATAGTTTCTCTGCCCTCAATGAGGCCTGTCCACCTGGATATAATTACCTTCAAAGAGCACGAAGCTCGGGTCGCGGCGGTGGCTTAGCCGTCATTTTTAAAGGTCATTTGGGCCTTTGTCCTGCGCCTTTGCCTGTGCTGTCTTCCTTTGAATGCTTGGCCTTCTCTTCCAAGCCACCGCACTCAATGACAGTACTTCTTATTTACAGGCCCCCTAAATACTGTCCCTCCTTTCTCTCAGAGATATCGGAGACCTTGTCATCATTCTGCACCACTTCATCCAATCTGCTCATACTGGGTGATCTCAATATTCATGTTGATATTCCCACAAATCATCAAACCGCTGAATTCCTCCAACTGCTGGATTACTTGGACTTGAAACAACATGTCAAATCTCCAACACACTCTAGAGGACACACCTTGGACTTAGTCATCACGAACTCTCTACCTGTGCATCATCTTTCCGTATATGACCTGGGTGTGTCAGACCACAAAGCCATTTACATGGAGTTACCCATTCAAAGTTCTCTCATGAAGCCAAAGCGGCAGATTTCCTTTCGAAATCTAAAAGTCATTAACCCTGAACTTCTTTCAGCTGATCTTAATGACCACATTCCTGTTTCTCTATCAATCTCCACCAATTCAGTAGATTTCTACAACTCCACCCTCTCCACCATTCTGAACCGCCACGCTCCCGCTAAAACAAGGACAGTTGCCTTTTTGCGCTCAGCTCCATGGTTTACACCAGAGCTAAGGAAACTAAAGGCAGCTGGTAGAGCGCTTGAGAGACGCTTCTTAGTCTCGGGTCTGCTAGTCCACAAGCTAGCTTACCAGGAACACCGCAAATCATATGCACGCGCTCTCAAAAATGCCCGATCACGTTTTTACTCATCCATCATCTCCGATAACCCGGGTAACTCTAAGACTATTTTTTCCACCATCACCAACCTCCTCCAGCCTCGAACACCATCACTCACCGAACCTACTAATGACCTCTGCAATAAATTCATCGCCTTCTTTCAAAATAAGATCCTAAGAATCCGCTCTTCACTTGCAACTCCCCTCTCTGCTCACACTACTGGTGTCGACACACTTCTAGGGAACCCTTCCCTCTTCTGGTCTTTTCCTCAGGTCTGTGTGAAGGAGGTTGAGGCCGCTGTTAGGGCTATGAAACCCTCTACATGCGCCCTTGACCCCTTCCCAACAGTCCTAGTGAAGGCAAATATGGCCTCCCTCGGCCCCCTAATTACTACCATCATCAACCAGTCCCTCCAGTCAGGTTATGTTCCCTCCACTCTGAAATCAGCCATAATCAAACCCCACCTTAAAAAGCCTAACCTGGACCCTCAAGACCTGGCAAATTACAGACCCATTTCCAATCTCCCCTTCCTTTCGAAAGTTCTGGGAAAAAGTGGTCTCAGTTCATCTTCAAAGACATCTACACGACAACAAAATTTTGGACAAATTTCAATCTGGCTTCCACTCGGCACACAGCACCCGAAACAGCTTTGATCCGGGTCACAAATGACCTATTGATCACTGCAGACCGTGGCTCCTCCTCTCTCTTCGTCCTTCTAGATCTGTAAGCAGCCTTCGATACAGTTGATCATGACATTCTCCTCCACCGTTTACGATACCTTGCAGGGTTCACTGGCGTTGCCCTGGGTTGGTTTAAGTCATACCTTACGGGCAGATCTGAGTTTGTCTCCATTGGACATGCTAAATCATTGAGCCATCCTGTCATTTGTGGTGTTCCTCAGGGATCAGTATTGGGGCCCATTCTTTTTAATCTGTACATGGCTCCACTTGGGCGCATCATTACCAGCTGCAGGGTCTCATTCCACTGCTACGCCGATGATACTCAGCTCTACCTGAAGCTGGGTAGCAATGCGTCTGAGGCCCCTTTCACTTCATCAGCCCCTTCGATATCTACGCCCTTCACTCCACCCACACTCACCGCCTGTCTGGATAAGATAAAGGCATGGATGGAGCAAAATTTCTTTCATCTTAACAGCTCAAAAACTGAAGTGATTCAAATTGGCACTCCACACCAAATTCAACACCAAAAAATCGTCACTATCTCTTTCTCCGGTCAGAACATCTCTCTTTCGAAAACAGTCACCAATCTTGG
The DNA here is from genome assembly GCF_048594095.1 of Paramormyrops kingsleyae. Classification (NCBI taxonomy): domain Eukaryota; kingdom Metazoa; phylum Chordata; class Actinopteri; order Osteoglossiformes; family Mormyridae; genus Paramormyrops; species Paramormyrops kingsleyae. Next base: position 30,775,404 of record NC_132800.1, on the reverse strand, counting down.
TGTTATTTTTGACCCTCAACTTACTTTTGAAAACCATATCAAGCACATTTGCAAAATCTCCTTTTTCCATCTTAGAAATATTGCTAAACTCCGGCCTACACTCTCCCTTTCTGATGCAGAAAAACTGGTGCATGCCTTTATCTCCTCCAGACTGGACTATTGTAATGCGCTTCTCATCGGGATTCCTGGAAAAAACATACAAAAACTTCAGTATGTTCAGAACTGCGCTGCCAGGGTCCTGATGAGAGTAAGGAAACATGAGCACATCACTCCCGTGCTCCGGTCCCTTCACTGGCTTCCCGTTACTGCACGGATCACCTACAAAATTTCCTTGCTTACCTTCCAATGTCTGCATGGTGATGCGCCTGTATATTTAACAGAACTCCTCACTCCGCACTGTCACCCACGCACTCTCCGCTCCACCAACACACACCTTCTCCTCCCTCCCAGGACTCGTTCCCGTAACACTGGAGATAGGGCCTTTTCCAGTGCTGCCCCACGGCTGTGGAACGCCCTTCCTCTACATCTGAGGGCTCCACAGATTGTTACATGTTTTAAAAAAAACCTGAAAACATCTCTTTTTAACCAATGTTTTTAATGACTACTTAACTAAATGTTTTTTTTTTTTTTTCCTCTTTTACTGTTGTTTTTATTGTGATATTCTCTCACTGTCTGTATGCACTTTGAGATCTTCTTTGTAAAATGTAAAGTGCATTATAAATTAAATTTATTATTATTATTATTGTATACGTGCATATTCATTCCAACCCGGTTTCAGTCTGAGAAAAGAAAAAACAGCCCTACCCAGGGAGGGACATTTTAATAGTTTTAGTTTGAGTTAAATTTGCTGAAGTACAGCTCTGATCAAACAAGAAAAATAGGCTCTTGGTTTAATTGCATGTAATTCAAATCCATCTTTGTTGTCTTTTAAATATTCAGCTGTATTTTCACTGTACATTGATATAGTTTAAGAAGAGCTAGATGGCTGAAGTGTCAACACCACATCCTGTCCAAACACCTCACTGCAGCAAACAGACAACCTAACTCACAGAGAACAAGATCACAGTGGTGGAAAGAGTCAATGTCTAGTCCTTATAAGGAAACGACCTTTGTGTTGTGTGCAAAATGTCCTCCTTACTTGTCCGCTGTTTCCTTCGTCGTTCTCTCTTGATATCGACGTTATCATTGGGTAAGTCTTCCTCCTTTTCAATTTCATCTCTTTTCACTCTTAGCACAGAGATGTTTACAGTGTTAAAAAAAGTAAATTTCACCAAGATGTATGACTAAGCTGAGGTGATATTTATGTTGTTCATAATGGTGTTTAGGGCTCTTGTGGAAAATCCTGAAGTGATATTTTGGGTCCATGCTTATGTCTATATTATTACACGTACAGATTTTTTTCTGTTCACTTCAGGCTGTTTGGTGCTTCATGCATTGAATATTTAAACCATTATAAAATGCTTAAGTTTTTTTTCATCCATTTTTTAAGTGTGAATGTAGCTTCCTTTAAGGGGATGTATAATAAAATTTCTACTGTTTAGTCAGCTTTGCTTTACCTGTAAGTTATGTTCCAGTTTCTACTATGTCATAATGGCTGCTTTTTTTCTGAAGTGTTCCTGAAGTTGCCCACTGGACAGTGTTGGCGAGTCGTGAATGGTGCTGTTGGGGAATCAGCTGTTCTGTCAGGGACAAATGACTCGATCCGGGTAACAAATCTGCAGTGGGTGAAGAGTGACATTATTATCATGCAAAGGTTTAACGGAAGTATAACTATTTATAACCAAGCCTATGAAGGGAGACTCACCCTGAGTGAGAAACACGGATCTCTAACCATCAACCCTCTGATAAAAAATGACAGCGGAGAATATACCTTTGAATCCCTCCCACCACTATCGCCACAGGAGAAACATGTGATAAAACTTAATGTTTATGGTAAGAAAATGTCACATAATCCCACATCTAACTGTCCTGTGTGTGTCTATGAGCAGGGATAGGTTTGCTAGCTGAATATACTGTATATTAATATATCTATGAACAATGAAAACAGGGCTGGTACATTAGCGATTGTGGCATGATGCTTGGAGAATCTGTTCATGTCTCTGTTGGTGGTGTGAACAGACAGAATCGTGTCCGTGGAGATGAACTCGCGGGTGAGCTACAGCCCAGACAACAGCACCTGTACCGTGACTCTGAGCTGCACGGTGAAAGGCAGCGTGGTGGAGCTCTCCTGGGCTAAGGACCGTAAGAAGATCCCTGATACGGAGGGGAAGGAGACCCTGGTGGTGACTCCCACGGCTGGAGAGGAGCTCTATTCCTGCACGGCCTCCAACCCTGTCAGCTCCCAGACCGCAAGCCTGCAGGTCTCCTCCTGTCAGACACACGGTAAGCTTAAGGGGAGAATCATGAGGTGCTTTCACACAGAAGTTCCGGAAACTGGTCCCTGGTGCCAAGTCCCTGGGTCACCTCAACCGGGGACTTCTGAAGCTCCCGGCCACTTTGGTGTCACCTTCCCACCACAAAGCAGAACTGTGACCTTCAAGCTAAATCAGCAGAGGAGATGCAAAAAGCTCGTAGATTAAACTTCACACATAATTTCAGATGAAATACACCACCACTCCAAAACAATCTAGGATGAACAAGTAATTTTTTCAGTTATTTGTTAGTTATTGGGGGGGTCGCTCTCGATCAAAATGGGACACAGCCTTTTATCTATATTTTATTTGACCTGTTCATGGCTCCTTTGGGGTCACCAAGACTCAGTTAGACAATGAGATGGTGTGACCACTGGGATCAAATCAGGAATGGGCCATGTGATGAGCAGAGACCAATCAGAGCGCTTTTAGAGTTTACCTTTTAAAAAATCTCTGTGTCCACTCAACCACAGTGCTAAAATCAAGCTGTCAGAAGTATACAGCTGTCTGAGTGTTTACAAAAGTCTCTGTTTAGGGGATGGGGGGGTTTAATATCTGAATTTATCACGAAAACATTTTAAACCCAATTTACATTATGATGTCTGAAACTACCAATCATATGTATTTATTTATTAAACAAAGGTGCATGACCGATGTTCCAGATTGTTCCGGCCCACATTAACCCCTGACTATGAGGATAAAGAAACATTTATTACATTCGTTCCTAAATACAACATTAAATATGACAATTTCTGTTAATAAATAACCAATTAATGTAGATTTCTGCAGTGTGGACCTACATAAATTGTCATAAGTTTATTCATAACATAAGTTTGAATAAAAAACTATCCTATGTGATTAACTGTTGCCTTTTATGTTATCATGTTATTATAGTTTCCCTGGATACCAGAATATATGCGCTTGCTGGCATTGGAGCTCTGTTTGTGCTGGTATTGGTGATCATAGGACGCATCATCCAAGTCAGAGCCAAGAGGAAAGGTATGAGGGGGAAATGGGAACAGGGCAGGACCTGCAGGCTAAATGAAATCACAGTAACATATGGGTGGGTCTAGCTGAACACGTCTGTTATGTATCACATAGAGCTATGATTCATAGAGCAGTGATTGTGTGATCAGACATTCTTACATCTCCCCTGGCAGTGACCAAAGAAAACACAGTGTATGCTGAAGCCAACAAGCCGCATGTCAGAGAGAGGAGGACGCGGGTGAGGAGAGTGACCGCTTTGGCAGTAAATAATGTACTTTTGGATTTTAGCGTTCAGTATTCAGAGAACTGAGAAGGACAATGATATGTACAAATTAAAAGAAAATGAATTGGGCACAATTATTCCAATGCAAAGGGAACATACCCCCAACCATTACTTATATATCCTTATTGACTGTCACCATGCTATTCTTGGCTAATCAATACCGCACTAATTATGTTACGTAAGTGAGCTGGTGGTGAAATTAAATGGATACATGGAATGGTTGGGGTGCTCCTGTGGAGTGGTGTGGCTACAGAAGCGGTGTTCATCTACCCATCTAACAAGATATTAGTAACCTTTTGGAGAACAGAAGAAATTTGTGTTTGTTTTTTGTCGTGTTACTGTTCACTTGCATTTTCGTTCAGTGTAAGAAGAAAAGTAACCATGCATACATTCCGATGGAATTCTAACGCTGCTCTTTTATAACTCTGGCCTAAAATAATGTGTGTTCTTTGTATCCAGGACATGCGCTCTAGACAGGCTTCACCATCTGATGATGTTTCCACCTTCTATGAAGATGTGAGAAGCACACCTGTAAGTGAAACACAGCACGTACAAATCTCCAGACATCTGCCTGACCCCATCCCATCTTTTATCGTCGCCACCCCCTCCCCCAGCTGACCCTGGGGTCGAGTTCTGTCATCGTCACCCCTCCAGTAGTGGGGGAGCCTCTGCAACTCAAATAGCCCAGAGGCCTCAGACTATGTCAATGTGCCTCTGATAAGTGCAAAAATAACATCAATGGTGGGCTTCTGCCCTGCTTAACCTATTCAGTGTTGTGCATGTTCACACTTAAGTTGAAATAGCTCAAAGTTCAGTTTATAACAGATTAATTCAACTGAGACTGATTTACAACATCACAGATTCATTGGAAGTTCATCACAGAGTACACACATATCTAATAACATGGAAATTAAACAGAAATGGTAGGATTATAAGGAGGTTTGATGTATTAATTGACAAATATCACATGCAGAAATATGGTATTATTTCTTTATTTCAGAGCTTCCACATTTTCCTGTAGTAGATCTAATGTTGCTCTTTCGTGATGCTGGTGTAGCTTATCGTAGGTTCTTTGTATCCAGGACATTTGCCTTAGACAGGATTCACCATCTGGAGATGTATCCACCTGTTATGACGCTTTGAGAAGCACACTGGTAAGTGAAAAACTATTGTGCACCGTTTGTAAAGTCACTAAAGCACTTTTTTACTTGCCACTTTTTCAACATTTAGTGCACTTTTATTACATTTAGCTAGAAATAAACAGTATTAAGGATCATCGCAACTTTTTGGTATGTATAATATTTGAAAAATTACTTACTATTAGGAAATATAAATAATATGTTTATATGTAAATATTAAATGTAAATGTTCAATATAAATGTTAAATATATATATATATATATCTTCCTGAGACCCAAGGAAAAAAGTGTCTTTCAATTGTAGCTTATTTGTCTTTGGAGGAAATAAGACATCTTACAATTAAATTTTTTCAAATTTATTTTTATTTTTAATTTCGCAGCATGTCCTCTTTAGTGCACAACAGCAATAAATATGTTTCCTAACATCCGTGAAAAACTAAATGAAAAAATACAATGTCCACTACAATGGACATAAATGACCAGGTCGGGTCTCAGGAGGATAAATATATATATATATATATATATCTTAAAAGTACATTTTAAACGTAGACTCTAAATGTAAACTCTATTATATTCTATTAATAAATCTATTAATTTATATTTACATTTAACATTTACGTTTAACATTTATATTTACATTTGACATTTATATTGAACCTTTACGTTTAATATTTACATATAAATATCTCGGATAGCACAGATCTCCTGATTTATCCGCTGCTCAAACACCAAACTAATTTGAAATATACATAAAAAAGAAATACGAATATGAAGATCTGTCTTCTTTTTCTCAGGTGTGCACAATTTTGTTATCTAGATTTATTCATTTGAAACCTCATATCTGAAAGGCTGAGCAGACATTTTCCATCGCCGCACCTCGCTGCTCTTGTGTAACTGTCTCTAAACACCTGTTTCCTCTTCTCTGAAACAGGTCTTCCCTTCTGGAAATTCAACAGTATATGAAACTGTGAAATTTGTCCACGGCGCCCCACCAGCTGCAGTAACCCAGCTTCATTAGAAAAGATCTCTCCACTGACAGTCAGCACTGTATTTACATTCACTTCCTTTGCTGATCCTTTTGCCAGCCAGAATTTTATATTCACTCCAGGCAATTTTACAGGATTCGAACCAACAACCTCTACGAGCTCCCATTGCCTTCTGTTTCAGCTGCTTTGTTTTATATAAATGCATCAACATCGGCATATTTTGCGGCTGCCGAATTGCACTTGAAGACAATTATGGGATAAGTGATACATTAAACAGATTTAAAGGGAGAAACGCACGGTGACTGTGAGTTATTTTGAAATGGGAACAGGGCTCATTTTTAAACGGGATCATCTAGACTTTCACCAATGCCTTATTATGTTTCAAAATCAGTGTAATACTTTTTTTTCTTGAAAAATGGTAATTACCGGGTTTTTAACCGTTTCTGTAGGGCGCACTATAGATGGCCATCGTTGTAATATAAGCAGGGATACGTACGGCAATCGATTGTTGTAACGGCGCAAATACGTACGTATTTTATGTGCATTTGCGCCGATATGAAAATTATCGTGTTATTTCGTACTTCATTTGCAGTATAGAGGTTAAAATGCATGGTAATTTCTTGTTATATCGGCGATAATGCACATAAAATACGTATATATTTGCGCTGTTAATCGGTTGCCACACAGCGCTTCTAAAGGTGAATGCGTACTTGCGTACCCGTTATGTCCACCCCTGAATATAAATATTTTGCAGTAGTAAAAGATGAGTGTATATTTTAGTTAATTTGTCATTCTCATTAGTTTTTAAAATGAAATAAAATTGCAAAGCCTACCTGTAAATGGGACTGATCTGCTGTTGTGCTTATATGAATCAGACAAAATAAAATGTCCGTAATTATGTACTTAGTCAAGGAAGAAGTAACTTAACCACAGTGACCTCTCAGAAAATAAGGGTAAAAATGTGCTTCTCACTGGGGCTGTACCCTTGTAATTGTACCTTTTAAGGTACAGAAATGGACTCTGAGGAACATCCCAAACATACAAACAACATTAATGTACCATCAAAGGTACATAAATGTTCCTCGGAGTCCATTTCTGTACCTTAAAAGGTACAATTACCTACAGCTGTGGGTACAATTGGCAGACCGCAAGGTGCAGCTCCAGTGACAGCAAAGGTACATTTTTTTTTACCGTTTTCTGAGAGTGTAGGTGGATAAAAAAATACATCTTGGTGACCTTAAAAAATTAGCTACCAGCAAGTCCCCCGAATGGAATGTACAACAATACTTCAGTCTTCATGTACACTATATTGCCAAATGTATTGGGCCACCTGCCTTTACACACACATGAACTTTAATCACATCCCATTCTTAATACACAGGCTTTAATATGGAGTTGACCCAACCTTTGCAGCTATAACAGCTTCAACTCTTCTGGGAAGGCTGTCCACAAGGTTTAGGAGTGTTTATGGGAATTTTAGACCATTCTTCCGGGAGAGCATTTGTGAGGTCAGACCCTGATGTTGGATGAGAAGGTCTGGCTCACAGTCTCCGCTCTAATTCATCCCAATGGTGTTCTGTTGGGTTCAGGTCAGGGCTCTGTGCAGGCCAGTCAAGATCCTCCACACCAGACTCGCCATCCTCAAACCGTTCCCGCAAAGTTGGGAGCATGAAATTGTCCAAAATGGCTTCAAATGCTGCAGCATTAAGAGTTCCTTTCACTAAGGGGTGAAGCCCAACCCCTGAAAAACAGCCCCACACCATAATCCCCCCTCCATCAAACTTTACACTTGGCATAATGCAGTCAGGCAAGTACCGTTCTCCTGGCAACCGGCAAACCCAGACTAGTCCACTGGATTGCCAGATGGAGAAGCGTGATTCGTCACTCCAGAGAACACATCTCCACTGCTCTAGGGTCCAGTGGCAGTGTGCTTTACACCACTGCATCGGACACTTTTCACTGCACTTGATGATGTAAGGCTTGGATGCAGCTGCTCGACCATGGAAACCCATTCCATACAGTTCTCTATGCACTGTTCTTGAGCTAATCTGAAGGCCACACGAAGTTTGTAGGTCTGTAGCCATTGACTCTGCTGACAATTGGTGATTACTGCACACTGTGCACCTCAGTATGCGTTGTCCCCGCTCTGTGATTTTACGTGGCCGACCACTTTGTGGCTGAGTTGCTGTTGTTCCTTATTGCTTCCTCTTTGTTATAATACCACTAACAGTTGACCGTGGAATATTTAGTAGCAAGGAAATTTCACGAATGGACTTCTTGCACAGGTGGCATCCTATCATGATACCACACTTGAATTCACTGAGCTCCTGAGAGCAACCCATTCTTTCGTAAATGTTTGTAGAAGCACTAGGTGCCTAGGTGTGTGATTTTATACACCTGTGGTTATGGAAGTGATTGGAACGCTTGAATTCAATGATTTGGAGGGGTGTCCCAATACTTTTGGCAATATAGTGTAGTTTGCCAAAGGTTGGAAATACCTCAGTATTCTCAGTGTTTAGAGAGGCTGCAGACACGAAAATGGAAAACTATTCATGCACATAGTTACCCATAAAGTCTGTAACTTCATTGTTCACTGGATTTTTCTCCTTGTGAGATTTAGCCTTGAAGAAGCAAACAGTGTCTGATATCAGGGTCAGGGTGAGATACCCTATAGACACAGATGTTTATCACTGCATCCATCGAGATGTAATGTGTGTATATGATGGTAAGTAATGATGTGTCATTTTACAATGATTAGGAAATGATCATTTAAAAGGCTGCAGTATCTCTGTCAAGGCATTAATTCCAGTTTCATTTTATCTTATTTAAAATGGGTTTTGATTTCGAAACAATTTACAATTCTTTTGTGTATGCGTATAAGCAATTGTTGAAATATGTTTGTTGAAAGATGAAATTTATTTATATGTCATGTAGATATAAATAAATGTCAATATAAGAAAGAATAAAATAGACACTTGGATTAATTGCATGTAATTCAAATCCATTTATGTTGTCATTTGCATTTTCTGCTGTATTATTTCTGTACAGCATTCAAGATGAACCACAGGTGAGATATCAGCACCACATCCTGTCCATACACTTCAAAGGACTTGTCCTCGCTGTCAGCAAACGCGATACCAAGCACACAGATCGAGATCATCCCGGTAGGGGAAGTGAATGTTTAGTACGTACAAGGAAACAGCCTTTGCGTGTCGTATGTAAAATGTCCACCTTACTTGTCCGCTGTTTCCTTCATCGCTCTATCTTGATATGGATCTTATCAGTGGGTAAGTCTGCCACCTTTCCCATTTCACCTTTTTTCACTCTGCTCAGCATAGAAATTCTTACAGTTCTAGACAGTGCTGTAGGCAGTGGTGGTTAAATGGTTAGGGACATGCACTTGTAATTGAAAGATTGCTGGTTCAAATCCCCGACCAGCAAAGCACCACTGAGGTACCCTGAGCAAGGTACCGCCCCCAAGCACTGCTCCCCGAGTGATGAATTAGCTGCCCCCTGCTACAGTATGTCACGATGTCACATATGGGTTAAATGCAGAGGACACATTTTGTTGTTGTGCACTTTGTGCTGTGGTGTGTCAACAATGATCACTAAATTCTAAATCTAATTCTAAAATTTCACCAAAATGTATGACCAAGCTGAGGTGATATTTATGTTGTTCATAATGGTGTTTAGGGCTCTTGTGGAAAATCCTGAAGCAATATTTTGGGTCCATGCTTATGTTTATACTATTACAGGTACAGTGTGAATGACTCAGATCTTTTCTTGCATAACTTTCTATTCACTTCAGGCTGTTTTGTTTTTTGTCTGAAAATTGAACCCATTGTTTATGAGTTAGCAAAAAGCTCACTTAAGTTTTTTTTTATTCTATTTTGTAAGACACTATCTTTAGGGCTGTCTGGTTTAACTTCTACTGTCATATATATTTATGTATATGTTTAATATGTGCTTCTGCTTTTTAAATAATGTCACAATTAACTTTTTTTTTCTGAAGTGTTCCTGAAGTTGCCCACTGGACAGTGTCGGCGAGTCGTGAATGGTGCTGTTGGGGAATCAGCTGTTCTGTCAGGGACAAATGACTCGAGCCGGGGAACAAATCTGCAGTGGCGGAAGAGTGACATTATTATCATGCAAAGGTTAGAGGGGTGGATAACTATTTATAACCAAGCCTATGAAGGGAGAATCACCCTGAGTGAGGGAGACGGATCTCTAACCATCAACCCTCTGATAAAAAGCGACAGCGGAGAATATACCTTTGAATCCCTCCCACCGCCATGGCCAACAGAGACACATGTGATACAACTTAATGTTTATGGTAAGGAAAATGTCACAGAACCCAATATCTAACTGTCCTGTGTGTTTCTATGAGCAGGGTTAGGTTTGCTAGCTGAATATACTGTATATTAATATATCTATGAACAGTGAAAATAGGGCTGGTACATTAGTTATTGCGGTTTGAAGAAACGGATCATGTCTCTGTTGGTGGTGTGAACAGACAGAATCATGTCCGTGGAGATGGACTCGCAGGTGAGCTACAGCCCAGACAACAGCACCTGTACCGTGACTCTGAGCTGCACGGTGAAAGGCAGCGTGGTGGAGCTCTCCTGGTCTAAGGACCGTAAGAAGATCCCTGATACGGAGGGGAAGGAGACCCTGGTGGTGACTCCCACGGCTGGAGAGGAGCTCTATTCCTGCACGGCCTGCAACCCTGTCAGCTCCCAGACCGCGAGTCTGAGGGTCTCCTCCTGTCAGACACACGGTACGCCGAGGGGAAGAGTCACGGCTCTTTATGAGTCCCTGCATCAGTCTTGACTCCCAGGCACATGCCTCTACAGCAGGACTCACTAATGGCTGAAGGTTTCCTTATTGAACATGGACATAAGGAAACATTAATTTATAACTAGAATGCTAAATATGACAGTTTTTTAGTAAATAACCAGCTCATGTAGGTCTGTGCAGTGTAGTCCTAATACAAACATGGAGTTTGAATTTAAAAAATATTTATCACGTGAGATTAACAGTTGCCTTTTATATCGTAATATGTATTATGCCGTGTTATTACAGTTCCACTGGATAGTTGCCCATGTGTGATTGCTGTGATTGGAGGTCCGTTTCTGCTGGTACTGACGATCATAGGACGCATCATCCAAGTCAGAGCCAAGAGGAAAGGTATGAGGGGGAAATGGGAACAGGGCAGGACCTGCAGGCAAAATTAAATCACAGTAACATATGGGTGGGTCTAGCTGAACACGTCTGTTATGTATCACATAGAGCTATGATTCATAGAGCAGTGATTGTGTGATCAGACATTCTTACATCTTCCCTGGCAGTGACCAAAGAAAACACAGTGTATGCTGAAGCCAACAAGCCGCATGTCAGAGAGAGGAGGTCGCGGGTGAGGAGAGTGACCGCTTTGGATCAGGATCAGTCCGGTCCTGTCACACTCTGTCCTTCATTCCCCTAAGTTCCCTGCTCTCCCCTGATCACCAGCTGGTCTTTGCTAGTCCAGTGCATGTCTTGGTATTCTGCAGTGATCTTTGCTTTTGTCCAGTTGCACCTTATGTTGAAAAAAAAAGCACTAAAAAGGCTATTGTTATTATTTTTGATTGAGTGCACTGTATGTTCTTTTGAAATAGGAGCTGGGCTTAGTTAAGTCAGTTTGCAGTTGAAACGTACAGCAGTAAGATGATTTTTTTTATTCAACTCAAGCATATTCACTGATGATTCTTCACAGATTACGCTCAGTGACAAAAAAAAGAGTTAAGCACCCAGATGGTGGAAATGAAATGAATCTGCACGTGGTGAAAGGTCATGTGACAGTATGGCGATGATTATAATATCAGATCAAACTGACAGTTCAGCAGTAGAGGCACACTGCTGGTCCCATGTCACCCCCCAGCCTGGATACATGCGGCGATACGGTCCGGTACAGCTGTTGTATCCTCTCCTGCAGCAAGTCGGCCCACAGCTGTTGTAACTGGCCTTTGAGATCCTGCAGATTGGCACTGGGTCTAAATTGACGTCCAAGCTGATCCCACACATGTTTGATTAGCGAAAGATCGGGGGACCTGGCAGGTCACGGGAGGATTCAGCTAGTGTAAACATGCACGATGCTATTACAGCGAATGCGAGGCTGAGACTTTCCCCGCGCGTACAAGTTATCTTAGGTCTGCGTTCATGGTTTGACTTCTGAGATTCAGATCGAGTTTTTTTTTAACTGGTTGGTTCGACTTTTAGGAAATTCGAGTTCTAATGAGTTTGAGAACTGAGGTACCACTGTACGTGAAAAAACCGCAATGTGCATGTTTTGGAGATCGCCTTCGATGGCTCTGTTCTGAAACTGTGTAGATGGTCTCCCACTCAGTGATGTTTAGGTGTTGCTTTAATGGTCCATTTAGTTACTTCCCTTATAATTAAACTTATGTTGGTCTCCAAGAAATGAATATGAAGTATTATCATATGTATATTTGCCCAGGATGTGCAGGGAACATGGAAGGGGAGAGACCCTGGACGGGATGCCAGTCTGTCACAGGACACAGGGCAGGGGACACTCTGGACAGGATGCCAATCCATCACAGGACATGAGGCAGGGGACACCCTGGGCAGCATATCAGTACTGATGTAACCAGAGTGATTTTGCCGCAGCTTTTTGATGGTGTAGAATAGTGTGATAGAGATTAATGCTCTGTTCATCGTTGAATAGAGTGATTTTATTGATCTGTCTGATAAAATAAAAATATTAACTGAGTGAGTGAGCCTGGAGGTGAAATGACCCCCCCCCCCCCCCACAACTCCTTCTTCTAATCACACAGCAATGGGGATTAAGCAGGGGATGTATGCAAGGCAGAATAAGCAAAGGTACCAAAGACCGCTCTCAGTACTATCACTATTACTACAGTGTGGTTCATAGAGAAAAATGTCAGAATCTAAACATGTTACACTAGCAGTTTAACTGAACCATTATTTCAGAAAATGTGTGACTGAGATGCATGAAGTAGGGGAGCAAAGTGTAACCTAAACTCAAGTACACTCACACAAGGTGTAATATGCATTTTGAATGACAAGTTTATTGAGAACAGGCACTTAAAATATTTTCATTAAATGTTAGGTGTGGCAGTTTTGAACTGCAAAATTCTTTCCAATGCACAAAAGGATTTAAAAAAAAAACACCCATTCAACACTTAAAAGAGGCATATCCGTGCTCTCAACAGCTCTGCAAACATGTGAGTACCGCCATTTTGGACACAACCATGCAGGAAAGTTCCTAATAATAACCCCATCACCATCTGCAAGTAGATGCAGTCAGTCTGGAAAACACAAAGTCGCTGGAGTAAAGTGCCCAGGCTTCCAAGCCATTTACACAAAGACACGCGTTCATCATTCTGTCCATCTCGCAAACTAGCCTAACCAGCTGAGGGTTACAGTCTAAACATCGTATACGTGCATATTCATTCCAACCCGGTTTCAGTCTGAGAAAAGAAAAAGCAGCCCTACGCAGTTAAGTTTGCTTAAGTACAGCTCTGATTTTGACATAATAAACAGTTAGAACGGAGCTGCTGGCATTAAATAAAAGGCACAGATTAGTTTGATTTTGACTCGTGTAACTCATCACTAGTACGAACAAAGTAACTTCATATGAAAAGTTATATAAACATCTTTTTAAAACAATTGTATGAGACGGAAGCTTAATTGTTGTCAAGTACGGTTTTATTGTTAACTGAGTACGGAAGTAGTTTCATGCCTGACTACAATCAGTTGGCGTCTCCTGCACTGGTTTTCTTACCTCTACGGACGCTCGCAACGCAGTGTCAGAATTACCTACAGCCACTAGATGGCGCCAAAATTCAATTCTAATGTAGCAGACTTTATACAGAAATGTACTGACTCGGACAAACACAAGCCGGGAACACGAAATGAAAGTAGGTACGTAGGAGAGTGAAGGCAGCTGGTGACGTTAGAACTTTTTCTCCATATTAAAGTGCTTTTAGTATTGTTAAAATACAATCACTTAATCATGTGCACTTACGTGCACGCAAGCCGACATACAAACACAAACTTTTTACATTCCAGTGCTTTAGGAGTGTCATACACATTTTCTCAAGTAACTAAGTTCCAATCAGTGTACTACTGCTGTTAGTACAATAGATAGAAAAATGTAAATATGTAACTTTGTATAAAAATGCATTCTCATAAGCACCGATCAAGAAATGTCTCATTTTTAAGAGATCCCTTTTGTTCTCTGGCACTTCGTTTTGAATACCATCTACTGATTATTCTTATGAAACATCTTCTGTGTGCTGCTACCATGTGCTTTGTGGTTTTCTGTACTTTATCTGCTAATACCACACACACACACACACGCTCACACACACGCACATGCACACAGCATGACCTTGGCATCTAAAAGAGAATTTAGCATTCTTTCATTGTCCTGTGGTGAAGTTCATTACATTTGTGCCACTAGGACAACTTTTATTAAAGTGTACAATGTGCTTTTCTGGGCACCTTCCTGTCTCTAGTCCTGGAGGCACACCAGTGCGTCAAGGTTTGACAGATTTCAAAATGAGGCCTTAAGCCCGGAATATGGTGGAAATGTTGAACTGTTTCAGTCTATGGTTCATTTAGTGCTGTCAGGGAGTTAAGCTTCAGGGTTTAAGAAAGATCAGGAGATGCTGGTCCACGCGTAGCCCTGCAGATGCTGTGAGAAGCTGAAAACGGCGAGTCGAGAAACAGTGACCCCTGCTGGGCACTCCGGGGTAAAGGAGTCCCGCCGGGCCACAATATTCCCAAACAGCTCAGAAATCATTCTACAGCCCCTTCGGGATACACAAATGACCTTCTCTCACTCATTAAATCATTATTTGGAGAAAAAAAACACCAATGAAACACTCAATGGTACAGTTTCTTCTCCATTTCCAACAAAGTTTAGGTAAGATAACACGATAAAAACACAAGGGAGACCAGAGCTATCATTTAAAAAAAAGCCTCATCAGTCAGTCAGACAAGCATGAGCATGAAGCGGGAGTGTTTACTCCAGTCGTGCTTGTACAAGCTGCCTGTCACCACGCTACACGTTGCTAATACGGACGCTATGTGGACTGCTGTCTCTAGGCCTCACTCGCTCGTCCCCCCTCTCCCTGTAGCTCTGTTCTAGGCGCATCTTTTCTGGGTCCGCCGCTTCAATGACTCCGCCCCCCGGCTGTCCATGTGGGGGCGAGCTCTGGGCGGGGATCTGCTTGAACAGAGGCTGGGTCTTGGTCTTGGCCACCTTGTCGAAGAAGGAGAAGTCGGCCACATACTTCCCGGAGGGCGAGAGGGAGACCACGGGCGGGAACTCGTATCCCCACAGGATCTCGTCGGGCAGGTAGGAGGTGCGCACCTGGCAGGTGGCCGACGTGGGCTCCACCGTCGCACTCAGGATCACCAGCAGCTCGAAGTCGGCCAGCTCGGGGTCCGTCCACCCCCCACCTGCACAGAGAAGAGCAGGACCCGCTGCTTCATAATGAAAGGTGAGCTGAAAGGCCGGCATCAGTGTGACAGCGTGCAGGGGATGCACATTCACCATCATACTAAAACACATGGTGGGTTTACAGGCAGACATGCTTTACAAGTACAGCTACTTGACCCCCCCCCACCTCAGAGACCATTCCCCACCCCCCCAACTGCCCATCTGCATCAACAACCACACTCAGTACACCCCCCACCTGTAAAAACAGTCTCACACATGACTCTGGCACACTTTGGAATCCGGCAGTGATAGTCGAGAGAAACTCACACACACATACAAACACACACACATACAAACACACACACATACAAACACACACTCTCACATAGAAACACACACACACACACATACAAACACACACATACAAACACACACTCTCACATAGAAACACGCACACATACAAACACACACACACACATACAAACACACACACACACATACAAACACACACTCTCACATAGAAACACGCACACATACAAACACACACACACACACACACACATACAAACACACACACACATACAAACACACACTCTCACATACAAACACACACTCTCACATAGAAACACGCACACACACACACACACACAAACACACACTCTCACATGCGCATGCGCACACACACACAGTCGTGTAATCATATCCTTATGGGGACCGCTCATTCATTTCTATGGGATAAATGCTAATGCTAACTATGACAACCTTAACCCCCACCCAGCCCTAACCATAAGTGACCAAAAAAAATACAAGAATTTTTGCAATTTTAGTTTGTTCATTGCAGTCACGGATTTTTATAAAATACAGTTTTCCCAGGAAAATGGTCCCCATAAGGTTAAAAAAATGGGTATTCATCATGTTGTGGGGACATTTGGTCCTCACAAAGTAAGGTATACCTGGTCCACACGCACACATACACACACACACACACACCGAACTTTGTGTCTCAATCCTCTGCCCCATCTACTCAACCGCAAACAAAAAAATGTGGTTTTGCTCAAGTTTGGTGGTTCTGCTCCAGTTTGGAGTAGTGCTTATAATTTTTCCAAATTTTATAAGAAAAACCTTTACACACATGTAGTCTAACACTGCACACCTCCATTCACACATTCACACTGTACCCCTCCATTCACACATTTACACCTCCATTCACACTGCACACCTCCACTCTAACAACCCCCGCTACCCCCCTGTCATACCCTTGGCGGCCCAGGGTCGCAAGGGGCTGCTCTCATCAATCACGTGGTAGAAGGTGAGGGGCAGGATGAGGAAGGGGCTGTCACTGGAGGTGTCCACCTGGAAGGGGACGTTCCTCTGGTCCAGGCGTACCGTCTCGCCCTCCTTGGTCAAAGAGGTCTGCAGAAGCTTCCCAGTCACCTGAAGGACACGCCCGCACAAATACACACACTCATAATGTCAGTCTTGGACACAAACCAACTGAGAGAAGATGGGTCCACAGACAAATCCTGCAAAAAAATGCCAATGACTATAATCATAACGATATTATGTCACTGACACATACAGACACACACAATAACACACACTGTGCAGACCCAAACAAATTGTGTCAATTCACACACCAAAATGTGCATTAGCACTTCATAAGCATTTGCACAGCCAGTACAGACTGCATGGAAAGGAACCCACACAGGGAACACGTGGACACAGAGGGATACACAGAGAGACACAAAGAGGGAACCACGGAGAGTCAGACAGAGATACAGTGGGACATACAGAAAGACATACAGAGGGACACACGGAGAGTCACACAGAGATACAGTGGGACAAACAGAAAGACATACAGAGAGACACACGGAGAGTCACACAAAGATACAATGGGACAAACAGAAAGACATACAGAGGGACACACGGAGAGTCACACAGAGATACAGTGGGACAAACAGAAAGACATACAGAGGGACACACAGAGAGTCACACAGAGATACAGTGGGACAAACAGAGAGACATACAGAGGGACACACAGAGATACAGTGGGACAAACAGAGAGACATACAGAGGGACACACGGAGAGTCACACAGAGATACAGTGGGACAAACAGAGAGACATACAGAGGGACACACGGAGAGTCACACAGAGATACAGTGGGACATACAGAGAGACACATGGAGAGACACACAGAGAGACACACAGAGAAACATACAGAGAGACACATGGAGAGACACACAGAGGGACATACAGAGAAACATACAGAGAGACACATGGAGAGACACACAGAGAGACATACAGAGAAACATACAGAGAGACACATGGAGAGACATACAGAGAAACATACAGAGAGACACATAGAGAGACATACAGAGAAACATACAGAGAGACACATGGAGACACACACAGAGGGACATACAGAGAAACATACAGAGAGACACATGGAGAGACACATGGAGAGACACACAGAGAGACATACAGAGAAACATACAGAGAGACACATGGAGAGACACACAGAGAGACATACAGAGAGACACATGGAGAGACACAGAGAAACATACAGAGAGACACATGGAGAGACACACAGAGGGACATACAGAGAGATACAATGGGACACACAGAGTGACGCACAGAGGGACACATGGGGCTGGCCATCCACCTGGCATCCCAGAAGCAGGCTCTTGCGCATGTTGGCCACTCGGATCATGAGGCAGGGTCGGCCCTCATGGTTGGACACCACCGCATGCTGGCTGAACTTCACTGTCTCCCCTCGCTTCTTAGGCCGTGCCACCTGTGTGGCAAACGGGGTGGGGGCGGGGGGGGGGCAGTTAGTGTTTGTGTTGGCTCACAAATCTCACTCGGTACCGTAGGCAGATGAGAAGAACAAGGTGTGGCACTACTAAGTGGCACTGTGATATATGGCCTAAACTACCTTGGCGAGGAAGGTGCCAGTGATGAAGATCTCCATCACCATGGTGATGACGAGCTGGAGGATGAGGAGGATGATGGCGACCGGGCACTCTTCAGTGATGCACCGGAAGCCGTAGCCGATAGTGGTCTGGGACTCCAGGGAGAAGAGGAAGGCCCCCGTGAGGGTCTGCATCTGCATCACGCACGGGGTGTGATTCGACGGGGGGTCAAACTCTGCCAAGGCAAGGAGGTCGGGGTGCGGGACAGGGTCACTCCTGGCAGCAAGGTGTACTCGACAGCACTTTCACTAGGGAGCAGTGTTACTCTCTGTTGTGTAGCCCAAATCTACATCTGTAGGTGAGCACTTGGGCCATAAGGACGTAACTAATGATAATGATGGGAATAATAATAGGAATATGGAGGGAAAAAATCTGGGAATGTCATTTGCCTGAATTTCTGAACTATTTCAGTGTGAATTTTAGAATTTAGTGATCAGTGGTTATTGTTGACACACCACAGCACACAGTGCACAACAACAAAATGTGTCCTCTGCGTTTAACCCATATGTGACATCGTGACATAGCAGGGGGCAGCTAATTCAGTGCCCGGGGAGCAGTGCTTGGGGGCGGTACCTTGCTCAGGGTACCTCAGTGGTGCCTTGCTGGTCGGGGATTCGAACCTGCAGTGTTTCAATTGCAAGTGCGCTTCCCTAACCATTAAGCCACCACTGCCCACAAAAGCAGCTTTGCTTGGACAGAGCCTCCAAAAATACCATGAACTCATCACTATCACCTCTCCACAAAAATCTTTAGTAAAAGGCGAAAGATTTATATGGGATGAAGAGAGTCGTGCGTAAACTAGGTCTCTAAAATGCCGTAATTGAAATTACTCATTGTCTCAAAGTAACCACTAGAATGTACGGAAATATTGTCAAGATAGAACAGAATGACTTTATCCTCACAGGTAGTACTGTAAGTACAATGAAATTCAATCCTGAGACACAGACATTCACTGGTGACTGAAGTTTGGGGTCAGAGCACAGAGCCAAATGGTACCGGGAAGTTTTCCGATCCCAGACACAGAGGCCTAACCCGTAGTGACACACGCATGTCCTGGTCTTGGCCAGGCATGAACACCTCTGTAGCTGTGAGCGAGCTGGTCGCTCATCCAGTCTGTGCCTCCAGGCCTCCGGACCACTTGGACTCACCCAGCAGGTCTCCGTGGACGAGGGCCACCAGGTACCACAGCACCCCAAACAGGAACCAGGTCCCGGCAAAGGTGGCGGAGAACAGGAAGAACTTGTAGCGCCACTGCATGTCCAAGAAGGTGGTCCAGAGGTCGCGCAGGTAGAGCGCCCCACGCCCGCTGACGTGGTCGATGCGCACGTTGCTCCGGCCATCCTTGGAAAGCACGCGCCGGCGCCTCCGCAGCGCCCCCTGTCCTCCGACGATGCCCCCTGTGAGTAGAGGCTTCAGCACGTCTGTCTGGGTCGTCTGAGAATGGCACACCTTCTGGGGGGAGGTGCTCTGGGAGTTGGGGGGTGCGGCTGAGGTCATCTCTGTGGGGTCAGCGCAGGGGAAGTTTGGACGTCACGCATAACAGAGTCACGTCCGATCAATTACAACCAGTATTTATTAAGTCTATCAATGTGTAAAAACGGACCTGTGAGGGTCTGGCTGTATGCCGCAAAACAGTGTGGGACAGCGAGGGACGAATCCGCAATTTTCTCCCTCATTAGCAAAAACGGCAGTTTTTTTTTTATGCTGTGCTACGGTGCAGATCGATTCCGGGCAAACACGAAGGAAAAAGGCATGCTTTATTCTCCGTGAGAGGAACCTTTAACTGGCAAACATGGGGCAAAGGGCAAATTTTCAACTGGGAATTGAAGCAGGCAAACATTTCATCTGGCAAGGGTAGAAATTTGTACTTGAATTGGCCCATTATTGGTCTTTCCGCGTCTCGTCTCCCTGTCCGCCAGGGTCTCCCTCCCAGGCACCATGTAGCCGCACTTGTTCCCTGTTACCCTATCTCTCCGTTTTCCCACACTCTTTTCACCTGATTTCAGCCCCGCCCTCCATCTTGGTGGAACGCCCTCCCCAGCTCGGGTTTGCACCTCCGCGTCTCGCCCTTTCAGGGGAAGACCCGGCGCTATCTCCCGGGAGGGGCCAGACCTACATTCCCCCTTTCGGCCAGAAAAGAGACAGTGCAAATACGGCACTTAACCTGCTTTCCGCTGCCTTCACCTCAGGTTCTTGAAGGCGAAACGGAGTGAATGAATAGAGCTTTCAAACACATACATATATACACAGAAACAGTCTATGTGCAAATGTAGCAACCCACACTTAACTTGGTGCTTACACAGGGAGCGTTGTGTACGAGGCCGTTACTATGACAACAACCTCCCGGAGTCTTTTAGCTTAGTCAGATGAAAACTTTTGCCGGAGGGAATTTTTTATGATACGCAGAACTGAATGCAGCTACTGGTGTCATGGCAAACAAAGATGTGTGGATATAAACAGGACAGAGGGAGCGAGTGGCTTGGACTACGATGTTTCAGGGGGAATGAAGCACGGGGGGGGGGGGGGGCTGTAAATCTAGCAGCGAGAACAAAAGCACATCCACAAAGCTGCCCTTGTCTGTTTCACCATCCAACTCTTCTTCATTCACAACTTTTTCCCCTAGCACGAATTAGATCTGTATAAATCGAGCAATAAATATTATTCAACAGCTGCAGGACTTCAAGAATAAGAACTGGCAATTATAATAATGATTCTCTGCAGCAACAGCCACGAATCAAAGCACTATCTGAAGCAGCGAGGTAATCTGAGTCTGCTCAGATGGGTTACTTTCTGTCCCTCTGGTGACTGCACTTAAGGCTCCGCTCATTCCTGATAGAACAGATAATCATTTTCCCCTTTTGAAAGGCAAGGGGAACCACAGGGAAGGTTCCACCTCCCAAATACAGCTTTTCTTAAAGGTTTGCTTGAAATAATTTATTCCTTTCTAGGAGACTCATCTCCCAGGCGTGTCATCACAACGCCAAGGTAAGCGGCCAGTAAGAGTATAACGTCCGGTTCTCCATCCCACCGACATCCAGACTGTCTTTACGATATAAACGGATGGGATTTGTTTTGGAAGATGAAGGTTGACAGTGAAAGGTGGAGGCATGTAGAAGCTTGGAGATCGAAGCTGGTGGCTTCAGCTTTGACGGCAGCCCTGTCACGCAAGGTCACAGCAGCGCTGGCGCCCCCCCACCCCGCCCTCCCCCACATCAGCTACCATTCCCCATGTGACGAATCGCTGTTTTTTGTCAGTCATGCTCCCGGTTCATATAGCATGCAACTCAATAGCATGTTTCTTTATGCCAAACACAATGAGTTGCCTTTTGAAGTAAATAATGCGTTTATACCGTGTTTACACAGCCCCATGTCCTCCCCACAGTCCCCACTGGCGTTCGAGTTCAAATCCAAACTGAGGCCCTAAGGTTAGGAAGGAATGCTAATCAAAATACAGTGGAGAGAAAGGAAACATTTGTTGTGTGGATAATAATCACCAGGCAGAATGTGAAGAAGAGGAAGAGTGAATTATCTGGGAATCTGAGGGGCCGAAGGATCTAAGAATGAAGGATAGAGCTACTTTTCATGTGTGCAAGCAGTTGACTCTGTCATTGTGCCTGCTGATACTGCCTGCACTTTCATCAGTGTCCACTGGGGACGCTGCTCAGCCAACAGCTCTGACCTCTGACCTTCCTGCTGGGCTTCAGCCTACTCAGCCAAGCATGTGCCTCCCTGACCTATTCGCAGTGCACAGCCATGCACGGGGAACGCACACGCACACATAGCAGTGCATGCAGAGAAGCCCTCTGTCACACACACACTCACACAAACACAGTATCAGCAGACAGTGATGACATGTGACAGCCATCATTACCACGCCAACAGTAACCTACTACCCTGTGTCAATGTTCCACCCAAGTCCTTCTAATGCAGAGACGTTAACGAAGTCCCCATGGCACTTTTCGGTTTCCAACTCAACCGCAACTCTGACAAGACAGATAAGATCTGCAAAGTAAGCAGATTATCAAAAGCAGCCCATGCATGACGACTAAAACCCCTGACGTCACGTGTAGCCAGTGTGATCAGCATCGCTGCATTCCAACTTGTGATATTTCATTCATGACATCAGTGCCTTACGGTTACTGAATTAAATCCTGCATCCATTTCTGAAAAAAAAAAACACCCTAAGCAAAGAGGCTTTACATCATCAGCTACAATATTGGCTGTTCAACAAAACGCATTCCGGAAAAGCAGCCGGAACTGCCAAAACGTAACCAGCGGGCTTAGTGGCATAATCACCAATAGTTACTCTGCCGTTCTCTTCCTCCGTCCACTTCATCCCTATCTTGCCTCCTAACTTTTGCTATCGCCGGTCCTCCATGTCTCTGCCGTTTTCGCTGGTGTCTTTCCTTTCCTCGCTCACTCGCTTTTGCTGCTTCTCTCTCCCTCCCATGTGGACAAGAATCCTTTGTTTAGAAGAAAGATGAAAGGGACAAAGGACACCATTGAGAGGGGGGGGGCAGAGTTGTGTGTGTGTGTGTGTGTGTGTATGTGTGTGTGTGTGTGTGTGTCTGTGTGTGTGTGAGTAAAAGAGAGAGCTGGCTGGGAGGGTGCTGGAGGGGGCCGAGGAAGAGAGACAGACACGGATTTGTGACAAAGAGGCCCTCGTTAGTATTCCAGAGCGCTGGGTAATCCTGCACAAGCAGGCCTGCTGTTAACCCTCCTTCATGGAAGAGGCCCGGAGAGGAACGCATACCCCCGCAGAGCGGGCACATGAGCACTCTGCAAACCCACCCCCCCCCAACCCAACAGAGGCCTCCACAAGGCCAGCCCAGTCAGCGAGCCCCAAGCCCCAGTCCTCCGTGGCCCGGGTGACCATGGCACGACCATGAAGGAGAACCGGGCGGGAGGCCACATGCAGGAGCAGAGAGGAGCAGTGAGGAGCAGCGAGGAGCAGTGAGGAGAGATGTTCACTGGAGGATCTGGCTTCCTGAGGTGTGCCCTGTGCAGCCTGAGACTCACCTTCAAACTCCTGTCACTTAAGCAGATTTTCTCACTGCCTTACTGCCAATCACACTGCGGAAAAAGCACATTAAAAATCACTGTAACACTGAAGCATTTAAGTCATAATTCAAAATGCAGCTAAAAAGGTCAAAGAAATTAGAATGAATGCAAACTAGCAGTAAGTGTCAGGCAAGGCAAGTTTATTTATGTGGCACAATTCAGATGCAACACAATTTAAAGTCTATAAAACAGGACACTGAATGGGATGGTTGTTAAACAGCCCAAATGGCTTCAAAAGTTGCCACAGATCTGAATCAGTGTCTCTGTCACCCACTCACAACAAATATTGCATGTCATGAGCTTCATGAAGCTGGAGTTTTTGCTCAGGTTGCCAGTCAGAGACCGCCTAGGACGATGACCTAGGGAGCACAGAACCTGGACTGCTGAGTAATACTCTGTTCCCTCGGGGGGGGGGGGGGGCTCCCGTAACCCGAGATGATAATGCCTCTAAAAGCACAAGAGTGGCTTGAAGAACACCAGGACAAAGTCATCCGCCTTCCACAACCTCCTCAGTCACCACATCTAAACATCACTGAACTTTTATGGGAAGTTCAGGAATGCGGAGTGCAAAGCAGATTTCCACCTCCTCCATCCCTCTAAGAGCTGTAGGCTGCTTGCCTTGAAGAATGGCCCAATATTCCACTGCCTACAGGTCCGCGCTCGTAGTGACAGCATTCAAAGAAGGGCTGAAGACAAAGGGCGGCCCTACCACTTATTTGGTGTTTAATTTTATTAGATTATTAGGCGATTCCTTAATTTTGTCCACCGCATGCGTGTTTCTAGACATCATGGAGAAGAACTTGCACGTTACTGGCCACTGCGGTAAGGTTCTGGCATCGCCGAGGAACCACGTTGACCATCCGCAGTGCCGGCATTCCACAACTCCACGCTACCCGATTCATATTTATTCACCATCGCTCCATTCATTCATTATGCATTCACGTTTATCGACTGGTCATCTGCGTGTACTCTCAGAGCGGGCCCACGCAGGTCCGACAAAGCCCAGCCGGGGTGGCCGACAACGTCGGAAGCTACCACTCACACACTGAGCCAGATTATCTGCATCCTAAATCTGCTAATTTGGCCTAATGAGGCTCGAAGCCCCCTCAGTCAGTGGTTCAGCATAAAAACATGAGCTTTCCTCATAAGTCCGATCGAGCCGAACCCGCATCACCCTGTACACCGCCTTCATGCTCCGAACCTGTTCTGCTTTCCTAATCGCTGTTTCACATACATTATTACCTTCACTAAAGAGTCTGTGAAAAGCAATTCAGACAGCCACAAAACGGTGTTTTACGCTTGTTGGTTCCTGGCTGTTAAATACAAAACAAGTGTCAATAAAACGCTCCCACGTGTTTCATTAATTATCAGTTAAAGGAACAAACTTGCGACCCAATGCCGTGCCAGCTCTTTCCAAAGTCCTGCCGTGTCTTTGTCGGCGAATTTCCACCGAGCGGAAGGCGGCCTTTGTGAGGACCGATGCCCAGAGACACACACAGAAATAGAGAGACAGATTTAGAAAGTGATTCAGGTACCAAAGAAATGACGTACACAGATATAAACAGTGATTATTTAAACTGTGAGTTTGCAAGTGATGTCATCAGTTCCATCAATCCATCCACCCAGTTATCTTGATCAGGGTTACAAGTGATTAATTTCCATTTGATTCAGTTTACAGTTGTGAGGCCTGTCTGAGACATTAGTACTCTGCATAACTTAGTTGCCCCAAAGTGTATAATTTCAGTGGGTTACCCATCTCTTTATCAATGTCCCCAAAAAAGACATTACAAGGGAATGTGTATAATTAAAATATTCCTGATCCTACAGATTCTCGTACACTTTTAAAAGTTAATAATGATGCTGATAGTAAGATAATAATTGAAACATCCAGAATGTATCTTATATGTGATTTATCCCTCGCTTGAACATAACAGGACACTGGAATACAGGTCACTCACTGTGAACATACAATACACTGGAATACAGGTCACTCACTATCAGAGTTGTCAGAAGCATTTTGAATGTGGGGGGGGACACACTGGCATAAAACTAATATTTTATGTTAAATGTGGGGGGGATCCAAACGAATAATTATGAAATGTGAGGGGGACAAGTCCCCCTCAGATTTAATGGTGGCGACGCCCATGCTCACTGTGAACATACAGTATACTGGAATACAGGTCACTCACTGTGAACATACAGTATACTGGAATACAGGTCACTCACTGTGAACATACAGTATACTGGAATACAGGTCACTCACTGTGAATATACAGTATACTGGAATACAGGTCACTCACTGTGAACATACAGTATACTGGAATACAGGTCATTCACTGTGAACATACAGTATACTGGAATACAGGTCACTCACTGTGAATATACAGTATACTGGAATACAGGTCACTCACTGTGAACATACAGTATACTGGAATACAGGTCATTCACTGTGAACATACAGTATACTGGAATACAGGTCACTCACTGTGAATATACAGTATACTGGAATACAAGAAAACAACTGAATGCAAATGTAATCCATGTGTGGGACTGCCTGTGACATGAAATGTTTTCCAGAAAATTTTACTTGTGTCTTTAAATTGTGCGCCGAATGCTGCAAAGATGCACAGACCATCATAAATAGATGATTTATTGGATAAAAACAGAGCTTTTAGTCAAGAAGCTGAAGATAAACATTTTCATTAAATTACATTAGGTAAAGGACCACGCTCTATGTCCTTCTTGTTTCAAGAGAACCATCTGAGTCCTATGTCGACGTATGGAAAATTATTTTTAAAAAGAAACTACACAGGAGCCCTTGGTGAATGCTTTTGGCTCAGGGGAATACAATGTGTTTCTGAAACAGTGACAACATATAAAACTGTGAGTAGCTCGAGATAAAAGTAAAGCAACATTATTATTATTATTATTATTATTATTATTATTATTATTATTATTATTACTACTACTACGTATAATACAAGACAACAAGATGTGTTTACGTCTTCTCAAAATACTTAGACCTACTAAAGGATTAAAGATTTTTTTTTTACCACATAATGACTGAGGGACTGAAAAAATAACACGGTTAAACCTGCTTGAGTTGTGTTTTTATTAATAAATTATTTAAAAAAAAAAAAAAAAAGAATGTTATTGAAGTACCCGATGACAACAAATTACTACATTTTTTTTCCTCATAAAAAAGTGAGACTTCTGCGGGAATGATACGCTCGACTCCTGCAAAGGCAACGGGTACACCTGACAGTCTCTCAGCTCAGTATGACTTTCTAATGTAGCACAAGGAAATTAGCTTTCCAGGGCATATATAGGCTACAGTTTAGAATGACGAGCCGTGTCCCCCAATCGTCTAACAATGCACATTCTAATACAGAAAACGAGATATTGTACATGGCCAATGGGAAATTGTATTTGTAGTTTTTGAAGAAAATGTATTAAATGATTTGAAACCATACTGCATGCATATACATAATGTACGAAAATGACATGAGAAAAAGAATCTTTGCGGCTTGCGACAGTATTCCGACGGGGAAGCCAACAGTCAGAAGTCAGATCTTACAGAACAGGTGAACAGTGTTCGGCATCATGGGGAAAATGTCCGACTATTATTCGGACAGCGTTCACGATTTCTCTGAAAAGTTACTTATAGCACGGATTCTATCTTTTACGTTCAGGATGAATATTTCTTACCTGTTCGCTGGGATTCTTCTGCCACTGATATCAATGCAAATTATTTATTATTAAGGCCTCAAAGAAATAAACAAAATGTGACCAGAAGGGTCTCTTCTACAAACGATCCTTTCGGAGTTCCCTGCACTTAATGACTGTTTTATCACTTGCATGCCCACTAGCCTAATGCTTTACATGTTTTATTTGCAGGTAGTTTGCTTGTTTTAGTGCAGTACTGAGTTATTAGAGTCAGCTCGTACCGGTCGGACAGACGCGGAGCGCCGGCTACCGGAGCCCTAAGTCTTCCTTTCGCTCCCAGCGCAGCTGTGCTTTCTACAGGAGTTTGTGTGTTTATATGAAGTCGTGTCGGCTTGCGTGTGTACCTTCTCTCTCGTTTCTCTCTCATTGAAAATGGAAAAAAAGAACTATTCAGTCACTTCCCCCCTCTCTCACAAGACCTTTTCAATTCATTAATTCAGCTCGCCACCCCCATTCTCTCCCCTCTGCTCCGCTCTTCTCTCCTCAACCTCCCTCTCTCTGTCCGTCTCTCCAGCCGTTTTAAATACTTCGCATTACTGGGAGTTAAGCTTAAAACACTTGCTGTAAAATCTAATTACTGCTTTACGTTGTGCTGCGGACACGCGTGTGTTTTTCTGTCTGTGTGATCGGGGGCGTGCTGGGTATTCGGTGTCTCCACACCCGAGGAGACCCTTCAGACTGAAGCGTGAAAAACCTGCTTGAATGACTGCGAGAACGTATATTACCTTTTTAAAGCGGAATACAACACTCCTGCAGAAGGGGAATGTAGACGTGGAAATTATAACACATACAGTAGCTAAGAATGAAGTGTTATTTGGCTTTGGGGTTCGTCCAGAAGCATCCATCCATCCGTCTGTCCATCCATATTCCAATGGTTTATCCTGAACCTGAAAATATTCTAGTAGTACAGTCTGGAGCTTCAAAGTCAGTTTCTCGGGTTCTAGAAATGCTTGCAAACAACAAAGCATTTAAACTTGATTAATTTACTTTAAAAACATCCCACAAAATGACTGAGTTGTTAGAGATGCTTGGTGCAATGGCTTCCTCTAAGCAACTCATAATACACTGCTAAAAAATTAAAGGAACACTTTTTAATCAGAATATAGCATCAAGTCAATTAAACTTCTGGGATATTGATCAGTCAATTGGTTAGTCAAGTAGCGAGGGGGTTGTTAATCAGTTTAATCTACATTTTTCCATCCTCATCTTTTCTGGCTGTTTTTCACTAGTTTTGCATTTGGCTACGGTCAGTGTCACTACTGGTAGCATGAGGTGATACCTGCACCCTACAGAGGTTGCACAGGGAGTCCA
Organism: Paramormyrops kingsleyae; assembly: GCF_048594095.1. Taxonomy (NCBI): domain Eukaryota; kingdom Metazoa; phylum Chordata; class Actinopteri; order Osteoglossiformes; family Mormyridae; genus Paramormyrops; species Paramormyrops kingsleyae. The sequence goes on along the minus strand of NC_132800.1, from coordinate 30,747,061 downwards.
ACTCCTCCAGGATGGTGCATCAATATGTACCAATGCCAGAAGGTTTGCTGTGTCTCCCAGCACAGTCTCAAGGGCATGGAGGAGATTCCAGGAGATAGGCAGTTACTCTAGGAGAGCTGGACAGGGCTGTAGAAGGTCCTTAACCTGTCAGCAGGACCAGTATCTGCTCCTTTGAGCAAGGAGAAACAGGATGAGCACTGCCAGAGCTCTACAAAATGACCTCCAGCAGGCCACTGGTGTGCATGTCTCTGAGCAAACAATCAGAAACAGACTTCATGAGGGTGGCCTGAGGGCTCAACGTCCTCTAGTGGGCCTTGTGTTCACTGCCCGGCACCGTGGAGCTCGATTGGCATTTGCCATAGAATACCAGAATTGGCAGGTCCACCACTGGCGCCCTGTGCCTTTCACAGATGAGAGCAGGTTCACCCTGAGCACATGTGACAGAAGTGAAAAGGTCTGGAGAAGCTGCGGAGAACATTATGCTGCCTGTGACATTGTTCAGCATGACCGGTTTGGTGGTGGGTCAGTGATGGTATCCATGGAGGGACATACAGACCACTACAGGCTAGACAGCGGCACCTTGACTGGCATTAGATATCGGGATGAAATCCTTGGTCCCATTGTCAGACCCTACGCTGGTGCAGTGAGTCCTGGGTTCCTCCTGGTGCACGACAATGACCGACCTCATGTGGCGAGAGTATGCAGGCAGTTCCTGGAGGATGAAGGAATTGATACCATTGACTGGCCCCCACGCTCGCCTGACCTAAATCCAATGGAACACATCTGGGACATTGTTTCTGTCCATCCGACGCCACCAGGTTGCAGACTGTCCAGGAGCTCAGTGATGCCCTGGTCCAGATCTGGGAGGAGATCCCCCAGGACACCATCCATCATCTCATTAGGAGGATGCCCTGACATTGTCAGGCATGCATACAAGCACGTGGGGGCCATACAAACTACTGAGTACGATTTTGAGTTGCTGCAATGAAATTTCAGCAAAATGGACAAGCCTGCCGCATCATTTTTTCACTTCAATTAGTTTGATAATTTCCATCAAACCATGTGGCATCCTTTTGTTCCTAACACATTACCCAGTCCATATCAGCATAGATATCCAGCATGATCTGATGTGTTTTCAAAGTGTTCCTTTCATTTTTCTTGCAGTGTATAATGTTGTGGGACTGTAAGAGACTGTGTTTTTGGCTGTGCAGCAGTTGCCAAACCCTTGTTCTTTCTCTGCCTCGATGCTGGGTAGGGTCGCAGGATTCATGCGTGCCTCGATGCTGGGTAGGGTCGCAGGATTCATGCGTGCCTCGATGCTGGGTAGGGTCGCAGGATTCATGCGCTGGCTCTACACATTTATCCAGCCATTTGTATATCCAGGAACAATTTTCAAAGCTTGACTGTCTGACCATCAATTCTGTAAATATGTTTTTATGAAAAGCTTGTCTCTATAAGAACTTTTTAAGGAATGTTCTCCCTGTGGAAGTAAATTGTACCTTTGCTTGTCACTGGGGCTGGTGCCTCAAGGGTCTGCAAATTGTACCATTTAAAGGTATAGAAATGGACTCTGAGGAAAAATTCTGCACCATTGGTATATTAATGCTGTTTGTACCTTTGGGATGTTCCATTTCTGTAACTTAAAAGGTACATTTACAGGAGTACAGCCCCAGTGACACGCGTTTTTTTCCCCTGAAAGTGTAGTTTATGTCTACCTACATGTGTACCTACATACTTTTCGTGTATTTTGGTCGTCATATGTGCTGTGCCCAGTACCGGCACATGATTGGGGGCACCAGTGTCAACTGGGAAGGGTGGGGGGGCAACGGTAAAGGTTTCCGCAGGGGGGTGGGTGGCACTGCTTTGAGGGGCCCCCACTAATCTGAATGAGAGGCTTGTCCCCCCCCCCCCCCCCCCGCCCCCTCGTGGCACTGACTGCGCCCCTCATAAAAATAAGCGGAACTGTGGTTGTGGCATTATGATCAGCAACAGAGAGATGATTCTCTGTTGATACGCAGAGTGAATGAAAGTCGTGGGAGTTCATATCTACCGCACGGCACTGTGATCCCTCTCTCCATTTTGGGATACAGAACATCTTGTTTGAAGAAATTGTAGGAAGAGAGATTTTGTGAGAGGAATTCTGTCTCGGTCCCTAGCTAACGGAAGGTGTTGGTGCATTTATTAAGTTTATATTTTTAAATGAGGGGTTATGAATACAGTCCAGTGATACAGAGGTTTAAAATGACAACTGTGGTATGGAGCAACAGTGATACACAGTAACTGTATGGTACAGTACTGCAAAAATATACCATGTTACAGTGTGACCAGGAGTATAGCGTAGTGTGCTATGGAATACCAAACTGTCGAAAGAAGTATCAAATTGTACCTTAGCTTGTCACTGGGGCTGTACTTACAAGTGTCTGCCGAATGTTCCCTAGCCGTAGGCAATTGTACCTTGTAAGATACAAAAATGGACTATGAGGAAGAATTTTGTACCGTTGAGAGTACATTGTTTGTACCTTGGGGATGTTCCTCAGAGTCTGTTTCTGTACCTTCAATTAGAGTAGAACTAGGGTACAATTGGCAGACCCTGAGCGTACAGCCGCAGTGACAAGTAAAGGTACTCTTCCTTCTGACAGCGCAGTGTCACATGATGGTCCAGTGTAACAGAGTGTTACAGGGTGGGACTGTATCGCAACAGTTATTGTGTGGTACAAAGTGTACAGAGTAAACAGCGTCGGCAGCGAAGGCCGGGTGCAGTGTAACAGTGTGTTCCCTTCCTAAAGGACAGCATGCACCACAGACAGTCAGGATACCACTGTTCCCAGTAGTACAGGGTATTCTCGACTTCAATACGCCTGCGCGCTTTTGGATCAGCGCTCAGCTCCCAGTTCCAGCTTCGCCTTTGTGTTTGTGCTGGTCCCAGAGGGGGTTAATTCCACAGGAACAGATGCAGTGGCCGAGAGCGAGAGAACCATAGCGATGCGGAGGGGGGCCGCACGCTTGGCCCGCTCGCACCGGTAGAGGCTTTTTTCCCTCTCCTTCCCTTCTTTTCTCCCTCGCTCTTTCTAGCTTTTGATTTCGTTTGTTATTGTGTCACCCATTCCCTTCTCCCTTTTCTCCCTCCTTCCTTCCTGGCTCTCTCTCTGTCTGTCCCTTTGTTATTTGTCGTTTTTTACCTTCCCTTCTACGTCCCCATTCTGTCGTTTTCCTGGCTTCCCGGTGATCCCCCTCTCCAGCTCTTCTTTGCCTTTCTAATGCTTTCCGGTAGGTCTGCTGTCACAAAGTCTTTCTTTGAACATAACCCTTATTCAATCCATCTTTTACTTCTCCTACCTCCCTCCTTCCCGTCCTACAACATATTTTTATTCAAATAAAAATTATTCTAATAAAAAAACAAGTAGGTTTGATGAAAACAGAGCAAGAGAAAAAAGATAGAACTAGGTAGCATGTAACGACTGTGACCTGGGAATGTGAGGTCACTGAAACACTTGTAGTATCTTTGGTGCCCTCTGCTGGTTAATGGCAGCATAACATAGCTGAGTTAATGTCTTCCTAAGGAAACCAGGATTTTTTTTTCCGGTATAACCCGCTCAGTGGGCTGAAAACAAGGACCACAGTAAGAGAAGAAACCTGAAAGTTTGATGAAATACATGACCAAAGGCAAAGGCTGGATCATATGCAGCATTAGGCTAAATATTTGGGTAAGTGCCGTGAGCAGACTGTGATCTGTAGATTTTATATTAGCATATTTCTGTTCCTCACTTTTTTAACAACCAGTATATTAGTCATAAAGCAAGGGCACAAAAATCCATGAGACCTTGTCAGGGGTACCATGGGGGGGGGGGGGGGGGGGGTAGTTAGGATGATTCCAAGGGCCCCTGAGTGACAGAGAGCCATTTGGACATTTGGAAAATAACTGGATTGGTCTGGACTGGGGGGCCCAATATGCCTTGTATTAAGGTGAATCCATATCAGGGAGGACCAAAAAGCCCTGGATTTCACATAAGCATTGAGTGCTGTGTGCTGATTGGTCAGTCTCCTATAATCATGCATGTGTCACTAATGTCAAAGTGAAACAACTGGATGAGTCTTTCAATCGAGGAAACAAACCCGTCAAAGCATAAGAAGAACTGAACTATTCAGCCGAGCACAGGAGCCTTTCTGTTTCAAAGTAGTTTGTAAAACCTGGAGTAGCTTAAAGTGTCCCCCCCCCCCCCCCCCCCCCGATATGGATTATCTGGTCACCTGCTTGTATGTACAAGGTTTAATAAGCCTGACTCTTCCCTTGTGTTTTCAGCTACAGATATTCTCCTGGATGGATGCTTTCTGTGTTTCTTCTGTAAACATCACTGTAGCATGTGGAAATACCAGGAGGGAAGCTGATCATGCAATCAATGCAATCATGGTGCTCGGGAAACTGTTCTTGAATTTTCTGTAAGGGGCACTGGGTCCGGGAAAACGGCTGCTTGTTTCTTGGCTGCTGTACAGCCATGAGGCGCAATCATCAGACCCAACAACTTCCCTGAGATGGTTTCCCTTAACGACGGATATTGTGGGTCAAAGGCACCCTTGGGCTTTTCACTAAATGCAACCAAGCCTGGATTTAGCAAAAGGAGAGAAAGGTGCCTCATCCAGTTATATTACATCCTGGTCGGGGGCTGACATCTTGTGCTTTTTACATCAGGTTATGTTTTTTTGTGCACTGGCCTTGGGAACAAGTGGTTTCCAAACAGCAGCCATGCCAAACATTCCAGCTTTGTGAAGCTCACAATATACACAGAGGTTCTGGGTTCAATTCTGAGGCCATACTTTTGTGTTAAGTGCCCATCCGAGACTCAGCCAGGAGTTTGGGATATTTTGTGATGATCTATGAGGGTTGCTCCCAGGGGCGGATTAACGCACAGGCTAGATATGGCTTAAGCCTAGGGGCCCCACGTGTGCCAGCCTGCAAGGGGGCCCCCATTGGCGCGGAGCGGGGCTGGGTTGGGGGGCCCACAGACTACTGTAGCCTAGGGGCCTCCGTACACCTTAATCCGCCCCTGGTTGCTCCTCTTGACATTGTTTAATAGTTTTGCAGTTTTTGTGTACCTATAATTTATAACTCCTTTGGACTTTCATTGCCTCGCGTTTTTTTCCAAAAGTCATGAATCATATATAACTGACAGGCAATAACTATTAGCATTCCAGCTAATATGACTCATCTTTGTAGCCGCAGGTATAACAGTAATTCAGTTTCTTAAGTCATTTAAGGTTTGTTCACCCCATATATGTATGTTTGTATATATGTATGTATATACAATATATTTATGTATATATGCATGTTTGTAAACTTGTATTTATCTCAAATGTCAAAAAATTCAGTCCCAGCTCCCTCTTTTTGCAATACACCCTTTCTATTTGTCAATAAAGAAAAACATGATTTTCATTCCTCTCTTCATAAACCAATTGACAAAAGACCCTTTCAACAAATTATTCATCTGTTTCAAATAGAGTATTTAAAGTACGTGTTATTCACTCTGCTGTGCCCTTAAAGTACTGGCATCCTCACATTCAGAACGTTTGTTCATGATATGATAATAATCCTTTTACAGCACAAAACATGATTCAGGTAAACTGGTGATCTTGAATTTTCCTTCATGGGTGAGTGATTATTTTTTTTTGGCTTTTGGAATAACGATGGACAACATGACGCTTCGTGAACCTTTTGCTGTATTTTTTGATCCCACTAGATGGTGGTCTCTGAAAAATAGGCACAAAGCTTGGCTCAAAGCGAACCAAGGGCACCATGTCGTGGGGTCAAAAATGGCTCCGGAAGCATCATTTTGTGAATCACTAGAAAGCAATGATGCACTATGATGGACAGGAGTACTGTGTTGGCAGCGCCTTACTGTGATATCAGACAAACTTGGGCACATGGGTGATGAAACAAATGCCAGAACCTTCAAAAGCTTCCTGCTCTGTGCATGTAAGGTTTGTGGGAAATGTCACATGACCGTGTGCCATGTGACTGGGATAAAGCCACAAATCGATTTAACTTTTAGTTTGCTGTAGCCACTTACATTTCTTCTGTCGTTCCTATATTCAGGGGGAACAAATCTCACATGATCCCTTAGAAAATGCAGGTACAGAAAATGCAAATGTGTTTCAAAAGGACAAAAACAGCTCAGTACGGCATTTGCATGACTGGAAAGACAAGCTGGACGCTCGACCAGTCTAGAGTTGGTCATTTTTTTCATGGAATTAATATCACAAAAGAATGATTTCAGAATAAAGGTCTTCATGAAACTGTGTTTGTAGTTCTGTGTCTCACTCTTATGCACACAAAGGTATACAGTGTAGGCACAAGGACAGACACGCCCAGAACCTTGGCCCAGTTTTTGCCAGGTTAAAATGTGACATAATTAAACTCAGGACACGCAGTTACACCCAGCTCCTGAGTGTAACTCCACAACACATTGTGTAAATCTGTATAATGCTGTCTGTCTCTGCCATCGTATAAATCCGTATAATTCTGTGTTCCCTGCCCTTGCTTCTCATCACTCTATTGACTTTCTGGCTCTATCCGAGACCTGGAAATCCCCACAGAAGTCGGCTGCACCAGCAGCTCTGTCCTCTGCTTAAGCTTTCTCTCACACTCCATGAGAAACTGGGAGGGGTGGTGGTGCGGGGTCGGCTGCTGTCTCAGAATCGGTGCCACACACCCCTCTCTCTGTCCCATCTCCACATCTCATACTTTGAATTCCATGCACTTGCAGTTTGTTCTCCGATCAACCTTCTCATCATTGTCATCTGCCGACCTCCTGGTGCTCTAGGTCACTTTCTTGAAGAAATGGATATACTCCTCGTTGTCTTCCCTGCTGACAACACACCCCTCTCAGTCTCCTTGGAGACTTCAACCTCCCCCTCGATCAGCTCCATTCCTCCTGCCTTCTCCCTCTTCTCTATTCCTTCTCTCTGACATCCAACGACAGCTCTCGCACGGACAAAGGAGGAAACGCCCTGGACCTGGTCTTCAGCCGTCCATTTCTTTCCACACAGGTCACTCAGGTACTTGTTCAATCTCCTGTCATCTGGAGACTAGACCACTGTAACTCCCTCCTAGCAGGTTTGCCTCTAAGTGCCATTCGCCCTCTGCAACTGATCCCGAATGCACCTACTTGACTCGTTTTCAAGCTTCCCAAGTTCTCCCACCCCACACCATTGTTACGCTCCCTCCACTGGCTTCCTGTAGCTGCCCGCATCAGATTCAAAACACTCATTCTCACCTACAAAGTCAAAAATGCACCCTCCTACCTAAAGAATTGATCTCACCCCGCACTGCATCACGTTCTCTCCGATACTCCAGCACTGCTCAACTGGTCCCACCGTCTCTCAAGGCACAAAGAAGACCTGCATCGGGACTATTTTCTGTTTTGGCGCCGATGTGGTGGAATGAACTTCCACTAGATGTCTGAACAGTTGAGTCATTGGGTGCCTTCAAACGACAACTAAAAACGTACCGCTTTCGGAAGTACTTGTATTAGCACTTGCAGATTTATACTCATTATTCCGATATTGTGGAATAGTCTACCAGCCTATGTTCGGGATGCCGATTTGATCTTAGTCTTTAAATCTCGACTGAAGAGTTTACTTCAGTTTAGCTTACCTGGTGCTGCTGAAGATACCATTTTTATCTACTATGCTTGTCCATTTATGATGGGGTCCCGGGTCAGTCCCATGGAGGCGTGACATCACAAATGGGACCTACGAACTGTACCATCATGGCTCAGCCTTCAGTGCCACCCCACACAGCCCAACGTGGAGAAAAGGCTTATTGATTAACTTTGTCTTAATCCTTAATCACAGCTTGCACCTATCATTTAGCAAGGAAGTCCACTCTTTTCTGTTTTCAGTAGTGTTAGTTTGCTCAGGGGGATTAGGCAGCTGGTTGACCTTGGACTGCCAGAGATATTTTCTTCTCCTTACTTGAGAGTTTTTGGTTCCTCTCTTCCGTTGTCATCTGGCTTTCTTTATTTAATTTATTTCCTTCCTTTTTCCCATACTGTATTACTGTAAGTGCCTTGAGACGACTCTGTTGTGAAAGACGCTATATAAAAATACATTGAATTGAATTATTATAGAAAAAAATATTCTTGCCAACACAGTCTTTAGAGCAGTAGTTTTCTTAGCCAGGTTCGCTTCAACCAAAATGTATCAGAATGTATTCACTAATGAGACTAATAAAGTCACCCAGGCGAAGGGAATCTGCCAAATATCTTCCTATATGGGTGCAATCCACGATCATTTAAACAGTGTTTGTAAAAACAGTCTTTGAGGTCTGCAATTGGAGCTGTCAATGGCCTGGGATAGAGTTTGATATTCAGGGGACACAACAATTTAAATGTAAAGTTCTGTTTCTTTGGAGGGATGAGGCAGAAGAGGGAAGCACTCAAACTACTACCCACCCTGGGAATAAGCATATTACGTATCGGCTGATTAGCCACTTACAATACAGTAAGTGTTTTATGCTTTATGTAGCAAATATGTTCTTAAAACGTGTGTTACAGTCTAGGTCTGGAATAGGTTTTTTCCATGCACATATGTGAGAGACGCTAGCTGGTGGGGACAGACTTTTTCTTTATCTCCAATCTGACAAAAAAAACACCAATTTAAAGGGAAGAATACAGAACATTAGCAGAGTTGTCCCAAGACTCTCAGACGGGTATTTTAAAGATAAATGTCTGCCTGGGGTGGGCTGGGGAGGGTGGCAGACTTATTTGTGGTTTGTACTTTGTTTTGTGTTTGTCGTAACCAAAATACGGTAATGCGAAAAAAGATAAACTTGACTTTTAATCAATTTAATACCGCCTTTTAAAAAAAGACTTGTACCACTTACAAAAATGGTTACACAAAACTGATGTAAAATGTTGCTTTAATGTAACTAAAGCAACTTCTGCATTCACCATACTTTGAGACTGGGGGGGTTGGCTCTGTGCCCATGAGCCAAAGGTTGGCACATCAAACCCCAGCCTCAGCAGAACAGTCACATGCCTGTGGGCCCTTGAGCAAGGCCTTTAACCGCCAGCTCTAGGGGGGCTGCATGATGGCTGACCCTGCACTGTGACCCCCCCAGCTATGGAGAGCAAGATGGGGCAGGCGCAGGCAAAGAGAAGCATTCCAATGTACCAGTACTTGTGCAAATGGCACATAAAGGATTTATTTTTTTAAGGAACATTTGTTTGTTAAATGGGATTTAATGAAGAATGCTTTTAGTCATTTTGAGGGGCTTGTGTAAAGACTCATTCTTCAAATTTTAATACATCCTCAAGCGAAATATCACATATTATAAATATTATCTCCGGGTTTAGAGTCAGATTAAAGAGACCTTTCCCTTCTGTGGCTAAGGAGAAACATTAGATAAGTTAAGCCAACCATACAGACTCGACTTCAAGCCACATGGTTTCAATGGCAATGAACTTGGCAAAAGACCTCAGCAAAAACATACCTGGAAGTGACCTCTAACCTCTACCATGCTGTAGCATAACGAAACAGCTTTATGTCAAACACAAGAGGCTGCTGCGCTGCATGATGGGAAGCTGGTGACATTGCTGCAGCAGCAAGTTGCGGCATTACGCTGTTTTTATTTTCCCGTAAAAGAGTTGACCAATCGGATGAGCAAACCATTTTCGCGATTAAAATTACAAAACACAGATACCACAAATTTTAGCCATTTTCTTTAAGTACATGGAGTTTGCCTCATTTTTCATTTGTTGTTTTGTTTAATGTGAAACATACCTGCAAACAGAATGGCATGTTTGATTATTATAGCCTCAGGACAGTTTGCATTGCAGGATATTATTAGGCCTTCGCCACAGCCCATTGCAGGTGTGCCAGCATTCCTAAGCCCACAGGTTCCTGATCACGGGCATCTTAAGCTCTTTAGTCGTTATTACCAAAGCCCTTGTTCGATCACAATCACTCAAAACATCCTGTGATGCTTCATTCTCAAAACATTTTTACTGTTATTTAACAAAACTTGCCACAGAAAAAAAATAAATAAAACTGTGCAATGGTGAAGGAAAAAGCAGCCCTGGCTTCGGCTGTCTGGCGGGATCAGAATGCGCTTGGGTGTGTTTTCTTAGCATTTTCCTGTAATTGATAGTCCCTTAGCACCATTCAGCAGTGCCAACTTCAAACGAAGATACACATTATATTCCAGGTTATAGGTAGTCATTTGCAGGAATGACATGTGGTACAGAATTATACAACACAAAATTACAAGTTCTGTACTCTTACTAAAATAAAAATGGGTATGAGCTGTTGGGGATTATTATGCATACTGTCATACTGGTACCATGTACCTGCACTGTACTCTACACTTGTTATTCCTGTTATTTGACTTATTTGGTATATTATCTCTGGAGTTATTTGTTTAATGCTGCTGTACAACTAAATTACTCCTTGTTGGAACTGTGAAGAGCTTAACTAACCAAGCCAGTTCAAATGCCGTGAAATTCTTTATCTTTCACTATCTTTCAGCTATTCGCAGTCTGTTTGTCAGTTATGCTCTATTTAGTGACCCGTTGCTCAGGTGAGAATCCCTGCAGCTGACTCACTGTTAGAGACCGATGTTTAAAAGCGTAGGCCTACCATATAACAGTTCCAATACAATGGATTGTTGAAAATACAGTCTTAAATAACATGCTGTAGGTAGACTGTAAAATGGTACATGATACCCCTCACTGGCCACTTTATTAGGACCCCCTTTTACTTTCAGATCTCGCAGCTGCTGCAGATTTGTCAGTTGCACCTTCATGATGCAAATCTCCCATTCCAGCACATATCATAGGAGCTCTGCTGGATTCCTGTTCCACCATCTATTGTTCTATTGGACTGAAATCTGGTGACTGTGGAGGCCACTGGAGTACAGTGAACTCATTGTCATGTTCAGGAAACCAATCTGAGATGATTTAAGCTTAAAATCGCCACTTTTTAATGGAGGCCCTTGGATAAGCTCATGCATTAAAGCACCCTTGAATACTGAATAAGAATGCACTTGGCCAAAGTACTTGCTGTATAGTCTATTGTTGGAATCAGTAAGTCACGCCGTAGCAGGTACACAAGGTTGAAATCTTAATAAACACGCATAATATAATTTAATAATTTAGATCATTTTAAATGTTTTTTTAAAAATTGTATAAATCGTACGAATTTGATTAATTCGATGAGTACATTTGTCTAAGCTGTTAAAACTGTCTAAAATGGTTCATTTATCCCTGTTTATTTGAATGTTTCTTTTATTTCATTATTGACAGGGTGACGTCACAGCAACGCAAATATGCACACAGTAGAAAGCCAATGTCAACATGAAGCGAAATCTTAGATATTTCAGGCAGGTTAAGGCTCTCAAGTGATTTTTCACAACTTCTGCTTCTTTTTTTTTTAGTTTAACCCATTTTAAAATCTCTAATCTGTTCTTCCTAATAGAAGTCGCAGCGACGCAGAGTCAGTAGCCATGTGCGTTTAAGATGCTAAGAACTGGAGGCGTGCGCGTTACTTCCGAAAACACCCCTGGTTCGACCAATCAGAGCGTCCGTCGTCGGGGGTAAAAGCAGCACGAGACGCCCGGGCGAAAGACGTGGCGCAGGAGGTATAAATGTGCTGGGACTTCCCTGTCAAGCTCAATGAGAAGGACGGGTCGAGACGGATTAGCCAGAAGATAACAAGATAACGTTTTTATTCCAATATACTCATCCTGAAAATTACACAACACATCGCTTTCTTCTTTTTGCACTAAGAAAAAAAATTGCTTGCCGGCGAGTTCATTTGGGAAACGTCAACAGAATAAAAAAACATTCTTTGAAATAACCGGCTCCAGTATGTATTCTCAAACTGCAATCAGGTGAGTCTTTATATAGAAATATAATTCATATAACACAATAGAAAGAAATCGGATTATTGCGCGCGAATTTTTCGTGGAATCGGGAAGAAAACCTAGCTCGAAACGGTAACTATAATCGTTAATAACACTAACGAGATATAGGCTATTACGGTCTCTTTTCATGATTATTAAAGAGTTAGCGCTATGTGCCAGGTCCATTATTCAGTAAGAGACGTTTTTCTTTATGTGCCGGTCCAGGAAGTGTGACGCGGGTGTCCCTGCGGGAAACCGCCGGGTATTAAAAATAAAGCCGCAAATATGCTTCGCTACGGTATTAAAAGCAGAAAGGAACACGTTTGTGTGAAGCTATATGGACGCACTACTATAACCTGCTAGTTCCGCCCAGCCTTTGAGACGTCAGGGTTAAATCGATCCCCTCTTTGCTGCTATTCAGGAGAGTGACAAAAGATGCTCTGTGGGAACGGTGCTGTCATGTAAAGGGCACCCATGCAGGAACCTATTCAGCACTAAGGGATACTTTAATCTCGAATGCACCTTATATAACCAGCTTTGGAGACTAATTAGATACAACTACATGAACTTAGTAAAACGATTTTTATAAGTGTTTATTGTGGGCACAGTCTGGTGGAAAGAGCAGGGGAAGTTCCGTTTTTGTGACTAATTCTGACATATGAGTCTTCACCTTGGCGTTACGCGACTCACACCACGTAGGTGCATGGAAATGTGCCTGGTCGGTGCTGGCCGTGCATCCACGAAACGACACAACTCCACTTGCTCTCCAGAGTAATTAACACGAAGACTGGAATAAATGCATAATATCGTGTATTGTCATTGCTTCTCCTGTAATCCGTCATTAAAAGCTGAGAGTCACGGACACGGGCACGTGCGTCTTTTTAAAAATGCACTTTTAAAGATCCACTAGCTATAAATTCGGTGACTTATTGAATACGCGGTTTTCAAGTAAGTTTTTGAAAATACACTGAAATTTTAATATATCGGCATGTTTTATCCACACACGTACTACACGTGGCTTTGTGTTAGCCGATGCATACTTTTGACCTGCAGTTTCAGTCTTATTTGTCAATATTTAGGGGGAAAATCCGCCACTTTAATTGTGTTAGGTGGTGTGTAAAGGGGGTTTTATTGGAGTTCTTTTGGGTGGATGCTTTTGAGAGGTGATAATAGCTTTGAAGTGTTTGTTTCTGAAGGCTCGCTGGTCCGTCATGCTTTGTTGACGAATAGCAGCGGGGCGGTATGTCTCACCTCTTCATACGACGGGCACTATAACATGATCTATGGGTCACTGAATGCCATTGGGTTTGCACTGCGGTTATTCTATTAATTAAATTCCACTTGGCATTTCTTAAATAAATGCCACATACCCAGAGCATTTTCAGGGGCAGCTATACTTCAGTTTTTTCTCTGGCATGTTTCTCTTAAAAGACTCACAGATAAGTTTGCTGTCATACATTCACCAGAAAAGAGTACAGCTACTATTTGAACTGAAATATATTTTATAGCAAGGAAATGCGGAATTTGGTGTTTTTCTTGCTAGACAGATTACAGAGTGTTTCGAATTATGAGGAAGTGGTGACGATTCATCACGGAAACTTCAGAGCTACTAAAATGATTCTGTCATTATTCTCAGTATTACAGTACAGTACTGTTTGAAGCTGGCACTGTGATTTTGATTCGTCTTTATGTAATTTGCATTTGCAGCTACGAAAAGTGCAAGGAAACTGCCGATTGGCTTCTGGCTCAGACAACACTGCGCCCCCTGGTGGCTGTCGTGTGTGGTTCTGGTCTGGGAGGCCTGGGAGATAGTCTTAAGGATGCTGTGGCTTTCAACTACCAAGACATCCCTAATTTTCCCCAGAGCACAGGTGAGGGCACTTGTGGTCTTTCCACGTCTTCTCTTTCGGTGTCTGTTGTAACATCGAGTGCTTGTTTGATAACGTTTTCCACATTGTATTGCTGTTCAGCTGCTGCTGATCAGTAGTCATGTGTCTGTTGACAGTGTTGGTCATCGGTGGTCATGTGTTGCAGTTCATGGTCATGCAGGCCGGTTGGTGTTTGGGAAATTGAAAGGGAGGCCCTGTGTCTGCATGCAAGGCAGGTTCCACCTCTATGAAGGATACCCAATCCAGAAGGTGTGCTGCTCCGTCCTCACCTTCCTAAAAGTGTCACTCTTCTGCCTCCAGCTCCCTTCCTTCTCCTTCTTTCCCTTCGATGAGTCATGTGACTTTGTGTTGTTGTGTGAGGACCAGATCTGTTAAACTCGGACTAAAAGGAAGTGCATGAAAAAAGCAATTAGAAAAAGAAATGAAAAAACATCAGTGGAATGATTCAATCATGTAATTGGTGCCTCCAAGAAGCATTTAGCGGAAGTGTGACCCTTGTCAATTTAAATGATGGTGTTGACACCCCCCTTTTCAAAGATCACGGCTCCCATGCGGATCTTCAAGCTGCTGGGGGTGAAGACAGTGATCCTGACCAACGCAGCGGGGGGCCTGAATGAGAAGTACAAGGTGGGGGACGTCATGATCATCAAAGATCACATCAACATGCCAGGTTTCGCGGGATGCAACCCACTGATGGGGCCCAACGATGAAAGGTGTGTAATCGTGTGTGTGTCAGGCTGGTGTAGTGACTAGCAAATACGAGTCAGTACTAAATGCTGTGGTTATGAAATAGGAGCCCTGAGGGATTAGAACCCACAGCCCTCTAGGAATGAGGCAATAGTGTTACCCATTACATCATAATTCCACCCACTAAAACACCAACTAAAATCAGTCCAAAACCGCAGATGTGCCCGAACTCCAGCTTGGACTGTAACAGGAGTGCCAGTCACGATCCAGAAATGTTTCTGTTACAAAGTCAGACCGCTAGGTGGCGCCAAACCAAAACGAAGTGGTCACATAGTGAAGTCTGCATGCACGTGCATTTTTATCAACAGCACAATTCTGTTTCAAGCAATAAAAGCTGGCACCGATTGTTATTGTCCAATAAAAGATTCCTTACACGAGATGATTAGTCTTGAATTTGAACGTAATACTATTACGTCGTTCAGTCAGTTATTTCCTGTGGCTGGTAAGCTGCCCCCACGTCTCACATTTTGGAGGTATATCGAGAGAAACTTCCCGATGGTGCGAAAGGCTGTGTGTTTCTGCTGAGCAGCAGTTGTGTTAGGCAGCATATTCTGACAGCGAGGCGTGACTTTTCTGCTTCCCGCAGGTTTGGCACGCGGTTTCCTTGCATGTCAGACGCGTACGACCGCGAGCTGCGGCAGCTGGCGAGGCACGTGGGGGATGAGCTTGGCTTCGGCGACTTCATGCACGAGGGCGTTTACTGCGTGCTGGGAGGGCCGTCCTTCGAGACCATCGCCGAGTGCCGCATGCTGCGCAGACTGGGGGCCGACGCTGTTGGTGAGGTGTTCAGTCCTGCAGTTTCAGAAATTCCTTTCCTACGTTTCACCATCCCACCCGAATGTTGGCAAGACTTGACTAGTGGGTTTTGGCAGGTTTACTTATTGACTACTGAAGCCTTGTGCAGATAACCATAAATGTAGCCTAAAGCAGCATAAGTCTAAAGTTGACTCTTGCCATCATTTGTCTGGGATATGCTACAGTAAGACCTTGTACCTCAATGGCGAGTGCTTAAGTGTTCATGAAATTTTCTGTTATACTTTTCTTCAAACACTGATTTCAGTTTTTCCTTTTTGTCAATTCTGCCCACATCCAAGGGCACGGACAGGGAAAATCTATCAAAAGAAAAGCTCTTCTGTTAATATGGAAAATAGGTCTTAATCTTAAAACAACATTCATTATTCCAGTTTTTTCTTCCCTTTCATTCATTTCACCCACATCCCAGTTAGCTCTGAAGACAAGATAGAAATTTTTTCAAAATAAAAGCTCTTCTTTTAACATGGAAAATACAACCCCATTTCCAAAAAAGTTGGGACGCTGTGTAAAATATAAATGAAATAAGAAGAATGCGGTGATTTGCATATCATATAAACCCATATTTGATTGAAAATAGAACAAAGACAACATATTAAAACTTGAAACGGAGAAATTTTGTTTTATGACGAATACATGCTCAGTTTGAATTTGATGCCAGCAGCTTGTTGGCATGAAGGTTGGGTCAGGGGCGTGTTTGCTACTGTGTGGCATCACCTCTTCTTTTAACAACACTTTGTAAATGTTTGGGAACTGAGGGGACCAGCTGCTGCAGTTTTGAAAGTGAAATGTCCCATTCTTGCCTGATATAGGATTTCAGCTGCTCAGCAGTTCAGGGTCTCCTTTGTGATATTTTTTGCTTCATGATGTGCCAAATGTTTCCAGTGGCTCTTTTTATACTCAGTCATCTTAACGGCCTGTTGCCAGTTAACCTGATCAGTTGTGGGGTGTTAAACCAGGTGTTTTAGCATTGCGCAACTTTTCCAGTATTTCGTTGCCCCATCCCAAGTTTTTTCAAATGTGTTGCTGGCATCAAATTCAAATTGAGCATATATTTGTTGTAAAACAAAATTTCTCAGTTTCAACTTTCGATGTGTTGTCTTTGTTCTATTTTCAGTTAAATATCGGTTTACATGGTTTGCAAATCAGTGCATTCTGTTGTTATTTATATACACATTGTCCCAACTGTTTAGGGAATGGGGTTGTAAGTTTAAAACTTAAAACAACAAATAAATTTTGTGTATGTATGTAAATACACTAATAATCCATATGTATGTATGTAATGTAATGTATATGTATATGTATGTAAATACACTAAATAATAGTAATCAGATTTAGGGTTATTTACATCAGATGTAGAATACATAATACTTTAAAAGGGACAGTACTAGAAAACTTATATTTTTCAAATTTGAAGTTCATGGTAAAAGTTCATGCAGCAAAGATAAAGAAACAAACTAACCATAAAACTGGGAACACTAACTTCAGCCACGGTCTAGGTTAGTAGTGTGGTAGTGAAGGACTGTGTGTTCCCTCACCTGGCAGGCATGAGCACGGTGCACGAGGCCATCGTGGCCCGGCACTGCGGCCTGCGGGTCTTCGCACTGTCGCTCATCACAAACCAGGCCGTGATGGACTACGACAGCGAGGAGAAGGCCAACCACCAGGAGGTGCTGCAGACAGGGAAGGTGCGCTCGGAGCAGCTCGCCAGCCTGGTGTCCACAATGGTAATGAGCATGAAGCACGACAGCGGAGACATGCTGGACGGGATGTGCGGCCAGTAACTCTGCCTCTTAGTATATCGACCAAGATGCGTCTGTTTTCTATTTACTAGTTATGTATAAAGTGACACTTCATGAACCATTTGCTGTATTTTTGACCCCACTAGATGGTGCTCATGGTTTGGGGCATGGTTTGTGCCCTTTTCTGAATAGAGAGCACCACCTAGTGGGGTAAAAAAAAACAGCAAATGGTTCATGGAGTGTCATTTTGTCCATCACTACTATTGACATTATCCGCTTCCCATGTACATTCACCAGTCATTGTTTAATGGGGCTGCATAGACCCAACTCCCTGGAGATGCTTTTAATGCAGTACTGCACTTGAATTTTGTAACTTGAATTTTGTCGTCTTAACGGGATAGAGATGCTTAACACAAGTGATGGACAAAATGACGTTTCATGAAGCATTTGCTCTGTTTTTTGACCCCACTAGATGGTGCTCTTGCTTTGCGGCATGCTTTGTGCCTTTTTGAACCAATATCACCATCTAGTGGAGTTGAAAAATACAGCAAATGGTTCATGAAGTGTCATTTTGCCCACCATTACTTAACACCCTGTCTTCTTAAACTACATTATATATTTATTTTTATTCCAATGAAAAAAGAAAAAAGTACTACAGTCAGTTTTAAATAAAAAAAACAAAGATAAATTAATTATTTAGAAGGTCTTATTTAGTGTGTACTTTCTGTTTGGTATTGTTAAAGTCAACTACTAAATTATTGTGTTTGTTATGCTTGTACTCGTACTGTTTTGATGTTTATTTAATGATTGTAATGAATTGTTATCTGTAGCCGGTGCGGACAATTGGGGACTTTGAGACCAGTTTTTTAACTTATAAATTCCTTAGTTACAGTAAGACTGTACTTATGGTTTAAAGTTACATTCAACAAGTAAACATTGATTGCATATATCCTGTTATAACATGTAAGGGACCAACACTGTACATGCAAAATATCTTCTGTACTTGCAATAAAGTAAAATGTATCACTAGCTTATGGTAAAGCTTTACCTTTACTTTAGATATATGGTGATGAACCGTTAAGTGTTCTGTGTCGTTCTTTTCCATACCGCTCCCAATATATCACTCTGCATGTTGCTTCACACATTCTGGGCTGTGGGTTCGATCCCCTCCCCTGTGTGTGGAGTCTGCAGGTTCTCCCCATTTTCACACCGGTCTTTCCCTGGTACTCTGCTTTCCTCCCAGAGCCCAAAAACAAGCAGTTAAACAAACTGGTGTTCCTAAATTATGTGTAACTATACAAGTGGTGTCCCTGCCCTGTGGCCTGTGCATTCTGGGATAAGATCCAGGCTCACTGTAACGCCATACTGTATAAAAAGTTATAGGAAAGAGTTAGATACATGCTACGTACGACACTAAAAGCTGACATGCAGGACCTCTGCATATGTTAAGGCTGATTTATACCCTAAGCCAGTGTTTCTCAAACCAATCCTCTGGGACCCCCAGTCCATGTTTTTGCTCCCTCCCAGCTCTCAGGGGATTGGGAGGGAGCAAGAACATGGACTGTCTGGGGTTCCCCGAGGACTGGAATGAGAAAAACTGCCCTAGGAGTCGTAGCAACAGATCTACAAAACACTCAGAATGACTGCAACAATCTCACTTAATTAAGTTTAAATACGAATAAAGTAAGTTTATTCGTACTTTACAAGACTTAGAAAAGTAAAAAGTAGTATAAACACCAATTTTGACTGGAAAGTGCATAAAAAGTGACTGTAGTGATTCCACATTTTCCCAAATTTGTTTATAGGAAGTTTGAAGCGGCACAAGTAACCAGGACCCAATGAATCGATATATTTTTTTAAATGTTTGTTTTTTTCTGTTTCAATTGCGTGATTCAACAATTGAGTATATTGCAGGGTGGCAAGACAATAAATGCAACATCCAAAATTATGTATCACCTAGAGTTTTGGCGTGTAATTGCTGAGCAACAGGCACATCAGCACACGAGTTTAAATGTTGGCGACCTTGTAGGCCACTTGCGTAGGTCACAATGTAGGCCTGACAGAGAAGTATAGATCAGCCTTTAAGGAGTAAACCATCATCAGTCAAGGAATGATATCCCTAGTGAGAATATCTGTCATACAAGGTTCTGCACTGTGTGTTTAGGGTATGTAGGCCGGGTGAGTTATGCAATACAGCTTAAGTGCAACTTGGGAAACCTCAGCCTCAGCCTGTGCCACCTTGGGTCATATTTTTCTCATTCAGTCACGCTGAGCTGACTACACCCCCCCCACACACATATTTATATTGTTATGCTTGCACAGAATACAATAGACAGCCTAGCTCTCAAATGATCTACTGAGACAAATACTGAACGCTAAACATTTATGAAAGAGAATTCTGCATGATGTCACAAAGCAAATAAACTGTTGCTTATCTTTCACACAACAGAAACACCCTCATCAACAGTGTCTGACTCATATTTTGGTCAGACTCCAGAGAACATTTACCAAGCTATAAATTAAAATTATTTAAATAATAATCTAAATTTTCATTCTGTTATTCCACGCGAAACTGATTAAAAAATAACTTCAACTATACCTACACTTTTATGCAAATTGTTTTCAACCACACAAGGTCAGATAAATGTGGTTGGATTCACTGTATTTATGTTACTTTCTCCTAGCATACTGCTTTTAGAAACCCTAATAAAATACCTTTTTATTAGCCACTGGGTTCTTCTGTCACACCATTTAATCTGGAAAATTTATAACGATGATACCATCACCAGAAACTCAGTATGTTCTTTTCTATGCGTATTTTAAGGCAAAGAGGCTTTGCTCAGTCCGCATTTTTCTCTCTTCAGCCACTGGAGACCACATCCTGTGATTTTTCTTTTTTATCGGTTTTATTCCTTCACTTACAGATAATTACTTATGTCTTTCTTTTCATTCTCAATTTCGAGCACAAAAATCGTTTTTTGCAAATTAAAACCTTTCACATGGGCATCCATGCTGCAGAAACTCTAAGTCATCCTGTGCAACTCGATGTCGCACTACCACCACCCAAAAGGAAACAGCTGACCCAGTCTCCGGTTGTGCAAAACAGAAACTGACAAATTATAATTCCTATTTCCAAATGCTTTAATGTACTAGAAGTCGCGATCACGTTATGCAAAAAGACAGCAGCAGACATCTGGGGAGAGTTTTTTAAGTCGTTTAAAGGCGATCAGCTTTCGCCGGTGTGGATGATCCTGTGCCGTTTGAGGTGGTGCAGCAGAGTGAAGGTCTTGCCGCACTGGCCGCAGCAGAAGGGCCGCTCGCCGCTGTGGACGCTCTGGTGCGTCTTCAGGCTGCTCTGCTGGGTGAAGCACTTCCCGCAGGTGCCGCACCTGTACGGCCGCTCCCCCGTGTGCGTCCGCAGGTGTATCTTCAGGTGCGAGGAGCAGTGGAAGCGCTTGCCACACTGCGCGCAGCTGAACGGCCGCTCACCCGTGTGACTGCGCTGGTGTATCTTCAGGTAAGGCAGGCGGCTGAAGCTCTTCCCACAGTGCGTGCAAATGAAGAGCTTTTCCCCGGCGTCCGGCCTCCAGAGGTTTTTCGACCTGACAACTGAGCTCAGTCCGTTGTGATCCATGGCATACCCATCGGTGCTTTGCGCATCTAAGCTCGGCCCCGAGGCGCATGGTATCACACCCAGCTGCGGCTCTGACGAACCATGGTTTTGCTGTGCGTTTGCGAAGGAGACGTTCTCCCCCATTGAGAACCGTTTCTCCCCGGACAAACTGTGATTTAAACCAGGCAAAGTCCCTTTGCTGCACACCGTCTCCATTTTAGCCTCCTCTTTTACGCAAATGGTTTCAAACCCATGACTGTACTGTTTGTGGAAGGAGGGCAGAGAGTTTCCGGGACTCGCCATCGGGGAAAGCCCGGGCTGAAGCTCCCTGTGAGCCGGCAGGATCTGCGAATATGGTTCATTTTCATACACGCAGTCGGTGAACTCCACCGGCGCGTCCATGTCCCCCTGCGGAAAGTTATTCCACAGCTGACTGTACTCAGCCTCCGTGCCCTGAGGGCGGCCCGCACCGCGATCAAACTCCCTGGCCTCCGCGCTGTTCCCCTGCCTGGCTTTCCCAGCACACCTATGTCCAGCGAGCTCCACTGCGCCCTCTGCAGGCCCCGCGCCGTCCACTAGGGGACGAGGTGGGACCGGCGTGTCCTCTGCGGGGGACGATGCAGCGTCACACACCTGCTGGCAGTGCGGACGCTCGAGGGGAAGCCTCTCTCCTTCGTGTGGATCAGACTCCGCTGCTCCTGTTTCAAGGACACCGGTAAACTGCACAATGACAAAAGCTTAAATTCATAGACATGTATAATATTCAAGAGCATTGATTTGATTTCAACATAGGCAGGGACCAAATTAGCCCTGATCCCCCGGCCCCCCTAAACAAACATGGTTCTCCCACAATATAGGTAGGCACACGCCCCTACTGTCCATACCCAAATCTGCACGCCTGATAATACTGCATGTATGGTTCTGATTATAGGTTTCAGTATTTACTAGTAACGTTTCACAGTGGACTGTCCTAATGCATGTATATCTGGACAGTAAATAAGTAGAACACTATTGCATGGATAAACCATGTTAAACTAACAAAAAATCATCCTCATCAGCATATTAATGTTTTTACAAATTTTGTTCTAATAATATAGTTCTACCTTCAATGCTTAATCTTTATACATTGATAAATAAAACATTGTGCATTACAAGGCTACCTTAATTAAGTCACAGGGTAAAGAAACGTCATCATGAATGGAAGCATTTTGCCAAGCAGTAAGAAAATGTAAACGCCCGATATTAAAACTTTCTTTGCAGATTAAGTACAATATATTAACTGATCTCTCAGGCCTGATGAAAAACAGCAGGCTGAACAGCCACGGGGCCATACCTGCCTCACAAACCCACCCTAGCAGTCAGTCCCCAGCCATGCTACATTACTCAGTGTATTTCCAAATATTTACCCTCCCCGTGTATTTTCAGAAGACCTTGTGGGTTATTTTTCCAAGCATCTTCATCAGGTTTCTCCTCCTTAATGAAAAGTTCCTGGTCACCCACTTCCTTGTCTGTCACCTGTGACAGAGGAAACTGCTATAGGACTAATGCAAGGCAGTGCATGAAAATGATGACTGAATAATATAAGTATAATGTCTTAATGAAAGTATTTCAGAATCGTTATGCCATTTAATCAGTTCACTACCACATTATTTAAAAAGCAAATATCATTTAGTCCTTAACACAACCAGCACATTTCTTTTAGTAAAAATCCCTCGGGTTTTTAATTCCTGCTTTTTGAGAATTACTACTATGCAGCAGGAAGCTGCCGAGGCAGGATGATGAATCTGTATGCGATCTGACCTCATATCCCAAAGTAACGGACTGCAGCAGAGTCCCATCATCCTCAGCAGCCGTAGACTCGTCATCTCTATACAGACTGATGCTCCAGTTCTTTCCAAAGCTGTTGTCTAAAGGGCAGTGTTCTTCCTCTGCAAGAGTAAATTAAAAAGACACGCACACACAGCGGCGCTAAAGAGGTGAGTAATCCAGAATGAAGCTGGGAAGGAAGCAGCCGGTACCTGCGCTTTCTGCAGATCGCCCTCGCCGGGACCGCAGCTCGCTCTCCATCAGCAGCAGCTTCCTCCTCAGCGCCTCGTTCTCGCTCTGACTGCGGGAGACTTCCAGGCGCAGCACAGCGTAGCTGTCGTCCACAAGTTTGCCGATTTCTGCTACCGCTGCCTTGGCCAGAATGTCCATGATCGCAGCTAACTGTGTTTGAAAGGCTGCAGAGTTCGCCATTTTAACGGACGATCGCACCAGGCGAGCCTGTTTAGTCACAATATCGTCCGTATGAAAGATAGTAGCTAACGGAGTCCTTTATTGTCCAGTGCAAAATAGCTAACTTGATATTAAATGTTTTATATTGTTTACTTCCGGACAGGTCAGGAAGTTACGGTGATGTCACCTATTACCGTAAATACCGAACATAAGCCGCAGCAAAGGATTTTCTCCGGTTCATTTATTAATAACAATAGATGGACGTAGCTTCGCGACCCTGAAAGGTTGCAGAAAATGGATGGACGGACGTAGCTTCATACCTTCATTGTTCATGTTCTATTTCCACACTCGCCCAGCACCACCTCCATTCTATATGTTCTCCCTGTCTTTTAGTAGGTTTTCATTGGGTACACTGTAATCCTTCCATTATACTGAACCCATTATACACTGTACTGAAGAAGTCGTTACGGAAGATACATGCATATCATATGTTTGTTTTTGGAAATGCACTAACATCTGAATATTCCAGTACATATTCAGAAAAGGAAACTATATGTAAATAAAACAATTCCTATGGATACCTATAGAAACAAAAAAAATGTTGTCTTGTGTCTTTTCCACCTGCTCCACTCCTGTTTTTCTCTCTACCCAATGTTTCTTAACCCAGCCCAATCAAGAACACAGATTATTTGGTACATGATGCAAGCTGGAAGAGAGCAAAGATGTGGACTGGGGTTCCTCAGTTCACCCATGTGTGGCACCACATCTGTACCTCTTCTGCTGGAGAATTTGCTCACCAGTAGCTAACAGTGTTTATTAAGAGGCTCAAAAGACAGTAACAAATCAATACAGAAATGGAAAAGACACAAAGCCTATTGTATGATACAAACCTCTCATCCAATCACATTAAACATACAATGCTTTAACCACTAAGCAACCGTGTTGACTGGTTCACAGATGGTTTTCTGGTCACTTTTTCAGACCCAGTGGTTCCATTTAGCCAAACCATTGCTAGATTCAAGGCTGTACAGCTATAAACTAAGATAAGGAGCAGAAGAGAGTAACAGTCAACACTCAGTAACTTATGTGAATGAATAATAGTCAGAAAGTAAGTCTGAGCATTAAGAAATCCCCAATTTGTGACTGATTAGTCTCACGCACGTCTCTGCAGCTGTACGACGCATATTCGGCTTTCTGGCATTCTTATATTCTCTGTCACTCAATGTGACTAACAGTAAGCCCACGGCTCTGGGACACAGACCTCACCTTCCACTTACCCTTAACACTACATCCAAGAACGGGCCCTGCATGCATTCCGGTAACCTTTAATAAGCTCCATAACACCCTCAACCTTCACAGATACTCCTCTCTTAATTTATAAACAAATTACACGATGATCCGCTTTAACTATGTCTACATTATAAATACAAACAGAATTCGAGCTAGTTTTTTATTGCACTTAAAATTTCTGCAATATACACATACCCCCTTTCATATAAAACCAGACACATATATAAAACCATGTGTCGCATACCAGATGGTTTCCAGCATAGAACATGCCTGGCCAACAGTATGGGAAAAGTGACATACTGCACTGTCAATGTCTTTATTCAAACACAGCAAGATGAGCATTATGCTGCAGACCGAACACACAAAAGAATCTAAATATGAACCAGAGTTTCATTATCGAGGAAAATCAACCAAACACAACTGGTCCTATGCAGGTGGTTTATTCTTAAACTGTTCTAAAACAAACTAAGCTATGGCAATCCAGTAGAAGGCTGCATGCTTCCAGTAGGAGTTAATAAAAAAAAAGTGATAGAGAAATGTTTTTATATAGCTTATCCAAATGTTTAGTATGGTAACTATGGAGACAGTAGTGACAGCCAAAGGTGTCCTTGGTGATACCGTATCACCGTGATATTTTCGGCCAGTTCATAGCAAACACATTCTGCACAATTTTCTCTCTAACACGCTTGTACAAAACAAGTTCAGTGACAAACGAAGCACTGGTATACAGCAAACTGTCAATGACCTTAACAACCTTGGCATTGTTGCAATTTTTATACATACAACTGTACATTACAGGACTGAATGGGCCATTGCACAAAGTTTCATGTGTAACTTTACAATGCCTTTTGCTACAGTATCAATTGGGGCACCATGATTTTTTTCAGCATTTATAACAAGTGATTCATTGAGTGCAACAACAGACAAGTATACACTAAATGTGATACCTGTGTACCAATGTCAAAAATACTTCAAGCAATACCGCCCTCTGTAGATAATATGGCATCACACACAGCTAAACACAGGAATATGGTTTTACAGACATTTCAGTCTTTTTTAACACTGACGCTACATGCAGCTATTACATCAAACTGGAATTTATCATAATATTTATGCAATTGCACTTAATGTACCATACAACATACTATCACAGTAACCAGTGATGAGTATATACCCATATTGTTAGAAACAAAGGGTAAATCCCATTCCAAGATAATGTTATTTCTTTCCACCAGTGTGAATCTTCTGATGCACCTTGAGAGCACCTAAATGCGGGTAACTGTTCCCACACATGTAACAGCTATAAGCTCTGACAGCCGCGTGCCGGCACTGGTGTGCATTGCGGTTAGACAAACAAGAGAACGTCTTTTTACACATATCGCAGCTGTACGGTCTCTCGCCAGTGTGCACCCTCTGGTGCCCCTTAAGGCTGCTCTTCTGGGAAAAGCACTTCCCACATGTGGTACAGCTGTAGGGTTTCTCTCCCGTGTGAATCCGCTGGTGTCTTTCCAGGTGGCTGAATCGATCAAAGCTCTTCCCGCACTGTGCGCAGATGAACCACTTTTCTCTCGTGCAGGCCGTGTGACCACGCACTTTCTTAAGCTTACCCAAGCCATTACACCTCAGTGCAAGCCCACCTGCATCCTGAAGCCCAGGGGCTGTCCTGAGCATGTGCACATATGAGTTTGCTAAAGACGACAAAGGTCCTTCTGAATCTTCCTCAGCATTTGGGACAGATAACAGCTCTGTAGGGCAAGAAAGAACACGAGAGTCCTGGCCAGAAACATATGAACAGCTAGAATCACCAGTTTCTCTTTCTCTGTTCTCCAGTTTAAAGGAACTCTGTAGTGGTCTCTGAGTTTCATCCATCGCATCCTCCAAGTGTACATTAATCTCGGAAGTGTTTTTGGGTTCTCTTGAGTTAAGCTTCTGGGCTGCTGTGAGCAGGACAGCTTCATCCTGCTCCGCCTTCACTAAAAAGTCTACCCTACCGAGCTTCTCTTCACTATGCCCGGACCTGAGATGCTCAGCAAGCCCACTAAAACCTTCATTAGTTACAGGCGGCGTATCCTCCTCTTCCGCGGTGTCTGCACGTGTGGAGTTCGTATCACGTCCCCCCTCACAGTGTTTGCGTTGAGACGGTGGTCTTTTTGCGGCACTAGCATGTCCTGCGTGTAAAAAGTTGGCAAACATGATTTAAGTTACAATTAAATAACAAATCTGTAGCTAAAATGCGTTTATTATATAGTGCATAAAACCTTCACACGTACCCTGGTCTGTTCCTCCCAACTCATCACCAACCTGGACGCCAACCGAGCAACTGTTGAAGGTGGACTGTTTCAGTGCCGTCCTCAACTCATTCTCCATCATACTTAATTTACTATTAAGCACCTCGATCTCACTGTCTCGTCGACACACTTCTAGACGTAACATTTCCGATCCATCATCAACAAGTTTACAAATCTCTGTCACCGCTGCTTTCACAAGCACGTCCATAATAGAGGCTACACGCGTCTGAAGAGTAAAAGACGTAGTCATTTTACCTAATTCGTTTACACCGCTCCCATCTGATTTTAGACCTGGTGTATGCCTTTCATAAAGGAATCAAACTGTAATGAGCATAACCTGACAAGTGAAGTGTTCTGTTTACGAACTAAAAACTCGTACATGGTACGTTTCCGGATGGGAGACGGAAATGACATAAAATATTACCGTAAACAGTAAAAAAGACACGCACTTTCTTAATTTTGCGGGCTCATGTTCCCGGAACTTAGTTCCTCGAATAAAGCCTCCCGACTCATCTTTATTTATCTGTCATTTATTTTGGCCGCATTAATTTGTATTAAATATATGCTTTAATAATTTTACTTATTATTCTGCCACATTACAACAGTTAGCCAAAAGAGCTAGCTGTCCATCATATCTCTGCAGAAACTTGCAATGAATGAATAAATCAAACAAATATGATTATTTCTATAACAAAATCCTGATCACAGAGCTAACTGCATGCCTATGGGTGCCTGGCTGCAGGTATCATGCACGCTGTAGAAAACTAAACTTAACCATGAATTAACAGTGAATTTACTCCACACAAAAGTAATTTCTACATTGAAAATGATTTTATTCAGGGGCCTCCCTGAACTGGATAGATGGTCTGGTAGAGAATTATGTGACAACACTCCCAAGGATATGAATGTATGTCTCCCCAACTGAAAGCACACAACCAGTAAGTTAAGACCTCTTAGTAAGGCTGGTAAGATTTTCTACCTGAACATAAAAAATATATGGGAGTACATAATTATTCCTATGCAAGCAGGATTGAAGCATTTTTTCCTCTTGCAATTTGATATTACAATTTAGGTATTCAGCCCAAGAGATGAACAGATTATAGAAAAAAATGTTGTAGAGAATTATATCAAAGATAAAAGGTGCTGTGTGGACATTAATATTGACCACTGAAAAACTTATTTGCATATTAATTAAACTATACTTGCACCATTAAATTGACCCACTTAATGTGATCAATTTTTGGTAAATGAAGTAAAAATAAAACAAAGAAGGAGAGAGAGAACATGAGGGAGGAAGAGAAGGGGTAGAAAAGTGACTCAGGAAGTCAGCAGGGGAAGTTTTTGTGGTTTTTTGCGTCACTGTCACTCTGGTGCTGCTCATGCTGAAACAAGGTAAGCGCACATTCTTTTACTGATTCCCTCCTTTCTAATTTTGAACCGATTCTGAAGGCTCATCTTTGGGGTTCTGCTGGGGGAGGGGGACAGACACTCAGGGCGATTTGGACGATGCTTGGGCTAGCAGGTGCTCGAGTGGGGACATTTCTTGGCGTTATAAGTCAGGCCTTCATAGCGCAGCGAAGATTTACTTCCGGAGATCGAGTAGAGGAGAGAGAAAGCCGTAAGCAGGCCAAACAAAGATGAGATGTTCCAGGGGACAGGGGACAGATAGTCGGATATATGACTTGAGTTTTCACGGCTCAAAGGAGGGGTAAATGTAAGTGTTTCGCCATGAACTGTCAGGGAGACTGAAACATTACAGAATGTGCTCGAGGGTGTGGCCTGTTTCATTTTTAGAGCTTTCATGGACTAACAGAAGGAAGTGGAGGGTGCAGCATTGCTCACTTTGCTTCAGTAAAGCCTGCACTCCGGTGCCGTACTGGCATTTATGTTACGAAGTCCCATTTCGTTAATGAACACGGTAAGATAATAGGATAGACTGTATTGATCCCAGGGGGAGATATGTAAAGTGCAAGCAAAAAATAACTATATAATAACTATGATGTAAATGAATATGTGAAGAAAACATGTTGTGAAAAACTATTGATGAAATAAATATAATAAAAATAAATCAACAGATGATATGTGTGCAATTACAAATAGATAGCAATGGATGTTTATTTTGTCAAAGATGGGGTTATGGCTGACTCATTGGGAGGCCCAGTAACATTTCCTAGCAGATTGTAGTGGTGGACAGTGGCTAAAGGTGTTCCTGGAAAGCCCCCCATGAAGAAAATGGGCAGAATGGTGTTCTCTTGTTTTACTACCATCCTCTTCTTCGCTTCTGCCTCCAGTTGGTCCAGGGTCAGTCCTGTGGTGGAGCTGGCCTTCCTGATGAGTTTGATCAAGGTCAGTCCTGTGGTGGAACTGGCATTCCTGGTGAATTTGATGAAGGTCAGTCCTGTGATGGAACTGGCCTTCTTGATGAGTTTGATGAACGTCAGTTCTGTGATTAAGCTGACCTTCCTGATGACTTTGATCAGGGTCAGTCCTGTGATGGAACTGGCCTTCTTGATGAGTTTGATGAACGTCAGTTATGTGATTAAGCTGGCCTTCCTGATGAGTTTATTCAGGGTCAGTCCTGTGATGAAACTGGTCTTCCTGATGAGTTTATTCAGGGTCAGTCCTGTGATGAAACTGGCCTTCCTGATGACTTTGATCAGGGTCAGTCCTGTGATGGAACTGGCTTTCCAGATGACTTTGATCAGGGTCAGTACTGTGATGGAGCTGGCCTTCCTGATGACTTAGATCAGGGTCAGTCCTGTGATGGAACTGGCCGTCCTGATGAGTTTGATCAGGGTCAGTCCTGTGATGGAGCTGGCCTTCCTGATGAGTTTGATGAACGTCAGTTCTGTGATGCAGTTGGCCTTCCTGATGAGTTTGATCGGGGTCAGTCCTCTGATGGAACTGGCCTTCCAGATGACTTTGATCAGGGTCAGTCCTGTGATGGAACTGGCCTTCCTGATGAGTTTGATCAGGGTCAGTCCTATGATGGAGCTGGCCTTTCTGTTGAGTTTGATCAGGGTCAGTCCTGTGGTGGAGCTGGCCTTCCTGTTGAGTTTGATCAGAGTCAGTCCTGTGGTGGAGCTGGCCTTCCTATTGAGTTTGATCAGGGTCAGTCCTGTGATGGAGCTGACCTTCCTGATGAGTTTGATCAGGGTCAGTCCTGTGATGGAGCTGGCCTTCCTGTTGAGTTTGATCAGGGTCAGTCCTGTGATGGAGCTGGCCTTCTTGTTGAGTTTGATCAGGGTCAGTCCTGTGGTGGAGCTGACCTTCCTGATGAGTTTGATCAGGGTTAATCCTGTGATAGAGCTGGTCTTCCTGATGACTTTGATCAGGGTCCGTCCTGTGATGGAGGTGGCCTTCCTGATGACTTTGATCAGAGTCAGTCAGGGTCAGATCCAGCAAGTGACAGCATAGAAATGCACGCTGGCCACTACAGACTGATGAAACTTACTCAGCAGCTTGCTTTATATGTCAAATGACTTGAGTTTCTTCTGAAGTTAGAGGTAGAATGTTTGCTCTGGCCTTTCCTGCATAGCACTGCTGTTTTATCCATTCAGTCCAGTCAGCTGTTCATGCAGACCATCAGGTACTTCCATAACTGCACCACATCCCCCTGGATGCACCCACTTGATCCCCTCCTTGTCTCCAGACTTGAAGCCCTCTTCTTCCTGTTTAGCAGGTCCCTTGTGATCCACGGTTTTGTTACTGGGAAAACAGCACGCAAACATTGTGGGGACTGTGTTATCCACATAAAAGTGGATGTAGTCCATGATGCAGTGGCTGAGTCCCTAAGTGTCCTCCCAGTATGACTCACAGAATATGTCCCAGTCGGTCTTCTCTGAGCCATCCTGCAGTGCCCTTTCAGCCTCCTTCGTCCACTTGCTTATGGTCCTAGAAGAGACTGGTAGCCATTGAAATATTTCTTTGCAGGTGGAGGTTAGATGTACCATATTGTGATCAGAGCTGGCCAGGGGTGGTGGAACAATGGATTCACTGTTGACATTTAAAAGGTCCAGGGTCCTATTTGTGAGGGAGGATGGGAATGAAATATGACTGAAGTCACCACAAAATATATTATCTCCATTATCACCGCAGCTTCTGCCAATGGGGGGACATACATGGCAAAACAATGGTGCTTGAAAACCGCCATAGCACGGTGTCGGACACCTGAAGATGGTCCAATAAAAACATCCAGTGTATTCACTGCAGTCACCATCCAAAGGTTGATGCTGGTGAATTCACTCATCTGCTTTTTCCCCTCAGAACTGATCAGCAAGGGTGCCCAGGCGTGACGAGGTAGTAAACGCAGCACCAAACAGCGAGACACGCCGTGTGGCCCGCGGTGCCCGCAGATCTCATACAGCGCGTTTAAAAACACGGAAGAGCGAGGCGGCCAGACCACAGGACCACAGAGTACAGAGCTGTGAAGAGAGCCTGCGTAACCATTGCCAATTGATGTTAAGGAGAGACGTGGCACAGACAGGGGAGCGATGCGGAGAGGAAAGCGAAAGGCCGGCAACAGGGACAAAGTCTTCGGCTGTGACCTGTTGGAGCACCTGGCTGCTTCTTCCCAGGAGAGTGAGTCCTGTAATTCACTATTGTTTCCCTTTATCTGTTCACGCTTTCACCATGCCAAAGGCCTCTACCACAATACTAAACATTAGTGCAACTATATTACCATAGGTGCTACAGTATTTATTTAAAAAACAAGCAAAGAAACAAACAAATATTTACTAATAAATAATATTTATATTACTAAATATAAATATAATTGACAGTTTCACCACACTAAAGGACTCTACCAGAATACAAAAATATTAATACTACAATATTACCATTTATGTACATTATGGTAGTGTATTATAGTGTATTTGAATTATATGCAGTTCAGTCATTTAATTTGTAGGCCTACAGTACTGTAATTTGAAATTTGTAATGTTAAACAGGTGTACTGAATTTTGAATCAATAAAATTATGTAAATAGCGACGCTGTCCGGTCTGTTATATTTATGTAATACATATCCAAATGTCAATTAGATGTTAATCTGCCTGAGACATAAAGAAAAAGGAAAAAATTGGTTATAATGGTCATCCATTTATAGTGATCGGTTTCACCCAGACAGATGTGATCACTATAAGTGGATTCCACTGTACTGCAGACTACCAAAGATATCCACACTCCATCATTCATGACAATCATAAACCAAACTGAAGATCAAATTTAATTCAAAACTCACTCAGTCCACGGGATTCATTTTCGAGAATATTTCTTAGGACTTAGTGAATGTTGGGAATTTAACAGAACAGACTCCATGAGAGCTGATTGAGTTTTGATTCTCGACACCATAACATATGATGAGGAAGGCTGACTTTAGGTTACTGGTGATCTCATCGCAAAAACAACAAAAAAAAAAACAGACTGGGTGAGTTTTGGAAATTTTGTCTTCACTGTCATTTCTGTTTCACATGTCATATCTGTTTTGCTTTACCTGAGACAGTGTTTTCTGTCACAACATGTCAGTGTCATGACCTGCTCGTACCACAAACTGGTGTGCCACGCTCTCTTATTCACCTCGTGTGAAACCCTGATTGTTACCAGCTGTTTCATGTTATTTCCGGCTTGTCCTGTGTATTTCAGTCCGCGTTTGAGTACGTTTCCCTAGGTCTGTGATTAACGTTGCTTGTTTGGAGTGTGTTCCCCGTCAGTAAACCCTGTCTGCTCGCATTCACAGTTCCCTTCGCCCGCTTGCCTGCACCCGTCGTAATAGTCAGGCACATATTCCCTCTCTTACTTCATTGTTTCTCTTCTCCCTTTGGCAGTTCCCCTGGTACTACGGTATTGCAGTGAGTTTATCGAAGAGCATGGAGTCGTGGATGGAATCTACCGGCTGTCCGGAGTATCTTCCAATACTCAGAAGCTGAGGTTCGCCTGTTATATCTGCAGTTGAAATAGGTCTAGAAATGGCTACATGTATGGGTTTAATGGGAACTAAACGCTGTGTGCAGGACGGAGTTTGATGAGGGCTCCCCAGACCTCAATAAGGAAGTGTACCTGCAGGACATACACTGCGTCAGCTCCCTCTGCAAGGCCTACTTCAGGGAGCTGCCCAACCCACTGCTCATGTACCAGCTTTACGACAAGTTTGCCGTGAGTTTGCTAGCATTCTGCCAAACGGCGCCCCGCAGAATCCCGGCCGCTCTATGAGAGTCACATCATGCCCTGTCGGGCATCATTAGAAGATTTATCTCCAGTGCTGAATATCAGAGGAAGTTCGGTTTAATCTGAATCATGACATACATTTGTGTTTATATCCATCCATCCATTTTCTAACTGGTCAGGGTAGCTTATTTGCTTTAGCTAATAGGAAAAACAGTATATAAGTATAATAAATGTAAATAAAGTATATGAATTTTTTTGTCATTAAAAAGAAAACCAACCTCCCTATTTTCAGGAAGCAGTATCCATTCATCTGGAGGACGAAAGACTGGTGAAGATCAAGGATGTTCTGAAAGAGCTGCCTACTCCCCACTACAGGTACACGATCCTCCATGCCCATCCCCACTACAGGTACACGATCCTCCATGCCCATCCCCACTACAGGTACACGATCCTCCATGCCCATCCCCACTACAGGTACACGATCCTCCATGCCCATCCCCACTACAGGTACACGATCCTCCATGCCCATCCCCACTACAGGTACACGATCCTCCATGCCCATCCCCACTACAGGAACACGATCCTCCATGCCCATTCCCCATTAAAGGTACACAATCCTCCTTACCCATCCCCCACTACAGGTACATGTTCCCCATCTACAGGTACACTATAACTGCTGCCTTTACTTCCTCAGCGGACAGTGTTAGCAGTTGAGGGAAGCATTTCTTCAGAAGTTCTTTTCTTCAACAGGTTTGTTTTAGTATCTGACTAAAGTCCTTTGGTCTTTCCTCTCAGGACTCTGGAGTATCTGATGCGTCATCTAGTGAGAATGGCCGCTCACTCCTCGCAAACCAACATGCACGCCAGAAACCTCGCCATTGTGTGGGCGCCCAATCTGCTCAGGTGACTGGAGTTCCCAACTCCGGGTCCCCATCGCTCATTGAGGAGCCATAGTTTAGCCCCACCCAACATCTCCCCATCGTGGGATGGAATGAATGGCAGTTTCTTTATGTTTAAGGCCGATTGTAGATCCAGCAATAGAGCTTCTTTGCTTGGACTGGAAAGAAAGAGACGTGTGAGACATGCTGACACAAACCCAACAAGGATATCAACAAGGGTTCTGCTTGGCCACCACTTGTCTCTTTCTGCAGGTCAAAGGACATCGAGGCATCAGGTTTCAATGGCACGGCTGCGTTCATGGAGGTGCGTGTCCAGTCCGTGGTGGTGGAGTTCATCCTGACCCATGTGGCCCAGCTCTTTCCGGAAGAAGGTGACTCTGAATTACAAGCTCAGATTTCATTATTACAAGCAAGGTTTTTTTTGTTTTGCTAAGGTGATCCTTTTGGTCTCTCCGTATCTGCAGGCAATACCGGCGAGCGCAGACAGTCCCTGCCCTCACCAGCGTTCGCCTGCATCGAAGACAAGATTAGCCCTTCGCTGTTCGCAGGCACCATCAGTCCCGGCGATGGACCTCTCCCCATGCGGCCGTACCACACCATCATCGACGAAAAGTACGATCCTCTGGGTCACAGCAGATGCCGATGGTAGTGAAGCCAGCACATTATTTCAGCGCTGGTTTAGGGGTTTCTTAACATTTGCGATCCCACACCATGATTATAAAACACGCACCTGCCCCACGAGCTCACACCTCTGAAGCTCACTGTGGTCTCCTGTTTGCGCCTGCTTGTTCTGAAGGAGGAAGGGCTCGCTGAAGAGCAGGAAGTGGACGTCCATCTTTAATCTGGGGAGCAGGCTTAATGAGAAGAAGCATAAGTGTTCCAGAAAAGGTGAACCCTGGCACCTGTGAAATCTCTCCTTTTCTGCTCTTCCTGCATACCACACAGTCGCCACAAAGTTGCCATGTACTGCCCCGTTTATATCTCCCTACTTCTCTTTTCAAATATAATCCTTTATCCGCCATTTTTTTTACTATATAGACCCATAATACCCGAATGATACACACAGGGATTATGTCCAAATTCAGGTGCTGCTCCCTTCTAAGGCCGCATTCAAAGACTGAATCTGTCACAGCGGCTTGTGCCATTTCAAAGGCTCCTTCAAATCCCGTTTAGAAATGCATCCTTCTTTTCCTGAGCTGTGAAGGATCCACCCGTTGGATCACTCACAGCTCAACATATCCCAAGATTCATTGTGTGAACCTACAAAGGCCACATGGACCACATCCTTCAAAGGACACAGCCAGGGGCGGATTAACTTTTCTGGGGGCCCCAAGCTGACACTCTGATGTTGCCGATTCAGCTTAACCTCCCCATGTTTCCCGAAGCGGGACAGAGCCCTCATGTTTGCCGAGCCGGGGCCCTCATGGTTCTCAAGGTGGGGGGGGGGAGCCCTCATGCTTCCCGGTGCGGCATGGGACCCTCATGTTTGCCGAGGTGGGACAGGGTCCCATCCCACCCCATCAAACATGAAATCCATCCGAAGCGTAATCATATTTTGTGTCTTATTGTAGACTATGTATCAAATGGTGTATCGCCTAAAAGGTATGAATGTATCGATGAAATGGCAAGTGCTGAATGTGAAAGAAACCACGGCTTTGTTAAATACCATCTTCTTATTGGCCTAGAGATGTCACATGGGTGTTATTTTCGAGTAACTGCACAGGCACTTCCGGCAGCCTAATAATAGCTTTAATGTTTTAATTTAATGTTTCCTATGATGGTTTTGATGGCAATGTAAGGGACTTACAGTAGCCTGTAAGTAGCCTGACTAGATATTCTATCCTTATAGGGACTATATGTTTACCAGCACGTTGGAACATTATTAAATGCTAAATAGATCATTTTCTTCTAAAATATTAATCTTGACTAGTTTATTCAACCACTGGTGTTCGTTCGTTTGCTGTGGTATAAGGGGGATAAACCGCTTCGCTTTGCGTCCGGCCGCATTACACCAACTTGTTGTGGTTTATCGCTTAAATATATCTGCATGCAAATGTGGCCCCAACCTTTTATTCCCGCCTGGGTCAGTATCGTAATAATGTAACATGGCTTTGTGGTGGCTTCTCTCTCATTGCAGAGAAGGAGAAGAGCAGCCTGAGACCTGCCAAAAGCATGGACTCACTGAGTTCTCCCTCTCAGGAAGGTGGGCTATCCTTTCTCAGGGACATTTACAGCACTTTGTATTTGATTGAACCAGAATGAACCTGATTTCAGTGATCATGGAAGTTATAGGAAACAATGTATATAAGTAAAACAGCCCATTAATGACTTAATCTGGGGCGCAGTGGTTAGCGCTGTTAGCTCACTCTCCTGGGGACCTTGGGGGTTTCCACGAAGCAGGATTTCTCGCCTTGCTCATAATCTCCACTAAATGTCAGTGAACGAAGATAACGTCACTTTAGCCCCGACAACCTTAAATCCAACAAATCATCCAGCTAAGCAAGAAATCCTGCTTCGGGGAAACAATCCAAAAACTGAATTTCGCGTGTGTGTGTGTGTGTGTGTGTGTGTGTGTGTTTGCGAGCAGGTATACTTTACCTTATGGGGACACAATATCCCCACAATGTGATGAATACCCATTTTTTTCACTCAATTTAATAAAAATCTGTGACTGCAATGAAAAAACTAAAAATGCAAAGACTCTTGTATTTTGCTTGGTTACTTATGGTTATGGTTAGGGCTGGGTGGGGGTTAAGGTTGTCATAGTTAGCATTAGCATTTTTCCCATAGAAGTGAATGAAATGTCCCCATAAAGATATGTTTACCCCACGTTGTGTGTGTGTGTGTGTGTGTGCCCTGTAGCGGGTTGGCACCCTGTCCTGGGCTATTCCTGGCCTTTCACCCCTCAATTCTGGGATAGGCTTAGCTTAGGACTCCATTTTGACGGCATTGATTGCCTCTGTTCCTGCAGGACATGGGAAGCGGCCAGACCAATGCCTCCTGTCGTCTCCCAGTCAGCAGCTGACGGTCACACCGGGAGGTGGCGAGTCTGGCGGCCTTGCGGCCTCTACTGGTGGCATGGGCAGCAGCTATGCGGTGACGTACCGCAGGGGGGGAGGTGCCAGTGTGAGTATGGTGAGCGGAGGGGGCACCCCCGGCACCTACAGTCGGCTGGACTCTGGGGGCGGCCTGGCCACCGTCATAACGGACCGCCCGATACCCAGATCCCCCGCTGCCAACAGCAGGGCCGAGCGCCGAGCGGGCATCCACATCTCGGGGCCCTTCTCTGTCACCGTGCCCCTGCACATCACATCGGGCCTGGCCCTGGGAGTCCTACAGGGGGCGGCGGGAGAAAAGGCGGAGGAGCCGGGGGGCCAGAGAGGAGAGGACAGGGAGCAAGGCGGGAAGGGGAAGAGAGTCGAGCCGGGAGAGTCCCAACAGCAGGCGAGAAAGGGGGAGCAAGAGGGCAAGGGAGGCGGGGATGGAGAGAAGGGTCTGGAAGAAGGAGAGGCTGCATCAAAGGATGGGCGAAGAAGCAGGAAAGATGGTGAAGAAGGAGAAGCAAGGAGGCAAGGCGCTGAGGAGCAGATAGAGAGGGCTGTCAATGGAGTGAGTGTGGAGGAGCGTCCATCAAAGGCCGGAGGAGAGAGAAGAAAGGAAGGAAGTGAAGGTGAGGGAAGATCAGATGCTGGACAGCCAGCCGAGAACAAAGAGGAACAAGAAGACGATGAGGAGCAGGAGTATATGGGTAAGTGGGGAGAGCCGGCCAGCACTGAGGTTGCTGTAGGGCTTTGGGGGATCAGCACTGAGGTTGCTGTAGGCCTTCGGGGGATCAACACTGAGGTTGCTATAGGCCTTCAGGGGATCAGCACTGAGGTTGCTGTAGGCCTTCGGGGGATCAGCACTGAGGTTGCTGTAGGCCTTCGGGGGATCAGCACTGAGGTTGCTATATGCCTTCGGGGGATCAGCACTGAGGTTGCTGTAGGTCTTTGGGGGATCAGCACTGAGGTTGCTGTAGGCCTTCGGGGGATCAGCACTGAGGTTGCTGTAGGCCTTCGGGGGATCAGCACTGAGGTTGCTGTAGGCCTTCGGGGAATTGCTGCGGGATAATCGGCCTGCTCTCATCACAGACATGAAAGGCAGCATACCGCTGTATGACGACTCTCAGGACCTGCCACTGGACTTCCAGGATACATTTGGCTTCCTTGACGTCTTGGACAACATGACATCAAATCAGGTGTGTGGCCTGTATGTAAAAAGGTTGAAACCCAAGTGTGTATATGAACAAAATCATATATAATCATAGCAGTGGATGGATGGATGGATGGATGGATGATCTGTAATTACTCCAGTCATACAACTTGGTCTTCTTTATCTCTACAACAGGGATGCAATAAGTTAACAATTTAGATAAAGGGCAAGAATACCAGTTTACAAAAAGATTAATACTTTCATAGGAATAAATCACCTTGTGTAAACGGATTCTTATTCATTCATTGTATTGGCTAAGGCAAATTTGGATTGCTTTAGTCGGAGTCTTTCTGATTTTGTTTAGTTTTCTGCACGGAACCAGCAGATTGGCTATGCAAAAAGTAGGAGGGGCAGATAGGGACATTAAGGTTGAGCACATTTAACCTGATGAAGGTAACGTAGATCCTGAATTAGAGTCAGACAAAGGTAAAATCATGGCAACTATGAATGAACAAATGAACAAACTAATTTATCCTGTATCTTTCCTTTCTCAATTTTTCTCCCTCTCTTCTGTCCTCTGTCTTTATCGGCCAACCAGGTGAACGAGTTCTCTGTAGAGCCCCCATGTTATGACACAGAAGAAGAGGAGGATTTGAGAGATGAAGAGAAGGACCAGCAAGTACCCAGTTTGTCCTGCCAGGAGCTGGAGCACCTCCCCGAAGAGGCGATAGAGAGTAACCCCCCCACAGAGCTGGACAAAGAGGACACGGAGACGCCTGTCCAACTACGCCAGAAAAACAACCAGCTGGGCTTCCCCCCACACAACCGGGCCTGCAAGTCACAGAGCCTACCTTACAAAGCAGGCCTCTTCCTCCAAACGGCCATCAATTTTAACGAAGAGTATGATGATGATGATGATGATGATGATGATGATGATGAAAGTGAAGACGACGAAGGAAGTGAAGAAGACGATAATGAAGATGACCAGCTGTTCTTTAGTCTGCCATCCAGCATGACGTTCCGCAGCCAGCGCCAGGAAGATATGGAGCACAGTGTGACCCAAAACATCGAAGATGGCCGCACCTCCCAACTAGGTCCAGCAGGGGGCGACGGTACCGGACTCAGCCCGAGTGCTGAGGACTTAGAGGCAGAAGTGAAGGAGAGAACAATGGAGCCACCAGGCTCAGGGCCGGCTGTCGACGCAGAAGCAGCAGAGACAGCGGTGGACCATGACGAGGTCGAGGGTGAAGAAGGAAGGCCAGAGCAGGCGGAGAAGACAGAGCAGGGAGACCCAGCAATCGAAACACACAGACAGCGGTAAGTACCAGGATTACATAACGAAACTCCCGGAAACCACGAGCATGGCTGCCATTCTTAGATTAACAATTTTGTCCATTTTACTTATATTTTTCCATATGTAAACACAACAACATACAATCATACATAGAGGTGTATATATTTATCCACATTTTATTTTGGAAGCCAACTATAACTTTAAGGTGTTAAAAGATGTGTGTGTGTAAAAATATATGTATATAGGACATTAACTGGTACCAAACACCTCTCTGAATTCATATATTATATGGATGCATTATATTTATTTATTTAAACAGCTCATACAACTTTATCTGTACTCTACTGTAAATGCAAGTCTAGCCTTGAAGACTTACTCATTGGTGTTTAATAGCACATAATCATGATTTCTGCTGTTTTGTTGTAGCTTGATTGACCAATTGGGATGCTTATTGGTATTTTTTGTGATGTTTTTAGCTAATTTAATGCTTGTTATTTTATCATATTGTATATTTTATGTGTTATTTATCTGCTAAATGGAGTTTTATCATTGCCGTTCAGCACTTTGGTTAAACCTATTGTGTTTATTTTAAATGTGCTGCACAGATAAAGCTGACTTTGCCTTTGACTTTCACAGTGAGGAAGAGGAGTGTCAAGCCGTGGGAGTTCGCAGCGAGGAGGAGGAAGACAGTTGTGATGTCAGAGGGACTCCAAGCAGGTCTGAGGATAGCCAAGACCACATGGAGGCTCCAGATGAAGCAGAAAGTGGTTCACAGGTGAACACTGTGCAGGAGAAGCCTGAGGCTACGCAAGCTAACACTGAAAGAGACGATTCTGAAGGTTGTTGTCAGTGCGTCGATCTAGGGGACTCAACAGACGGGACACCACTGGAAGAGGAAGCTCTCAGTTTGGGTGTGGAGCCTACAACCCCACCTGGAACAGAGGACGTTTCTCCTCCCGGGACACCTTCTGAGCTGCCCCCTCTGTCCCCGAATTCTTCTGAGATGCCACCAGAGGATAATGTTGTTAAAGAGGGGACCATAGCCGTCAGTGAGGATGCCATGGCTGGGATTTCTACCGAGGGGAGAGAAGCTTGCCTTCCCTCCGAGAATGTGGAGGAACGACCCGGAAGCTCCACTGAGATGACAGAACAAGGAGAGAGAGAGGTAGCTACTGACAGAGAGGGAGAGGGAGAGGAGGGAGAGGAAGGAGAGGAAGGAGGCGAGGCCCAAATTAGCGATGATATGCAGGAGCAACAGGACAGCAAAGAAACACACGTGGATTCCTCAGGACAAGATGACAATGACTATGCAGAGATGATAGAGACTGATGGACTATCAGAAGTAGCAGATACAGAAGAACAACACAATGAATCTGAAATGAACAAAAATATCCGGGAAACGAATAAGGAAATTAAAGAGGTAGAAGAGGAATGGAGGGAGAGCATGGGGGAGCTGAAGGTAGGGCAGGATGAGAAATCTGAGAGGGCGACGGAGGTTGAACTGGGGCTGCTGAGAACTCTGGTGGTGTCAAAACAAGTGCAGCCAAAAGTGTACCACGCCAAGGCAGTGCCCGTCGTCCCACCCAAACCCCAGCTGTCCAAACTGGCAGCCCTGAACCTCCGACAGCAGCAGCTGCAACGAGAGAGCAAGAGAGGGAAAGAGGGAGAGTGGCAGAGGGACCGGGATAAAGATAGAAACAGAGAAGGACAGGGGTCCAAGGAAGTGGACAGGGAGGTGAAGAGGAACAGTCCGATAAGCATGTATTTTGATCAGGCTGTTGCCATGGCTACCGAGAGAAGAGGGAGGGAGATGGAAGACAGAGAGCGGGAGAGAGAGAAAGAAAGGGGGATGGATGAAGAATGCGAGACAGAAGAGAAAGGGACTGATGGAGAATAATGCAAATGCACGGTAGGGGGCGATATTGTATAGCCTGCAGAAATGATGTTTCGCATTCATGGTGAACCATGAATAATAGAAGGTAAGAATATATAAAACAGAAGTGTGTGCAAGAAACATATGAAGGAATGTATTCTGTGTACTGTATTAGTGAAACTGTCCTGCTAAACCAGGGGTGGCCAATCTTATCCGCAAAGGGCCGGTGTGTATACGGGTTTTCGCTGCAACTCCCTAATTTATATTACTAATTAGAGGACTGATTGGCTGAAGGGTCCTCACACCTGGGTTTGAACAGCTGACCTACAGATTATCCCAAAAACCAGCATACACACCGGCCCTTTGCGGGTAAGATTGGCCACCCCTGCGCTAAACCATCCATCTCCCATGTATATGAAAGACGAAAGCACAACAAAAATAGTTAATAGTTGTAGTTGATTATAGTTGATACGGTTATTCAGATCCAGTTACATCCATTTAGGTAGCAGAGTTGTAGTACAGTTCGGTAATCCCAGAAATAACCTTTGG
The DNA here is from genome assembly GCF_048594095.1 of Paramormyrops kingsleyae. NCBI lineage: Eukaryota > Metazoa > Chordata > Actinopteri > Osteoglossiformes > Mormyridae > Paramormyrops > Paramormyrops kingsleyae. The sequence goes on along the minus strand of NC_132800.1, from coordinate 30,705,600 downwards.
ATATATTTTCAAGTACTTCAAATGTTTTATGTTCAAATATTGTCACCCCCAAAATCTGAAATTCAAAATGATCATGGTTTATTGTAAAATGTAAAAATGTATTTTTACTGAATTGTACCACTAAATTTGTATTAATTGCCTTGGCATTACAACTGTATTTTTGTATGTTCCCGTGTTTTATACAATAAAGTTATTCTATGTTTTAATCAGATTTTTCTTCATGTAGTTTTTAGAACAAATGTTTACAGCTCTTTTTTGTTATACTTACGTATTGCACTAATACCTAAGAATTACACAAACACCGAATCATTACACAACCTGTGAAGGGACTGCAAGTCAAAGGAAACGTCACAGTTTTACTTCTCTGTATTTAGAATACAATTTCCAGATGACCTTTACTGTCATTATCAGCACGAAACTGCTTGTGCATTAAGAACAGTGCACAGAACTAATAATTCAGGTGGGATAACACGACTAAGTGCTTTCGTGTTATCGGAAGTAGGTGTGGAAAAACACTACGGTCGCTATCCTCTCTTCGGCCTTCCGACCGATAGGTGGCACCACAAGTCTTGAGCAGCCGGTGACCCTCAATTACGGCGTATTTCAGAAGAAGAAGATGTATCTCCGGAAATAAATGTGTGGCATCTAATGCGTCTGTGCTCTGGTTTATTGGAAGCGTGCTTCTTGTTGCGTTCTCACTGTTTTACATTTTGCACATGAAAACAGTAGTTGCCCCGACCGTGAAAAAGGTGGTGAGACACGATCCGATTAAAATGCAAAACTGTGTCGACTTCCATTCCCAGTTGACTTCCATCATGGACATATTAACAAAAGCTGCCGTGGCAGAAATTATCAAAGTTGTCGAGGACAACTGCTGTGTTTTACGCTTGGAAATTAACCGGAGTCAGAATGAAAATGAACGGCTGAAGAGGAAGATACAATGGATGGAAAGCGAGTTACGGGGGAGTTACTGTGCTAATGTTTATGACGGATTACTGGGAACAAAAAACGGTAAATCCCATAAGATTATTCAGAAATTTAATCTACATCGATGAAACGTAGCCTTTATTATACCATTCGCATGTTAATATTATATTTGACAATTAAAACTAACTTTAAGTATCAATATGCTTAATTGTGCAGTTCCCACATTGCCTCTAATGAGTTTTCTTGCGTTTCGATTAAAATATGTGTTTACGTATAGGTGCCAGCATCTATTATTTTTGTCGAATACTCAAAACATTACGCTTGGTCATGCAGACAAAAAAAACTTTAACCGGAAAGTATTGCAGCAACTGTGAATCACACAGTTATGTATCACGTTTTTTTTCTTCATGTGTTCCATTTTCCCTCTCAGACACTGTGTCTAGTCATGACACTGAAATACTGCCTCCCGTTGACCACCCCCAGCGTGAGACAGACTGTGACATGGAGCCTGTTGCTTCAGAAGCTCCGGAGGGCCAGGCGGTGAGCCCTACAACGGATGCCGGAAAACTCCCTGTGCAACAGAGCCCTTTTCTCAGCAGTCAGGAAACCCTGGAGTGTGTAGTGAAACCTGAACAGGAAGAAGAGCAGAGTCCAAAGGGATCCAGAAATGATGAAGGAAACCGAACAGACGAGGGATGCAGCCTTCTCTGGACGTCCTTGACACAAGACTACAGTGACACAGGCAGTGAATATCCAGATTGCTCCCAAATTGCACCTGTTACTGTAGGGTGCTCGCATGGGGTGTCATTTCAGACAGCATCACCGCCTGCTTCTACGCAAGTCGAAGATGCTTGTGAGACACAGTCACTGCTGAATAATACCTGGGACTTCATGCCCAATACAGTCCCCATTAAACAGGAGGCTGAAATACACTCAGTAGCCAGTGATAAGGTCAGATCAGATAAACCTCACTCACAGCAAGAGCAGTATGGACAGAAACTACTGCCGTCTGGAAAAAACGAGCATTTGACAATAAAGCTCAAGCAACAGGTACATAAACCAAAAGGTAAACAGTTAAAAGTCGACAGAAGCCCAGGAAGGACAAACTTATGCGGAGAAGACAAAGACAGATGTACCCAGAACAATGACAACTCTGCCAGGAAGATAAAGACGCAAACAACTAGCTCTGGAAAAAAGTGGTTCATCTGTGCACACTGTGGGAAGAGTTTTGCTTATTTTAGCTGCTATAAAATTCACCTGCGAAGTCACACTGGGGAGAAGCCATACAGCTGTGTCGAGTGCGGAAAGAGTTTCACCCAGCAAAGCAATCTCACAAAACATGAGAGTGTCCACAGTGGGAAAAAGCCATTTAGTTGTACACAGTGTGGGAAGAGTTTCAGGCATCGGTATAATCTAACTCTCCACCAAAGAGTTCATTCGGGTGAGAAGCCATTCCAGTGCATGCAGTGCGGAAAGAGTTTTGCTCAGTCTTGTCACTTTAAACGGCACCAACTATGTCACGAGGGTCAAAAATCCTATAAGTTAGTCACCTGAAATTGAGGTTAATTTTTGACATATTTATAAATGAGCTTTTTTTAAATTAAAAGATTTTATGAGTTACCCTGTGTTGCCATAACACCTCACACAGCAAATTCACATAAGTGAAGAATTTTGCATTTTTGGAATGATAACTCATGGAGGATCATTTTTTCATACTTAACATTCTTTCAGATTTGTCAGAAATATATGCAAAATTGAACCAAGTTGTAATGAGGTAACTTCTCATGTTAGAAAAAATGCTGGGTAACAATGGAACAGTTTAAAAGACTTGGGGGGGGCAATATTTGTATCTACATAGTATTTAAACAGGAGAAAAATTTCAGAAAAGTGGTGTATAGGGGAGTCTGATGGTGAAAGGTTCTGTGGAACAAGCACGGAACCTGCATTTGCATTTTGTGTTATGAACCATGACACACAACTATTGTCGAATTTTTATTTTAAATATTTACATATTCATCCACAATGCATATTCTGCTCGGGGTAGAGGTGGAGTCTGGAGTCTATCTCAGATGGCACTAGGCTGGAGAACATCCTGTACAGGATGATATTTATATGTATATCCTGTTAATTGTTGGCTTGCAAGACAGTTAAAAGGAAAATGGGAATGTATGATTCTGATTGTATTTAATAGTAAATGTGTGCAGATGAAGTTATGTTCCATTAAAAATGTGTAATGCATCTTTTGCAGTTATGCATGTTTTATGTTGAAAGCTGTTTTTGTCATAAGTTATTGTTTTTGCAATTTACCAGAGAGGGTAGTGATTTTTTTCCTTATGCATGTCATTTATCAAACTGAACAATGATAGAGGTACCTACCAGAGGTTGATTTTCTAAGCATCATCATTTTTTTAAATGAACCTAATCATATAAAATAATGACAGTTACCACGATGATAAAGCTTAAAATGTGAAAAAGTCAGGAGTGAGATAATTATGGCCATGTAACATCTTTAGGAAACATATATTATTGTTTTAAAATATAAATTATGGCCATGTAACATCTTTAGGAAACATATATTATTGTTTTAAAATATCAGATTCGTAAACATTTTTTGGAATAAGAAGGGAAAAGCAAGTACTATATAATAAGACATTTACATGAATCACACAGATAAATATTTGATTTAACACACTTGGTATTCAAACATTGTCGTTTTGTTAAGTGAAGTGTGATATCCTTTATTGGTATTCCACTCTGTATAAAGACGTTAAATAGTTTAGGCTGGCGCTTATTATAGCACCACCATTACAGAAAATGTCTTACGAATTTATTCTCGGCTGAAGCTATTTACGTATGGCAGAACTGATTTGTGTCAGGTGCCTATATACAGTACCTGAAACTTCAATGTGGTGAAGTGTTTGTGTTGAGGATGTCCTCGTGCATTGTCTTGCAGAGTAAAATGCTCCTCTGATATGACAGGTATACGTGGGAGGGCTGCGCTGGTGCATGTTTATTTCAGTTTTTGTTTGCTTCTAACGTTTGTTTGTTTTTGTCTGACGTCACGAGGTCTTTGCGTCACTGCCGTAGCCGCCCCGGTTGTGCGGAGAGCGTCGGTTTGCGCTGGACTGCGCTGCTCCACTTCCGGACAAATACGAGCCTTGATCATTGACATGCCTTGCCTATTCATCATTTAGCAAAAATATATACACGCAGTAACGAAAATACATATATAAATATTATTTGTCTTTATAACTTGACAAGCAGAAGGAGGGAGATGAATTCATCCAGCGAGATGTCGGCTTTCGCTAACATCCATGCACAGTTAGCGTCCATCATGGAGATACTAGCCAGATCTGCAGTGACAGAAATCAGCAAACTTGTGAACGATAGTACGGAGGTTTTGCTGCTGGAGATGTGCCGAAGACAGAATGAAAACGACACCCTGAGAAGGAAGCTGGAGTGGATGGAGATGGAGTTACGGGCGGCTCGGAGGGATGAAGCCCGGGAGAGTTTCTCCTTTGGCCGCACCGTGGGAGTTCAGGCTGGCGATGGCTTACGGGCGAGGGAGAGAAACCGATTGCATTGTAGGTAGTGAGTTTTAAGCGATCATAAGTTATTTTGTGATGCCAAATGCATGGATCGCAGAACGCATCCAAACACAATCGCATGCATAAAAGTAGATTTGATTAATGGTTTCATAATGAAAGTAACGTGCATAAATTGTTGTTTTCAGTGGAGAGACGCTCGGCTCAAGTAGGGAGCGACTTTGATCAGCACTGTCCTCGCCTGAAGGCAAATGGAGGTCCTCCGCCTGCGGAGGAGGAAGTGTCTCGGGGCCTGTCTATTGTCGAGGTCAGTTGTACGTGCGATCCTTTCGCCTACGCTTTCGTTAATCTTCCCTGTTTTTATTATGTAGGCGTAAAGTTTAAATAGACCGCCCATTTGTTCCCTAATATCCCAGCACACATGGCATTTAAATATCAAAATTAAATAGCAAAATAAAACAGCCTTAAGTTAAATCCGCAGGATGGTAACACAGTGTTTTAAGAAAAAATGACGTTTACTAACACTCTGCTCACAGAAGGACGCGATTGTTCTAAAGCTGAGTGGGGTCCGTACTTTAAACTGTTCCATTAAACGGAAAGTTATCAATTTTAAAGAAAATGTTGATTAAAAACATTAATATGCAGTTAACGCTAAATAACTAAGTCATAGTGCAGAAATTGTTCCATGGTACACTTTTTATAATGTACTGTATATTGTGCATATTGTGTATTGCATATATTATACAGTCTGAATCCTGTATGTTTCGCATAGTGGTTTTAAGTTAAGTCCTGTGTGGTGTTTATTACATGCTACATGTGCTCATTGTGACCAATTCACCACACATATTGGGTCCCTGGCAAAAGTTTGTTTCTGATTATGGCTAATATTCATATTCGTAAGAACGTATCATAGTTTGCCTTGTCATGGATGCATTTATTAGTAAAAAAAAATTAAAATAAACAAAACAGCTGATGACACCGGTTGGGTTCTGAAATCCCTTTCAGAGTAATCATGCCATTTTTCTTTTACAGTCTGCAGACTTCGAAAGAGGGACATCGGGAACACCTTTTATCAAGGAGGAAATATTTGAAGAGGAAATCAATAGCACTGAGTCACGGAGAGGACTGAAGAGCTTTGCTGGAGGTAATGACATGGGCAGTGACTCGGAAGAAGCCACTTTATACATGTTGCCCCAGCTGCAGTGAAAACAGTGAGATCGATGATGACAGACCTGTACAATTTGGTAAAAGAGTGAGATCGATGATGACAAACCTGTACGATTTGGTAAAAGAGTGAGATCGATGATGACACATCTGCACGATTCGGTGAAAATGGTGAGCCATCAAAAAAGTGTGGGGTCTCATACAAAATGATGCACAGATGTGGAAATTTTGACCAATATTGATATATTTTGCTGCCTGGGGGGGTGATAATGGTGACGAAAATTGGCTGAAATTGTCGCTTTTTTTAATTTTGCTACATAATCATAAACTAGCACTGAGGTGTTCTGCATCTCTTGTGATTAATCTTTTCCTCACACCTCAGCCAGTGGTTCTGGTTCGGACGCAAGGAAGCTGCATCCTGTCCTGCATCGGCAACATGAGGAGGACAGCGACACGCGACTCCTAGACGGCTCAGAAGTGCAGGAGGTCCATTCTGCCTCGACAGCCACAGCAGAAGATCTCGGGGAAGCGGAGGAAGGAAATCAGCAGAGAGTCGCGAGGGTCGATCAGGCAGAACTCCAGGAGTGCACAGTGAGATCGTTCGCTCCGGCCTCTGTCTGTGACACGTATGAAAAGGAGGTTCATCTCTGGACATCTGCTATACAGGGGGACAGCGAGACCGAAACTGATGACCCCGATTTCCCTTACGATACAGAACAGAGTCTGTCAGATGTCATTGAGATTCAGCCCATTCCGGCTGCAGGAACAGCTTTATGTACGGATTTGTTGCCTTCGAGGGCCACTAAACCCCATTTGGGAATGGTGAGCATCGCGCCTAAGGAAGAGGAACCGACAGTGCAGCCTGGGTGCAGCGAGGACACTAAAGCTGGACTGGCTCAAACCCAGATGGATCCCAGAGAGAGACTGGACTCGGGGGTGATGGGAGAGCAGCCGTCCATTGTAGCGACTAATGATCAGGGTGGTTACCGCCTCAATGCAAACAGTGTCAGAATGGCGAAGAGAGTGAAAGGGCTGACAAGAGCTCCCAAAGGGGAAAAGCAGATCAGCTGCATGCAGTGTGGCAAGAGCTTTACCACCCGATTCTATCTCAAGATACACCTGAGGATACACACGGGAGAGAGGCCGTTCTCCTGTGCACAGTGTGGCAAAAGCTTCTACTGTACATCTCACCTGATATCGCACCAGAGGTCCCACACTGGAGAGAAGCCTTACAGGTGCCATGTGTGTGGAAATTCCTACTCGCACCTAAATTCCCTGAAGTTACATCATAAAGTTCACAGGCAGGAAAGACTGTTTAATTCCACGTAGAACTGGAGGGCTTCGTGTCCGTAAATCGATGACGGTGGTGCAGTGTGTGACTCACTGCATTGGAGACACTGGATTTCAGTCCAGTATAATAAGTTGCGTTCCTATAAGTTTAAGCCGTGATTTATAAGTCAACAGCTGTTGTGTAGAACCTTAAAATCCGTCACACGCAACATTGCGAGCTATGCTGAGTAGTAATTAGCACGTTCTTTAGGCAACTGATAATGTTCCCTTTTTTTAACATGCAGATACAGATTGTGCCTGGATGATGAAAGTTAAATGTGTACTTTTTTGAGGTTCCTGAATCTTTTGAAGTAGGAAAGGTTTAAATGACCTTGCTGTTCTTTTAAGATGAATACTTAGGCTACATGACAGTGCCACTGTGAAGGCCATTTAGGTGACAGCTGCTGGTATCACAGAGGTGTAGGAACTGCCCCCCCCCCCTATTTTATTTGTATTCATTTATCCTTTGTTTAAATTATTGTGTAATAATAATCCTATGCCGTTGGGCTCACACTCTGAATAAGCTGATATCTGAAGGGCATTGTAAACTGTCGATGAAGAATGCCACTGCCTTTGTTATTGTTAAAGTTACCATTTTATTATTAATAAAATAATCTTTTGTTCAAAGATTCTTCCCATATATAGAACATACCCAGATATCTTGAATGAATAGGTTGTTTTTAAACTTCTGTAGAGTGAAGATCTCAAAAGAACCAGGCAGCATGACCATGGGATGCAGAATAAAATGTATTCAAATACTGCAAGTACTGACCAAGCTAAGGCATATGAGTATGAGTAATGTTGAAAGTAGGAATACTTTTGGTGGTGTTGATACTCGGGCTGCAGTGGAGGGTTTAATGTTGGGAGTTGTATGCGTTTGTGACTGTCCCCCAAAGCAGCCGATTGGCCTTTTATATGACAATGAAATATTCTAATAGTATAGTGAGGTCTGTACAGTGTGGACCTCTGCAGTTAATTTTACTTTCAAAAAAATACTGTCACTGGATCAGGTGAATGCACTGCAATGCCTTTTTCAAGTTGTGTTTGTTCACTTATATTTTAATTCTTTTGTTTCATTTCAGTTTTCTTGTCTGCTCATATTGTAGTTTTTCCTCATTTCCATTCTCTATGAATATGTTAACTTCATGGTAATTAATGCACTGTAATAGAAAGTAGTAACTTTCGAACATTGCGGATACAATTTGAGGCATTCGCCTTTCAGCTGAAAACCAAAACTTTGCTGGACTGTTCACAGTAATTATCTTTGATTTTTCAAACACTACTGTTCATTTTACAACTCCAAAAAGGAAAAATAACAAAAAAAAATATTTAAAAGAACAATGTCATTAAATTGGTTAGATTTAGTTCGAAAAAAGTTAGAAAAAAAGTTCACTGACTTGATTTTGTGCATTATTTGCTAACATGACCTTAGTTTACATTGTGAATAAAAAATGTGTAAAAACATCATTACCAGGCTGTTTAGTTAAATTCAAAAGTGAATTAGAAGTAATGTACAGTACCAGCAGTCTAGTAAGTGATTTGATATATTTCTCTTTTGCCAACTACAACAATAAAGAGTAAAGAAAAAAAGAAAGTTAACTTAGCTATTGATAATCCGATACAGTCCTTTTTACTTCAACAGTGAATAGCAGAGATTAATCATACATAATCTATATGATCCCACAACACTAACCCGGATATGTGGTTGAAAAATGGAAAATTTATATGCTGTTATTGCAAACTGATGTGCTGAAAAAAATTTACCTCATTCTCTTAAATCATGCTGAATTGATTAGATGAATTACAAGTTTAGATGGAACGAAAATGAATATAAAAGATGCAGTGGAAACGCCTATATATCTGTCTGGGTGAAATTGATCACTATAAGCGGATGATCATTATAATCGTTTTTTCTTTTCTTTTCTTTATGTCTCAGGCAGATTACCATCTAATTGACATTTGTATATTTATTACACAAATATAAGGTAATAAAATGGACAGCGTCACTGTTTAGACTGTTACTCTTCTGCTGTCTTCTGAATCAGGTTTGACACCCCTTAAGTTCTTGCAAGGAAGACCAATTAAGCCTATTGCCTTTCATTCTATTGACGTTTGGATGATAATCGGAAAGAAGGTGATGAAAGTATCTATAGAAATGTCGGCTTTTGCTAATATCCATCCACTAACAGCATCCAGATCTGCAATAAGGGAAACATAATGCCAAGAAAACACTGATGAGCAATATATCTTAAAGGAGCCAGAGAATGAGCCACAAACAATAAAAAGCCCCTGCAGTAGCTGGTTGACACACTATATAAAGGTAAAAATAATAAATTAGGATACTAAATCGGCAATGCTATATGGGCAGCTGGAACCGAAAGCACCGGACTTTTACTGTAACGACGTCGGACGCTTCTTGCCGCGACTTGGCTTCGGGCGAGGAGCAGCGGGTCGGGAGGAGGTGTTGTAGTGTCTGTTTTCATTTATTACTCTAAAGTGACCTTTCAAGATTGCTGTTTATCTTACACAAAAGCTGTGTAATTACATTCAGGCTAATGAAAATTTATGAGATAATCTAGTTGAGGTGCCATCATTCTCTACAGTTAAGGAGCAATTTAAAAATCAGTTTTAATTACATTCTTGATCACTTAGTCATCTCATTCATATTACCTAACCTGTGGCAATTATGGAAGTTTTAAGAATGAGTACTATACCTTCATGAATATATTGTATACTTCCACAAGTATATTTTTTTAAATCAGACATCTATGGTAAATGGTAATGTGCAAATCCATGAATATTTCAACAGGAACATCGAGAAATGTAATTTACCACCATCTAAATAATTCTATAAACATTTATTATTTTACCAGGCACTTTTGACCAAGGCAACATACAAATAAAGCTTAAAGCGCATCCCTTGCTCATGGGACCAGTGGTGACATCGGGCTGGTATCCAAGAGATTTGAACCAGCAACCCTCCAATCAGAGCCACAGAGTCCTAACCCGCTGAGCTGCACACCGCAGGGATACAACACAAGGATAAAGTTGTGTGAAGATCTAAGCTGCACAACACCACCGAGGAAAACATTTTTGCGCCGCTTTTCTTTCGGTAGCTGCGCCGAAGTAGGTAAACTGGACTACAGTCCCTTACTGCGAATTCCTCGTCTGCCAGGTTTCCGGGACTTCGGGCGCATGCGCAGTGTCCCAGGGGGAATTTGCGTGTCCGACTGAGATTTCTGTCCTCTTTCAGAACGACATCACAGTAATATAAGTGCTAAATGATTCTGTTTATCATTTACCAAAAAGTTAAAGGTATGTTTGGTAAATAAGCAGGAAGACGATGATGAAAGTGTCCATCGAAATGTCGGCTTTTGCTAACATCCATCCTCAAATAGCGTCCATCCTGGAGATACTAACGAGATCTGCAGTAACAGAAATCTGCAGGCTTGTGGACGGTAGCGCCGAGGTTTTGCTGCTGGAGATGTGCCGCAGACAGAGTGAAAACGACACCCTGAGAAGGAAGCTGGAGCGGATGGAGATGGAGTTACGGGCGGCTCGGGTGGCGCGCCCCGGGGGAGGCCGGGGCTGCAGCCGCACTGTCGCGGTTCAGGCTGACGGTACCTGCATGGCTTGGGTTCATTAATGGTGGTGTTTGTTTGTTTGTTTCTTTGTTTTGCTTACGCGCACTCTCAATATGGATGGCTGTATAATTATAAGCTGATAAATCTAGTGTTTTATTCTAACGGGATCTTCTCGTTTGCAGATAACATTGATGGGGATGAAGAGTGCATGGGGACATGGGGAGGTAACATCCTTACAGCGGTGAAGGAGGAATCGTGCCACTTTCTGTTAGTGACAGAAGAGGTCGGTGCAGGCGCTTAATTACGCTGTTTTGCTACCGTCGATGTCTTAACTAAATGCAAGCCGCCTGATTGCTTTTCTTAGGGAGGTGACTGATGTTATAGTAGTTGGTTGTGCTTTTTAAGACCGAGTTGGCAACAAGGCCGTAGTTAACCTACTTTCAAAGTTTGTTTTCGGATGGCATAATGCTAGCGGGCGGGGTTGGTGTTTATCTAGGATATAAACCTGGCATATTCTGCTGCAGTCTGTAGACACTGACGTGGGCAGGCCAGAGACTGTTATCATCAAGGCAGAGGGACAGAAAGATGAATCCGACTACGCAGAGTCACACGGAGGACTGACAGTCATTACAGCAGGTACCAACCTTGGCATTTATCACGACACTACCTAGTTTTGAAATCTTCTGCATTAAATCTTTGTGATTACTGGATGTAACTTGGATATTTTTTATTTTTTAAGTTTTTTAAGAGCTTAATATATGTATTTTTAAAGTAATCCCTCTCCTTACTCTGTATTCCCCACCTAATTTTATTAGTTCTGGTATAATTTTGTCGTTGGCTAGTTTGTTTGTTTGTTGGGTGTTCAGGACCACGGTGGAATTACTTTTGGGATCTTTTCATATCTAACCACATGCTGTACAAATTTCACTTCATAAGTTTTTTTTGCACATACCCCAAAACTATCTGTACCCTAAATCTGGGGCTTGTTTCACTAAACAGGGTTTCCTAAGCCGGATATCTTTAGATTTAAGGTAGTCCAGGCTAAATGTAAGCGAACGAAGATAAAGTCTGACAAGTTATCCAGCTAAGCAAGAAATCCTTCTTTGTGAAACAGGCCCATCTGGTTGTCCCACCTTTATTTATATGTCTGCGTGTATATTTATTGTTTGTGTCTTTATTTCTGTTTTTACCTCTATTTTACTTCTATTCTGTTGTTTTTGTACTTTTGTCTTGATTATATGTTCAGTTGTATGTTAATTGTAACCTGCTCAAAACAAATTCCTTTTGCTTTTTTGTACTTGGCGAATAAAAGATTCTAATTCTAAATCTAAAAGAAGAAAATGTGTGGTTTGGTGTGTTAATGCCTTGACCGCAGGTAATTGTCTTGTGATTCGTGTGTTTTCCTGAACCGGACAGCAGATGGCGCCTCTCCCAGCTTCAGCCAGGTGCGTCCTGGTGAGCAGTGGCAGTGTGAGGGGGACGGAGACCTAAAGGAACAGCAGGTATGACCAGTTCAGAAGGTCAGAAAACCTCAGGTAGCACCAGAACACCATCGGGTAGAATTCTAGTGCTGCACAGGAAAATCATTCTTCGCAGATTCAGTGTGTGACGTGTGTGCGACGTGCAGAGTAACCGTGTGTTACGGCCTCAATTTGAGCACACCCAGCTCTAACAGACGCAGTGCAGATTTTATGTTTAATACAGAAACAAAATAATACATAAAGCTTATTACACATAAGACTAAGAGTTTCAAAAAACCATGAATTATTTGTTTAGTCTACCCAGGCCCGGGGTACGCAGCGACCCCAAATAAAATAACAACCCTCCTCCGCCCACACACAGGATCGAATTAGTCTGTGCTCCCCCTGCAGGCCAAAACAGGAACACGCATATCCCCCTACAGACAAACGCAATACAGTTGTTGCAGTATCTGAATGCTTCTTTTCTTCCGCAGGGACTGTCAAGTGTGAGTCAGTTGCAGTCGGTTCCTGCTCCGGGGGCAGTTTTTTGGACAGGTACTCCGCCTTCGAGAGCCGTTAATGTTAAGCCACGCTTTGGTAGCCTTGGTGTTGTGCCTCAGAAAGAACAGATTACGACGCAGACTGGATGCTGTGAGGTCTCTGTGTCTGGAGCAGCTCAGTCCCAGCAGATGGACTCGGTGATGTCCAGCCAACAGCAGCAGCAACAGAGATCAGCAGATTCCACACAGGGAACAACGGGAGATGGGAACAGCGTTACTGCAAGCGAAGGCAAAATGGCGACGATGTTTAATGTATTAAAAGGCGCGAAGCAGTTCAGTTGCATACAGTGTGGGAAGAGTTTCAACGACCGCTTTTACCTTAAAATACACCGGCGAATACATACAGGAGAGAGACCGTTTTCTTGTACGCAGTGTGAGAAGAGGTTCTACTGTACGTCTCATTTGATCGCGCACCAGAGGTCTCACACGGGAGAAAAGCCTTATAAGTGCAATGAATGTGGGAATTCCTATTCTTACCTGAACTCCTTAAAGTTACATCAGCAGTCTCACACGGGGGAGAAGCCTTACACTTGTGATGCGTGTGGGAAGTCCTACTCCCACCTAAACTCTCTGAAGCTTCACCAGAGGACTCACACAGGAGAAAAGCCTTACACATGCAACGAATGTGGGAAGTCCTACTGCCACCTTAATTCTCTGAAGGTACATCAAAGGTCGCACACTGGAGAGAAGCCTTACCGTTGTGCTAAATGCGGAAATTCCTATTCTCATCCTCAGTCTCTGAAGTTGCATGAGAAGTCACATGATTTAGAGACATTTTAGTTCTGACGAGAGAGAATTCTTGCTCTCGACTTCCCAATGTGCTGTTCCTGCACTGCTTCTCTCGTATTTATTTAACAGACTTTTTTTTATCTCAAAGCCACATAGAACTGAGGAGAGCAGAGTTTAGACAGCATGTTGAATACGGCCTCTGCTCTGTGATTAGATGATGTTTCTGTTACCTGTCTAAGTTGCACTCTTCTGAATTTGGTGATCATTGATCACTGTTGACACACCACAGCACACAGTGCGCAACAACGAAATGTGTCCTCTGCATTTAACCCATATGTGACATTGTGACATAGCAGGGGGCAGATAATTCAGCGCCCAGGGTGCTTGGGGATGGTACCTTGCTGGTCAGGGATTCGAACCACGACTGAAAGGGACTTGGCCGGAAATGAGAAGCATTTAACTGGTCGATGGGAGAGCCAATCAAGCTACCATGTTTATGACCCATTAGGGATTGTAGATTTAGAAGTCATCCTTCTATTTGAAATGTTTTCTCTTTTTCCCAAGATCATTAATAAAAACTACACTATTATTGTTATTTTTATTGTAATTGATATTTGTGTATTTATTGTGAGTTCTTAAATGGTATGTAATATTTTGTCACTTTTTGGTGCTGGACAACAGGATATATGTTTGTTTGGAGATCTTTGTCTGGTGTCAGTATGGGTACCGTGCAGCTGAACTGGCAGTGTGACATCTGTCACGTGGTACCATGCAGCTGTACTGGCAGTGTGACATCTGTCACGTGGTACCATGCAGCTGTACTGGCAGTGTGCTATCTGTCACGTGGTACCGTGCAGCTGTACTGGCAGTGTGACATCTGTCACGTGGTACCGTGCAGCTGAACTGGCAGTGTGACATCTGTCACGTGGTACCGTGCAGCTGTACTGGCAGTGTGACATCTGTCACGTGGTACCGTGCAGCTGTACTGGCAGTGTGACATCTGTCACGTGGTACCGTGCAGCTGAACTGGCAGTGTGACATCTGTCACGTGGTACCGTGCAGCTGTACTGGCAGTGTGACATCTGTCACGTGGTACCGTGCAGCTGAACTGGCAGTGTGACATCTGTCACGTGGTACCGTGCAGCTGAACTGGCAGTGTGACATCTGTCACGTGGTATCGTGCAGCTGTACTGGCAGTGTGACATCAGTCGTGGAATGGAAATTGCCATTTTGTTTTATTTCTATTCAAACTACAGCAAGAGGGAACATAAATCCCTGACTTTTGCATCATTTCCTTTTGTTTAATCTGTACATTATATATAATTCACAGATATGTGGTTACTAAGCTGCTTACCTGTAAGTTTTGAAACCAGAATGTCATTTATACAAAGGTGTAAATTTGGGTGTGGACAGTAGGGACATTGCATTTATATAGATTATCAAGGTAGATTCTGCTGAGGTAACACAACCTGGAGTGCCTTTTCTATAGTGATTCACTTTTTAAACATTAAATAAAAAGAATGTGCAAAATGTGAAACTGAACATGTTATGTTTCATAGTTCTGGAGAAGAATGTACTGGTTGGTTCAGGCTTTGGATCCTGGCCTGCAAAGTTTTGAGAAACTTTACAAAACAACACAATGTAATAATGTAAATTTCACTTAAACAATCTTGTTTTAGAGATTCGGCCATAGTTAATTTGCTAGTTTATTTCATTATAAGGTTCATCGCTTAGAAACTTGAAATGCTGCCAATAATACCATTGACTGGGTAAGTATATAGGAGACACATTAGCCAGTTAAATACCAACGTGCAGTGCATCCTCCTGTAATTAACAGAAGACCACAGGCAACGTTTCGTTGCAAACGTATTGGAAATTGTCCGTCTGCGTCATAGGGTGCCAATAGGCGATTTAAAAGATTTCAATGAGAATATTTTCCAATGTTTACGGTAATTCGATGCGTCACCGCCCCCTCCCCACGGCTATGCGGAAGCAATCTACTTCTGTGTCTAAAGTCATTGAA
Organism: Paramormyrops kingsleyae; assembly: GCF_048594095.1. NCBI lineage: Eukaryota > Metazoa > Chordata > Actinopteri > Osteoglossiformes > Mormyridae > Paramormyrops > Paramormyrops kingsleyae. The sequence continues at coordinate 30,690,279 of NC_132800.1, read as the reverse complement.
TACCGAGCTGCTGCAGCTCCCATATCTAGATGCTCGTGCACGCGACTGCAATCGGGAAATATGTCTGTCTGTGTTAATTTTCAGGCACAACTGTCGTCGATTATGGAGATTTTATCTAGAGCAGCGGTTGAGGAAATTAGCAAACTTCTGGAGGATACATGCGCGGTTTTGCATCTAGAAATGCGCAGGAGCCGCAATGAAGCCGTGGCGTTAAAGAGGAAATTGCGCTCGATGGAAATCGAGCTGAGTGCAGTCCGAAGCTGTGGAGCAGGTGTGCAGACTAATGGGCTCCGTCATATGCAATCAGATCGTTCGAAATACTGACTTTAATCCGTAATGACCATAAATAAGCTGATTGTAACGTTAACGTAAAACTGACATTTGGTGTGTTTTCCTGATTCTCCTCTTTAGAACATATTAGTGGGAAGAACCAAAGTAACGGTTCCTGGCAGTATGGAGTTCCCTCAGCAATGGGAGACAAAAACTACCAACATCTGTCTCTTGTTTTGGGGCAAGAGGTTCGTTTACTTAGCGGTAGCATTTACTGACGGATTCAAACGTATTCAATTTTTAAATGCATACAAATAGTAATACATAAAACTTAACTTTGTCAAATTATTGCTATGTATGCATTATACTGAGTGTATAAAGTTGACATGCTCTTTTGAGTCCGTGTGTGCATCTTTCTCTGGAAACATTCAGTTGATAGTGCTGGGGATTTTTTTACAGTATGAAAAGGTGGAAGGTGAGAGGACTGAGATACTTATCATCAAAGAGGAGAGCCTTGAAGACGACCGCGAGGAACCAAAGCACTGCCGAGGTAATGATCTTATTATTATACCTCAAAATGTAACCACAAAGCTAATGGGTCATAAGTATAACCATTTACAAGTAGGGATGGGTGTATAATTCAAAATGTTTACATTTTAAGTACACTTATGCTGTAGTTCTGACATCTGCTGTTTTTTTCTTTAAATGCCCTGACAAGGTTTATCTGCAGAAATCGATGCTGTTGCTGTAGCGAGCCCCCACCTATCCGCGTCCGAATCTCCATTCCAGAATCTCAGAAGCGATGAGGAGTGTGACAAACAACCAAACCCTTCAACAGTAGAAGAACAGGACCAGTGTTGGCAAAATGGGGGGGAGTCATGCAGCTCCGAGCGAATGCAGACCAGGAAGAGCTGTCAGTCACGAACAGGAGGTTTGGAAAATCCAAAGGACACGAGAACCAGTCACTTGGCAACGAGTTGGAATAGTGAAATAGATGCTGAAAAACTGCGGCAATCTACTGACAAATGTCTCTCGCCGTTTACAGGGGACCATCATCCCGTTGCTGTTGTTGAGTCAGGATCTGCTAAAACTCAGTTCTCTGTAGGCTTCTCTGATGTGAACTCGCATGTCAGCTTGTTGAATCCATCCACTGTAAACGCGAGAGCTGAGGGGCTGGATGAATCCCGCCTGCACTCGGCAATGAGAGACCATCACGCAGCACCTAACCAACCACAGAAATCTTTGGAAAGACAGTCGGTAGATGCTGACAGAGATACGGGGCTGTACACTGAAATGGTGGAAACGCTTGCTGTGTGTCAGCAAAGTCTGAACTCCGCAAAGAAGATTGAAACCAAGAAGACGTTTGGTGTTCGAGAGAAACAGTTTTCCTGCACGCACTGCGGAAGACATTTTAATCGCTACAGTCATTTTAAAATACACCAGAGATGTCATACAGGAGAAAAACCGTACTGCTGTACACAGTGTGGGAAGCATTTTAGTCTTAGATGCAATCTCATAACCCATCAGCGAATTCATACTGGTGAGAAACCATTCTGTTGTACCCAGTGTGGTATAAGCTTTGCCCAGAAATCTAGTCTTAAAACACACCAGCGAATTCACACTGGGGAAAGACCGTTTTGTTGCGTTCAGTGTGGTAAGAGTTTTGCTCAGTCAAGCAGCCTTAAAACACACCAAAAGGTTCATAGTAGAGACAGTGTAATGTAACTAAGAAATACTTCACTATCAAATGTGTCATTGTCATTCAACGTCCTGTACCCAATTAAAAGCTAAACTAGGACTGCTACTGAAACGCTAGGTCTTATATAAAGTACAATTTTTAAAATGTCCATATCCATTAATTACTACAGGTACTGAAGTAGTACAAAGACAAAAAAACCGAAACACGGTTTTAGATTTTCCTGTGGTGTTTAATGTAGAACAGCATTGCATCTGGAGGGTTGTTCCACTAAGCAGGATTTCCCAGTTAGCTGGGTTAACTTGAGCTCGAAGTTATGATTGTCCAATAGGAATGCTCCTTACCTAAACTCTTATTGGATAATCATTAATTCAAGTTAAACCAGGTAACAGAAGTCCTGCCTCGTGGAAAACACTCCCCAGGGTCATTAAAAATCTTATACAGTTCAAATGTTGTATTACATAAAAACACTTTTGGGGCCATTCAGAATGGCATCCAGATGTATGTATATTTTTTTTAATCAACAGACGTTTTGATTTCTCAAAAATTCTGATCATCAATAGCTGACGAGTCATTGTTAACATTTTCAAACGGCATTAAAATTTCCTAAATTCACAGTCGATAAATGAATTGTTCTATACAGTTAAACTATATAAAGGCTGATTTTCCCCTTTCCTGTTAAATATTTCTTTCAGTGATTCTTTTGGTTTGTTTTAATTGGATTAAACTATTTGAAACTATTTTAAAAATGTTTTATTATTTCACCACAGATGGGTCAAACAAAAGAACACTTAATCTTCTGAGCAAAAGGTTAAAGGAGATGGGATCAATGCTTACCGCAGGGTTTCACACTGCTGTAGGTGAACACTCCTTTTCGTTTGTGCCAAAAGATGTTCAGAGCCACATACAGTACATGAACAACTATGTAATCAGATCTCCAGGTGTCCCCTTCAGCTACGTATTTAACAAACTGATCATTGCTGTTTTCGGCCGGCATGTTGGCTCCTTGGCTAGCACTTCTGCTGCACACCTGCATCCCACCCCAGTCCTGTGTGGGTGGAGGTTGCACGATCTCCATATCAGATTGGTTTTCCTCCCACGGCCCAAAGACATGCAGTTAGGGTAACTGGTGTCTGTAACAGTCTACAGAGTATGACTGTGCCCTGCCGCGGACCGGAATCCCAGCCTCGTTTCCCCTGCGGCCAGTCCCCCGCCATACGCATCCATGACACTGTTGATCTCTCTTGGGGAGATTCTCTTTTTGCCTACCCCATCTTGCTATCCATGACACACAGATACATACAGCTCTAGAAAAAAATTAAGAGACCACAGCAATCATTGCTTAATTTTTGGCTGTGCGTGTGTGAGTAATGTGTATGTTTTACAAACTGCAGCCTGGTTCTTCTCTGTTTCTCCTTAATGAAGGGCTCCTTCCTTGCTTTATGGGACTAAAGTCCTGCTTCTAAGGGCCTGATATGAATTATCCTATAGCAGTGCACTTCACACCTGCACTTAATGTTTCCCATTCCTTCTGAAGGTCACCTGATGTCATCCTCCGATTCATGAGAAACTGTCAGATAAGTTGACAGTCATCTCTTGCACTAGAAAGTTGCTTCTGCCCTCTAACTGGCTGGTTATTGGTCATTCCCAGTGTCTCCTGATTCACCTTGATCTTGTGCACTGTTGTCTTAGGAACTTTGAACCTGGAAGCAACTTGCCGTGTGGCCTTCTGCCAGCAGAAGCAGGATTAAACCTGAATTTTAAAATAAAGCTTTAAAAAAACATATATGGAGCGGTCTCGTTATTTTTTTTCCAGATCTTTATGTAGGTGAGAGCAAGCTTAGCAGGGAAGGGCCGCCACCGGCAGCGGCGCCCATGTAGCTCATCCAGCTGTCCATCCATCCGTCTATCTATACAGTACAGGTCGATGTCTAATTAAGTTACATACGCTGTAATTTGCACGGGGGCTCCAGTCTATTTAAAGTCACTGTAGCTGGTTTTCAGTGTGCATGTTCCATCGCCAGCTTCCAGAAACTGCGGAAATGCGTGTTGATCTCCAGCCAATCGCGGTAGTCTGGGCGATCCACGTGACTCCGGGTTTACGGTTTACGGAAGCGGAATAATAAGAAGCCCTTATGCATTTGCGCAGATACCCTTATTTGAAGCTATAAGGTGTCTAGAAATAGTTTAGAAAAATGATAAACAGTGTTCATTTTCGTAGACAGGTTGGTGCGGTAATGGAAATCCTAACTAAAGCAGCGATCTCGGAAATCGCCAAACTTGTCGATGATGGCTCTGCAGTTTTACGCTTGGAAATGTATCGGACCCAGAGTGAAAACGAAACGCTGAAAACGAGGATACGGCAGATGGAGAGCGACCTGGAAGCGGTGCTGGGGCGCGGAAAGGCGGCCGGGGCGCCGGAGCTTCCCGGAAACACGCGATCTGTCGGCGTTCAGGCTTTCGAGGAGTTTAAAGGTGCGCCGATGAAAACCAGCGGTTTGCTCTTCGTCGGAGCCTTAATGTTCGCCAAGCCCTTTGTTACAACCCTGGGAAAGTTAATGCCAGTGAAATCGGCTTCTCTTAATTCTGCGTATATCTTTCCACATAAGAGCTAGGACAGGATTTGACAAAAATTGGTTCTCAATTTAAATTGCATCCCCTGTTTTTATACTAACGTCTTACACTTATGTGAAACCAATAACCCTTTAGTATAAATCTAATTTTATGACAGCCTTTAAAGAGTGGCCACAGCTTTCAAACAGGAATTGTCAGTGAGTCTTGTCTTTAAGCGGCATCAGAAGTTACAGTGGATTCACGCACCCGGTCCGGTTCGTGCTCTCTACCGTATTAATAGGGCTGGTAATGACTGTCAGCGCTAACGTGGCTCACGCAGAAGTTGTGCCCCAACAGAAAGAACACATTCAGTAACTGCCGATATTTCAGGATTAGCTTTCTTATGCCAAAGCATTATTTATAAGCCATACCGTGTGTCAGTTAAATTGTATTTAATAGTCTGCATTTCTACGAAAACGCTGTGCATGCTGAAAATTTTTGGGGGAAAACATATTAATAAGGGGAAGTTTTAAAAGTCTTTCATCAAAGAGAATCAATAAAGGTACACTATTCAAATATAATGCATATAAATAGTCCTTGGGTTACTAATTTTGTAGTTTTTCCTCGCATGTTTTCCCTTAAGATGTACTGTATTTGTATATAATGTATTCTTGATTTTGTAATATATGTTGATGCTGTCATCCAAATACAAGTTATTTCTAAGGCATCACATATTACTGTATTATTATTTATTATCTGTTTATGTTTTAATATCACAGAAGAAAAACAACTGTGCATCAGTGTGTGGAGGGAGCAGAGGCCAACAGCCCAGACTGACAGCGAGCTTCTGCACACCACAGTGAGTGGAAACTGGCTGTGTGTACTTTGACCACAAAACTTGTTTGATTTGATACATAACATGTTTGGGGACTTTTTTCAACATAGGCTCCAGGGGTGGAAGAAGAAAGCCCTGAAACTCATATCAAACAGGAAACGCTTGATGGTGACTGGTGGACCAGTGACCCCCAGAGATGGCTGGAAGTCAACAGAGAGGGTAAAATCAATTCCGCTTCTGTAATTGTTATTATCTTTGCACATGACATATTTCAGTTTCTTTTATATGGTCGTATTGTTTGTTATATAATGGGCTTGACTTTCTAAAGGCCCTGCAGAAAAACTCCAAGAAGGTCAGGATGCTGAGGACGTCACGCAGACATCTTCAGGAGAGCCCAAGGTGCTCTGCGAGCCACGGGGGACCGAGATAAATGATCAGGAGCTGGATGGGCTTCCGTTCGGGGTGAAGGCAGAGTCCTGGAAGGGATGTGCAGCCCAGAAACTAAATCTGACAGAACAGGAATACAGAACAGGAAGACTGAACTCTCTCACCACAGAATATGCAACGGATGAGAAAGTCAGCCAGCTATGGACTACCTTTGTGCAGGACAGCTGCACAGAACCTGGAGATCCTCCCCAGAAATCGCAGGAAGACTTGCCGCTTCCCCCTGCTCTTTTTAACAACTGCGGCAATCCGTCCTTGGCGGTCAATGTGAAGCTGCGTTTCGGCACGTTCGATTCGATGGCGACGGATGAGGACGTAGCCGCGTCCCCTGTATGTCGCGACGAGCCAATACCGCCAATACCGACACGACAGAGCAGAGAGAAACCGACTCCAGCAAGAAGAGTCGACGTGACAATGCCGGCCAGACAGCAGCATTACGGAGGGCCGGCGAACAAAATGACACCGAGCGAAAATACGGAAGGTGCGGAAACGGACGCACCGAATAGATACGTACACATGCTGAGCGGCACGAGTTTTAACATGACGAAGATGCTGAAGACGTGCCGAAAGGTGTGTACGGAGGAGAAACCGTTCAGATGTTCGCACTGTGGGAGGAGTTTCAGCCGTTTGACCTGCCTTAAGATCCACCAGCGGAGTCACACGGGGGAGAAGCCGTACAGCTGTCTCGAGTGCGGGAGGCAATTCACGCAACAGAAGAGCCTGAAAACTCACCAGAGCGTCCATACGGGGGAGAGACCGTTCAGCTGCACGCTCTGCGGGAAGCGCTTCTCCCGGCAGGATAACTGCACGCGGCACGAGAGGTTCCACAGCGGGAAGAAGCCGTTTAGCTGCAAACAGTGCGGAAAGTGCTTCACCCTTCAGAGTAATCTTAAAACGCACCAGCAAATCCACTGCGGGTTTAATCGTTTCGTATTTGCATAAAGCGCTGCACTAATTCAATGCGTATTAGACTGCCAATTATTACACTTGCCATATAACGTCTAATTCTTTTCTCCAGTGAAAAACAGCACAGAGGCAATTTTTATTATGCAAAAAGATCATTTATATATCATGAAACGAAGATGCTATAATCTTCGCTGAATAACTTCTTTTTTAAAAAAAAAAACCAAACAGTGAAGCTAAATAGTTTGCGTCTTACTTCAACATGATTATATTTTGCTTCAGGGCTTTTGCGGTACCGAGGCAATTTTAATATTTTACTCAACATCTGCATTTATCTTTTCCAAAAGTCTCAATGGAAGCAAAGCCTCCATTGTCTCAGTATGAATGTCATTTAGTGTCAGTGGGATAGATGATGGATGGATGGATGGATGGATGGATGAATTTCTAAATACCTTTTGCTTTTCACTTTCTATACAATTATGTAACAGAAACTTCAAAGGCAGTGTGATACATGATACTACTTGCATTAAAATCAGTTCTCAGTAAATTAAACTGCTGAAAATCACATTAATGTCTATTGTACATTACAGAGGTCTATTTATAGCGACTAGACTATTGAAAATATAAACTATGGCAAATATTTAATGAATTATTGTATTTTCCACATATGACACAATTTTACTATTTAAATGTGTTTGTTACTGATATTTAGAATGGCAATTTTTTTTTGTGGTTTCTCTGTGTGTGAACTTTTATTACACTACTGTATGTAGCGCAGTTTAAATTAATAAAAATGTTTCAGACATTTAGACATAATTTGAGATGACTCCCTTCTAGTTCAAGCACAAAGAAATTAGGCCTAATCTTCATCTTTTTGACTCAAAAATAAAATCTCAAATGGTACCTTAAGCCCAAGGCCATATGTCTCTTTCTCAAGTTTCCATTGTCTACGACATCTCAACAAAGGGCACCTGCAAAACTCTACTGGTAAATGTATTTTTCCTTCAGAGAAATACAAGTCCTGTCATTGCATATGCTGATTATTTACTGACCGTTCAGTAAAACTGAAAAGTTAAAATTTTGTTCCATAATCACAATCATCTGTAGCCTTTATCAAAACGCTGAGGTAGAAAATTTACTTCCCCCTTTTTCATCAAAGAACAGATTGTCAAGGACGGCTTTATCATCGACCAAAATAAAACCGTCTGAATGGTATTTTCATGTCTCTGGCTTTATTGCACTCTTCAGACCTTCTAAATTCCACCAACAACAACCTTTCACACTCAAAGTGTACTAAACAAACTTAAAGATTTACAAGTGATTTTTTGAATAGGCATGACACAAAAAATATAAATATATATATATTCTAGGCATCTTAGAAATCCTCTTTAGAAGTCATAAGTTGAATAAAATTGTAAACATGGTATGAACAGATATAAATGGAATGTACAAGATGCATTAATTGCATAACAGATGACATGACTGAATAACCAAAAATGAGCGATCAGCCGGTGAACGCTTCACTTGCTGAGACCATGTTAGTGAAAATCATTTTTAACAGATGGAATATCACACATAAACGAGAGAAAAAATGGCATTGTCAGACAAAGATGATGGGTATCTGATGGTTTGTCACAACCTGTTACCTCTGCAGAATGAGACATCAACAAGCCGTCTTTGCGGCTGCGAAAACCCGGCGACCACATGAAGCGAAATCCAACCCACCAACTGATGGAGTCACTGAAGAAACTGCTTGAAACATCATGATTTCTTCATGATGGGGTGTGATTATGGGACATTGTCTCAGTTTGTGGCAGATTTGATCTTTGACTTGACAGCCACAATTTCCTGTATTTTCGCTGGTACTATGCAGCAGGTTACATTCAGTTTCTTAGTTCACCTTTTTATCCAAAATAACACTGAACTCATTTCACTGCTGGGAACATCGTTGGCACAGCTGAAGCACCACAGCCAAAGTTTTACAACTGGGACCTACGTGGGGCTTGAGCTAGCAACCCTCTGGCTCAGTGCGTGTCCCACTACGTTCATCATTTAAACACTAGACAGTCTGGCAATATGTTGAATATTAAGCATCCCGTTACAGAGTCAGCTGACAGGAAGTTCCACAGGAAGTTCTAAACCCGAAGGTCTACACTGATCTCTATATGATCTGACCCCTGGGGTGGAGAAGGATGGCGTTGGGATGGGGTTTGGGTTGCAGGTATCCGTTGTTCAGATGAAAGTGGCTGGAGAGGGCTTCTGAAATCTGACTGCTGTTTGTCCTGCAGTCATCCTCTCCGTACAGCTCCTCCTCTGTGTCCTCCCATTTCTCCTCACAGGCTTGTGTTGGGGAGGATCGGGGTCGGGACCCCACGCGCTGCTTCATCGGTACCCTCGCGCTGATGCTTCGCACTGAAGGTACCCGTTCACCGATTCCCAGGTGCTGAGGCTCCACCCCCATGCCAGCCTGTGTAGCAGACAGCTGGTCCCTGGAACCCAGGGCTTGCGTTCCCGACCAGGCAGAGATGCTGGACCTTATGGTCGCCGCCTGGTCCCTCGCCCCCGGGTGTCGCGTTACTGACCCTCCGGAGAGGCTGGTCCTCAGGAGCGACATCCGCTCTCTGGAACCCAGATGTTGCAGACCCGTCACATCTGTCATGCTGGTCCGGCCCTGCAGATGGTACGGAGGTATGGATGAATACCAATGTCCGGAGAAACAGACAGAAAGTGAGTGAGAAAGAGAGAATGGAGGGAAGGATAGGAACTGACCAGGAAAAACACGCAGGAAGCAGTTAGCAGGAAATTTAAGTTCTCACTTCATTTCCCCTCAATGTTTACCAGTACATTTATTTATCAAGGAGAAGCTTCTATCCAAAACAACAACAACTGAAATAGAACGGTCAGCCAATGCCTGGAACAACTGGAATTACGGGCCTTCCTCAAGGGCCCGACCGTGACATCACTCAGCTCTCGCGGGGATTTACACTGATGACCTGATCGTGGGCAGTCATAACTAGGGGTACATTTCAGCTGTTCAGCTGCGCGGTACCAACAATGCAAGTCACTAACGTCGTTTGCAGCTACGCTTTTGGGAAACTGGGTTAAAAATCAGCCATGGAGTTTTTTGCCAAAGAGGAGGGGTGGAACCCCCTTGGTAAATTTTGTTGACTGGGGGAGGGATTCCCCCACCTACCCATCGCCCCTCTGGGAAAATGCCCGGTATGCCAGCACAGCACTGGTCCTAACCCACAAAGCCACGCACCCTATACACCATGTATCCAAAACGTCACTCAGATTCACAGAAACACGCATGGTCTGTATGATCTTCCCTCCTATGCAGACTCTCACCAAAGACGTGCTGCTCAGGAAGGACTCAGCCCTGTGCCTGGGGGCCTGTCTCCCGCCGTCCATGTCCACATAGCCATCAGGGTCTTCGTCTCCGGGCCACATAGAGTTATGCAGGGAGTCGCCAATAATGGTCTCTGCCTCCTCTTCCACCATGCTTCCATCATAGCGGGAATAACCCCGGACTGAAAGATCCTGGTGCACAGCCAAAGTCGATCATGCGTACGGCCATAGCTAATTAACATGCAAGCTACTCCAGGATACGTCCCTAACCCTGTGTTTAATTACCTTGAGTGTAGAAATAGCACTTTCCAGTCTGAGGGCAATATTGTCTTCCAGCTGAAACGAAAACGGAATGAAACTGTATTATATATTCATGTAGATGTAAATGCTGGTTAATCTGGCATTTTTTACTGCTGGGACGCTGCACAGTCTTGTGGAACATGGCTCCTCAACTGGTAAGTCAAATTATTTTAAATTTTCTTTTCTAACGTCACACTTTTATTTTGAAGGACGTCTTTTCTGATGTTAGAGCCGTTTCCATGGTCACATCAGTTAGAACATTCGTATGAAGAAGCAAATTTGGTTTAAAATCTTCTATTTGGGTCACGACTCGGTGAGCAGAACCAGGCATGAAGGTTTGGATGCCAGCTCGCCCTTCGGTGCGTCTCCGACATGCAGATGGCCGCGTGTAGGTACCTGAATGCGAGTGTCCGACGCCCGGCGATCTGAGTTCAGTCTTCGGACAGAATTCTGTCTTGATAGAGAAATCAGCTCCTCTCTGGAATGAGCGCAAGAGGGAGACAGAAACCAAATGAAGCTGAGGTATCAGTTCTGGATGGACGTGGTCACCACTGACATAAACATCACGCGATATCGTGGCCCCCCCCCCCAACCTACTTCTTCTCATCAAGCTGTTTCTCCAGCTTCTTCTTCTTCTTCTGATAGTGACATTTCACCGCGATGAGCGCAACCACCGTGATCATCAGCAGCACACCGATGACGCCACACAGAGTGTTGACGATCACCGGGTTATGGGCAACCCTTGGCTCTACGCCTAAGTGCGGGAGAGAGCATGTGATTCATTGTGATGGACACAAGGGGGCAGTGTGGGCATGAACATGCGGCTACAGACTGCAGCCACATGAGGCAGTTGTGCAGCAGGTATTAGGATAAAAAGCCGCTCACTAGTCATGTGAGAAAGGAGGAGGGTCCCAGACACACACAGATTAATGTTGGGTAGCACCTATAGCGCTACTCATACATAGGGGGTCAAACATGGGCTTAGATATCCTAGCAGGGGTGTAATTACACACCCTGCATCTCACAGAGAATTTGCCTATTAGAAAATCATGTTCATTCTACTGGACAATTTTACTTTTCTGGGTTGCTGGTGTCAGATTTACATTAGCATGCATTTGTAGTATGAATTCAGGCCTTCAGAGTTTTTTTTTTTTACTGAGAAACATGATCCATTAAAACTCTACTAATTTCACACAGAGGTCAATTCATGATCACACAGTCATGGAACTGATAAACTCTTGCAATAAGGGCGCCCCCTACCTGTCACTACTACATTGACACTGTCCTTGCCAGTTCCTACAGTGTTGCTGGCCAAGCAGTCGTACACTCCGGAGTCTGTCACAAGCAGGGGCCGACTGAACGACAGCGTCTCCCCCTGTATGGACACCCCAGGTGGCAGGGCCCCGCCGTTTCTGCAAGAAGATGGAGAAATGGATTCTCGGCACTGCGATGTGCAGTCACTCTCCGGTCTCCATGGCGACAAGCACCAAGGTGACTGCACAGCCTTATGGTCCCCTGGAGGACAGTGTGGCTGACCCCGGCGAGCGGCTGCATCTGGCAGGTGGCCTCTTCAGAGGGGCAATGCTAGCAGGCGATGGCAGCCACTGGGCGCTGTTTGGCTGCACTGCCACTCGATGGCGCCACAGACACCGTTTCTCAAGCCCTAGCAACTAAGCATCAAAGTAGGTACAGTACAAACACAACGGATTACGGTATGCGGAGGGGCACTGAAGGCAGCGTGGCTATAGACAGTCTACGAAAAGCAAATGAGAGAATTAAAAATGGTTGCTGTGTTTTTTATACGATGATGTCAAATACTTTTTGACTTTTAGACCTACGTCTTTGACCTGTGCAATGCGTGGATGTACCCTACAAAAAGTGTGGTTATTTTAGATTTGCAAACCGGTTCGACCGACTGACTGAAAAGAACTGGTTCGAAAGAACGACCTGTTCTTGGATTGGACCATGGTTCACCTGAATAGCTGTCTTGGTGTGCAAGTAGCGTTTCTTACTAAGACCATATTGTGGTGTAGTTCATGCAGTGCTGTTCTCTGTGACTGAAAATCATACAAATACAAAATGCGATTCTGCACTGCATTGGACTAATATATCAGTCGCGTTTGAAGAGATTTGCGGTGTGACGTCACGCGTCGTAGCAGGACTGACTGCACTCTGACTGAACCTTCACAGCTTAGACACTGTCACAGTTCATTCATTCATTCATTCATTATGCCACAGTATTTATTTCTGAGCCATTACTACAGAATTCCTTGCAAGACTTTCCCTGACATTCTTTGCACTGTCACCGTTTATTGTTGTCTATAATCTGTCTATTATTGCTTAAATATCATTTTTGCTGCCTGCGTGTGCGATGGATGGATGGATGGATGGAATTTCTTCGAGGATTAATAAAGTATCTATCCTTCCAGCACTGCCCCGGAAGTGTATCTGGGGGCTTCTCTCTTGCTTTCTGGCTTTCCCGGATTTCCATGACCTGAAATGATCCCGTATCTCCCACGGACATAACCAGCAGCTGATCCTCACCTATGAAGACCCCACACTGTACCCTTTTATCTCTTGCCGAATTAATTTCGTGCATGTTTGTATTGCTTTGTCCCTCAGACTTTGTTCCCTGACGGCCATGGACGTGTATATGTGACGAGTTACTGTGTGTGACCTGCCAAACCAACTGCCGATTCGGCCCACGTCGTTTACGCATTACATCAGTAGTTACGGAATTCAAAAAATGCAAAGCGTAATCCTTTAATTACACATGCTTTGTCTTTAAATAATTAGTGGGAACTAGCCTCTCTCTGCACATTCTGGAATTTCAGGCTCATCGTAGAGATTGTGTTGCCTGTCCCTCCTTTGTGAGGAGCGCAGAAACGGACGCTGCTGTGCCGCAAGTCGCAACACGATGCCACAGATATTGCGTTACACCGAGAAGAGGAAAGAAACGACTGCCCTAACTGTCCATGGGCGTGCACGCTCACACGACTGTGAAAAGCACGCTTTGCCAGAAGCACACGAGTATGCCTCTAGTGCGGTCGACTTGCACAAGAGGAAGTGAACGCATGAATATATTTGTGTGTGTGTGCGTGTGTGTGTGTGTGCATGTGTGTGTGTGCGTGTGTGTGTGTCCCTCCACGTGAGCATGAGCCACTGGGCAACTGCTCAAGGCATCAGTCTGATCCTTTATCATTTTGTGTGTGTGTGTGTGTGTGGTGCAGGTATACCTTGTGTTGTGGGGACCAAATGTCCTTAAACGTGATAAAAACCTGTTATTTTGATGTTGTGGGGACCAGTTTTTCAGTCTCCATAAGGATAACCTCAATTTTATAAAAATCAGCGACTGTAATCGAAGAACTAAAAATGTAAAAAGACGCACTTTAGTTACTTGTTAAGAGTAGGGCTGGGTAGGTTAGGGTTAGGGTTAGGGTTAGGATTAGGGTTAGGGTTAGGATTAGGGTTAGGATTAATCATTTCAGGATTTCAGGCCCCACAAAGATACAAGTACAGGTCTGAAAGTGTGTGTGTGTGTCTGTGTGTGTGTATATGCAGTCGAAACTAGCGGCAGACAGTAATCCGCTGAACAAAGCACACAGGAGTCATGACGTGACGTGACGTGACAGAGATGGCAGTACCTGCTCCAGGAGAAGGTCGGGGCTGGATTCCCTGTGGCTTTACACTTCAGCGAGGCTCGCGCTTGTCCTGCTTGCCAGGTTTCTTTATAACCACTGATTGCCGCTTCAGGGGAATCTGCACGTCAGACACACAAACACACTCTGACACGGGGAAGTCACACAAACAAGGAACCGCTTCAGAATCCTGTAAATCCAGCACAGGGCAAAATGGAACATTAAGGGCTGGATGAAGGACGTCTGTGCTGCGTGATTATTCTGTGGGTAAGGAACGGAAATGCCGCAATGCTGTTTACTTAATCCTGAAGCGGACCAAGAAATGTGTGCGACTCAGCAATACTTTTTTTTTTTTCCCCTGCATCTCGATACGCTGACGGTAAAACAGAGAGCATGAAGGTTACGGCCCCGTTCAGCAGAAAGGCTCACAGCGCAAGCAGGAAGCAGTCGAACAAACACACAGTAAGGTATGCTTACGGGAACAGCGAAGTTATGTCACAGTAAAGGCAGAATAAGCTTGCGGTCAGTATGTAGGACCACAGATTAAAAAAAAAAAGGAGGGAAACTCATTGACAGGTAAAGTCAAGCCCATAATCAGGTGAAGTAAAAAAAACCCAGTAGACTCACAGTGAACAACCAGGTAGTTGGATATCCGGTAGGGCTGTGGCAGAGACGGGTGTGAGACTAGGCAGTCCAGCTTCTTCCCATCCATGCTGCGCAGGGGTTCGATGAAGTAGTATGTGGCCACGGACCGGATACTGGAGGTGCGGTTCTGGATCTGACCCTTCAGCTCAGTGTCCCAGGTCACCACGGGCAGCGGGCGCGCCGCGGAGCGACAGGTGGCCGCCACACTCCGGGGCTGGCCCTCCATCAGAACCACCGGCTCCAGGTGGGAGATGGGCTTGACTGGGAGGGTGAAACCAAAAATCAGACGGGCGGGGGCGCCGCACGGGGACGACAACAACCAACTGCATGACTACACTATAAAGTTATGCAAAGAATTCTTTAATGAGCAGCCAATTTGGGGTAATTACCAGTACGATAAATTACAACATTAATAAGACGGAGAATGAGGCGTACCCCACACTGTCAGCGACAGCTGCTGCTCAAAGTTTCCCAAGGGGAAGGTGGATATGTGGCAAGTGTATTGGCCTTCGTCCGACTCTGCGGTGCTCTGGATGATCAGCGCCGCGCTGGTCATGGGGTCGGCGCTCTCGAATTTCACCCGGCCCGAGAAGACACCAAACTCTGAAAGGAGGAGGGAATCTTCTGCAGTCATTGTGGAACTGATGTGCAGTGCGACTGGCTATTGGGTCACACATGACCACTGTGGGTCTGTACTGGAAAAAGAGGCGGATGGGTTACAAATGAGCCATTTCAAATGGGACACTGGAAGCACAAATCAGGGAAAGGGCACATGAAATAAGCAAGACGCTGAAAACCATAGTAAATATATTCATCCGTAACTTATCCTGGTTGGGATGCCGGGGGGGGGAGGTAGCACTAAGGGGCGGTCACACCCTGCACGGGATGACAGCTCATATACACCACGAAACAAATCAGACACTACTGGCAACCTAGAGCCTGCAACCAGCATTTACTGCACGTCTTTGGACTACAAGAGGATACCAGGGCAATACACAGAGAACATGGACGCTAAGCAGAGGTGGGATTCGAACCTCCAACGCTGTAGGTGTGAGGCAGCAGCGCCCCCTACTGAGCCAAAAGATCATTTATCACCACGCACACAGTCGAGTTTCCCAAATCGAGTGTGGGGTCCTCTTAGACCGCAAGATGGGCTTCATGGACCAAACACATCAAGGCCTTCGACAAAAAACTAATACAGAGGAACAGACCCACAGATCCACCCAACAGCAGCCGCAAGACAGCACTACAGTGAAACCACAAATTAGTGATCATTATCAATCAAAACAAGAAAATACCAGAGGAATGGAAATGCATTGACAAGGTGCAGGGTTATTAGGAGCTGACAGTGCAGATTCTGAGATGAGAAGGCAGAGGACACTGAACGAAACGGGCTTGGTTCACTGTCGTTACCAAGGAGACGGTGCTACATCTGTAAGATAAATATGACAAGGGCATCATTCTCTCAAAGAACGACGTCGCTCTGGCATCCATAATAATGACAAACTGGACATTCACAGCAGGCGGCAAGCCTCTTCCTGCCTGAATAGTTCATGTGTTTTACGGCTGGTGTCTTTGGAATTCAGCTTATCCTCCGATAACCCGGCAGATCAGGCTCATTTGGGCCCAGCCTATAAAGCATAGAGGAATTCCACCGAGCAAGAGGAGGACGTGGGAATGAGGAAATTTGATTTAACCTATCCGTGCCACGTATTGATTTCACGTCACCATTTCCTGGGAACAATAAAGCATGTTTGTGCATGTCACAGGACACCTTAATTAGACACCTGCTAAGTGATAGTGATTAGCACTGCCTGAATGCCACAGCCGGCACAGAGAGGCCAATCGGCGTGAGCAGGGTTACCTTTCAGTCCCTCTGTCGGGTGGGCAGTGATGACCATCTCCTTGGTGCCATCTGGCTTGTCGTGGGTCCAGGTCACCTGCACCACGCTCACGCTGGCATCCCCCTCCTGGAACTGGCAGGGCAGCCGGGAGGGCGTCCCCTCCATGGAGCGTACTGGGAACAAGGGGGGGGGTTCCAAATTCTGGTCCCGTACAACGGGCACTGCGAGAGAGAGAGAGAGAGAGAGAGACAGGCAGGGCCGGGGGGTGTGGGGGACAGAGAGAGAGAGAAAGGGAGGGAAGGAGGGAGAAAGAGGGAATGAGAAGGGGAGAGAGAGAGAGGGGGAGAAAGAGAAAGGGAGGGGGAAGAGAGAGGAAGTGAGAAGGAGTGAGAGAAAGAAAGGGGGAGAGTGGAGAGGGAGAGAGAACGAGGGAGAGGGGGAGAAGACGGGAGAGAGAGTCTGTCAGTTACGACCGTGATCCACTTTACCACAATAAAGGGGGACGGGGACAGACCTTAGCACAAGAGGGGGGGGGGACGGGGACAGACCTTAGCACAAGAGGGGGGGGGACGGGGACAGACCTTAGCACAAGGGGGGGGGGGACAGACCTTAGCACAAGAGGGGGGGGACGGGGACAGACCTTAGCACAAGAGGGGGGGGACGGGGGGCAGACCTTAGCACAAGGGGGGGGACAGACCTTAGCACAAGAGGGGGGGGGGCAGACTTCAGCATAAGAGGGGTGGACAGGGACACACATTTCTCATGCAGGACACTCTCTCCATTTCTCCACTCTAATGGAACCATTAATGTCCACAACCATGTGATCAATGCAGGGAATCAGGGCACATTGTATTTGTTTTTATTATTGTCACATCACATTTACTTATGGGGCATTGTCAGTCAGTCTCTGAGGGGTTGAGGGTCCAAAGGTGAAATCACTCTGCTGACCTGGGGATTTGAACCAGTGATCTTCTCATCATAGGCAGTGTACTAACCTGCTGAACCACACACTACCCCTAAGAGAAACACTAGTTATTTGTCTGGGGGGTCGTGGAAGGGTCAGGCTGAAGGTCCGTAACACTCACATCATCTCGTTTCCAATCCAGTGAGTTTTTTTTTGGTATTTTTCCTTGTCTCTATTAACAAAGCCAAGACCCCTAGTGGCCAAACGCAGCCACAGTCGGGGGCCCGGCGCCACCTGACTGTCGTTCCGTTTCGGCGTGTCTCTGCCCCTAAGCTGAGGCCAACGCTGTGCCTTTTGTTTTAGCTCCTCCACGCTGCCTTGTTATTCAGCCCATTTACGCTCCCAGCCCAGCTCCTTCCCTCCCGCCTGTGTCACGCGACGCCGTTTGCCATCCCGCCCGCAGCAAAACAGACAATTTCATTAATAGGTAACCGAGTCATAACTGGACGGAGCTCTTAGTCACAAGCCCTTCCGTCACACCACCTGCGGAACTGGACAAACGCGTACCATTACACCGTAGATGCCAGTAATAATAAAACCGCAAAAGCAAAGCAGGTCGTTTTATTATTACTATAAAATTATTAGAAGTGCTGCATGCTTCACGATGATTCAGCTTACGATATTTCAACGTTACGGCGGTCTGACGTGCATCCAGTACTCATCAAACTCTGACTTTTCCAGGGTAGCGATATGCCGTACGATACGTACCGCTGACGCCGGGCGAGGGCAGCGTCCACCAGCCGCGCTTCCGGTTTCTGTAGCCATCGCGAGCGTAAACACCTCACACAGTGTTTACCAACGTATCATCCATACTGTACATTTAATGATAGGATTAACCTGTATTCATGTATTTACTTTTCAATTACTGCAACTTAGTTAGCTATAGTAGTTGTGTGTTTATTTTGTCAGTGACAGTAGCTAGTTATTTATTTACTTATCACGTCATATTTAACTTATGTTTTCAGCTTATGATGGGCTCATCTGAACATACCCACATTGTAAGTCAAGGGGCATCTGTGTAATAAATAATGATTCTTTACTGCTAGTTAAACAAGTATATAGGATTCTTTACTTTTCACATATCCTACACATTCATTAGACACACATCAGAGGCGTTTGGCCCAAAGAGGTGGAGATGAAATTATGAAACAAGAAAGTTTGAAATAACTAATTGCTAAAAATGTATTGTAATTTAAAGACATTTTCTATATTATTTGGAAAAATTCACCACTGTAACATTTTTACTTCCTCAATTTTTTTAGCCACCACTGACACACACACATGCACACACACACGCGCACACACAGGCTAAGATTGTGGTCAGCGTGAGCTACTTATGCGGCATCTCTGGAGAAGTTGTTAGGTTTAAAGCCCCCATTCAATAGCAAAACAGATCGGTTGGCAAGCCTCGTGATTCAAACCAACAACCCTCTGATCACAGAGTCTTAACCCACAGAGCCACACGCCGCTGAAGCAACAAGAAAACAGGATATGTCTCTGGCAACTGGAGGCCAGTGGAATTCAACTGGCTGTGAGCCAAAGTGTGGAGCCCATGGCCGCTTGCTGGGCAGCAAAGCCAGCTGGTTGGTCTCTTGCCAAGGCAGCAGCGAACGCGGACATTTCACACACCTTCGTGGCACGATGGCCTGGCAAGGCCAAACCGGCTTGCCGCTATCTATCGGTTCAAAGGGCGCATCCGATAGACGGGACAAATACCACAAATGACAGAGGCTTGTGTGCATGTGTGAGAGATAAGACAGATTAATGCTGCGCTGGGTTTGTGCTGCACCAGAAACGTGGGAAAATATGCAGATCTATGAGAGACTTTAAGAAAACCACTAGAGCAGCACGGTCAGGGCAAAACTGGCTCCCAGACGGCAAAGACAAAAAGAGCGAGAGAAGGAAAGAAAGGAAAAAAAAAAAAGAGAGTTTCACAATGTCAAAGTTGAACAATCTTTAACCGGAATGAAAAAAATGTAGTGTTAATGATATAAACTTGATTTAAGCAAATATTGCTTAAGTCTGCATGTACATGCTAGTACACCATATATTTGTGATGGTAAACAACACGTAACATATTAGCATTGTACTTAAACTTCTATTAACTGTAAAAAAGAAAAGTTCTTAAACTTTTAGGAACTGTGTCAGTGACTTTTTGCAAATGCTATACTAAAAGTAATCTGCAGGGTTATTTATAGATTATAGAATACTTATGAATATTCTGTGCATGAGCAGGCAAGGTACAGTTTAAGAGCTGGAGGCCTCCTGGGACCTAAAACTACACCCCTGGCTCCTTAAGTAGATCCATCTGCTGAAGTGCAAGCCGGCTTTTCCTGCTTGCTTATTCAGGACCTTTAAAGTCCTTCAAAGTCTTCAAAGAACTGGCAAACTGATACCACACAAAAATAGTGCTACTTCCGCATCCAGTGCTGTGATCCATCACCCACTGCGGACCTTTACATTTCATAACGGGTGGCCCCTTTAATAGCCATAAACAACCGAACACTTCCTGTAACTGTTGATCAGACTCACACTCTGGCTTGCAGGCATACCGGCCGATTCCTCCCTGCAGAAACGTTCCGATCATGAATTACATGTGGCAGCTAGAGGTGGGGTGTGGCTCCGCGGGCCAAGTCTCTGTACCTCTGATCAGGAGGTTGCTAGTTCAAGCCCCGGCCTCAGCAGAACCGTCACACGTCTGTGGGCCCTTGAGCAAGGCCCTTAACCCCCAGTTCCAGGGGTGACTCATGTTGGCTGACCTGTCCTATGACAAAGCTATGAAGGGCAAGATGATGCATGCGAAGAATTGCAACATAGTCATGCAAATGAACTATTTACCACTATGAGTTCTTCGTAACATTACCTTTGGGATACAGACAAGACTGCAGCAACTCTAAACACTACTATTCTATTTTTATCTCAGATTTGGGCGTTTAGTTGTTGTCATGCATAAACCAGTTTAAGTTAAGCTGTTAAACCTTAACTCATGGGGAGATGGCCTGGAAATCACCTGTAGGACTTTCCAGTACAGTTAGTGGTTACCTCCATTCCCTGAAGGATTACATGCTATTAAGCTGTACTGAGACAGCAGAGTAGCCTCAAACCACGATACTCACACCTTACTAATCTTATATGCCGAGTGCCTGACTCACTGACGCCAAAGAACATACAAAAAGCAACATTTGTATGCCGGTCGTTTAATCGAAATCGATTATTATATGAATGTGGCTGATTATCAGGTGGTCATAATGATGCATGAATAGCATTACAGGGTTCACAAAGATTCTCACACCACTGTACATACCGATGGACACACGCTGTGGGTTGATGTATGTGAGAGTTGGGCTGAGCATATATAGCCTTATTAAGGTCTGACCTTGTTTGGTAGGTGTTGTGTAGCTCCTACTCCTTTGGTAGGTGTTGTGTAGCTCCTACTCCTTTGGTAGGTGTTGTGTAGCTCCTACTCCTTTGGTAGGTGTTGTGTAGCTCCTACTCCAGTACTGCTTATACCTCACTGGAAGCTCAGCCTACCTGCGCTCATGCCTGGTTGACTCCTTGACAGCATGTTAGTTTTTTCCAGACATTTTAATGAATGGTCATACAAGCCAATGGTTAATGACTTGTGTTGAACCATAATACTTACAAGCTCCATTCAGGCCTATTTGTGTTTAAAGTTCTAAGAAGTTGCTGAGCAAAGTGCTTAAACTGCGCCTGTCGTATTTCATTTTAAATTTTGTTTCGCAGTAGTTTTATTTGTGGTGCAAAAAGCTGAGAAGTTTGTTCATTTACAAAACAGCAAATCTTTCTGAATTTTTTTTATATTGCTTTGTCATTCGATTTACTTACCATTATCTGAATGTTCACGTGAGTAGTTGGGATATACAAGACACTCCAGAATATTTGGTCTTTTGTTTGGTTTCTACATTTGTATTGTGTCTTGTTGAGCAGTAAAAAAAAATGTTGCTCTTATTGCTTGGCCATTTGAGTCAGAGTGCTTTGAAGGAACCGGCTGATATACAATAGAAGTATATGAAATGTTTTTTTGTATGTTTAAAATATAAAACACTAGTTTATTTTGATTATTTGGTGGCTGTACTATGTAGTTTTTTGATACACTTACAAATAGGGCATTTTGTATCAAAATTTCATGTATTTCTGATGATCTCTGACACAGGTCAGAGCAAAGCCATTTCACTGACGCCGTGTTACTGTAGAAAACACATATTGCTCATTGTCGCTGCTATAAAGCACACACAGGACACTAAGCGCTTTGGCCATTGAGTCTTTTCCCTACACCAGCACACTAAAGCAATGGCTTTCCGCTCGCTTTATAAAAAACAAACCTTTTATCTCCAGTTAAAAATATTCATCTCAGAAGTGAGATGGGAATGAGAAAGACCGGGAAGCGCCAGGCGAACAGACACAAACTGGCGGTAAACACGCCATGCAAAAGAACGGACAGCGGAAACGTCCGCGCGCCTGTTTTTGTGCGCAGAGACGCACCGGAGCAGCTCGGAGGGACTCAGGGAGAATACCTGACATTGCTGATGGGATAAGAGACGCAGAGATGGAATTTGACAAGCCCAGTTCGATGCCCAGCCCTGGCAGTTTCCGGAACAGGCTGAACTTGTATTCAGCAAAACAAGCCAAAGAAGAGATGTACTTACTCAATCCTAATTTGACGTATTGATTTAATTACGGCTGTGACTGATTTACATACATGAAGTACACACTGGATAAACAGTAGTAGATATGGGTATGGGTACAGATTTTTAGGTCTGCTAAACATGTATGATAAATTTAACTTTAAAAGCAAATAAAATAACCCATAACAACGTTTTATATAACCTTTGTCACTAATACCAGTGCATAGATGATTCAATTTTAATAATTTTACGCAACAGTCATTAAAGGAGCTGCGCAATAGCTGTTTTGTAACCTCCAATAGACCTGTAGCTTTGTCTGGGGACTGTATGACCCCGGAATATGCAGCAGGTCCACATGGGCCACAGATCCCAGGCTTAATCAGCGCGTCAGGAGAGCAGTAAAGCTGGTCAAAAACCATCGACTTTGAGTAGTTAGCAGGGGGACACTGCTAGGCCTACTGCCCAGGAACAGACAGAACAGCTAGTGAGCCGACAACAGCTATGCTGGCGGACTTGTTCTGCCTGTTCCCAGCTCCGGTGTTTACCTCCTGACAGAAGAAACATTAGCCTATATTTGCGTGCAAGTCTGTTCCACTCGACCTTGCTAACACACACGGGTGGACCCTAACCCTGGAAACAGACACAGAAACCAGCGATGTTCCTGAAAGCAGGTCACGGCTTATCGATCTGCCGAGGCCGGACGGCGTGCGAGAGAGCAGGCGCTGTGCGTGACGCGCTCACCCCCACCCGCGTACCCGCCCGGGGGAAACTGAGACAGCCTGCAGATTTCCAACAACGGTCTAAGACAGCCGACGGCACCGGACTGGGGCGATCAACTGCAGCACTGTCATAATAATGCTTCAACCAGCCTCTTGCTCCTAATGTCCCACTTCATTAATGAGTACAGGCCACAGCATCCTGTCAGACACTTAGCTGATAAGTCAGTATGAACACGATGCTGCGAGTCGGTGGAAAAAGTGTCCATTGAGATTAATGAACTAGACCTTATTTGTATGGATTGCCCAAAACGCTGCTTGTGTCTGTCCCGTATACGACTGTCCAGGAGACACGTCTATGGTGTGTAATGTGTTCTGTATATATGCAGTTTGGCCCCTTATGCTGATACATTCACAGGCTCTATATATGAGATATATTTTTTTTTCGCCATAGCATTCCTGAAATGTGTCCGTGCTGCATTTTTATTTATTTAATGCTTCACACACCTGTTACCACATGTTTTCTTTGGCAGTTTACTCTCGCTAGGACTAAGAAACAGATTGCACCGATTTCAGTGTTAAGAAGGAAACCCGGATCATTTCCCAAAGTGTCATTGTTCCCTTATTGCAAAAGGTGAAACCTTTCCTGAAAAATCAATCTGCCAGAAATTCAGCATCACCCTACTCAGTAGATGTGATGTTATCTTATTAATGTAGCTGTCATTAGAACAGCGTGATAGTTCAGTTATATAAAGGGCATAACTTTGGGTTGAGGTCCCCATCCATTTAAGGGGGTCCAAAGGTTTGTATTGGCTGGATATGATTATTGGGGGTTTTACAACTCCCCCATCCCCCTTAATTTACTCCCATGATATAGAGATTAAAAGCAGAGATATTTAAAACTTACCTAATGCTCCGAGCACTAATATGAGCCACAGGGGCCGCTGGCTCGCCATCCCTCTTCGGTCCGCACGCCCAAGGGGTCCAGCAAACTGCGCTTAATCCGGATGCGGTCTCGTGGCCAGCTTGAACTACATCAACATCCGATTGCTCTTTATTTTAGGACGTTCAAGCGAAAAACCCACAAAATTAACGGGCAGCTTCTCCGTTTTGTTTCAACACAGCCGGGTATGCCCAGATTTAAAGAGCGTATCCATAAACGTCCCCAGTAATCAGTAGAGAGAAGAGATTTAATAGTGGATTAAATGATCTTCAAAGGAGCAGGAGAAAACTTGAGCTTATGGAGATGCTTTCAAATGACAGGACGCTCCCTTATCAGCTTTCTTGCTGTTCGTTTTTCAGTTAAATAATCCCTTTACGTCACTTTCATAAAGCAAATATCCACGACTTGTAATTCACTATAGCGCCGCGGTAAATAACAAATATTTTTTCTATAAAGAAAGTATATTAAAACAAATAAAAACTCAAACTGCTATAAACAGAACAATATGGTAACACTTAGATTTGTGATGAATCCCGCTGTTTTTAACTTTCTTTCGAAGACTTCAAGAACGAACAAAAAAAAAAAAAAACAAAGAATATACAAATGGGTAACACGAAAGCGATATGTTCGGAAACTCTGTTCTAAGCCCTTTATAGAGGCGAATATGTGCGGATCCGAAACGCGCCCCGCTTTCAAGAACCTGCGCCTCCCGCGCGCACCTGTCGGAGGTGGCGCGCGACCTTTCCTCGGTCCCGCCCCCTTCAAGCGCTGGAGCCAGATCTAGAGCTCACCTGGAAGCTAAAGTCAGCCAACATGGTGACAGACTAACTGTGCTGCTGAATGAAGAATATCATCACAAGAACAGAATAACACAATCAAGAAAGGTCGAACTCAAAGGAGACCTTGTATATTTGTGGCGGCCTGTTATCTTCTGATATCAGTATATTAGGCCACATGGACCAGTAAGTTGGGCAAATGTACACACTTTACACTGTGTTTACACTTATGTGTCAAAATTCTGGGGGCCATTTAGCGTTATATGCAGAAGATCCACTGAACCCAGAGGAAAAACGTGGCCTTAAATCGTTAACCGACGTCCAATCATGTGAATCTTATGTCTACCGTCTAGAGGGCAGCTTCTTCCATCGCATGCAATTATGGTGCCTTTATGAGTGTGGGCCCAGGGAAGTACGTTTGTGACGTACATTGCATTACCATGTTAACCAAACACGAAAATAATGACAAACAAAACCACTAGCACTGAGACACATCAGATAAGCTCAGATCTCTACATCGCACAGCCATATTCACACGATTCACAAAACCGCCTGTATAAAAAGTATGTTGTAATCATACTCACTTGAAAACAGCTCAAAGCAAGATAACTAAGTGTTAGTGAAGTATCAAAAATGGCTGCCTTTAATAGCCCTTGGAATTCTTTTAATTTCAGTTCATTTTGTAATTTTATGGAAAATACACTTAACATGTTTTTCGAACGCACAAGCTAGAAAATATACATTTTCAACACATTTATACAACATGCTGCGACTACTACAAGAATTCCAGTGTGCCTGGAATGTTGGTTTTATGCACAAATGGCAAATAAAAATCTCGTATCTCTACTCAAAGGGAAAACAATTGAATATCAAAATTGTAACTTAATCCAGTTTCCATTTTCCTTACATATACACAATTATCCGATGACATTGACCTGGACAAGCAGTCGGAAGATTCCTACATCCATATTTTTAGTTTTTCTATTTTATTTATCATATCGTGCACGCAGGATATTGGCAACAATAACAGAAAAAATAAAAGATAAATTAAGAAAGAAATTACAATCAGTATACTCTGCACCAAATGAAGCTTATTATCATTGTCCTCAAAGTGCAGTAGCTTTGAAAGTTAAAATGCGGCACTGCACTGCTGCTGAACTATTACATGGCTTAAAATGAGGTTTGGCGGCTTGCAGAGGAGTGCAACAGAGTGCACGGCTCCACTGTCTCTGTCACACCCGTCACTTTTTGTGTGGGTTGATGGTCTCATAAGTGTCTTGGGCATGGGGGGATAATCCCTGAGCGAGGAAGAGAGAAAGAACAGCGGAGAAATAAAGAGTCACCATAAAGATATACAATATACTGCATTTACACAGTGCTTAATAATCAACCAGGAAAAACACCACAATAACAACAACAACAATAAGAATGATAGTAACAATAGGTTTAATAATACTTACAGCATAAAGGCCTTCCTCAGGTTTTTTCTGTGAAATAAAAAATAATGTATTAGCCAAATTAACGAAAAGAAGCAACATTCACAAGAAAGAGCAGTGTGTGTCGAACGGGGGAGTGTTGTGTGCTGTGTGAACGAAGGATCTTTCACGCTGTGCGAATGGAGGAGCGTCCGGCCGAACGGAGGAGAGGGGCATCCTGCTCCGTGAGAACGGAGGAGAGGGGCATCCTGCGACGTGCGAACGGAGGAGAGGGGGATCCTGCAGCGTGCGAACGGAGGAGAGGGGCATCCTGCGGCGTGCGAACGGAGGAGAGGGGGATCCTGCTCCGTGCGAACGGAGGAGAGGGGCATCCTGCGACGTGCGAACGGAAGAGAGGGGCATCCTGCGACGTGCGAACGGAAGAGAGGGGCATCCTGCTCCGTGCGAACGGAGGAGAGGGGCATCCTGCGGCGTGCGAACGGAGGAGAGGGGCATCCTGCGACGTGCGAACGGAGGAGAGGGGGATCCTGCACCGTGCGAACGGAGGAGAGGGGCATCCTGCGACGTGCGAACGGAGGAGAGGGGCATCCTGCGACGTGCGAACGGAGGAGAGGGGGATCCTGCACCGTGCGAACGGAGGAGAGGGGCATCCTGCGACGTGCGAACGGAGGAGAGGGGCATCCTGCGACGTGCGAACGGAGGAGAGGGGGATCCTGCACCGTGCGAACGGAGGAGAGGGGCATCCTGCGACGTGCGAACGGAAAAGCATCCTGCGTTGTTTACGCTATTGTTACTCTCTGTCTCTGCTTTGTCCCCCCGTCTGTTTCGGCCTCCTCATGTCCCCCCATTCTCACCCTCCTCATGACCCCCCATCTCACCCTCCTCATGTCTTTCTCTTTCCTCCCTTCACTTCCTTTCTCTTCTTTTTCCCTTTCTGCACAAGTTTCAGAAAGTTACCAAATCGACCTTGTGACAGCATGACAGTATCTTCCTCCTCAGAAACAGGAAGATGAAAAAGAACACAAGCAGAGTGATGTCACCCTTGTGCCTTTACATCCATGCCTTTATTTACTTTCAGGCTACTTTATTTAAATCTGAATATCAATGTCTTAGCATGTATGTGGTTTGAGCTACATTTACCGTCACATGTTTGTGGTTATGCTTTTTAAAGCGGGGGACTTTGCTGTCAGCTTCAGTTTCTTTGCGTTTGTCAGCCTAGCTGGTCCAGTCCAGTCTCTCGGCCAATGAGTACTCAGTGGAAAATGACACGTTTAAAAATAACATTGACTGGCCATCTTTTAAAGAGGAAACTGTCTGTCAGACAGAGTGTGGGGGAGATGGAGAGAGATCCAGACAGTAACGCAGAATAAAGAGAAAATAAAGAAACCAGAAAATAAACTAATAAATAAACTTGAGAATGTTTCAAGAGCCAAATATTCGGAGTGACGAAAGCCTCTGGCACGTCTTTGTATTGTAAAAATGAATTTCTGATTAAATGCACCATGTGACCAGCAGGAGCACACCAGCCTTGCAAACTTCGTTCTTTGCAAATCAGTTTAGCTGGAAACGAAACTAAAAGCAACCCACTCTATGGTTTTTAAATACCACAGTAAAAAATAATCCCCTGGTCAAATTCTTATCAAGAATATTGTTTTCAATGGTCGTTGTTAACCGTTTGCAAAGTGTGATGATCAAATTGGTTCGATATCCATGTAGGAGATCTACTAAAATATATGAATGCCCCACCCAGAGCGACATAATAAACATCACACCCCCTCGAGAATTCTACGGTCTACAGACAAATACTGGCTCTATAGACACCAACGGACAGTGGGATCTTACCTTGCCTTCTCCGCTACCCTGCGATGGACCTGATATCTGTATGGAGACACAAGCAGACGGCCAGTGAGGCAGTGAATCAGTGAGGCAGTGAATCTGGCCGGGGTGTGTGTTTGCGCTCGGCTATCGCTCAGTGTAAGAAGTGTACCTTCAGCCTGCAGTAGAGGACTGTGAGGACGATTCCGTACACGAAGAGAATCCCGTCCAGCACGTAGCAGATCGCGGGTTCTGCCTGAGCACCTGCACATCGGGACAGAGAGGAATTGATTCCACTTACAGAAATTCTCCTTTCACTGTCCATCATGAACATTGCTGCCTTCATAACAAACACAGTATTTGTACATTTTCCCAAGTGTGGAATCATTTTGCACGATGCCAACCAACAGCTTTTGCCTTCAGAGCATAAATCAGTGTTTTTTTTTAAATTTAATTTATTTTTTAAAGAAAGATACTATTCCATGGTATGTGTCCTGAGATGGGTTGGGGCCCCATCCTGGGTTATTCCCTTGCAGCCGTACCTTCCAGGATAGGCTCCCGACCCCCCGTGACCCTGGATACGACAAGCGGGTATAGAAAATGGATGGATAGATTCTCTTCTGCAAACTCCACCACACCAGGCAGTGGTGGGATTTATACTGGTGGCATTATGATGATGGACCTTCACAATCATCGCTATCCATATTTTCATCGTCATAATCCAGACCAGCATATCCCAGGCAGCGTGAATCTCACAGCCATCTTTCGTGTCTTCAGTTTGCTCTCCTCGCATTTATCAGGTTTCATCTAGTTGCCCAAAAATATGCTGTATCCCTGTGCCGACGGTGAACAGTCACGAAGTCAGCGCCCCTACCGAAGATGACGCCCTAGGCGGCAGATTCTGTCCCCACATGGACTGACCTGCACTGCTGTCCTGGATAAACGGTTGGAAAATGGATATATATCTTTTTTTTTGTTTGTTTGTTTTTCCAAACATACCTTACCACTTCTATAAATATCCATCCATCCATTTTCTGTACCCGCTTGGGTCGCGGAGGTCCGGATCCTATCCCAGAATCTCTGGGCGCAAGGTAGGGAATAACCCAGGACAGGGTGCCACACGTCACGGGGCACACACATTCACACCGCCGGACAATTTGGTAACTCCAATTAACCTCAGCGTGTTTTTGGTCTGTGGGGAGAAATCTGTCTGTTCCTATGAAAGTCATCTGCTAACTGGAGAGATCTTGTTTTTTGCTTCCTGACCATTTAAACATTTTCTATTTAACTGAGCACCAGAAGGTCAGAATTTTGCTGGTTGCTGACGGCTTTAAAGTAATTTAAAGGGAAAAAAAACCCATTAAAACTGAGTTTATGGACTGTTTTCTGAGGAAGACATTAAATTATTATTCAAGTTACTATTATGAAAAGGGTTGTGTTTCACTGCATCCTGAGAACAGTCAGCTGCAGTGAGTTGTCATGTATTTCTAAGATAGCTGACGGCATTCTAAGGGTGGTTTGCAGAGGTTCCCCGTTTTTAGATGAGAACCATGAAACAGAAGAACACCCTGATCTTCGCAGTTACATGCTATATTTACTAAATCATAGTAATCAGTGCTTTATTAATCCCCGTGGGGAAATTGTCTTTACGCCTCCCTCAACGTGCTCTTTGTAGAGTAAGCTGTCTGTGAAGGGCAGCCACCGGTTGGGGCGCCCAGGGAGCTGGGGGTTAAGGGCCTTGCTGAAGGACCCAAAGACATGCTGAGCCCAGTTTTGAAACAGCAACCTTGTGATTACAGACAGACTTAGCCCACTGAGCCACACGCTGCCAAAGGGCTGGGCTTTGGTTCATAAATATTAGTTAATAAACGATAAAGATTGTAGGATCATAAGAGAGTCACATTAAACGCAAGGGACTATTTATGTAGCATTTTTTAAACTAATATTTTTTTTCTAAATTTTTAATTAAGAATTGTATTTTTTTTTTGACATTTTTATTAGAATTAAAATTCAGAAAGTTCCCAATAGAGGAAATTCACAGTTTCTATTATTATTTTGTATGTATAATTTTTGCCTGTTGACTGTTTTTAAAAATATACATTCTGTTCTAGTCAATAGTTTTTATATTATGTCATTTTCTAAAAATAAATCATTTCAGACCTAATAACAGGTTATAATTTCAGCAAGAAACCCTTCAAACAAATTTAGTTAATTTTAAAATTTCTCTATAGCGATAAACGATCCGGCAGGTTTAATCCGGTTATTGATATAGTTCTCAATAGCAATCCTCTATTTGTTTCAGCATGTTTATAATGTATATGAACATTACCGATCAATTTGCAAGAAAAGTTAAGTTGAGGTAAGGTTAATACATCGTATAAGTATCGTACTAAATGTCGTAGCATTAAAAAATGAGTTCACGGGACCCACAGAGCCAACCGAATCACGTATAGCTTCTTGTAATCGGTCGTGGATACAGACTTGCATAGTTATCATTCTCACATATTTTAGTTACCTTTTGTGGGGGTGTACACATCCCTCACTGGTATAATAGTTATCACCCTATTCGACTTGCCTGTGGAACCTTAGACTCAAATGGCCATCATCCTGTTTATCATTTGTTTTCTAGTGTTCAGAGATGGATGTTCAGTTTCTGCTCTCGGCCTCGGTGGAAGGTGTAAATTCAGAGGAAAGGAGCTGGTCACGCAACGGAAACTCACTGGCTGTGCCGCAGCTGAGCAGCAGGACGGCGACGATGAGGGGCCCTCGCTTCATGGTGTTTGGCCGGCGGAGGCTCGACGGGCGATGGCGCTGGGGGAGGAGGACGCTGCGACTAGCCGAAAGTGTGGCGGAGGCGCAGCTGGGCGGCTCTGGCGGAGTGTGTCCGTTTCGTCGCTAGGAGGTCTGACCACTTCCTAAAACCCTTCCCACATGTTCAGAAAAGAGCGACACGACAGAAGTTCTGAAAAATCCTCTGTTCTTAAAGCTTTTTTGTAAGAAGCCCAAGCTATATCAATATTGCCGAGCTCTGTGATAAAATCAGTGACACAAATATGTGCCATGCGATGCTAACAGAAGCCAGAGCTGCGCAGAATTTGCCAGAAAATAATATATGATCAAGGGCATAAACGAAGGTGGCTCCAGAAAAAAAGAATGAAACTACCAAATTTATTGATTAGAGCCAGTGAACTTTAAATGATTGAAGTAAGAAATTCAATCATTTATTTAAATTACTTCACACGTAAAGAAAAGTGTAAGTCAGACTTAGCGCTGCAGGCTGACACGAATGGCCTGAGTCAGGGTGGGCATGGTACTGCACAGGGGATATGAACCGACCACTTCCTGGAACACGTCAAAGCTCGAGTGTAAGTTAGGTTTAACCCCTTATCAGGAGGCTACTTTTTAGAGACCCTCCCCAGTTTATCATAACCGAACAAAATGTGAGATTTAAACAAAGTAATACTGACTTGCCAGTCCTGTCCATTGTCTTTGATGCATCTCTATAGACCTGACTGCTTGTATCACAGGAATAACAGACACTGACGTTTCCTGGCTTACGAGCCGCACCTCTTGATGCACTGGTTAATGACAGTGATGTAGACTGGTGGCACTAGTTAAAATTAGGTGCATTAGCTGGACACATCTGACAGCATTTTTGACTGATTTAACAGGAAGTGTCTTTGCAAGCGAGAGCTTGCTCTGTGCAAAAAAAGGAACAGAGCTGTTTAGAACAGGAACCATGTAATATATAGTTTTTATTAATTTTCCTCAAACTACAAAAGTCTTACACTTTATGAAACATTGATGCCCCTGTGGATACGACCACAAACTGGATATAGACTAAAAAGCTCTCAACGGTCTAACTGCTGACATCATACTGATAGCCGAGTGACCTTCACGTTTGCATTTATATTGTTGATTATTGGCTACAAACAAACACTTACTGAGGAGTGTAACGTTCCTCCGAATGATGCAGTGGTCTCCACAATTACGGGGGAGGGCATCTGCATTAGGACTTATGAAACCTAGTGAACATGAAACAGAGAAGCTAAACAGTGACAACAGGACCCAGTGGGCCTGGCCAGGGTTCTGGAAGCTGGTGGTTGGCAAGTTCTGCGACTTCAGCAAAGACCTGGACTGGGTATTCAGTACTTTCACAGCACAGGCTGCGCTCTACCAAGGACAACGGTCTGCCGCTCTCAGCAGTTACCAAAATCGTAATTACTTTCAACTGGCAAAGAGCAACAAGGAAAAAAAAAGGTGCACAAATGTAAATTAGGGTCACGTGTTTCGTAGGATAAGACTATCCCGTTGCCGGTTTTGGGGGACCGACCATAGCGTGGACGTGATGACCCCTGCCAATATGGGACAACAGTGTAGGTAGTAGATCTTCCTCCTGGGGAGGCTTGGGGTGGCCACACGCATATCGGATTTTGAGCTGGAGAGGAAGGTAGTGTGACCACCAGATAAAAGGGCACTGCCAGTTTCTGTTTCTGGTTGGTGGTCTACAGTTCTGGGAACACCTCACAAAGCTGAGTTACCGGAGAGGTAACAGCTCCTGATGGCTTCACAGGAAGATCCAGATGTGACTGCAGCTGCTCGTGCTAATGGCTCGGTGATAAAGACCCTGAATCCTGTCACGACTGGTTTGGACCAATGACACAATTAGGCGAGACGGACCAAAAACAGGAGCAAGTCTATTACCCAAAAGCATGGTGATAGACAAACACTCCATACCAGCAAATATGCGTCTGCTGGAGGTCATGGACAATACAGGGTCTTCCTGCTCAAGTATGGAGGCAAAAAAAGAAGGTCGGGACTAACAGCTATATGGAGACAGCAGGCAGAGAATGAACACTTCTACTGAAAAGGACATGAAAGGACAAATTTTTAAAAATTGAACAAACATAAACTTATTTAAGGAACTGCTATCCAAATGTTCTGGCAACTTCCTGGAAATTCTAACAAGAATGAGCAGCGAATTCCAAAGACTGTCTGGTTGTATAGACCGCCTGTTTGTATAGCCAGAGGAGCCTGCCGCTGTCTCCTGGCATTTCAAGGCGGCATTCCCACCTGCGAAGCTTGCTCAGTGCTCCGAGAACGGTGTTCTGGTTGGCCTCTAGGTGGCAGTGCGACAATTTTATTGACTTTGAGTTGAATGAAATCCTGTGTTTTACAGCCCCTGCAGTGATAATCATTTTAAACCTGGCCGAGGAGGACAATCTCCGCAGCAGCGGTAACGTGTGGAAGGCTGACGGTAAAGCCCTTTGCTTCCGGTTGTGTAACAGTACGTGGGAAGTGTACAGTCGCTTTCTCACGCTGATGCTCGAAAACCGATTGAAATATCGCATGTGTCAACATGCCGTTGCAACATGACCTTGGCACGAAACTGTGCTACTCAGGTGTTAATTGCTTACCTCAGTGTGCCGTTCCGAATGATACCGATATGCTGGGCTCTGTGGGGCGGATTTTAAATGTGTTTTAAATGCTATTTATAGCTGCGCTCCAGAATGCCTCTGTGACCTACTGAAGCATTATTATTAGCCAGCTGAGTGTGATGCTCTGACAGTCCAACACCAGCTTCGAGGGAACATTATTGGCCAATGTGAATTATTTTTAATGTCACTTGTCTATGCTTCCCCTTCTCACAGTTACGCACAAGCATGAAAAAAACACTCTTAGGACGACTGAAAGTACTCATTCTGTTTTTTTAATATATAGGCTATATATACAGACCAGAGACATCTGGACTGTCGCGCTATTAAGTATATCTTCCCCAGATTGCCAGGAAAGTCCCCGATTCAAAGAAATGTGACGCTTTCTCTAAAGATGTATTTTTTCAAAAGAGGAAGTGCATTGATATTTAGCTGCAACTACAACAACGATGATGATGATGATGATGGTGATGACTACTGCTGTCCAGCCTACAGGAAGTAACAATCATCAGTGTCACTCCTCGTCACCACAATAGTGACGGCAAAAGATGCCAAATATGCACGTGAATCCGTTGTTCACGCCACTCCCGTTCACATAGGAATTAAGAGCGCCAGGGCTGGATCAGTGACTGCATTTTATGGCACCTTATACTGGTTTATTTAATGCTAAAAGAGACATTTTTAAATGTGTCTGTTTCTGATGAAAACTTGAATTCTGCAAATCACGGAATGCGTGTCAGGATTACCTGTCCACAAGGCAGAGCACCAGTCTAGTAGAGGTGAAATACAAAGGACAGGAGAGAGGACGCTGTAGTGTAGGCTGCGGGAACGAGGTCAGAATTACACTGTAGAGAGTCATTTTTTAAACATACACTAAAAAAGGCAAAGAGGCTCATTACTGTCCTCAGTGCAAAAAAAAAAATGTGGTTGAAGTGTGATTTAGCTAAAGCAGATGGACTGGGAGGGGCAGCACGATGGTGCAGTGGTTAGCTGGGACCCGGGTTCGAGTCTCTGCCTGGGTTCCATGTGTGTGGAGTTTGCATGTTCTCCACGTGTCCCTGTGGGGTTTCCTCTGGGTGCTCCGGTTTCCCCCCCACAGTCCAAAAACATGCTGAGGCTGACTGGAGTTACCAGATTGCCTAAACGTGTGCATGTGTGAGTGACCCTGTGATGGATTGGTGCCCCATCCTGGGTTGTTCCGTGCCTTGTGCCCATAGCCTCCAGGATAGGCTCCAGACCCCCCGCGACCCTGGTCAGGATAAGTGGTTTCAGACAATGGATGGATGGAACTGGACCATGTGACAGTGATTGGTTATTGCCATTCGTTATCAGGCATGTTTAGAATTAACAGATCTTTTATTGTGTGGGACAGAATGGACAGGGTTTGCTATTCCCACACGTTTCTGCGGTTACTTTTGGTGCTTCAGTTTCACACCCACTCTCATGTCTAATGATTACAGGGTGTATTTCCATAGAAAATAGTCTACAGTTTGGATTTGGTACTGAAACACACCCGGGGGCAAAAGTATGCAGCTCCAGAAGTCTAACTGCTGGTACATCTTGTAGATACTGAACTGCTTTGTGGTGTCATATATAATGTAAAAGTTTGCAAACTACTCTAAAAACCCTAACAGCAACATAGTTAGCCTAAAGCAATCCTAAAACAAGTTAGCCAAACTGACCGAATATACAAACTAACTTAATGCTGCAAATCCACACATGCGCTTTTGTTTAACCTGAAAAATAAATGGGAATAAAATAAGTGACAAAGCTGTATTTGTAACCAAGTGTAGTGAACACTGCATACTGAACATGGCATGATAAGCTTAAGAAGTAGAGAACCCTGGGAAATGGAGTTTGGTAAATGGTTATGGGTGCTACTGGATGTGTCATAATACTGGAGCAGTATGCCAGTCTATATGGTTGAAAGAGCATTTTTTTTTGTATGAAATGAATTATAGGGTGGGTGTTTGGAATAGCCAGAATAGAATAGAATAGCCAATTTATTGCCATTCAGAACATACACTGGTTAGTGCACATGAGAGCAAAATTATGTTGCATTGACTCACCATCGGCCTAGCAGAGTGTATAAATACTAGAAAAAAACTTAAACTTAAAAATATAGAGTCTAAACAGAGAATAAATAGGAAATATAATATATGTGGAACTAACATAAAAATGTATTAACCGCAGTATAGCAACATAAACCAAAGTGCAAGACCTATAGTGCAAAAAGTTCTTGAAAAAGTGACATGTGCATGGATGGCGTGAGGTGGAGTGTGGGGAGGGGGGCAGGGAGGGGGTTGGGGAGGGGTTGCGGTTTCATTCTGAAGCAGTTGACAGCATATAAAGTTATGGATTAGAAACTCGACATGAAGTCTGTAGACAGTGACACTTGTACAGAGAGTAATTTTGTGTGTTACATGGTGGTGCTGGGGAAGTAAATCTGTCAGTGCATAAATACGTTTTTGGCTCTTTGTTAGGCCAAACTGGGGTCCTGGTTTTGCAAGATGAATGATGTGAGTCTCAACGATGGATATAATGAAGGATGGTACCAGAGCAGAGTGGGGGACACGTTTCTGATGGACGCCACGGCACATGACACATCTGGCTGAGGTTCAACCAACATTACTTCTCATGTCTATCCAACAAACAACATTTGTCTTGTGACCCTGGATACACCAAAGAACATCTGGTTCTCTGCTCAGTGTGCAGTCTGGTGAAAGAGTCTGGCTCAGCACCTGTTCTGATATTGACTCACTTCTGTATTTGTATGTGAGATATCAGGATGCTTAGTGAGATTGCCCAGTCCATAGAAGTCATGTATGTATTTTAGTAAAATGTATTTTCACTGGAATTAAACTGCTACAATAAATGTACACATGTAGTTCCACACTAAAAACATACCAATGGATGATATTTTATTTTTGCATATCTTAGGTTCCCTTTTTTAATTTTCACCACCTTCCTTAAACTCACATTATTAAACAACTAATCAATTCCAAGATTAATTAATTCAGCCAGTTCAGTGCCTCTCTCTCTCTCCCCCTCTCTCTGTCAGAAGCTAAGCAAACAGCTAAAAGTTAAAGATGTTTCCACATCTATATTGGTGTTTGTCTTCAATATCAAGTGCTCTGACTGAATATAGGCCTCTCATTTAGTATAAATTTAATCATTATTCTAACTTAATAATACATTCTAATTTTAGCGGAATAAATCGACTGAAGAAAAATAAAACACCAGTTATTTGATTTGTGGATACTTGTAATCTTGAAAGATTGCCGTCTCCCGCCTTTAGACGGAATACTTTCCACCAGAGGGCGCAGGTACACCATAAAACAGAAGCATACAGGTCTTCCAATAGGCTGACGGCTGACGTAATGTTCAAAAGCCCTGTCCTTCAGTAATAGTGCCCTGCTATAGATTACGTCACTCTTAACTCTAACAATAGACAGTCACTATATATATATATATATATATATATATATACGCACAAACACACAGACACACACACTCACTGCATTCTTAAATTTTGATAGGTTAGTTTACAGACTGTAAAATTACCAGTTGACAAGTTCATAACAGAACAAGACTCACTCAGGGAACAGTATACCGTATTCATTACTTTGTGACTTGATAATAAAATTATTAAGATAAAAAAACTTTACACAGCTCCAGTATAAATGTCTTTTATGCACAGCTTCGTACCGTTAGCGCCTTCGTTACCCTTTCTTGTATAAGCCGCTACCGCTATATTTCACATCAGTTGTTCTTTTCCTCGTTTTTACTTTGTTACAGAACCTTCAAATGGAGATTTTACATATATTTTATAAATTGTAATGAATAAATCAAGAACCTGTATATATTTAACAAATTGCTTGGTAAGATCTATCCATCTTCCAATTCCTTATCCAGTGAAAGGACGCAGGGAGGGTGAAGTTTGTCCCAATAAGCAAAAGATATTCTCATATTGAAAAATGCGCTGGGGGGTTTTCAAAACAGGAAGAAATGAGGGCAGTCTTTGAAGAATTGCTGGGGGGGGGGGGGAAATCATGAAAGTGTTACCATCGAATTAAGTAATAAGCAAGAACGGAAGACCGACACATTTCCGAAGCTGGATTCGTAGAGCCTAATAAATCATGAAATCATGTCAACCACTTGGAAGCAGGATGCTGTTCAAGAAGTCAGCTGTGGCGAAGTGGTTTGTTCAGTGTCGTCCTTTATAAAAGCGCTTCACTCTGGCATCCTGGGAGTAAGTTGCTCTCTTGTTCCACAAAACAGTCCTTAGCATCGGCGACTCTGCTGAACCTCTGTACACACATTTCATTTCTTAGTGGATGCCAGTCTAAAGCCACCTAAAATATTACCCATTTACACAGCTGTAGATTTTAGCTGGAACGACACTTAGGATAAGTGAACTGCCCCTATAGAGCAGAACTGTAAACCTTTACTGCCTGCTGCTACGTATATGCCACTTGCCGTTTTATCGCTAAAATGCTATAGTAAGGACTGCAAGTGAGTGTGTATGTTTGTGTGTGTGTGGCGGGGGGGGACGTCTTTCAGTGCGTCCCTCCCCCCCCCGGTAGGATAAAAATGCGAACTGTAGGAAGCCAGGTTGTTATGAAAGCAGTGGTTTTTATTTCTGTAATACCGTGGAAAAATAATTACATACAATTTGAAAAAATATTGAATAAAATAAAATAAAAAGTAAAATGTAATAACCTCTTTTTCCTTTTTGTACATTTTTTTTCTTTAAGAACAGTACACAGAAAAGAGTAACATTTTCAAAACCCATAAAGACAGAAATACAGAGTACAGTCCTATCACTGATATAAAAGAACAGTTTAATGAGCATAAGAGTATGGGAATGTCCTATTACAGAAAAATGTGGGGGAGTGCAGAGACACTCCGAATTGTTCTGTCACGTCCCCCATCTCTCTCACACACAAACACAGACAAACAGACACAGAATTTCTGATATTCCCATGGAAACACCTTTTCCCGCCTCGCCTGCTACGACGCTCGTCGTCTAAGCATTATAGACCCCGCTGTGGGGTCTGCTGCTGATTATTATGAAAGAAAGGGTAATGAGGGATTCACCTTGTTTGAATACACTGAGAGAGGACAGGACAGAGTAAATGACAGGATGAAAGATGAGAGGACTCCGTCCGCTCACCGCCCTGCAGTCCCCACCTTCTGATTTACCCATCTGTGGCTCCCTCCATTCCACCCTTGCCCCATCTGCTCCATCCATTCACCCACGGAGAGGTTACAGTACATATTAATGACTGCTGCGTTTGTCTGACTGCTTTGTTACCCTCCAGCGTACAGTCTTTCCCGGCGCCCAGGTAGTTTCGAAAGCACGGACACTGCGGTCCGCTCTGGACTGGCGAGGAGCAGGTCTGTACAGATGATCTCTGCCTATAGTCCAACATATCTGCAGCTCTGCAGTCTTTAGAACCATTCTGGTCATCAGAGCAAAAAATAACACTATATATAGTATGTATATAAGTATAAAAACTATATACATATAGCCACAATCATATTCCTAATAATAGTAATATTAACCTAATAGTAATACATAATTTATATCAGGAAGGCATTCATAAAAGATAAATTGTGTAAAATAAAAAAAGTACAAATCAAGTGAGATTCTTTTTTTTTTTTTAAATGGAGGCACCACCCCCCCCCCCCCCAAAAAAAAACCTCTATTTACAATCTACTTATCTGTTCACCTGGAAGAAAACAGGAGTTCTGGAAGATAAAATGTGAAGGTTCTTCTTTTATTAAAAATGAGTTCTAGACAGGAAGAGAACCTAGGTATACTACTTGTGTGGGGCCCAGTCAGGGTATTATACTGTATATGGTACATTACTGTATATGCATGGTTACTGGCTGTCCTGCTCTGGCTGCCGTGGTAATCAGTGCTGCACTGCGCTAATCGCCATGGTGAGTGTGACTAAGGCAACCCCGCCCCCCCACCACCTCCCACCAAGGCTGACCTTTTACATTAACTTCCATGCTGGACTTCTCAAAATGTTTTCATGCTGGAGGCTGAAAGGGACAAGTCCCCCCCCCCATTCGTCTACCTCCAAGGTGCCCTTGCATTCCTCTAGATACGGAGGCCCTTTAATAAGCATTTACATTGCAAATACTGGCTTTCATAAGGTGAACAAGACAGTGTTTGGTACAAATGTCACACCTGTCCGCCCTTCCCGACCCCCCCTGTGGCCCCCCACCCCCATACGCCACCTCATTTGTGGATCCTGCAAAGGCAGCATAATAAAACATCTCCTTCACCTAAAAGCATGCGCTATTGGCATCTTAAGCGAAGGGGGGGGGGAGGGGAGGATGACCAAGCATACAGTGGCCTCCATATTTGGGGGACCGCTAGGTCAAACTTAATTCTGATTCCGGGTCTTTCCGACAAGCCTGTCAACTGTGCATCTGTAAAAATCCTCCGAGTCGATCACACAGTAATCTGGTCTCTGATCGGAAAGGCGAAGCAGTACCAAGTCCCCGTGGTAAATTGTACACCGACGCAGTATGTCATGCTCTGATAGGCTACTTAAATACCAGTGTACAACAAGGATGCCGATGATTGGTTACATGTACCGAAGAGAAGACCACCAACATGGAGATAGCCACAGGGCACCATGGGATATCTGACATACTTCCTCTTCCTGCATCCCTCCAAAGGCCCACTGTAGACAAACTTCTGGTGAATGTCACCCAAGTAAAGACACACGACTCTATCTTTGAACCTTTGGTCCACAAATCCTTATAAAAATATTGTAAAAATGCTTCTAAATGTATTTTTTTTTCCGCGTAGATATAAACATGATAAAAAACAAAGTTCTATTCTACTGTGCAAGTGAGAGACAAATACAATAATAGGGGAAGGGTTCTGTACAAATTTTGGCAAATTATTAAATGCATATGGTGTTCCCCATCTCATAAGAACTTACCATGGTAAACTATGGTAAAATCAGAGTGTAGAAATGGTTAATTAATGGGGAACACACTGATACACCCTGCACAACAGCCCCCGATACTATTGTAAGTTTACAAAAATCATACCTTATACATCGTACTAATTTCCTAACATGACGTCACACATGAATGGTGCGTGGTGAATCGCACTCCGGTTTGGGCGTAATCTATAATACACGGACAACTCCTCATGCGTCCTGCACAGTTACGATCTTGGCGTGTCAGGCTCGGCTTCCGCTATACGTGACGTCCATCACGCCTAGCAAATGGCTCGTGCCCGCCCCCCCTTCCCCGGAACGCCCGGGGCACGCAGGAGGTCCAGGCTGGCCAGATTACGAGCGTGCTTTTAGTCCCAGTCTGCGGGAAGGGCTCAGGCTCTGCTTGGACGACGTATGAGCGGCTGCATGCCTTTTCACACAGAAGGATCATGTTCCAGAAAATGCTTGAATCGCCCCCAAAAAACAGTCCGTTCTCGTCACCTGTTCCTGTCTACTGCCATTATTTACAGAGGCAGAAATGAGAATGGCAGAGAGCAGCTGAGACAGGCAGGGAAAGGGGGATGAGATGGAGGTGCAGTGCCCCTAACCCTGCTGCTGGCTCATCCTGTGCCATCCTTTCTTCCTCTGGCTCACGCTGTCCTCCATCTTGTTTGTAATTTCCATGATTTTTTTGCCCTCTCCTTGATTGTGGCTTTCGCTTGCAGCTTCAAAAGCTGAAGAATCAATAGGTGCGTGTGTGTGTGTGTGTGTGTGTGTGTGTGTGTGGACTGTGCGTGCTTGTACGTGTGTGGTGGTGACTGCGCGTCTGCATGCGCGTGTGTCACACGTGGGTCTGCATGCGCTGCGTGTGCCTGTGCGAATACTCCGACGGTGGCGAGGTGTACGAGAAGCGTGCAGACGTGCCGTACTTGCTGAGCCCGGCTTCGGGCCCCGCCCCCGAGCCCGGTCCCACGGTGGGCCCCGTCCCGTACATCTCATAGGCCGGCCCCCCATCCAGGGGCGGGGCAAAGCCAAGGCGGTAGGAGTACTGCCCGGGGTAGCCGTAGTTGTCATAGGCGAGCTGTGTGGTGGAGTCCAGCAGGCTGCAGTCTCCGGGAAACTCACTGGCCTGGGGAACAGGGTTTGAAGGCGGCTGCTGTGATTGGCCGGGCCGGGAGAAGGTGTTAAACTGGGCGTAACTGTTGTGGGACAACCTGGACGGGGGCCTTGGGTCGTAACAGGCCCCCCGGGCCCCTGCCGCTCCACCTGTGGCCCCCGTGGCACCTGTGGTGGTCGAGGGTCCGCTGGTGGAGCCGGCTGCAGTTGCCCCCGTGGGATTGGTGGCCCGGTACTCTGGGTAAAGCATGGTGCGGGACGAGGGTCGCGTGTCCTCGTGCGCTGTGGCCCGGACGTT
This sequence comes from Paramormyrops kingsleyae, assembly GCF_048594095.1. Classification (NCBI taxonomy): domain Eukaryota; kingdom Metazoa; phylum Chordata; class Actinopteri; order Osteoglossiformes; family Mormyridae; genus Paramormyrops; species Paramormyrops kingsleyae. Next base: position 30,648,687 of record NC_132800.1, on the reverse strand, counting down.
GTAGTAGCCGTTCGTGGGGTCCTGAGTGCACAGAGAGTCGCCGTGAGCTTCTTGCTAACACGCTAACGCGGCGGACCAGTGTAATGGGCACGGCGTAAGCGGGCACGCGTGAGGATGTGCACGAGTCTGTCCGCGTGGCTGGTTACAGGGAGGCGGCAACACCATGTTGTGTGACAGCAGTGAGTCACCCGTCCTGACACCCTGAGGGCAGTGGTGTAAACACAAGCAACAGAGGGCCCTGCAAAAGCAGGCTAGCAGCACACACTTAAATATAAATGACATTTAATAAGTCATAGATTCTGTGACATCATATCACAATGCATTACCTTACATTACATCATAATTTAAGGCTCGAAGTACTTTTGCCTTATTACTGATGTTGTATTTCCTTGTCAAAAAAAATCTATTTATACCGGTAGCCAGTCGTGTGTTAAAGGTCTCATTAGGATATATGTGAAGTGCGTGTGCCATACATGTGTGACACATGTGAGAGTAACGGTTGATAGCAGGAGTGTGTAAAGATGCATAACATGTCTGCAGTTTGCTTCACTCTTAAAGACTTAATTAGCCCCTAGTTTCTGTGTCCTCGCCTCTTAATTACTCAAATAGCTGCATCAGTTATGTTCTGCTAACTAAAAGCACATTTGATGATTTCAGGAGATCTGTAAACTTAATTGAGTGTTATTTTGCCAAAAATGTAGGAAGCCAAATTTTACAATTGTGTTTATTTTGGAAGAGAACTCAGCCAGTTCATTTACAGGCATTGACTACAAGCGTTCGCAGGAATCTCAAACCCCCGGAAAAGACATATATGGGGTTAGTTAGTGATGGACAAAATGACCTCTCATGAACCATTTGCTGTATTTTTCGATGGCACTAGAGGGTGCTTGTGGTTTGCTTTGAGATGTCCTTTGTGCCCTTTTTTGAACAAAGAGCACCATCTAGTGGGGCCAAAAAATACAGCAAATGGTTCAAGACACATCATTTAATTTTTTACTAGTGTTAGTGTATGGTCAGTGTCTGGTAAGTGTGCAGTCAGTGTATAATCAGTTGGTGTGTGGTCACTGTATGGTCACTGTATGATCACTGTATGGTTGGTATGTGGTAACTGTATGCTTGGTGTGTAGTTGGTGTGTAGTCACGGTATGGTCAGTATTGTCGGTGTATAATTGGTGTAATTGGTGTGTGGTCACTGTATGGTTACTGCATGGTCAGTATATGGTCACTGCATGGTCAGTATATGGTCACTGTATGGTTGGTGTATGGTCACTTTATGTGATAGGTGTACAGTCAATGTACGGTCAGTGTGTGGCCGGCATGCAAACCTTCAGCTCGTACTCCTCGCGGGTGTCGAGCGTGTCACTGCGCAGGTCCTGCTTCAGGTCAATGTCGTCCTTGAAGGGCTGAGTGGAGGGAGAGAGGGAGACAGAGGGCAGAAACTAAACCATCAAAGGACAAAAACACACACACACACGCGCGCACACACACACACACACACGCACACACACGCACACGCACGCACGCACACACATGCATACGGGCACGCAGAGGGGGGGAAAGGTAGGAGAGGGAAGAGAGGAAGGAAGGAAGAGGAAAACAGACAGAGATCAATTGACATCGGCTGTTACTCTGTGAAGATGAAAAGGTTCATTAGTGAAAAAGGTTAATCTTGGGGCAAGTAAGAATTAGCATCAAGGTGCGAGGTTAGGAGGTCATTATAGGGGCAGTTAAGTCTTTTAGTCAGTCAGGTGGGCATGTACCCCGAACACAAGCATGTCAGGAGTCAGGCACAGACAGGACAGCCTTTCCCAGGATCCCCGGGTCCACTGTCGCCATGGACACTCACGGAGTACATGGCCTTGACCATACGCGTTGCCGTGGAGACGGTGGAGGTGTCGTCCTCCAGGCTGTGTGTTTCTTTGTTGACCGTCTCCACCTTGATGTCCGGCTTCCCCAGTGTCACCCCACGCCGGCCTGGAGACAAGGGGGAAAAAGATGAAAGAATGGAAAAAAATCAGTTTTAATTACATACTCAGGACATCCATCTTCTGTAAGTGCTTCAAGCTTATCCAAGGAGGCAGCAGTCACAGAGGGCACACACACACACACACACACACACACACACACACACAGAGGCTATAGGCCATTTAGAGGCCCCAGTTCACCTGATGTTTTTGGGCTCTGGCAGGACACCAGAGTTCCCAGAGGAAACCTGCTATCAAACAAACAAAGCAGGAGGGGGAATCAAACCCACAGCCTTGGGGTTTGGGCTTACAGTGCAGTTCATGCTTGCAGTTCCCCATACCGTTGTTTTTTTCGACAACCTGTGCGAGCCTACGGATGTTTATGTTATGTCTGTGTGTGGTATCCCTGCTCAGGCATGTGTATAAACTGTAAAGCGTGTTCAGATGGCAGGGGAATGCCGAGCCTGGCCCGGCGCAGCGCCACCTGGTGGCCGGAGGAATCACGTACTTCCTTTGCGCTGGCGGTACAGGAAGAAGGCCAGTGCCAGCAGGCAGAGCAGCAGCAGGATGGAGGAGCCCACGGTGCCACCTGCGATGATGCCCACCGGCACCATCTCTGTGCAGGAGAGAGAGGAGACGTGGTCACGCCGTTAGCTTGTGGGGCCCCCTGGTGGTCTCAGGCCAAACATGCCTCATGCCAGCAGCACAATTATGAGCTTTGGGCGAGATGGTGGTTTAGTTTTTTGGCTGTGCCCGCCGCCCGCCTACGTGGGGAAATGTGGCAGACCTGTCTCCTCGAGCGTGATGATCATGGTTCCTGGGCCGAAGGAGTTCCAGGCGGTGCAGTTGTACGGCGAGTGGAAGTCGGACTCCATGACGTTGTTGATGGTGAGGGTAGAGAGCACGGCTCCGCCCTGGGAGTTGGCTTTGCTCTGCTCAACAGTGTACCTCTCCAGAAGGGTGCCCTTCTCCTTCTCCCACACGTTCTCCTTCCACGCCCACACCTGGGGGGGGGGACAGACCACACACACATGCGTGCGTGAGGTAATCAAACCAACACGTTCCTACCTGTACCAGCAGGGGGCGACCAAAAAGCCTCAGCGCGCAGGCACAAACAGATCAGAAATTAATCACCCGCTGATCGCCTGCTGTGTGGAACAAAGAGCTACGCTCACTCCCGCATCTCCCTCCTGAAGTTTCAGATGCTCTTTCACACGCGCGCACACACACACACACACACACACCTCTGTGCGAAACAAGTATACAAGAGGAACTGCTGTCTACAGGTTTTTATCTTTAAAGTGCACTGAGACAGTTCTGCTGTCACATGAGGGAAATGAAAGCATTAAACATGAATAAGACGACGTGTTGTGATAATGTACCTTTTAACCTACAACAGAACAGGAAAAACGGCAGAAAACAAAACAATCTGAGTCCCCCCCTGTCCGTCTGTCACACTGGTATGCTCCAGTGTGTCACATGACCCTCTGTGTTCCTGCCTTAAGCTTTGACTGTGACATCACAATGCATTGTACTTACAGAGTGCTTACATTATCAGAACTTCAAGAAGTCCCGCGTGTCACAAACGCTAAGATTTTCTTCTACGATCGCTGTGATCTTCTCCAAAGAATGACCCTGTTTCCCCTTGAACTTTTAATCCACACCATCATTTCAACTAACCCTGCTGCTTTCGTGTGTGTGGCGATCTGCCAAACAGGACACGGTCACGTACTGCAATTTGCAAGCGATGTTAACATCCAAGACCCACGAGGAGGCGTAAACACTGGAGGAGTCAGTGAGGGTCTGCGCCAAGACTCACTGTCGGTTACCTGCTGCCTCAGAGGGTCACTCTGACTCAAAAAGTAGACTTTATTATGTATTATACTATTTAACTGATTAGAAAAAATGATTAGATTTATGTATCGCAGAGGGAAACTTAACTGTTAACAGGGCAGTGTGCCGCTGTGTGACCAGAAGGTTGCCGGTTCAAATCCCACGTGTGGCAGAGTGATGTCACTGTCAAACTATGTATCGCAGAGGGAAACTTAACTGTTAACGGGACAGTGTGCCGCTGTGTGACCAGAAGGTTGTCGGTTCAAATCCCACGTGTGGCAGAGTAATGTCACTGTCAAACCCCTGATCAAGGATCTTGACCCCCAATTGCTCCAGGGAGTGGCAGACCCTGCTCTTTCAGTTGAACCTCACTTTGGATAAAAGTGCAGTAAATGTGCAGCAACTCTGTTTCTCACAGCTGTCAACTCTATCCCCTCACTGGCACGTCAGTCTGGAAAAACGGTGCATCTGGGAAACGCGCAAAAACGAGAGCAGCGCTTCTGCCGACAAAGCTGCTGTCGTCATGGAGACCGCAGGACAGCTATGGAGCTACGGGGCATGGCGATCTGGCAAATCAGCCGAGGGGAGAGACTCTGGCAGGACCCGAGTCGAGAAAGACGGGAGACAGAGAAGGAAGGAAGCAAATCTGTAGAGTGGAAATGTAACATCGGTCAGATGTAAAGAGATATCTGGTGGTGATAGGATCAGAATGCCGGAAACCAGAAGACACTACGATAAAAAGAGAGAGCACAGGAGGCATGCACAGACAGAGAGGAAAGGAAGAGAGAGATAGCAGGGGAACGTAGAGAGGGAAAGAATGATAGCAGGGGACCAAGGAGAAGAAAAGACCGATAGCAGGGGACTGGGAAGAGAGAAAGAGTGATAGCATGGGACAGGGAGCAGGAAAAGAGTGATTGCAGGGCACCAGAAAACGCCATACTTACTATCTTGTCAGGCGGAGGAGTGCTGGCAATGTAACACTTGATCTCGCCTTTCTCTCCCCTAACTGCATACTGGACGGGATCACTGGAGATAATGGGAGGACCTGGGAAGGATGACAGAGACACCTTATTGGCATGACCGTCATAATTGCGGTTTTCTTGGCCCACGGTTGGCTGCACTGAGACCGACTGCAATGAAAGCATGAGATCCCACCCTTTCCACTCCGCCACATTTCTGCATCCCTGCTGATGCCCCACAGGAACACTGACCGTTAACGGTGAGTGTGACTTCGGTCTCCCCGACGCCGATCCGTGGGACGATGGCCTTGCAGACGTACTGCCCCGCGTCTGCCTGGCTCACAGACTTCAGAAAGAGCTGGTTGTTGTTACTGAGAACCTGGGGGAAGGCGTGATGGGAGGGGTGAGACGCCAGGGACACGGCCGGGTGGGGGGGTTTAGCGGGGGAAGAGACACTGACCATGTTGGAGCCCTTCTTGGTCCAGGTGAGAGTCAGAGGGGGATTTCCAGACCATTTGCAATTCAGGGTGACGTCAGAGTCGACATCCACGGTCACGGGACGCGGCTCCACGACCAGGATGGGGCCAACTGTGGGGGGGGGGGTGGGGTGTGTTGAGGAGAAAGAAGAGAGATCAGACATATGACAGGAAGAGGAAGTGATGTCATGTAGCAGATACACAGATACTCACAGTGCACATCCACCAGGATGCTGACGTTGGTGCTGCCCACTGCGTTGAACACCTGGCAGGACACGGGCTCTGTGAAGAAGGTGGGGTCGGCTACCGTCGCGTACACGCTGTCCCGGGCGCCCTCCAGCAGCACCCCCCCTTTGGCCCACCTGTGGGGGAGTGGGCGGGTCACACACAGACACACACACATGGGGGAGGGCTGTAAGCGTCAGACGAACAGCTGCCTAACCTGTAGCCCATGATGGGGGGGTTGGCAGCGGCTTGGCAGGTGAAGGTGACCCTCTCACCCTCCAGCACGGAGCGCGGCTCGATGGACAGCAGCACAGTGGGGGGGTCTGGGGGGGAGGGGGGGGCGGCAGGGAGAGACACTTGTTAGGTGTCGGCCCAGGAGATGCCAGAAGAACAAAAATGCAGATCACGCTCACACACAGCCAATCACACTCATGCTCACACAGTCTCACCTTCACACACACTCATACTCACACTCACGCACACTCAAACTCACGCATGCACACGCACGCCGGCACTCACGGTGCACGTTGAGCACCACAGTGGTGCGCTTGCCCTTGGGCACGGCCAGGTTGGTGGCCACACAGCTGAAGTTGTGGCCCGTATCAGTGTCGGTCGGCACGATGGACAGGAAGCTGCGGGTGGTCACCCTCTTCCTGTCATGGAGCACCTCCTGGAGGAAACACCAGGGGGGAGGGAGGAGGCATCAAAGTCAGGACAGGCAGGGAGGCGCCAGGACTCCTAAACGCTCCCCCAAGCAGGCGGCAAGGTGGGGGCTGTGGGGATATCATGTGGGGGGGCTGTGTAAGAACCTCCTCCTGTGCTAACTGGCAAAGGAGATGGCTGGCCAGCCAGAGAGAGAGAGAGAGAGAGATAGCGAGAGAGAAAGCGAAGGAGGGAGGGAGAGAGAGAGAGAGAAGCATCCTGCTGTGAATTATTCATGCCAAGCCGGGCTCAGCCAGCAGTCTGCACGCAGTCACCTGGCGCTCAGGGTCAGGTTTGGGGGGGGGCAGCTTGTCCGCGGGATCTTGCAGTGTGTAGCCGTGGGACGGTCACATGGGGTGTGGCTCGCGGTGACTGCGGCCAATCGGTACGGACCCAAGCAAACGTCGCTCATGGGCTAGCACCCCCCTACTGGGTACAGACTGGCATATGGCGCGATCCCATTGGCAGTGGGGTATAGTACCCAGGGAGGGCCCCACGGCAAAGTTCAGCCCCTGATACCTATAAGGACATGTTTCTGCTTCAGGTACGTACTTTAACATGTGACACTGATGTAGCCTCTTCAACATGGGAGCTCACTGTCAAGGTCACATGCAGAGGGCCTATTAACTCAACCAATTACCTCGGGGAAGCTCTGAGACAACAGCCAATCATCACCCTAGCAGTACGTCACCTGACACAGGTGAGCGAATGCGCAGAGAGTTTGCTTCTAAACCAGTACAATTGCTGGAGTTGGTGGATGTGTGCTATACTTTGCTTCTTAAACCTTTAATCAAAGACATTTTTCACAGGGCGATTTACTACCCGCCTGCAACCCTGACCAAGATAATCAGATGGACGGATTGATGACAGGTCAACATTTCTTCTCACACCACAAGAATGTGTGGTCAGGTGACCAGGCGTCTTCCCACACTGTGTGACTGAGTGTGAACCCCGCAAAAAACTGGCATTCAATCCAGGGAGTATGATGCAACTGTGTTTACAAGGCTAGCCGACATGGTCACCCTGACCCCATAGTGCATAAAGAGCTACAGGAGATGCAACAGTTGTTAAAGTTAACCTGCAACTAAACGGATAAAAGAATTACTCCCTAATGCTAGCAGATTCAGATAGCAGTAAGTAAAACACAGAGATCTCCGACAGCTCACACGGAACTTAGTTACACCCCTAGAACTTCAAAATGTCCCTGTGTGACAGCTTCATCATCACTTTGACGGCTTCATCTCTCAGACCCATGAGGAAAGGCACAGTTTTGGACACTTTCCATCACTGACAGTAGGCCTCAAACTTCTTTAAAACACTTAATTTGATAGTGGCGGGTTAGGCTTGAAACCGGCAATATAGTTACGGTAACAAACAGGGGAGTTTGACCTCGGAGAGGCGATAAGAACAGGGGACACGACTGAAGTCGGTCCCGACTCACAGATCCTGCCTGTTTTCCCAGATAAACAAAATATCATCAACACATCGGGCCCCTGGGAGAAGCTTCACAAATACGCTCCTTATCAGAGGCAACAACTGATAACAGCTATTAAAGAAAGACGAGCTCATTAATTAACCTTAACGGCGTGTGATCCCCAAACATGCAAATCAATTAACCAGCTTCAACGTTACTGTTACAGGATGACTGTTGACCTATCTAACACTACATTCATTTTCTTACACAATAGAAGGAGTCAGTCTTTGTTTACATTACAGACCGGGGTGAGGTGATGTTTATGGCGTGTGACTCTGGGGGAAGGTCGCCGGTTCGAATCCCATGATCGGGAGAGTGATTTTCCCGTTGTACCCCAGAGCGTGACCTTTAATCGTGCTTTCTCGTGGGCCCCTGCTCTGTCATCCTCACTCGCACGTTTGTGTCCCCGTGGTCCCCGTGCACGAAGGCGGTGGGCCCCTGACTCACAGTGACGCTGATGCCCCCGGGCACCGGCAGGCCGTCCTTCTGCCACTCGATGAGGGCCTGGGGTTTTGCCCCCCGTGAGACGCAGCTCAGGTTGTAGGTGACGCCTGCAGTGAGCAGGATCTCCGGACCCCCCTCAATCACAGGCTCTTCTGGAGGGACTGGGGGGGTGACAGTGAAGTGAGCTGGGAGCAGTGACACACACACACACACACACACACACACACTGTGCTACACTGTCGCTTTCTTTCATTAATTCATTTGACTCCTAACCCCATTCAAGCAAAGTGCAAAAACAAAAAAAGAAAACAAATAAAAAGGTTATAGAAACAAAAATAATTTACTTAATAAAGGTTATGATAATAAAAATAAATTACTCAAAATAGGTTATGATAATAAAAATAATTTACTTAAAATATGCTGTGACAATAAAAATAATTGACTTTAAAAAAGCATGTTTAATAAGGCATTTGTTTTGTGGTGGCAGAGAGACAATATCTGTTTTTCAAACTTTACTATCTTTAGGACAGTATTTGCTAACCATTTTTGCATCACCCCCATACGGTGACACATACACAGACACACAGGGACATACACTGGGACACATACACAGGGACACACACAGACACACAGGGGACACAGAGAGCTGGACAGGCACACAGGGACAGTCATTCAGACACACGGGGACACACACACAGGGACAGAGACACAGGCACACAGGGACACAGAGAGCTGGACAGACACACAGGGACAGTCATACAGACAAACGGGGACACATACACAGGGACAGAGACACAGGCACACAGGGACACACAAAGCACAGACAGGGCCGGTGGCCGGACACCTACTGAGCACGGTGAGTTTGGCTCGCCGGGAGCGCAGCGCAGCCTCAGTGGCCTGACACTCGTACAGAGAGTCGTCAGACAGCTCCGCCGCCGAGATCTCCAGGTTGTACTGGCCCAAGTCCACCTTGCGCAGCACGCGATACCTGGGCCAGGCTGCGGGGGGCAGAGAGGAGCACTCATCACCGATGGTATCTCACACACACGTGGCTAGTCTGCGTCTGCGCAGGCGGGAGCCCCCCGACTACCCACAGCCATGCGTTCTGGCTCAATCCTCCCACCAGGTGGCAAACACGTTCTACATTCTGATGCTATCAATACCCGCGGCCGGTGACATCATCGCCTTAGATTCTGAAGGGGACAGAAGTATTGGTACAGATTACATCACCTATGTCTCCACCAACCAGGAAGCGCTGACACAGTCTCCGTGTCCTCCTGATCCGATAGAGGTTAAATGCTCCGGTGCGTAACCCGGGGCTGTGTGCTAGGCGAGGAACGCTCCTAGAATTGGGCTGCTCGTGTGTCACGTGTGTGCTCCTTTAATGCGTGACCATATAGGAATGCAGCTTAACTAAGGTGGGACATGTCATGTTAGGACCATGTCTTTTGCGTGTTTGGCTTACTGCACCATTTTTATATTTTTAGCCGATGCAGAAAAAAAACGGGGATAAAAATGCATGTAACATTACTCAGTACTTCAAATCCGCGTCTTTAAAGACATTACACTCATTATCAGTGTTCGTGACTTTGGCGTGTAATAAAGAGCTCCGTATCGGCTATGTCTTCCTCAAACGACGGGTTTCAGCCTGGCAGTGAAGTGGCCTGGGATCACACAGGACACGGGATGCCTGATTCGGGAATTCCGAAGCGCGTGTCCCGTTTCCCAGCTTCGACTGGGAATGTTAACCTCGATACGAGAGAAAGCAACTCGCCTCTGCCGGCGGAGAGGAGAAAAAGAAGGGAGGAGGGAGATAGAGAAAGAGCCGGAGTGGAGCGGGTGAGAGAGCGAGGCGGTGGGAGCTGACCTTTATTGAACTGAAGCCTGAAAACATGTGAATGTGTGAACTGATGTGTTCCCAGGGAGGGCGGAGCTGGGATGAGGGTTTTCTGTCTTTTACATACAGAGACAAACATGCATTCCTCTATCCCTCTGACATATACACGCATTTCAGTTTGGGTCAATATTTCTACAGGCAAAATAAGCAAAAGTGGAACAAGCGAACTGAGATATTACATGTGTTATTGTCAGTTACAACAGTGAAACAGTGATGCTATTAATGGAGGGGGGGTAGGCAAGGATGTGACAGGCGAATGTGACCCACCTCGCAGGTCCTCCCCGATGCCTAACGCCAGTCCGTCCTTGGTCCATTGCACGATGCCGGAGTAGTTGAAGACCACGCAGGACAGGACCACTGTCTCACCCAGGACCACCGACTGGTCCGCTGGCTCCTGCGAGAATCGCGCCGTCCAGCCTGGTCCGGGAGGGAAGGGAGGCAGCGTTATACATCATAAGTACGCACTTTAATGTACGAGCCGTCACATTTACTTATGCCATGTCGCTTTAATGTATGCACTGTCACTTTAACACGCGCACTGTTGCTTTAATGTATACACTGTCACTTAAAAGCAGGCTTGTCACTTTAACGTATGCACTTTCATTTTGAAATAGCTCTGTCACTTTAACGTACAAAGTGTCATTTTAACACACACGCGCTCGCTTTAACGCATGCACTGCCACTCTGAAGTATGCAGTCGTTTTAACGTACACGCTGTCATTGTAAAATACTGCCGCTGCCACGCATACTATTCGGGAACGCGCGCACACCTGCGCAAGCGCTCAGCCCGCCCGCGCAGCCCACACTCAGAGCAGGGGACACACGCACGTGAAGGACAGTCAGGTATGTATGACCATTTATAGCTCCGTATTTAAAAGTTTTTTTTTTTCCTTTAAAAAAATTTAAAAAAAAGGGAAATTACATCATCCACCAGTAGAGCAAATCGGGGCACAGCGCTAAGCGGACCTAGATAGAGCAGGGGCAGCAGACCGGGCTGGCCCAGAACCCCCTCTGATGATAAGGCTAACGCTGCAACCACCGCAGGCATCCAGAAACTCCCCCAGCAGGGGGCTCCGCCGCGCCGACCGGCGGTGCGATTTGCTCCTACAGGGAGAATTAACCCGCGGGTCACGTTGTCACCGCCGCGCCAGGTTGGCACATCGGCATTTTTTGCCAGATACCCGCGGCGGGTTCACGGATGGAGAAGCACACGCATCTGCTCCCCCTCCCCCCCGGCTGTGCCTATTTTGGGTCATTGTTGAAACTATCCTATTAGCTAATTAAGGCACAACGTGTTAATAAAGAACACGATTTAAAAGGGACCCATCCTCAGAGGATTACATTTAAAAAGAAGCAACAAAAATAACTACTTTTCCTCATACTCTGGATATTATTATTATTATTATATAATTCACATTTGAAATTTTGAATTGCATCAGTGATTTTATCTCGGGTAATATCGTTCTGCAAATTCCATGTTTCTGTAAAGGCATCTCAGTGGGGGGCGCTGTTGACTCACGTCTCCAGGTTGGGGGTTTGAATCTCGCCTCTGTGTGTGTGGAGTTTGCATGTTCTCCTTGTATTGTGCAGGTTTCCACTGGGTTCTCCGATTTCATCCCACAATCAAAAGACATGCAGTTGGGCAAACTGGCGTCTCTAAATAGCCTCAGAGTATGAGTGTGTGTGTGTGTGTGTGTAGGAGGGGGGGGGTATTTTAATGTGGGGACCAAATGTTCCCAGAATGTGCAAAAACCTGTTACTTTTTAGCGTGTGAGAACCATTTTTTCAGGTCCCCACAATATAAAGCTCAATTTTATAAAAAATCTGTGAATGCAATCAAAAAATAAAAAATGTTAAGTTTTTCATGTTGTTTGGTTACTTGTGGTTAAGGTTAGGGCTGGGTAGGGGTTAAGGTTGTCATGTTGGGATTAGGTTTATGTCCAGAGATATGAATGGGGAGTCCCCACAAAGATATGAACACAAACGTGTGTGTGTGTGGCCTCTCATAAGTCAGAAGAAGAAAAATACACACACACACATATATATATATATATATATATATATATATACATAGTCACAGTATTGTAGTTACTATTAATTTTACTCTAACCACGCAGTGATCAGCTGTGAATTCCTTTTTCCCACTACTGCGCCAAACTTAAGCTTGTTAAACATAAAATTAGTTCAACATGTTGAAAAACAACACTTAGCACATTAAGGACCTTTAATTACCGGCACTTCCTTTTCTCCGCATCTTGAAGCTGATGAGAAGAGAATCCCCAAGAGTGTAACTGAGAGACACGTACAAACATGCAGGGGACACCCTGGACGGGGTGCCAGTCTATCACAGGGCACAGGGCAGGGGACACCCTGGATGGGATGCCAGTCCATCACAGGACACACGGCAGGGGACACCCTGGACGGGGTGCCAGTCTATCACAGGACACACGGCAGGGGACACCCTGGACGGGGTGCCAGTCTATCACAGGACACACGGCAGGGGACACCCTGGATGGGAAGCCACTTGCTCCATCACAGCACACATCCATTTTCTCTTTGAATTGTCCTCTGGTTCTTTGTGATGTCCTCTCTCTGTCTGACATATACTGTCTCTTTGTGATGTCCTCTCTCTGTCTGACATATTCTGTCTCTTTGTGATGTCCTTTATCTCTCTGTGATGTCCTTTATCTATCTGTGATGTCTATTTTCTGTGAGGTCCTCTCTCTGTGATGTCCTCTGTCTCTCTGGCATTTCCCGTCTCTCTGTGATGTCCTTTATCTATCTGTGATGTCTATTTTCTGTGAGGTCCTCTGTCTCTCTGGCATTTCCCGTCTCTCTGTGATGTCCTTTATCTATCTGTGATGTCTATTTTCTGTGAGGTCCTCTGTCTCTCTGGCATTTCCCGTCTCTCTGTGATGTCCTTTATCTATCTGTGATGTCTATTTTCTGTGAGGTCCTCTGTCTCTCTGGCATTTCCTGTCTCTCTGTGATGTCCTCTGTCTCTCTGTGATGTCCTCTGTCTCTCTGTGATGTCCTCTGTCTCTCTGTGATGTCCCCTTTCTCTCAGACATCTCCTCTCTCTGTGATGTCCTCTGTCTTTCTTTAGTGTCCTCTTTTCCTCTGACATCTCCCGTCTCTCTGTGATGTCCTTTCTCTGTCTGCTATCTTCTGTCTCTGTGTGATGTCCTCTGTCTATTTGTCGTGTCTTCCCTCTATCCATGACCTCACAGTTGAGGTATGCACTGCGTGACTAGGCTGGGGGATGTCTCTGTCCAATGTGTCCTTCCTCTGTATGGCATCTCTGCTGCCTCTGTTTTTTTTTCACCTTTATAAGACCCCAAAATATTATTGCAATTAAAATATTCTTCAAAATATGAATCCTATAATGCGGAGCAGCATCCTAAGCGAGTTCCCAATCTGGTGCAGATCGTTTATCTAACAGGAAATGCCATCAGCCAACGCGGCATTTCAGCTGTCTGGTTTCTCTGGGCCTGGAGCCCCTTTCAGTGGAGCCCCCCATTGGCTGCCCGTCCCTCAGGCCGCTATGAGTCACGGCTGCGATTTTGGCGCGGCGCTGGGCCATTCGGTGGGGCGCAGCAGCCCTGGATGCTGTTCCTGGCGACGGGTGGAGGCTGACCTGCATCCGTACCCATGGTGATGACGCCCGCTGTGAATTTTACGGCATTTCCCCCGGCGATGCTGACACTGCGACCAAGTGTGACTGGTTAACTATAAAACTTCATTACTAATCGCAAGAGGACCAAGGGAATAGCCCCCTAAATCGCACCAACCTACAGAGCTGGCGTGAGTTGCTCATTAACTTAATCATTTGAGGGCATTCTTTAGCTTGATACTTTTAACTCCACCCCAGGAACATCATGAAAATGGGCCAAAATGAAACTTCTTACTTCCAAGTGCAATTCATCCACTACGGGGTCATGGTCAAGGCAATGGAAGGACCTGGAGTCTGTCACAGGATCACAGGGCATAGGGAAGGGGGAGATCCTGGACAGGGTGCCAGTCTGTCACAGGGCATAGGGAAGGGGGACACCCTGGACAGGGTGCCAGTCTGTCACAGGGCATAGGGAAGGGGGACACCCTGGACAGGGTGCCAGTCTGTCACAGGGCATAGGGAAGGGGGACACCCTGGACAGGGTGCCAGTCTGTCACAGGGCATAGGGAAGGGGGACACCCTGGACAGGGTGCCAGTCTGTCACAGGGCATAGGGAAGGGGGACACCCTGGACAGGGTGCCAGTCTGTCACAGGGCATAGGGAAGGGGGACACCCTGGACAGGGTGCCAGTCTGTCACAGGGCATAGGGAAGGGGGACACCCTGGGCAGGGTGCCAGTCTGTCACAGGGCATAGGGAAGGGGGACACCCTGGACAGGGTGCCAGTCTATCTCAGGATATGAGGACACCCTGGAAATGAGGCCACTATATTTCAGGGCATGAGGCAGGGGACACCTTGGATGGGGTGCCAGTCTATCGCAGGGCACACACACATTTAGAGATGCCAAATCACATAACTACATGTTTCTGGACTCTGGAAGGAAATCCCCCAAATTAGGGGAATATATCCTACACACAGGGCTGAGGTGGGATCCAAACCCCCACTGCTGCAGGTTTCACACTCCGCCGCCCCCCCCCCCGACTGAAAGCCTCAGTCACGTACAAAAGTCGGTGTACATAGTAACCGGGGTAACTGTCCAGCTTTGCTGATGCCGCAAACAGAATTTTCAGGGCTATATTTTCAGTTATTAAAATGATCAAATGTTCATCTTCCTATTCAATCCCCCACTACCCCCTGCTGCCATAATCATGTCCCCTACCACGCCACCTGCTGGCGGACGGGCTAATCTGCCTTATGACTCTGACTTGCATGAGGCGCCCCATGGAGAGTGGGCCTCCATCGCCCTCATGCGGGTATCGGGGTGGTGGTAAGGGGCACCATAATGCTCTTTTCATGGAGGCCGTGGTCGCAGAACGTGCCAGAGCCTGGCCGCAGGGTCTGCAGGTGCTGTAGGCTGCCTGTGCTCCACATATCACGGCTCTGGGCACAGCCCCAGATTCCCATCTCCCTGTGACCCCTCCCCCACAACTGCCTGGCGAGTCCCGCCCCCACCTTCGATGGGGAGACGCGAGTGAGGCATAAAGAGAGCTCTCTCTGACCTCAGGTCTCAAGCTAGCGTTGGGTGATGGAGGGGTGGTAGGAGAAGGCAGAGGATAAGAGTGTGTGCGGGCGAGCAAGGAGAGAGCGAGTGTGAGAGAGAGAGACAGGAGCGGAGAGCATGTGTGTGGGCGAGCGGCGAGCGAGCGAGTGTGTGAGAGAGAGAGAGAGCGTGTGTGCAGGAGAGCAAGTGTGAGAGACAAGAGCATGTGTGCGGGAGAGTGAGTGTGAGTGAGACAGGAGAGGGGAGCATGTGTGCGGGCGAGTGTGAGAGACGGAGCAGAGGGCGTGTGTGCGGGAGAGTGATTGTGAGAGACAAGAGCATGTGTGTGAGCGAGTGTGAGAGACGGAGCAGAGGGCGTGTGTGCGGGAGAGTGAGTGTGAGAGAGAGAGAGCGTGTGTGCAGGAGAGTGAGTGTGAGAGAGAGAGAGCGTGTGTGCAGGAGAGTGAGTGTGAGAGAGAGAGAGCGTGTGTGCGGGAGAGTGAGTGTGAGTGAGACAGGAGAGGGGAGCATGTGTGCGGGAGAGTGAGTGTGAGTGAGACAGGAGAGGGGAGCATGTGTGCGGGAGAGTGAGTGTGAGTGAGACAGGAGAGGGGAGCATGTGTGCGGGAGAGTGAGTGTGAGTGAGACAGGAGAGGGGAGCATGTGTGCGGGAGAGTGAGTGTGAGTGAGACAGGAGAGGGGAGCATGTGTGCGGGAGAGTGAGTGTGAGTGAGACAGGAGAGGGGAACATGTGTGCAGGAGAGTGAGTGTGAGAGAAAGTGAGTGTGTGAGAGAGGGAGAGAGAGAGGAGCATTGTGCGTGTGTGCAGGAGAGTGAGTGTGAGAGAAAGTGAGTGTGTGAGAGAGAGAGAGAGAGAGAGGAGCATTGTGCGAGTGTGCAGGAGAGTGAGTGTGAGAGAAAGTGAGTATGAGAGAGAGACGGGAGCAAAGAGCAAGTGTGCGGAAGAGCATGTGTGTGATAGAGTGAGTGTGAGAGAGAGAGACGGGAGTGGAGAGTGTGTGTGCGGGAGAGTGTGTGTGTGATAGAGTGAGTGTGAGTGAGAGACGGGAGTGGAGAGTGTGTCTGCGGGAGAGTGTGTGTGAGATAGAGTGAGTGTGAGAGAGAGACGGGAGTGGAGAGTGTGTCTGAGGGAGAGTGTGTGTGAGATAAGAGTGAGTGTGAGAGAGAGACGGGAGTGGAGAGTGTGTGTGCGGAAGAGCCTGTGTGTGAGAGAGTGAGTGTGAGAAAGAGACGGGAGTGGAGAGTGTGTGTGTGGGAGAGTGTGTGTGAGAGAGTGAGTGTGAGAGAGAGACGGCAGTGGAGAGTGTGTCTGCTGGAGAGTGTGTGTGAGAGAGTGAGTGTGAGAGAGAGACGGCAATGGAGAGTGTGTCTGCGGGAGAGTGTGTGTGAGAGAGTGAGTGTGAGAGAGAGACGGCAGTGGAGAGTGTGTCTGCGGGAGAGTGTGTGTGAGATAGAGTGAGTGTGAGAGAGAGACGGGAGTGGAGAGTGTGTGTGCGAGAGTGTGTGTGTGCGGGAGAGTGAATGTGTGAGAGAGACGGGAGTGAAGAATATGTCTGTGGGAGAGTGTGTGTGGCTGTCAGCTTGCAGCAGGGGCTTGGAGAGAAGGAGGGAGCCCAGCACTGACAGAGAACAGAGATTTAATTAACCCTGCGGGACGTGGCTCTCTTTCTCCTCTCTCCCTCCCTCTGCCTCTCACACTTCTCTTCCCCTATTCCTCCTGCCCCTCTGCTGCCCCTGCCTGAGTCGCACCTCCCGCTCTGCCTGCAGGGGGTGATGGCAGAGGGCTGTCACAGCGAATCTGTCATGATGATGCTATCGCCCCCTGCAGGCCGTCCTCTGCATTTGTGCTCCTTCGACGCACGGCATATGGAGGCTCACCGCCCAGGAGTCCACATCCTGATGGAGAGCCCACATGCCCCCACGCACCCCCCACCACTCCCCCAGCCTAGTCACGCAGTGCATACCTCAACTGTGAGGTCACGACCCCTACACTCACCCCTCCGAACCCACATGCATCTGTGGAATGTGTCTGTAGTGCAAATGTAGCAGATCTGAGCCTGTGTGTGTGTGCATGTGTGTCTGGTGTGCATGAATTAGTGTGTGTGTCACTGTGGGTGTGTATGTGTGTGTGTGTGTCTGGTGTGCATGAATTAGTGTGTGTGTCACTGTGGGTGTGTATGTGTGTGTGTGTGTCTGGTGTGCAGGAATTAGTGTGTGTGTCACTGTGTGTGTATGTGTGTGTGTGAGTCTGTCTGCTTGCATGCCAAAGGAACAGTACAAAATCAGATAAATCAGTTTATCAAATCAAATTTTAATAGCAACCATAGCAAAAATGTTTTGCAACAGCACAGAAAAATGCAAAAATCTAATATTACGTGTGTGTATGTAATATAAATATGTGAACTAATGTAACTAATATACAGGCAGCTCTCAACAGAAAACTGACTCACGTAAATCTGGACTTGTGCAAAAAATACAAAAGACAAACAAAAGACTCACTGATACTCGAACATTATATTTTCATTTAAGCAATATGCAGTCTTTAGTATATTAGTATATATAGTATACTAATGGTATATATGGTATATTGGTATATTTTTGGGTTATGTGTTTTTTTGTTATGAGGCTTTAATGGTATAGAAAGGTAAATCTGAGTCACGTAAAATATGTCTTCAGTAAGGGTTTGTGGGAAGGATTACTTAATTCAAAAACAGTCTGTACACACTATATTGTACATCCTATACTTTACTGTACATATTCCACTGTACTATATTGTACATAGTATACTGTACTATAGTATACCCCAGGACCTTATGCAGAATTTGCTGTTGGCAGACAGGTGGATGGATATATATGTTACATGTGTGTAATAATTAGGGATGGGCGGATCCACATTTTTTCAGTTTAGATCAGATTCTGATACACAACTGCAGATACCGATACAGATTCCGATACAAGAGCTCTTTTTACTTCAATATTTTAAAATAATAAATATATATAAATATGTATAATTTATATTTTATATTTTTTTTTAACTAGCAAATACAAATGAAAAAAATGCATGCTAAAAACATTTAATTAGGCTACTAGAAACAAACATAACATTCTGTTCCATCTCATTCTGTTCATCTTCTTTTAAGCGTTTTTGAGCCATTTGCAGTTCAATCCGAATAAGTGGCAAATGCTGAAAAAGCCCCACAATTATTCTTCCACTGGCAACAGCATCACTTACATCTCATTGCAATAGCAGCCCCTCATGTATCTCAAGATGTAGCGAGTGTGCAAAACAGCCCAAGCCAGCAACTCCCAAATCACCCCCTGCTTCTTACACATCACTTGTCTTATCTCACACAATTGCCTACTCCTTGTTTAGTGGGATTTTTCACTAAACATTACTTTGACCTCTCGAAACTTTTTTTTTTTTTTTTTTTTTTACAAAGATTACAATTCACCGTGCTAGTAGTTGTTGTTTCAGGCATAGAATACTTCCAGATCATCACCCCCTTATCTGATTTTCTTACGCAGAAAAAAAATTGTGTCGGGCGTTCGGCTTGAATGCCGCAAAAAGCATCGAACTGTCGTGCGGTTGATTGTACAAATCATTTTAACAAGAAATAGGAGCGGCCTTTTTACAGACTGTCGAAAACTAAATAAGTGGATAGGTCACATATATCTGATACCCAATCTGTCACACAGGTCTGGATCGGTACCGATTTCTATGCAAGTGTAGCTATGAAGTAAACAGCACTGCAGACACGGTGTGGGTACGAGGCGGTCGTTTGCTGGCAAGCTCTACTTAAACGGGCCGCCTCTCAGTTCCGGTGACGGACGGCCAGAGGTGGGAGATCATGAAACGCACCTTAAAGTGAATCCATGAAAGTTTCAGAAAACTGCAAAGTCGTTGCACCAGTAACTTTTCGGGAGTCATAGGAACACCCAGGGGCCAGTGAGTGCAGCACACGGAACAGGAGGGAAACGGCAGCCACACACACACACACACACACACATGTAGGGTAAACATATCCTTATGGGGACTACTCATTCATTTCAATGGGAAAAATGCTAACGCTAACTATGATAACCTTAACCCCACACCCTGCCCTAACCATAACCATAAGTAACCGAACAAAATACAAGAGTTTTTGCATTTTTAGTTTTTTCATAACAGTCATCGATTTTTATAAAATAGAGTTTTCCCTTATGGGGACCAGGAAACCGGTCCCCATAAGGGAAAAAAACGGATATTTATCATGTTATGGGGACATTGTGTCCCCATAGGGATAGGTAAACCCGCTCGCAGGCACACACACACACACACACACACACACACACACACACAGACACACACACACGCAGGCACACACACGCACACACACACAGACACACACACGCACACAGACACACACACACACACAGACACACACACACACAGGCCTTATAGGATTCCCTGCTGCTGCCCGACATGGCCGCCCGGTCACCCCTCTGGATGAAGGATCTGTCCTGTGCTGCATGGAAGGGTAAATAGGCCTGAACGGCGAAGCGTGTAAAGCGCGTGTGCCCGGTGTGCCCGGTGTGCCCTGTGTGCCCGGTGTGAGTGCATGCCCGCGGGGCGCCCTGCTTGGGGCTCCAGCCTCTTCTTGGGGACGACACATAAACGGGTGACACAGAAAGCCAGCCGCAGGTTGCGGAGCCTGAACATGAAGAGGCTCTTTGTTGGGCCTCGTGAAGCCATGACCCCCCCCCCCCCTCCACCCGCCCCTCCCCTCCCCTCCCCTCCCCTCCTCCAATTGCCTTGTCTGTTTTTGTGCATTTCATGTCTTTATCACTTTATTTCCCCTTTTCTCTATCTCTCCCTAATTGAATTATTTACCCTTTTCTCCCCCCATCAGAATTTACCCCATCTGCTTTTCCATGTTTTATTAACATCTTCATTTCTGCATGTTTAATAGGGGGGGGGATTAACCCCCCCCCCTCCCCCCAGATAGCGGAGGGTATGTGACTGTGAGCATTAGCGTCAAAGACAACGAACAAGCTCGTGTGTGTGTGTGTGTGTGCATGTGCCTGTGTATGTGGTGTGTGTGTGCGCACATGTGTGCGCACGTGTGTGCGCACGTGTGTGGTGTGTGTGCCTGTATGTGTGGTGTGTGTGTGTGTGTGTGTGTGTGTGTGTGTGTGTGTGTGCGCGTGCAGGGCTATGCCTTTGCACTGATAACCAAAACTACCAAATACTGAGCCAAATAACTCACACAAATTGATGGAGATGAACTGTTTTTTGGCATGTAAACTATATTCATTAAATATTTATAAATGCCAAATCAAATAAATGTAGCAGTTTATTGGTGTATTAATTCGGGGCCTGGAGCTGCTGGCCGACATTCGGCAGAAACATGATTCGCCCCTTCAGTCGCTGCTTCTGATATCGCTAAACAAAACCCCTAGAAATCGAGAAGAATGTCTCCCTCCGTCTCTCTCTCCACCTCTCTCTCTTTCTCTCTCATTCTCTCCTTCCAAGGGGAATTATAAGTGGAACAGAGAGAAACAAACAGATAAAAACTGTATTTCTCTCTTCCGTCCCCATTCTGATTTCATCCCTCTTTTCTCTCCTTTTGGTCCTCCCTCTTTCTTTTCTCTTTGCTCTGCCTCTCTTACTCCCACGGGATGGCCCAATCTCCCTCCATCTTTCTCTCAATTGCCCTCTCTCTCCTCCTGTTCCTCCCTTTCTATATTTCGGGATAATGAAAGAAGGATGAACGTTCCTACTTCCTACTACGACAAATAAAAAAATAAAGGAGATGAAAGGAGGACAGAATGAAGCGAAGGCGGGACGCTGAAAGCCGCTGGTCTGGGGCTGTTCGCCCAGCGTTTACATATGAAAAGGACTGTAATGAAAATCACTTGGAAGTTAAAAATACCCCTGAGACCTTCGGTAGAAACCTCTCGCCAGACGTGGGTGTAAACGTGCACGTAGGCCACAGACTGTCCTAATATTACAAGCATAAACACCAGGGTTGCCAGATTCGGTCAGCTGGCTGGAGTGGGATTCTCAATTCGAGACCAGCCTGTACATGCGTTTACGTGTATGCAACAGTTCAATTTCTTTGTAAACAGCCTGTGGGGGTTTGCAAACTGCCCCGACGCTTTTCATGTAGCTATCTTTAGGTTTATAATGGACTAATATAGATTTACTGTAAGATTTCGCGCATGAGCGCAAGAATTTGAAAGCGTGCGTGTCACAGCAGATGCGTGAGAGTTGGAAACCCGAGAACACAAGGCTGCAGAGCGTAACATCTGTGACATCTCTGCGTGGCCCAGTCCCGGTAAAACCAGCCCCCCCCCGAAAATGTGAAGCAGCCCTCGTCTCTCACAGAGGCAGCGCTCGGCGCGGGGGGGTACATCTATATTACTGCTCCTCTTTTCCAGCAGACGTCCTTATCTGGGGCACCCTGCAATGGCAGCGGATCCACAGAACGCGACCGATCCCGGGAGCTGCGAACACGGGAGGATCACGGCCCCCTCTGCGAACACGGGAGAGTCACAGCTCCCTCTGCGAACATGGGAGAGTCACGGCCCCCTCTGCGAACACGGGAGAGTCACGGCCCCCTCTGCGAACACGGGAGGATCACGGCCCCCTCTGCGAACACGAGAGAGTCACGGCCCCCTCTGCGAACACGGGAGAGTCACGGCCCCCTCTGCGAACACGGGAGAATCACGGCCCCCTCTGCGTCCGCAAACCGCGACGACGGGACCGACGTGAATAACACCGAAGAAAAGCTCCAAGTAAAACAATAAATACTATCAGTAAGATACTCTGGCTAAAGCTACATTGCTATAAACGTTGATTAACGACACAAAAATAAAGTGCTAAAGACGGGCCGCAATGAATTGTGAATAGTTTATACTGTAAATCTGCGTGGGTAATGACATGCAAAGTATTTCACAGATCGCATTTCAGCCTTATTTGTGATGTTAATTTTAACACTTGCTCTAATCCGCCTCAACGCGGCTCAAACACAATCGCATTCCGCTTGGCAGCACGGCCAGTCACCCCAAGGTTAGAACTGCGTCCTTCGAATGCTGTAAAACCGCTTCTGTTGTTCTGTTGTTGCTCTTATCCTGCTTACCAGCAACAAATGAGAAATTAATAAGTTGTACCTGCAAGCTATGGTGTAAAATATGACACAGGCCTTCTATAGCTGACAGTAATGCATTAGTGTGTCAGTTCTCAATATAGCTAAACACATAAAACTTCTAACTATACGTTTCTCACAGGTGAAACATCACTTCCTGTTCAGAACTTGGCATCACGGATTTCCCACTTCCTGACTCCATATTTGTCTGCCATCCCATCTTCGTACCCTGTCTGTTCTCATAGATTGGGCTGATTTGGGAGCGGGTCCCGTTTCCGGAACATTCCCAGCCTCGTTCTGCATCATGTTCTATCTCGCTGACCTACTCAGCTTCCCTTCACACCGCAGCCGCACAGCGTCCCCCCCCCCCACGTCCCCCCTCACTCCCATCATTCTAGGAACAGACGTTAATTAGTCACTAGCTGGGAGTCAGCTTCTCTCACGTGAACAACTCCCCACGTATAAACACACTCACACACACACAACAAACGCTTTTTTTTTTTTTAATCTACCGCACTAACTTAATTGAGACATCTTTGGCAAATGCAGAATCAGACATCGCTGACTTAATTAACATAAAACCTCTTCAACAAGCAATGAACAGAAGGACTCACTCATTTAAAATATCAACGATGGTATTACGCCCATGGAAATTCATATACGTGCCATTTATTTACAGGGAAGGAGTGGCTTCCTGGTGCCGTTTACCTCCAGCAAGGTGATTTCCGATACCCCACAGTTATGAATGGATCTGTTTTCACGCTGGTTTGTTAGCAAACTCACGGACAGCAAGAGGCCCTAGGACCTTCTCCGGAGTGTTTACAGACACGAGGGCACTGTGAAAAATGACCTGCTTGCTTTATTATTTTAGGAAGCGAGGGGTATGGAGGGACCGTCTCGCGCGCAGGCCGCGTCCGTCCAGCTTCTCTGCTGGGATTTCCCAGCATGCCGTGGGAGCCTTACCCAAATGGCAACCACCGGCCTAATTCAGTCAGGCCTTGGCCCAGGCACCGGACGACCTCTGTGACATCATCCCCTTGGAGGAGTGACATCACTCCCTTGGAGGAGTGACATCACCGAGCTGGGGAGACTGCAGCGGAGCGCAGAGCTGGTGATTAATGCCCCCCCCCCCCACACGCACCCTGGTCACCCAGCAACCAGTTTGAGACGCATGTCACTTGTCACCAGGGTACGTTCTGTCTCCATGTTTTCCCCCTGCCACTGTCTCCCCTCCACTCCTTGTAGTCGGCTCTCCCCCTCTTTTTCCGCCTCCTCCGTCGCTACTCCCTCGCTCTCTCGCTCCCTCCCTCTTTCTGTGGCTTTCAGTCAGTGCTAATGGAATGCCAGGCATTTCCTTCCCTCCCCCTCTGCACACCTCCCTCCCTTCCCTCTATCCTCTGCAGTATCTCTCTTCTCCCCTGTCTTCCTCTCCAGTCTCGCGGACGCCGGTCCGATTTTTACTAACGGATGCCGCTGTCCTTACCATGAATAATGTATTTCCAAGTTTCTAAAATACTTTTAGCAGTCAACTTCTGAAACACTTCCCAGCATTTTAAAATAATAAGCTGTAAAATTCCACTTCACTTCTGTGTAATTTGGTAAGGACATATACTGGAGGAAAAAAAGAAGCGTTTGTGAAAGAGAACTTTTTTTGTGTGCATGTTTGCGTTTCATCCGCGATGCACATGAGAGGATCGCAGTCGGCGAAATCCGTGTTGAGTTAAACTCGGCCTTTCTGGCAAGGCGGACAGTGCGTTACCATAACCAGGGCTAGCCCGTGTCCCGTATGTTATTATGTGGGACAATACGAGCTCGCACCGTGTCACGGCGGTCTCCCTGTGGTATCTGCGGCATGGGGATAAATTACGTCCGACAGAAAGACTGGTCTGACTGATCGCGGCACGTCAGGACGACACGGGATGGTGGCGCTGAAACAGAGGGGGGAAAAAAAACAGTTTCCAGTTCCAACTGGAAGACAGAGAACTTGTTTTCGAGTCTGTGTGTGAAAGAGGGAGCGATGTTGGAACGCGGCTTCAGAAATGTGGCTTCAATAAGTGCAGCAGTGTTCGCGATGCCTGATCCCTGTCCACTGGCTGCCCACGCCAGCGCGGAAAACCGCCTTTACATCAGAGGATCAAACTAC
This sequence comes from Paramormyrops kingsleyae, assembly GCF_048594095.1. NCBI lineage: Eukaryota > Metazoa > Chordata > Actinopteri > Osteoglossiformes > Mormyridae > Paramormyrops > Paramormyrops kingsleyae. The sequence continues at coordinate 30,624,270 of NC_132800.1, read as the reverse complement.
CCGGGGTACCCAGAGCCAGCAGATCTCACCTGGGCTGCTCTGACGCGGCAGGATCCACGCATGATGCCGTCATTTAACCGCGAAAGAAGTACTGCAAAAAAAAAGGCACACTTTCCTGGGGAAAGCAGATCGTTTCGGCGCCTTGCTGGCTTGTGGAAATGCGAAACGCAGGGACTATTTTAAATGTTTCAAATAGCTCATGTTCGAGCTATAATAATACAAAGGGTGTTCCAGTGACACGCGGAAGGCTGGCTGTTCAGCCTGGGGGCGACCTGACCTTCCACGAGGCTGCGGGGGCGGGACAGACTCAGACCTGGGTCTTATGCAGCCTCAGGTCCTCAAAGACCTCAGCTCAGCCGGTGGCGGCCAGGCTGCCTCCACCGCCGGCCGTGTTTATGCTGCGCTCGGTAATGCGTCTGTCGGACGTGAGACTGCCAAAGCTTTCCTGCGCCGAGTTAAAGTGTGTTAACTGGAAACTGGCATTATTGTGGTCTGATGCAATACAGACAGCCATAAAGTCGTGACTGGAAACGTCTGGGGAAATTTTCTACCACAAAAAAAAAAACACACGAATAGCTTACTACCACTAATGCAGTGTGCTGCAATTATCAGTGAGAGACTGTAGGAAATACTGCCTGCAACCAAAGGCTCATAACTCTGACCAAGAAAAGCAGTTAGAAGATGGACGGATGAATGGATGGATGGATGGATGGGATTGGACTTTAGTAATAGGTCGTAAATTTTCCGTACATTTTTAAACTATTTTCAAATACATTTTAAGCGTTTTAGATTAAGAAAAGGAGTGAGATGAACTCACAGCATACTCATTTTAAAATACTTCACAGTCGACATTTAACTACAAAGCTTAAATCTTTTTCAGAGTCTAAATGAAAAAACAATGTCGCATCCACTTACTTCAACACTAGAAAAGGTAAAATATAAAAGTATGAAAACAAAACATGAAAACATTAACATTAACCTAATCTTGTTTTCTATGCTTTACCGTGTCACTCCACAGTACTGATTTCAAAATGGGTTTTGCTGCATAATAAATGTCATCATTTTTCACTGTGAGTCGCCGTCCTCTCTAAGCATATTTTTAATGTGAAACTCTGCCTGCGATGTTCATATGGGGCCCTTTGATGTCGCCGGTCACCTTCTCCAAGGTCATCGCTCCACACTTTTGAACTGCCGAGATTTATACCCCCCCCCCCCCCCCCACAAGCTGACTTTAGCACCTCCTCCTTATAAGAGTGGCAATAACACCTTTAAAATAAAATTCATATTGGCAGCTATCGAGTTTTACAACTACTGAGCAAGCAGCCGCTTTCGTATTTAGAGGAAATATGAAAATGTCTCGGGTATCAAAATTTGAAATATTGCAGTGCGCCGTGCACACTGCGGCCAGCCAAGGTGAGTCCTGTTCACTATTGGGATTTTACTGCGCCCTATATTTCAATAGGAGCCACTTTTCGGGGCGTGTTTGATCACCGCAAGAACACAAGAACAAGTGTCGCATGCTGTGTGGTCGGCGACCGTTTGACGTTAAACCAAACCCATCCTACGGGCTTAATAAAGGTCGTCGTCTTCATATTTACACTGTGACTCCACTTCGTCGAAGAGAGGGCAGACTCAACACCTCGGGAAATAGGACCCTCCCTCCTTTAGGTGACAGACCACTACTACACTGACTTACCCAGTCCCTGTATTGGCCTTAACACTGAGACCTGCACTGCATGTAAGCCCCTAGCTGCCTGAACACTTCTGAAGACTTTCCCCCCAGTTTTGGCTCATCAAGCACACTCCCCTCGCAGTGCACCTGGAGGACAGGACCTGTGTGCAGTGGCCACCATCTGTCACTCCAGTGTCTGGCCACGTTCTGCTCCAGTCAGTTGGCAGGGGCTGGTTGTGTTAACAAACGTCCAGCAAAGACAGGCCAGCGGGTTTAGCTACTCAGACTTCTCTCTGTGCTGTTTAGTGACGGAGAATCTGAACACTGCACATATTCAGCATTAACTGCTTCATTCAAGCGCTGTGTGGCTGTGCTGATGGGTTCTGAAGTGTGTTGTGTGGATGCTGCCTAGATCCACCTCCTCTCTCTCCATCCCTTACTCTGCTCTGCCCCGTTCATTTCCTCTCTCTCCATCCCTTACTCTGCTCTGCCCCGTTCACCTCCTCTCTCTCCATCCCTTACCCTGCTCTACCCCGTTCACCTCCTCTCTCCATCCCTTACTCTGCTCTGCCCCATTCACCTCCTCTCTCTCCATCCCTTACTCTGCTCTGCCCCGTTCACCTCCTCTCTCTCCATCCCTTACCCTGCTCTACCCCGTTCACCTCCTCTCTCCATCCCTTACTCTGCTCTGCCCCATTCACCTCCTCTCTCTCCATCCCTTACTCTGCTCTGCCCCGTTCACCTCCTCTCTCTCCATCCCTTACTCTGCTCTGCCCCGTTCACCTCCTCTCTCTCCATCCCTTACTCTGCTCTGCCCCGTTCACCTCCTCTCTCTCCATCCCTTACTCTGCTCTGCCCCGTTCACCTCCTCTCTCTCCATCCCTTACTCTGCTCTGCCCCGTTCACCTCCTCTCTCTCCATCCCTTACTCTGCTCTGCCCCGTTCACCTCCTCTCTCTCCATCCCTTACTCTGCTCTGCCCCGTTCACCTCCTCTCTCTCCATCCCTTACTCTGCTCTGCCCCGTTCACCTCCTCTCTCTCCATCCCTTACTCTGCTCTGCCCCATTCATCTCCTCTCTCCATCCCTACTCTGCTTCTTCAACCAGTTCAGTTACATCCAACTTTTTCATCACACCATAATTTATTAGTTTCATACAATACCCATACCCATCACTTACATACAGTACTGCTACTGGATAAAAAGCATGAGAATAATACACCATGCAGATGTTTGCTAACACGAAGCACCATGATGTCGCAAACAAAGCAAAATCGGCCTGTAAACTATGGTTCCCTGTATCTTCCCTGCACTCACATTGTCCTTATTGTTCTCTTCTCCTCCCTGACTGGGTGTTGCTCCCTCTCTTGGTCTGTCCACCTCCCTCTTGTCTGCCTATTGCCTCTCCACTCTCCCCTCTCCCTTTCTCTTGTACCGTACCACTAAATGAGAAAGTTCTGTCACCATAGCAACAGCTGCTGTTGGCAAAAATTGCCCAAATCCCCCGCTTTCTGTATGTTCGTTGCATCCTTTCCCCTAAACCCCAGTCCATCTCTCTCACCCCCTCCCCTCTCTCTCCCTCTATCCTCCCCCTCGTCCTTCCTCATCCTCACTCTGCGTGGGGATCAATGGCACCCAGTCGCGACTCGAGAATCAGAGGGTGAAGTAACGTAAAGAACAACAAGATGGCAGGAGGAACAGACTGAGAGACAAGCGGAACAATGTTAATATCAAAAAGAGGTCAGAAAGAGTGATAAAGAGTGACCTACAAAGAGTGACAGGTGAAGGACAGGCATACGACATGTAAAAGCAACACGGAGCCAGAAAAGAGGCAGGAGAGAGGAGGAGAGGACAGAGACGGAGGCAGAGCGGGCGCAGCGCACAGCACAAAGGGCGAGCGCAACGTGCACAGGTAGCAGGGAGGGAGAAGGCTATTACCATGGCAACACCGGAACCAGTGAGCACACGCCGGCGGACCATGCTGTCGCCATGGTAACTGGAAGAGGAGGGATGCTCGAGGAGGGACGGAGGGAAGGAGAGAGGCGAGACGGCAACAGAGACACAAAGCGGAGGCAGCGCCGGCCACATTTGGGAGGGCAGGACGGACAGACGGACGGACGGACGGACGGACGCGCTCCCTGCCACGCTCGCCATCGCCACGCTGTTTTCCTCCATCTTTTTAAAGCAGCGTGAAGTTAAGCGGCTCACGGCATGATGGAGGACGCAGAGGTAACGGTCTCCCAGCCGCTCTCAGTCTCCATCGCACAGGACGCGCCGCACCTCCATACCTCCTCACCCGCCTCTGGCTGCCCGCATCGGGGCTCGCCAATGCCGTCGCGCCCGCCAATGCCGTCGTGCCCGCCGCTAACTGCCTCAGGAAACAATCCACATTTACCCACCTTCATAACTTAAACTGCTGATTTTAGCACCCAGTGTTTCTTGATTTACTGCCTGAGATGGACTTTGTATGTATATGATCATCACGTTATATATCCTGCGCGCGGACGCGTCGGCTGCATGGGGGCAGCCTGGGGGCTTTACGCATTAATGTCACGCTGCTTCACTGCCTGCAGCTGCACCAGGAGAAGCAGCTTTGGCTGAAACCTTGGCTGCATGATGTAACCGCACCTATGCCGTGCGTCTCTCACAAGCTCACTCCGCAGCGTTTAGCCGTCCACGCTCTCTCCGCTTTCTTTAAATACCCTCTCCTCCCATCTAATGTCACCCTGTTTCTACATTTTTTCCTGTATTGTTTAAAGTTTCAATAAGTCCCCCCTCTCTCTCTCCCTCTCTCTCTTTTGCCTGTTTCTATGGTAACTTGCTCTCCAGTGCAGTCCCTGCTCCCTCCCCTCGCAACCTCACAACCCCCCACCCCACATTCCCCACTTACTAAACCACCCCCCCCACACACACACACACACACACACAAAACCCCTGTCCCTCTCAGCCGCTGCTGGTAAGATGGTTGCTATAGAAACAGACACATTAAATAGCCAGGAAAATGATCTTTCTGCTTCACTCTCCTACTCTCTTCTCCTCATTTTAGTAATTATTTCCCTCCCTTTCTTTACAGTCTCTTGCACCCGAAACACATACTTTTCACCCGACAATCTTGATGCACGTAAAAGGCAAATGACAGTACTGTCACCGGTCCTGGCGTTTAGGCACTGACGTCACCCCCCCCCCCACCGACCCCTCCAAGCGGCCGATGACGTCACCACCGAAGTCGCCCCACCAGCCCTGCCGCACAGACACGCAGGCAAGCGGGATACAGACAGGGGAGAGACGTGCACGCTCCTCGCCCCCGGACAGACAAGGTCGGGGGCGTCCGTAGCAGCCACATTCCAGCCCCCCAGGACTGATGTGTCCTTGATTCCAAACAGGGCAGCGCTGGGAATCTCTCTGTGACACACCCAGGCCACAGAGGTGCCCCCCCCCCCCCCCGATTGGTCACACGGAGACAGGCTGATGGGCACACACACACTGCTCCCCCCCGGACTGTCACATGCACAGACAAGGCCCCCCCAGATGGTCACAGACACACAGCCCCCCCAGACAGCCCCGCCCAGACAGACACACGCAGGGCCGCCCTGGAGAGTGACAGACACACACAGGCCCCCCCAGACAGTAAAGGCCCCCCCCGGTTATACGCACACATATGCCCCCCCCGTTCAAGTGGGTAACAAACATACATGCCACCTTGGATGGTCACACACACAGGCCCCCCCCGGACGATCATACAGAGACAGGGCTGGCAGGCATACACGGATGCCCCCCCATACTGCCCATCGCCCTGCCATCGTGTGCCCACATTGATGGCTCCCCGGACTGTGTGTGGCACTCTGTACTGGAAAAGCACATCTGGAAGTCATTCTGGGGGGTGGGTCAGGAGGGGAGTGACGAAAAAGGAAGAGGAGGAAGGAAAGTTCTCTGGGAGAGAGAGCAGGAGGAGGTGGCAGTAGCAAGAGAGGAATAGAGCCGGAATTGAGGGCAGGGCGGAAATGGAGGAGAACGTGAGTGTTTAAAATGGAAACACTCCTGCAGTGTCACAGAAAATAGAGAGAGAGAAAGAGGGGAGGGAGAGAGGGAGCAAGAGAAGGCAGAAGAGGAGGATGGGAGGATAGAGGGAGAGGGAAGGCAGGAGAGGAGGATGGCAGGAGAAAGGGAAGGCAGGAGAGAAGGATGAGAGCAGAGAAAGAAAGAGGGAAGGCAGGAGAGAAGGATGGGAGGAGACAGGGATGGCAGGAGGACAGGAGGAGAGATTGAGACAGGAATGAGAGCAGGATGGCAGGAGAAAGGGAGAGAGGGAAGGCAGGAGAGGATGATGGAAGAGAGGGAAGAGATGGAGGGCAGGGGAGATGGGAGGAGAGAAGGAGAGGGGCAAGGCAGGAGAGAAGGATGAGAGGAGAGAGGGAAAGAGGGAAGGCAGGAGAGAAGGATGAAAGCAGAAAAGGAGAGAGCAAAGTCAGGAGAGGAGGACCAAGGGATAGAAGGAGAGGGAAGGCAAGAGAGGAGGACAGGGGAGAGAGGGAGAGAGAAAAGGCAGGAGATGAGGATGGGAGGAGAGAGGGGGAGAGGGAAGGCAGGAGTTGAAGACGAGAGGAGAGAGGGAAGGTAGGAAAGGAGGATGGAGGAGAGAGCAAGAGGTGAGGTGGGAGCAGGAAGGGAAGCTGCTCGTATCTTTACGCACAGACCAGAGGAAGCTGCTCGTATCTTTACGCACAGAACGCAGGAAGCTGCTCGTATCTTTACGCACAGACCGCAGGAAGCTGCTCGTATCTTTACGCACAGACCAGAGGAAGCTGCTCGTATCTTTACGCACAGACCACAGGAAGCTGCTCGTATCATTACGCACAGACCGCAGGAAGCTGCTCGTATCTTTACGCACAGACCTCAGGAAGCTGCTCGTATCTTTACGCACAGACCGCAGGAAGCTGCTCGTATCTTTACGCACAGACCTCAGGAAGCTGCTCGTATCTTTACGCACAGACTGCAGGAAGTGCTGGATGTCAGTGCTGAAAATATTCAAACAGTATTTTTCTCACATTAATGACCTAGAAAAGTTATTAGCCCGTTACTGCATTACTGCCTAACAAACAGGCTGCATGGAGCAAACAGTATCGCATTACAGTGATGTGGGGGAATGAAAGCATCAATTACAGAATTACATTAGCCTAATTATTTGTCTACGGCCATTGCCCCCACTGTCCTGCTGCACTGGAGCTTCCCTGAGACATTCCTCTGTCAGGTGGCCATTCTGGGTCAGTCTCAATCGATGGAAGTAAAGGTATCAAACCCAGAAAATGGCAGATGAAGGTTGCGTGTCCGTCTTTCCCAAAAGCAGGTTTTGCAAATCAAATAACAAAACCTACCATTAGTCCTGATCAGTCTCACCCTGATTTGACCCTAACATACATCCACATCTGCTTCCTGACCAAACTTAACGTTTCCAAAAGTAACAAACTATCAACAATACACTTATCAAAGATTACCTCCGAGCCAAATACATTCCAGTTTAATCATCTTAATCAACTGCTTTCTAGATAATTCTAGTCAGCTACAGTCTAGTCTAAATCACCCTAATCGTGTATAATCCTTACATAGTTAACATTATCCTAGCCAACTATATCTTTGTCAATGTTTGCCTAATCCATGATAAAGTAGTCTGCATCATCATAATTAAAACCATAATCGCCATGATCACCCTCTCTGATTTAGTCCAACTCTGCATTAATCAGCAAAGAGCACTGGCTTCCATCTGCCCCTGGGCACCATGGGTAGGAAAGGCTGACCCTTAACACCGCTGGGGTGCAAACAAGGCCAAGCTCAACACCCCGGAGCATTGTACTGAACAGGCAACCGACCAATGGCTGTCCGGCACTTCTCAGTTACCTATCGGCCAGCACTCGAATCCCACCTATCCAGGGGCACCGAGGAGCAGAACGCCATAGATTAAGGGATACATTGGCCAATCACGAGCCTCCCTGGGATGCAGGTGGGGGGGGGGGGGTGCTGGTTGGGTATGTTATATTAACTCCCGGCCCAGAGCCCCCCAAAAAGGCAGTTTCCCCTGTTTTGTTTTGTGAGCACTAAATACCTCCTTTTATTCTGGCAAACTTCACCAACTCGCATGTCTCCCTCCTGTTTTCCCTTTTTTTCCCTCATTGACTCATTTTTTCTGGTCTCTCTCTTTGATCGGAGGAGCATAAGTAATGGCTCCATTCTCTCTCACCCTATCCCCCCCCCCCCCCCCCCGCCTCTGCTACTCTCTCTCTTTTCATCTCCCTCTCTCCAGTTTAAAGCCCCAGTCTAATCTCTCCCTTGTCCGCTGCCCAGCCCTCCTCCCCCCTCTATGACACTCGCTCGCTCCCCACTTTCTCTCCCCATTAAATAATAGCCTGGATCTGACACGTGTGAGAAGGGGAACGTTACATCAGGACGGCTCAAAACACCGCAGGAAGATCCCAGTCACAGTGACAGCCGCAAAACAGAGAGGTATTGATCAGCACTTGGCCAAATATTTATACCGAAAAGAACAGACAAGAGAGCATTTACTGCCCTGACCTGCCTTATCCCGTGATGTCCTTATGAATACTAGCTTTTGTGCGCTACGTTATTAGACGCCTCGGCCGTTTGACTGATGATCCGATCAGGTTTCATTTATTTTCGTTCTTAAGCTTGGCGAGCGGACGCAGCCCCCGTTATCAGACACAAGGGAGCGTCTGTCTGCCCGTTTTTTGTGTTTACGCTCACGTGGCAGTGGGGATCCCGATCAGGAGGAATCCCAGCACAAACTGGGCTTTTCCCAGCACACACTGGGCTGTTCCCCTTTACAGCGGCCGGCCCGTCTCCTCTGGAAGAGTAGCAGTGTGTTTGTAACTGAAAATCGCCTTGGATACACGTGTCTTAGGAGCCAATGAATGCCCTTTGCCAGCCCTTGGGATTCACTGTGGACAGACAGGCCACGCCCCCTGAACAGAAAGTTGAGAGTGAACGTTCCAGTGAAACAAAGCTCTCAACACAGGCTGCTTTGTCTGCCATTGTTCCTGCACACTGCTTCAGTAATTACGCATAAGAATGCTCTCAGCAGCCTCCTCGTCAGGGATCTACGCTCTGTTTTTTCTCACTTCCCCACTCTGGTCTGCTTGTGGCGATTGACTCTCCACAGAAGGTCAGAGTCGGGACATTGCAGACGTCGCAAGGAGGACATGCCACAGTGTGGGTGACGTGCCCGCAATTTAGGAGTGAGTGTGTGTGCAGTGTGTCTCTGTCCGTGTGCAGTGTGTTTGTGTGTGTATGAGTTTGTATGTGCAGTGTATGTGTCTGTTTGCATTTGTGTGTGCAGTGTGTGTGCAGTGTGCGTGTGTGAGTGTGGAGGTGCGAGAGTAGGTTTCAGCACATAGCTGACAGCACGGCTCCAGCATGGCCTCAGCTGAGTGTGCGTGTTTGGGGGGGGAGAGCTGGCTCTCCCCAGTGTGGCACTGGAAGGCTTCTCTCCTGCGGTCCCTGCACTGGCATGAATCTGGAGGCCGGCTGGATTTATGCTGAGAAGCTGTAACCACCCAAGCAGGAGTCAGCGAGCAGAGTCACTCGGCTGCCGGCGCAACGAATCTCTGCGCGCCGAGCAGCGTTATGCAAATGCACAAACGTGCTTTCGCTACCTCACTTCCTCTCCGGCTCTGACCCCCCCAGCCCCCCACCCCTTTATTCGGAATGGCAGAATAGGGAGATAATACATGTCAAACATAAATCTGACTGACAGTGACTGTCACGCACACACACACAGATTCCCGGCACATGGCAAACACACATGGCCGCACACACACCTAGACTAACAGCCATTCCCATTGCTTCTGCATCTTTATACAGTTCTGTATCTAACACAAAGCCCCCACATAGCCTTGTGGAATTCCTCCGGAGCCTACGAAGACTGCAGAGCAATCTGAGGTTAAGAAAACGGACTCGTCTGCAATTTCTCCACGCAAATTACAGGCCCAGAAGCTGCAAAGTGTTCCTGAACAGTTCAAATGCAATCGCTGGGTTACATAACAAGGCACTAATGCGCGGGGAAGGAACCTAGATTGCAGAGTGGCTCTCATTTCAGTTACCAGAACGTTCATATAGGAATTTTTGGCATCTAGAACGTTAAGGATGGACATTAAGATATATGTGGGTTATGCATAAAACGCTTCACAAAACAGAGTCTGAGTTCTTCATTAGAAATAATAAAAAAAACACTAAGTTTGAGAGTGATTAAAATTTTATAAATTTATTTCAACTACTCTCAATTAGTAAAATTCATTCTGAAAAACAACTACAATGTTCTTTGTGAATATTTTATGACCGTGAGACGAATGTTGCGGCGGGAGCGACGTGCGAAAGCTGTTACAAGACCAAGGGCCCTTCTGTGGGACTGAAAGCTGCGGGAAGCACCAAAAAAATCCATAATAATCAGGACAACTTCCTGTGGCGGTGGAAGCACCACAGGAACAAAACAGCGGAGGTCACTTTTTCTAATGGATATATATGAACATTAAGACAAAAGGTCGTTTGATTGTGCGTTCAGGCATGGTCACTGGGGGGCCTCGAGGGTGCCAGTGCACACTCGGACATCCAGCTGGGAGACGGGGGATCGTGCAGCGGGTGCATCTCCCACACCATGCAGTGAGCGGGGTCTAACTGCAAACACTGGCTCCAGTGTTGCTAATTATGGTCCAGTGGCGTAATGTGGCTCAGGTGAACACGGTCGGGCAAGGAAGGACACCAGCTTCGTGGGCCGGAGTCTCGGCGGCGTTCCAGCGAATCCTGCGGGGGCTTGCCGTAAAAGCACGACGCCGGGACGCCCCCCCCCACGGGATACGTGTGTGTTACACCACAGGGCGGCCCCATGTCCTCTCCCTAGTGCTCCACGGCACCGACAACACGACAGGCTGAGTAGGAGTGTCGCTCAGAAGGCCAGTGACAGACAGAAAAAAGCTCAAATGAGCATCCAGGTACCCCCTCCTCCAGAGACAGAAATTAAAAAAAGAGAATCGCGTTCATCAGGTACCCTACAACGCATTATTTTGTTTCTCTTACAACCCCTTGAAATTCTTCTTTTTCCAACTTTCCTCTGCTGGATGCCATTAACTCAAACAAATCAAACCAATTCCAATTCCTTTGTCTCTCCTCTCTCGATCCGACCGCTCACATCACCTTGTCCCTCTCCTCATCCTGACGGCAGTGACAAAAGAGAGAGGACCAACCCCCCCCCCCCCCACCCCCAGAACACTGAATTTGCTCACCTAGATCCTAAGAAATGTTGTTTCCATCAAACAAATCCGGAGATTTTAGTGAAAATTAATCATTTTAAATAGCCTATGATCGTATCAGCATAAAACCAGCGAAGCGACAGAGATCCTGATAGTGAATTAGTTCTGGTGAGAGTCCCCGTCTCTGGTTTTGTCATATAAAACACGCCTGAGAGGGACCCGTGTCGTTTTCAACATCACACACCGTTTAGTTGTATTAGATGTCGTCACTAAAAGGGACAGCATTCTATTGGAGAGGTACAAATACAGTACGGCAGGATTAGACTATAATTTACAGACACATTGGGGGAAAGTATATGAAAAGCTGAGTGTGTATTTCACGGCTTTTGTCAGCGACGGCGTGGAGCTGAGTTGGGGGGCCACGGCGGCTTTGCCCGCATCTCCTCAGCAACCGGTGATGATCACGGAGCGGTATCCTTCAGGCTGGGAAGCGAGGGACCTGCCCCGATCAAACAGGTCGCCTTCATTTCGCGGAGCACGGCGTCACGGGCCACAGAAAACGCCCCCCCCCACCAATCACACTGAACACATCATCACGCCGATCGCTTTGAACATCAGCCGTGTTACCTTACTCAGTAATAACCCCCATGGCTGTCTCATCCATGCAAGTGACTTGCCGCTGCTTTATAGTAAATAATAGCACCAGTTTTTTCTTCGTAACCCTTTCCAGGGCCTGTCCCCCCGATATCGGTTTGCAAAGTGACGCGTCGGCGCGCTTCACCTGCACGCTCAGGAATGGGGGGATCCGGCACGCGCTGGGAGCTGGACCGCTGCTCATATCGATCCTAGCGGAGTTTACTTACGCCCCTGGACACACCACCCTCTCCGGATCCCTCTTCCTCATCTGCTCTCTACCCGCTCTCACTTTTAAACCTTTCGTGCAAAGATTATAACAGCTATCCCGGCAACCCCGCTACTGTCATTTCAATGACAATAAAAAACGGTGTCAGCGGCATGAAAATACAGCGGCGTCATCTGTTAAAAAAAAAAATCCTTGAAGATAAGTAACCCACTTAAAAGCATCCGTGCTCTTTCCGCATTATTATTTGTATCTGCATAATTTGCATGAATGCCCGGAGAGGTAAAGGTCATTTGTGAAGACGGTGCTGATACTGCAAGCACATGCATACATGCCACCGCTTCACAACGGGGGAGCCTCGGGAATCTCTAATGCAAGCGAAAACGTATAAAATGTGAGGTATGCAATAAGGATGGAGACTGTAGGTGACGGATGGATGCATCGGTTCTGGCGATCATGACCCACACCCGCACGCATTTGGTCTTTTTAAGGGAACACTTTCTCCCCCCCAAAAAAATCCCCATGTTGTAGTTTGCGTTAAAACATCAGACATCAGAGATATTATTCATGCACACGCGCATATACAGAATAGGAAAACCGCTACGCGCAACCAAAAATCCCACATGGATCAGCGCTTGGCGTATCCGCAAGCACATTTTCGCTCTTGCTCAGCAGCCAGAATAAAAAGAGGAAAAAAAGGAGCGAGAGAGAGAGAAAAAAAAACTTTAAGACGAGTCCTAACAAAGAATCGTGCCTCCCCACCGCTCTGCGGACGGTAGGAAAAACTGAAAAAATAAAAGCCGACGAGATGTTTTAATGACAAACTTTTCAAATATCTTACCTTGATGAAAACTGAATGCAAAAGTTAGAAGCCAGAGACTGTGCATGGTTCAGTCGAGCGCATTTAAATTCCTCCCCTCGTTAAGGTCCGTTAGATGACTTCTCTGCACAGACACCATCAAATCCCCCCTTTAGAAGTTTATTTCACATTAACGGGTATTTGTAATCCCTTTATCACCGAGTAGCCGTCCTTCTCTCCTCCGTTTTCTCTCTTTCCCCCCCCTCGTTTTGTGCTTTTCGTATTTTTCCCCCCTCTGCCTCCGTCTCTTGCGTGCTCAGCGGCGCTCCGGTTTCTCATTAAAAGAGCCGATCCTCCGCCGGGGACTTTCTCTCTCCGGCCGCCTGTGTCGCTCTCTCTCCTCTCCGGCTCTTTCACCCCTTTTTCTGACTCAAACACGCACGAATATCGTCAGAGGCACTGAACACCCCCCACCCCTCCCCCGCCCACCACAGACCCCCCTCCAAAGCCTTTTATTTTTTTCCAGGAGGGGAACAGCGCCCCCGTCGGTGCAAACTGCAATGTGCTAAAATACGCGAGGATCGCATGTGGCCGCCGTCCTTTGTTTCGCTGACATGCGCAGGGACATGTGCTCCTGTCCTCATAGCTAACTGTGGCGCATCTGTAACTGACGCATCTTTATCGGTTATTCCATTGTCAGCATGTCCAATTTCAGGTGTTTGCATGCATGTTTCCAGGCGTCTATCTTTTAAAACGCTTTGGCAATAAAAATGTCTTACAGACAAAAAAAAAAAAGTGAATAATTCAGTTTACCTATATCAGTTTAGTATCTATATTTAAACACAAAATGCTTTCGGTGTTATAGGGGAAAGTGATCAAATAGATACATATATGCATATAGTAGTAAGCTGTCAATACTTAGCTTCATATCAGTAACTTTGAAATAGAATGACGGCTCTGTCACATTCTCCCCAGAGCAAATGCCCGAAAGCGCACAGCGTGTTTTTGCCCTGAGGCCATGATCTGTGACCTGGTCAATAAGGTCACTTTATTAACTTTGTTTAATGATTTTTGAATTGGACACTGTGCTAAGGATCCCTGATATTTGCTTTTGTTGTGTTCGTGTGTGTATATTTATTATTATTTTAATTACCAGACAGTTTTTCCAAAGCCAGTAACAGCCAAGTAATGTTCCTTGTATCGTATTACATTTTCTTCAATGTTTGTACTATGTTGTTTAGAGGTAACGAATATGACTTTTTATGTGCTTACAGTTGTGCGTATGTTGTTTCAATGTTTAATATGGTGTTTGTTCTGCCACATGCATGACAGACATGTTGACGTGTCCTGGTGATGTTGATGTTTAATTTTCTGGATTTTCACTAAAACATTACTCAGGCTAATCTCTCTCTCTCTCTCTCTCTCGCTCGCTCGCTCGCGCGCGCGTGCACACACAGGCAAGGACCAGCAGAGTTCTTATGCTGTTTCGTACCATTATACCTGATGTTCTGTAAACCTCATGTAACAGCAATGGCAGACTACGCCAAAACACGTCTCCTTCAGAGCATGGAAGGCAACGCCACCTTCCGAATTGGTTAACTGATGAGTATGCCATAATATATGAAGAAAACGATTCACACAAAAGGACATGCAAATGACACTGAATTAGCGCAATAGAAAATAAAAAGAATATAAACAAACGCTGGTGTTTGGCGCCCTCTCTAGGAAATCTCAATACATTGCACCATACAATAAACCGCTTAACCAATTTTAGAAATCAGAATTTCAACCACTAATATTTTTATTGTCCACTTCAATGGGAGATATTTTTTTAAATAAAAAAGTATGTATTAAGCCCCAAGTAAGTGGACAAAATTTTCAGACACCTATAAATGTTTATATGTTATAAAATGATTATGTGTTATAAATGTTGTTCACGTGCCTTAGTATATACAGCTCTTTTAACTGAAATTTATTAGTACTGCATGTATTTTGATTCAAGCATTTTTATGAATTTAATTTAATAATATGCTACAAAATATTAGGCAAAAATAGGTGTGATAAAGTCATTTGTAATTTGAAAGCAGCAGTGGATGGATTTATTTTCTGGTCCCTGGCACTATTACGTAGTAAATTATTAACATTTCGTTCAAACGTAGAAGCATCTGGGCGTTTATGCCCCTATGCAAAAAAAAAAAAAAAACCGAAACAAAACTCTGGGTCTATTTCTGCTGACATGCAAATGCAGGCTTATGAGACAGGTCTTACCCTTTTGATAACATACATAAATAAATACTTTTTTGGTTCATCTTAAGATCCGGCCAATCTCTCACTTGTCTCTTTTAGTTCATTTCTCTACTTTCCTCTCCGAGATGCACAAAGCCGAGAATATACCGCAGCAACACGTAGTGCGTACGACGGTTTTTTTTTTAAGAACTATTTTCATTCAAGAAGATTTTTTTGACCGAATGCATCTTTATTGGTTGGGGGGAATGACTTTTTAAACTACGACACACCAAATATCAATATATTAGCCAATCACTACTACCTAGATAAGCTCTGGCTGCATTTATACAGTAAAAAAATGTAATGGTAATTATTTTGCAATAATTGTACGTAATATATAATTTCTTGTAGGAAAAACGTGAATACTAATAAAAAAAAATAAAGGGGAAGAGTAAAGAGAGCCAACCAAAAATATATTTACAGCTTTCTGGAGAAGAGATTGTAGCGATGAAGAACAGATGAAAAAGGAAGCCAGACAAATCTCTGAATGTACTGTTTGTGTACTGAAGGCCATTATTTTACTGAAGATGAGATAATAATCATAAACATCAAAATTAGTTAACTCAAATGCATGTTTATTGAAATAAAGTACCATATTGATATTGTAACAAAAGATGAAAACTGTATGAACAAAACAAATGAACGTCTCAGCTAAAGTACCTCTAATGATGTCGTGAAGCAGGATTTCCCCAATGACATCGTAAGCCATTATACAAAACAAGTAGTTCCACATGATATGAATACTCATTCAAAAAGGAAGACTTTTCATTCAAAATAACATTGTCATCCAAAAAATACCACTGTAAGACTACTCGAGAAGCTTCAAGAAGATAATGAATTTAATTCAAATTAATAGAATATGCACACACATGAAAAAAGATCATAATCACTGAAAAAAACAACACTTTTCAACACATTGATAAAACAAGACCTACTGGAGTCTTCCCCTTGCTTCCTGGACACAAAGAAATTACTGGGAGAAAGATTCGACTAGACAGGAAATCCTGCATGGAAGAACCAGTGCTGCTTATACTGTCCTCTAGTGGTGAGCTGCTGTCACTACTGAATGACGCAACCAGAGTCCGCGTTTCCGCCTTTACTGGTCGCTTTGCTTGAGAGGAGCAGGACGTATGCTTGAAAAGCGCAGCCGTATCGTTAACAAGATTAAATCCCTGATCGTTACACATATGTGCAGAAAATACCACAGGTTTAGAATGCCACTCCGTCGCCAAAAATAACGTCGTTAATAAGTAAAAGTAAATTCAAAAACACACCTTTGTTAAGACACTATATCGGGAATGTCAGTGTAATGTGACGGCTTATAGCTAACTCTGTGCGGGAAGAGAGTTCGGGAGACAGGGGGAGAAGGAGTCAGGGTGCAGGGTGAAAGGAGGGACGAGGGAGGACGAAGACTCAGCGCTGAGTTCACCTGAGCCTAAGCAGACTTGGGTATGACAGAGGATTATTACCCTGGTTTTACTGCATGGAGAGTGAGAGTCCAGTCGATCACTAAATTAAGCGCAGCAGCTACATTCAGCAGCAGGAGATGCTGTCAAACAGGAAAACCAACCTTAGGGCGAAGTCCACCAAGTGAAATTAAAACGGCGACAGCGATCGTCCTTCTCATCACCGCGGTTATAAAGGTTACTACTGTGACCATCGGTAATAAAACCCATTCAGTGCGAAATCATAACTTTTAATTATAAAACCTAATTCTTTCCGGACAGACCAACATACCCACGCTGTGACACTGACGGCAACACAAGAACAGAAGAATCAGAGTAAACTGAACCCATATAAATCTTTGCAGCTGTTTCCGTTCCGACATTTTTTTTTTCTCAGATTTTTATTTTCTTTTAACTTTTTTACTCGGCATTTCCACGCATGTAATAAAAACAGGCAGGCCTTAGAATATATACTGTAGTACCAGACACAGTGTTACATACAGAGAGAGAAGAGAAGGGGAAGGACAGTTAAGAGAAAAAGGGTGTATTTACAGCACACCAAACCTTTTTTGTTGAGTAAAAACAATGCTAACTATTTATATATATTTATATATTTATACTGGAATTCCATACCGTGAATGCGCATGTCGTTGTCATAGTACCCTGGTGGAGTGTATCGTTTTCGTGTTTTTCCACGTTACAATTTTGCCATCGAAAAGACCCTCTCACTCCACTACACACAGACATGGATCTGCTTAGGTGTGTGTGCGTGTGTGTGTGTATGCGCGCGTGTATGAGTTGGCTGTTCATGTGAGTTTGTATGACGTAACATGTTTCACCCAGTGAAGTCGGCTCTCTGAATCCCCGTCTCCAGTTCATTCTGGTTTCTTTTTCCTTCTACTTCACTGTGCGCATCTCTGTCATGCCATCCGCCCCTTCTTGTGAAATTGTGAGGAACTGAAGCTTGTGAAGACAAACGGAGACGTCTCCTTCGGCACCCTACCCCCCTCCGCCCCCCCGGCACTAGATGAAGTACTCCTTCCTCTCCTCTGCACTGGAGTGGCCGCCCTCTGCGTTGATGATGGCGGTGTCGGCGTCGTGAGCCTCGTCCGAACCCTTTGCCTCGTGGGTCAGGTATGTCCCTGGTTGCCGAGGAAGCGGGATGAGTGCGATTAAGAGACAGGCCCCCGGCAATCTCCAGCCCCCCCTTGTGGAGGTGGCTTCATTCTGTCCGAATTGAGCTCTTCATCACTCGACCGAGACAACAATTGATTCCCTAAGTGGACTGATTTAATGGGACCCTCTGTCACTGCTCATTGTGCCAGGCCTAAACGGACCAAGTAAACCTGCACCAGGCACAGAGGTCTCCCTGCCTGTCATTTTAACTCAAAACCCAACCCATACCATCCCTTTCTGTCACATGACTAACCATTTCCCATCCCTACCCATGGTGCTCTGCCCCGGCGACATCCCAGCGGCGTTTCTCAATACTAAGAACGCAAAGATCGTACTTGTGGTCTTTGCAAGACTGTCCATGCTGACTCCCAAGAACGAACTTGGGGCACAATGAATCATGGGACTGGTCACGTTTGGCGAGGATGCAATTGATGCATCCTTGATAGTTGGGGGCGGGGCAAGAATGACATGCAGGGATTTTTACACCGTCCTCTGTACTTCTGTTCTTTGGCAATGGAAGATGATGTAAAACAGGTACAGGAGAATGGAAGTATAGTCAAGTACGCAAATTGAGAAACACCCCAGGTCTTGGGTGAGATGGCAGATGTGCAGCGGACCACAAGGTGGCACCAGACCACAGAAGAAGCCCTCACCTTTGTGCCTGATGAGGTATCGGCCAAGGACGATGAGGAGGCAGAGGAGGATGAAGAAGATGACCGCAACCACTCCTCCGATGACAGCGTGGTCAACCCCAGAAGAGGCTGACATGGCTGTGGGATCTGAAACAGATGGAAAGATGGAGAGAGAGAGAGAGAGAGAGAGAGAGAGAGAGAAGGAACTACAGTGTCATTGTGAGTGCCTGAATAAAACAAAAACAAACCAATAAATAAATAAAGACAAAAAAACAACCAGATATTAATCATTCTAGGCCATAAATATCAACACAAGGATTGAAAAGCCCATAAGGGAAGGGCGACGGCTAAATGATAACATTGAGCAGAGGGATATCAGAAGGAATGGAGGAGGAATAAACAGACATCAATAAGAGAGAATAGACAGATGACATCACAGAAAGATGGAAGGACCTGACAACACAGAAAAGAGATGAAAGGCGAAAGGGAAAACAAACTCGCGGATTTATAAGATAAGCCTCGGAAGTAGTGAATCATTGAAGAGTACGATTCCCTTGCTCAAGAAACTGACGGTTTGGAAATTGGTTCTCAGCCACGGAGACAGGACGACAGGCGGGGGTGACAGCGGAGTTGGAGCGTGCCGGACTGCCCCGGGAAGATGGGCACCGTGCTTCTGCCGCGCTCGGCATCCATAGGGTAAGAGCGTGAGCCACGGGACGGCCAACCGACTAGGTACTCGCGCTGGGTGGCGTGCTTGTGGCGTGCTCGTGGCGCAACGCCGTGTGTTGGCAGGCGTGAGATGTGCATGTCGGGCCCGTGGGTGCGGCCCACGCTGCCCCAGCCGGTCCCCTCCCCCACCCGCAGCAGACGCATGCGGCTCCACAGAGAGACGCATTCAGCCAATCGCAGCTGCCGCCGCAGGCTCACAGCCGCTTCCAGTCATGTGGCCATGAGCCAGAAAGATGAGGCTCAGTAAACGAGCTTCTTCTGAAGCGGGTTTAGGAAGTCGGGGGAGTGTTTCTAAAATCAAACACGCTTTACTACTGGAAAGGAAAATCATAATGTGCCCTTTCCATTCAGCTGAAGTGGCCACTTGTAGATATTCCGCAAGGAAACCCCGCAGAGACCGCCCCCTACAGCTCGTCCTGGGAGGGTGACTGGGCCGTGGACTCCGCCCCCTACAGCTACAGTCCACCTCCCTCCCACATGACGGCAAAGCCTCTCGCTGCATCCCTGCCAGCACAGCCTGTCTCCTCAGAGACGGTGAACCGCCACGGAGGCACAGCGCCCCCCTCAGGCCCTGGACCACACAGCGCCAGCCCCTCTCTGCTCCGCCTGGTCTCTTAATTAAGCGGGATGTGACTGAGATGCAAACTGACCACTGGGCCAGATCTAACAGCTCCTGACAGGTTCCTGCGGAAGGTCCTCGAGGAGCCCCATCGTGGCGATTGAGAGGTACTGACAGATGTGTTCGCTTCTGTGGGTTTTTTTTTTTTTTTTTTTCAAAGCTCATCAAAAGATCTGAAGATCACAAGGTAAAAAAATAAAATGCAGACGGTTCCAAAAGGGCAAAGTGAGCAAACAAGTAAGCGTGCAGCCTTTGAAATGTAAAACGTGAATATTTATCGATTGTGCGGCTTGTGCTCCGGGAGGTAGGACCCAGACATCCTGCTAGCTGTGGCTGTCCGCCTGATTGCCTGTCTGTTTCTGACAGTGTTGCCTTACCTCATTTTTCCTCGAGCTGATATCACCTGCTCAGCGGCCCCCCACCCCCCCAACTTGACAAGACATTTCTTCACCTCCCGAAACGAGCCGCTGTTCATGCCCCTCCCGCAACAACGCCGTGTCACCCTTAGCAACGGCACCAGCTCTTAACCCCGAAGAGCCCGTCTGGCCCGCTCACGCGACACGCCGGAACAGAAGCGACAGATCCGCTCACGTGCGCGTGGCTTTACACGCTTCACACCTATGCCGGCGCCCGCCTACTGCCTGCGCTCGATCCGGTACCTACGGCCCGAATCGCTCGTGGGATTGTGTCTTCTCAAGTCGAGCAGTTCGGGACGGATTCGTTTGCTGTAAAACGAATGAAACGAAAGGCAGCGACTGTTGTCTAGGCCTCAGCACTTGCTAACAACGATTATGGAGAAGCGGCAAGTGCTTGTTAAGCGGCAAGTGCTTTTTCTTTAAGAAAAATAAAAAACCCAGCATCCTTAACATGCTGCCTGCCAGGCCCCAGGTTTAACGGTTGGCTTACCCCCCCCCCCTGATTTGGACCGCCATAAATGCGCTCGCTGTCAGAGAATAATCCTTTCCGTCAGGCCACAAGCGAGCGATTGTTTATATGAAGGGACCTAATCAGCCGTGTTCTGCACAGACACGGTGCTGTGTGCCGTGCGCCCTAAGTCATACATACTGATGGGCTCCGAGCAGCACGGAACAATCCGGAAAAGTAATTAATTCTGCGGAAATGACAAAGAAATCCCCCAAATGTGCTTCTTAACGCACTCTGCCAGCCCAATAAGACAAGGCCAGATTCGTCAGCTGAATATATTCATTCAATAAATGTGGAAAATATTCATTAAATAAAAGAGCCTGCTATAAAAAGTCAACAAATAAAGAAACAGACACAAATAAAAAAGCAGATTTCAACTTTAGCATGGGAACGGGTGTGAAAGAGTCAACTATACTGACACCTTAAGCAGCGTAATGCACTCCAACAAAAATAACATCCTCAGAGCAATAGGAAAACTAATCACATTAATAATACTGTTTGCAAACACTGAAAAGCTGATGAAACCAATTTGTGAAAAAACAGACGTTTGCTGCTGTGACACGGATGGGCAATCAAACATGATGAGATGAGAAATTTGTGACTGGATTATGGGCTCAGGGGTAGAATGTAATCACATCCACTGGTCATTATACAGCCACACCCATCAGCCAGGGCAGAGCCACACCCACCAATCAGGGCAGAGCAACACCCGCCAATCAAGACAGCCACACCCACCAATCAGGACAGAGCCACACCCACCAATCAGGACAGAGCCACACCCACCAATCAGGGCACAACCACTCCCCCATTTAGAGTCATGCAGCTTTTTCTGCTTTTTCCCAGAGACATACATGGTTTACCTGTACAGCGGACACTGTGACTGGCCTATCTTACCGCTGCACATGCCTGCATATTCTGTTTAGAGAAATGCAAGTACATTGCTCAAGGGTACAACACAGTACAAAAGCTTTGCTAAATGTTTTCTTTCTATAGATTTTTTTCTTCACCGTTCAGTTATTTTGTATTTCAGACATTGTCGGGCTCTCGAAAATCCCCTCCTGTCTAAAAGAACATTCCCCAGCCTTCCGTCGGCCGCGGGAGACGAGGCTGCCGCGCCGCTGAGCCTCAGAGTGCGTCGGCGCCGGCGCGGCTGCTTGGAGCATGGCGGCTAATTAAATCTGAGACCTTGGCGAAGGGCAGGCGCCTCTGGCCGCGTGGACCTGCTGTCCCGGGGAGACTCGTTTGCTCGGGCAGGCTGAGACGGAGCCACACCCCTTAATTACGCTTCAGAGACAGTCACGTGACACGCGGCTCTTTCCCCGACAACGCCAGGGTCCACAGGAGCAGGAGAAACATACTATAACCAGTATGTCCTAAATGGTTTATTTATATATACAATAATGTAATTCTCTGTAGTGCTATAACCGACTAGGAATAGGAAACAGAAGAAGTGTGTGAGACACAAAAAGGGGACTGTGTGCAATGTTAGGCAGACGGGGGACAATGTTAGACATACGGGGGACAGCGTGTGTGAGACAGACAGGGGGACACTGTGTGTGAGACAGACGGGGACAGTGAGCATGTGGCAGACAGGGGGACAGCGTGCATGTGACAGACAGGGGGACAGCGAGCATGTGACAGACAGGGGGACAGCGTGCATGTGACAGACAGGGAGACAGCGAGCATGTGACAGACAGGGGGACAGTGTGTGAGATAGACAGGGGGACAGCGAGCATGTGACAGACAGGGGGACAGCGAGCATGTGACAGACAGGGGGACAGCGTGCATGTGACAGACAGGGGGACAGTGAGCATGTGACAGACAGGGGGACAGCGAGCATGTGACAGACAGGGGGACAGCGTGCATGTGACAGACAGGGGGACAGCGAGCATGTGACAGACAGGGGGACAGCGTGCATGTGACAGACAGGGGGACAGCGTGCATGTGACAGACAGGGGGACAGCGAGCATGTGACAGACAGGGGGACAGCGAGCATGTGACAGACAGGGGGACAGCGTGCATGTGACAGACAGGGGGACAGCGAGCATGTGACAGACAGGGGGACAGCGAGCATGTGACAGACAGGGGGACAGCGAGCATGTGACAGACAGGGGGACAGCGAGCATGTGACAGACAGGGGGACAGCGTGCATGTGACAGACAGGGGGACAGCGTGCATGTGACAGACAGGGGGACAGCGAGCATGTGACAGACAGGGGGACAGCGAGCATGTGACAGACAGGGGGACAGCGTGCATGTGACAGACAGGGGGACAGCGAGCATGTGACAGACAGGGGGACAGCGAGCATGTGACAGACAGGGGGACAGCGAGCATGTGACAGACAGGATGCAGGTCGGAGGAGAAGGCAAACATGGAGCCTGGAGAGCAAGAGTGTTTTCCGGATAGACGGACAGGTCAGAGGCAGACAGGCAGAGGCGGACAGGCAGAGGCAGACAGGCAGAGGCAGACAGGCAGAGGCAGACAGGTCAGAGTGGCGGGATGGATACCACAGCAGAGTCAGGTGACTGCAACAAAGATACCTGCACTGCTGTCAGCTGCATCTTGGACGGATGGACGGTTGGGTAGATGGAGCAATGGAGGAACGGAGGAATGGTGGAATGGTGGGGCACGTAGCAGGTGTGTAAGAGCGTTGAGTGTGACAGCAAAGTGTGGACAGTGACAAAAAAGAAAGAGAAAATCCAAAACTGCTCTGAACTACATATGACAACACAGGACAGAATTTCGCTGTGGACTATAACCTGTGCATATCGACCTATGCAAAACACACACAGAGAAACACTGCAAGCCACAGAAAGACACAGAAAACTGCCTCCGGACTTGGAAAGAATCGTCTAGACACAGTAAACACAAGAAGTGTAAGAGTCCCATGAAACGGTATTACAGACCACGAACACTGAACTGACTGCACTGTGAGCTGTTTACAACACTAACTTAAAACTGAGTAAAAAGTCTTTAGGTAGGTAGTCTGTGCAAGCTGTACAAAGATTACAGTGAAGAGATGAGCAAAAATACGTTGATGTATTTTTGCGTGTCTGTATCTGTCAACACACTGGATCTCCAGGTGCCCTGGAGCCCATCTGTGTTTGTGTGCCTGTGGGCTGAATTTGCGTGTCTCTGTCTGCGTTTGGCGATACGGTGCGTTGCCCGGCTGCCCGCACTCGCCCGGGCTATGCCGCGTCTCCAGGCGTTTACCTGTGAAGGTGTAAAATCCGTTCAGCCGGGTGGAAACGGAAGACGTGGTGAGAGAGGACAGAGAAAAGGGGGGCGGACGGTCACTGGACGAAGGAAAGGAAGCAGTAGATAGAGCGGGGGGGGCGGAGGAAGGGGAGGAGGAGGACTCAGAGGAGGGAAAAGAGAAAGGCAGAGAGGAAGAGGAGGATAGGGAAGCTGGGGAGGGCGAAGGTGAAGAGAGCAGGGGGATTGGACTAAGGGAAGAGGAAGGAGCAGTTCTGTAGGAAGTGAGAGGTGTGGCATAGGAGGGCGGAGATTCAGGAGGGGGTGCTGGGGACAGAACGTCAGAAGTCCGAAAGGCTTACGGAGCGGCACGGATACAGCAGTTACACCGGAGGATGGGGTTACAGAGAGAGGCCAGATTTTAAAATCCGCAGAAGATGCATGGAGAGAAAGAAATAAACAGAAGGAATGGAAACACAATCAGAAAAGCAAAAGTAACAGGAAAAACACAGCAAGATCAAATAAAAATAAATACAAACAGAAACTGCTTCAGCGACCTGAGACCAACCAAGCTCCCCCCCCCCTCAGCACCCCCCAGTGGTACCTTGCACCAGAAGGACGTATTCTCCTTGGCCTTGGCCGATGCCATTGTCGGCCTGACAGAGGTACATCCCGTTGTCAGACTTGTTGAGGAGCTCGAAACGCAGGAAGCTCCCGTCGACCTTGGCCAGCAGGGGGAGCTCTCCATCCTTC
Organism: Paramormyrops kingsleyae; assembly: GCF_048594095.1. NCBI lineage: Eukaryota > Metazoa > Chordata > Actinopteri > Osteoglossiformes > Mormyridae > Paramormyrops > Paramormyrops kingsleyae. The sequence continues at coordinate 30,599,932 of NC_132800.1, read as the reverse complement.
TTCTTCCACTCGTAAGAGGTGGGCCTGCCAGGGACACGGACGGCGGCGGCACGTGAGAAGCCCAGACCCGGGTGACGAACAGGGGCCACCAAATCACACTGACCGCCTTATCACCAGAGGTGTGGCACGGATGGGGGGCGACGGCATTATATAAGAGGAGAGCTGCGGGAGACCGTCATGTGGTTACAGAAAATGTCAGTGCACGACGCAGGCGGGGAGACCAGCGCCGCAGGCCGCGGCTAATCGTGCGGCAGACTCTGCCGTGCGCTTTCACGCTCGCCGCCCGCGAGCTGCCAGCCCCGAAATTGCTTTATTGGCTCGACAAAAGATGTGGTACGTCAGACAGGACTGCTGGAGTATTTAAATTACACGAGACCAAAAGGAAACGAGATAATCCGTCCATCTATCTTCCATCAGCGCTGATCCCCTTTAAGGAGGTAGAGATGAGGATCTTATACTCTGGGGGGGGGGGGCGAGGTGTGTAAATCAGGGTATGCCGATGATGGGATGCCTGGAGAGCAGACTGCATGACCACACGGTCGCACGGCGGGAGAGTTTAACCTGAACCACAGGTCACAGAGCCCTGTACAGCACTGAGAGGCGGGATGCATTACCGCTTGCTGTCAATCACCATTCCATCCAATAGAAAGCTGCGGGCTAACCAATCACCGACAGCGCACGCTGACCCCACCCACCACAGGCTTCCAGGTTCCATCTCGTATCACAGGACAGAGCAGAGCCTGTCCCGCAGGACCAGAACTTAACGCAGACGGGGGAGGTAATCTGGTGCTTGGAGGCGGGATCAATAAGGCAGAGTGCTGCAGAGGGCGGGGTAGGCAGGGAGGGCCACACCCCCCGGCCACCAGGGGACCCCAATCGCGGATCTGCGTGCGACATTAAAAGCCTGCGCGGTAAATGGGTTATAAGATGCGCGCGGTATTAAACAGTCGGTATTAAAATAGCATCTGCTCAAATCTAATTGTTGACTGCATGGCTAAAGTCTCAAGCGTGACTCTACACTGGTGTCTGTGTTACCGCCGCGGTAATGAAAAGCGTGAGAGGCCAGTTAACACGCCGTACTTGTGTGTTCGAGGCAGGATTATGTTCCAGACACAGTGGGAGCTGGTAATTACAGCTTGGGCTCGGCCGGATCGAGGAGGCCGGCCTCCATCTTGGCTGATCTCAGTCCCTCCGCACAAGTTTTTTGTTATATTACTGAAAGACACGTGCATTCATTATTTCTGCATGGCCTGATAGATCCATATACCGTGTTTCGAGTCGCACAGTGAGAGGTGAACATTAACAAACTGCAAATGCGCACATTTCTACGGGGGAAACAAAATTACACAATTCTGCAATGCAACCTTTCAGGCGCTCGGAAGGGTAATCTCCTATAATTTAATTACATTCCTCATGTAAGTTGCTAAATGACCGCTAAATGACAGGGAAACCGGGTAAAAACTTCGAACCAAATGTAATGAGGATGTAATATGATACTCGGCCAGTAGAGGGAGCCGCTTGCCAAGCTCAATTAAGCTCGAATGGCCCTATCAGTAGAGAAAAAGGGGAAATGACTGCGTACTGGCATTAGAGGCTCCATTAACCATGGAAAGAGCACATTTTCATTTGGTCATTTTCCTTAGCGTGAGATTAGACTCACAGGCCCAGAGAATGACTGATGGGCTCCGCCATGACTTTTGATTCAATCTTGGCCACTTCGTCCTCTGTCACACTGTTCTTCTGAAATGATTCTGCCAAGGTGAGCAACTTGTGAAGGTTACGGGACCCCTGGCACCGCGTCACGTGGCATTTTGCGTATTTTCCCACCCCGGCCCGCCCCATACCCTACCCCCCCGTCCATATGCGGAGATGCTGAAGGGAAACGGCTGGAGGAGGATGGAGGTGGAGTGGGGGGATTTGAATGGGGGGGGGGGGTTTGAAAGACAGCTGAGGAGCTGGTGGAGCTGTCGCTATGGCGTGGCGGGAAGGGCAGAGTCTCTCGCGAAGAACAGAGGGGAGCGAGGAGGAGATGAAGAGTCCCGAGATCAATACAGAGCAGCTCATTCATAATGCAGGAGCGCCGGGGCGCGGGAGCCGCGGGGCCCAAGAGCACCTCCTGTATTCTCACGGAGCGGCGGCGGCCCGCGGGCCAGGGGGCGGGTTTGGCGGAGGGGTGGGGGGGATCTTACTCTGGGTTTCCGATTCCCACGCACTGCAGCAGGAACTTCTCTCCCTCCCGAGGAAGGTCGCTCACTGGCCGGATATTCACATCGGGGGAGTCTGAGGAGGAGACAGGAGGGAGGGGTTTGCGGGGTCTGGGAGGGGTCAGGGTGAGCAGAGACCCCACCCCCAGGCAATGCATGCAGACCCCGTCCCGCCACTGTCCCCTGGTAGTGCGAGACGCATAGACCCTGTCCCCCAGAAATGCACGACGCACAGGCCCCCGCCCCCCCACGCCCCGCCTCCGGGGGCCCTTACACTGCACAATGAGCTGCCGCTCTGTCCTCTTGTCCCCCTCGGCCAGGGCAGGGTGGTCCACGGTGCAGGCGATGGGCGCCTCGTTGTCGGCCCGCGTGACGGTCAAGTGCAGCTCGCTGCGTACCCTGAAGGTGCGGTCGTCTGGGTCGGGCGCCACGTCTTGCGGCTGACCTGCTTAGAGGGACCGGGAGGTGGTCGGCAAGCTGGGCCAGACCACCCGCACACCCCTCCACTGCTCCGAATGTGGCCTCCCTGGGCACCCCCCAGTGCTGAGCTATTGGTCCGCCGCCCCCCCCCCCCTGCCATTTTCTAACCCCCCGTTCTCTTTTGTGCTTCCTTTCGAGCCTAAATAACTGCCAGCGCTCGTTTGTCGAATATTAATTACAAACGAATGAAAGCCCCGATTTACCGCGGGCCAAAATGAAAACGTGGCCGTTTTTAGTAACCCGCGGCTCCGCTGGCCGACCCCGTGACGCCGGCTAATCGCGGTCCGGGGGCAGAGCTCACCTCCGTCCGGATCCACATCTGGCAGCTAGACAGTTAAACGGAGTCCAGCTGGTCCTAATTCAGCTCACATCCTGAGCTTCGCGAACAGGTCGAGGCTCCACGGTAATTTTAGCACGCGCGACTTGGCTTGAGTCTTCCGGAAGTTTTCCGTGCCGCGTCCCTAATGCAGACACCTACCCCTTAAACTGCTGACACACTGTGACGTGGTTGTTTATGCGAGCCTCCTGCCAGGCTCCTGGGATGGCGTCCCCCCCCCCTCCTTTTTATCTAAGGGATTTTCAGCGCGAGACGCCAGAACCGCTTGTTGTGGAGTGCAGGAATTTAATTTGGCATCTAAGTTAGGACCAATAAATAAAAACCAACTTAATTAGGAAAATAGCTGGTGCTCAGTCTGGTTCCCCATGTCCCTCCATTAGCCCAAATGAATACTTTTATCGCCCCCATGATCGCAGGCAGCCCTGTTCCAAGCAGCCTGAGAAATATCGATATGAGGAGAAGAGGAAAATATATCGGATGGCAGAAGGTGAGCGGGGTCGTGTTGGAGGGAGACTGCACGCCAGGGACGAGCATCACGGCCAACAGCTACCTGATCGCTGGTCTCCTTAGATGCCCCCATCTGGATTCCCACAGGGATGTGGATATCCAGCCGAAATCAAGCCTGAACTAGCGGCTGCTGTAGCTTGTTTATCTGTTACGGTGTGTGGAGACGCGTACATGTGACCGGCCTGCTCCTATCGGGAATGTGTCCCAGGAGCTCGTGTGATCGGCCATCAGTGACTCACAGCACTCACAGGCTAAAACCGACTCGGCAGCGCCTCCTGCTGCCTCAGGCTGCCAATCGCAGCACTTCCTTGCCCCGGGAACCACACCCCCTCGCTCACCCTGTATCTCCTCGTGGCCTCTGTACCAGCGTAGTTTGGCTGGCGGTTTGCTCCCAGAGCTGGTGCAGGTCAGGGTGATTCTCTCCCCCTCCAGCACTGGCTCCTCATACCCTGATAGCTGGGGCTTCCCAGGGACACCTGAGAGAGAGGCAGGGGGGGGGGATTGTCAGTCTGTACACGTATGACTATTATAGATAAAGAGACACACCAAGCGCTAGGAAGAGCAGATAATCAGACCGAGGAGGGTGACTGTGACTAGGAGCAAGCAGACAAACACATTGAGACAGGGGGTGACGTAGGGAGGCAGACAGACAGAGAGAGAGAGAGAGAGAGAGAGAGACAGACAGAGAGAGACAGAGAAAGACAGAGAGAGAGAGACAGACAGAGAGAGCGAGAGAGAGACAGACAGACAGACAGAGAGACAGACAGACAGAGAGAGACAGACAGACAGACAGACAGACAGAGAGAGACAGACAGACAGAGAGAGAGGAAGGGTGACGTAGGGAGGCAGACAGACAGACAGAGACAGACACCCAAACACAAAGACAGACAGACAGAGACAGACAGAGAGAGAGGAAGGGTGACGTAGGCAGGCAGACAGAGACAGACACCCAAACACACAGACAGGCAGACAGAGACAGACAGAGAGAGAGAGACAGACAGACAGAGACAGACAGAGAGAGAGAGACAGACAGAGACAGGCAGAGAGAGAGACAGACAGACAGAGAGACAGACAGACAGACACAGACACCCAAACACAGAGACAGACAGACAGAGACAGACAGAGAGAGAGAGACAGACAGAGACAGATAGACAGAGACAAACAGAGACAAACACACAGAAACATACACAGATGGAGAGACAGAAACACACAGAAACACACAGACAGTGACAGTCACCCAAACATACAGACAGAGAGACACATAGAAACTCCCAAACATAGACAGACAGAGCCATCCAAACTTTCAAACAGAGACACAGACACACACACACACAAAAATACCCAAACATTAATAGACAGACATACATAAGAAAGCTTAGATAAAGAGACAGACAGATAAACAAACAAAACCCCAAATGCACAGATAGAGAGGCAGGCCGCACGCACACACCCATCACGGTAACAGTGGCCCGGGCCGTGCGCACGGGCATGGTGAAGATGGAGCAGGTGTACTCTCCCTCGTCGGAGAGCTGCACGTCCGAAATGGTGATGGACAGCTCAGTGGGGGTGGACCGATGCAGCTGGATCCGGTTGTCTCTCAGTGCTGCGGAGCGAGAAGGATGGACAGGTGTGAGCCCGGTCCCCTCTAAGGGTTCCTGCATATAAAGCCACTCTGTGGCTGGGCACTGATGCATCATCGGGAGCGGGTGGGGCACAGAGGCACTGAATTCCTCCTCATGACGATCGCGAGGGTCTCTCTGGTGTTACCTCGAGTGCCTCAGTAGGTCTCTGGATCACCTTCTGCTCTCTGACGCGTGGATGAACCCAGGGACGGTGCCACCGGGGTTTGCCGCATTAAAACCGGCTGTCAGTAGCGGTTGCTAGCAGATGGTTTGAAGGTTGCGGTCATAGATGTCCGCCTTATATATCCTTCGAGACGAAGCGTGTTTGCTTAAGAACCCAGAATGACAGTGACTGTGAAGATAAAACGTTGGCGAGCCGCTTACATATCCTCAGAGTGGATTGGAGGCCGGAATTAGATGACTCTCTGAATAGGAGGGCCGGTGATTATGAAAGGCCTCTGTCTGAACTTGCACCTCTCTCGCTTCATGATGACCACTCCTCAAACATGGGGGTCGGCCTTGCTCGGTCATTTTAAACGTGGACCATTTTATCCTCTGAATGCGTGTGTCACCACCGCAGCGTGAACGTCAGCCGCTGCGTCTGAGGTTCACTCACCAGGTGGGTGTCACAATCAGTCGTGCGTGCGCGTGCACGTGTGTGGCTCACGTCGTGTCGGTGAGAGACAGTCTGTTTCTGTCGATGACGTTAGGCAGCACACGTGAGACTGCGTGTGTGTATGTGTGTGTGCGCTCGTGCTTTTGTATTTGTGTCGAAGACAGACACACATGTTTGCCGTATTCAGGAAGCAGTCAAAGAGCTCCATAGCAACACTCCCATTGAAGCTAACTGCATTGCATGGTCACTGTAACGCGTGGGTCGTCTTCATTACATCAAAGTACTCATGACAGATAAAAATCAACTCAAAAAATATTTTAAGAATATTTGACATATTTAAAGAACCAAAAACTATCCATTACAGGGTTCAAGACTTTAGATATTTTTTGTCCCATGCAAGGTTATACAGTTAGATGATAACCTGCAGTGAAATGCAAGGTGGTCAACTCCGCCATAATAACAACAATAGAGATGTCAATAAAAGAATAAAACATAAAAGAATATAATAAATATGCATGATAAATGTGTAAATAAGGAACAGAAAGCTCTGCTGAAACAGACAAGAAAAATCGATGATGTGTGACATGGATCAAATGAAGTGCAGTGAGGCTGCAGTCTTCCTCCGGCAGCAGGGAGCACAGGGCAGGGGACTCCCTGGATGGGGCGCCGGGGCAATGCAGTCTAACAGGACAATTCCCCCGATTGCCTTTCCGGCGTGCAGGGGAAAACCCGGACAAACATGGGAAGACATCGTGCTAGGGGCAGGATTCAGGTATAAGGCTCAGTGCTACCCACTGGACCAGAATACCACCAAAAAAAAGTAACAAATTTAATTTTAGCCCTAAACGGTGTTAGTGCGTGTAAGTAATAGTGACGTCACCTCCAAATCGCCCTCCCTCCCCAGCTCTCTCGCTCACCGCCATACCCCCCCCTTCCGCAATCTCACCCCTCTTCTCTCCGAAGTAGAGCGTCTGCTGTGCCGTGTTGGACCACTGGAGGGAGGAGTTGTCGTTCTCCGCCACCTGGCAGGTCAGCGTCACTGTCCCACCTACAGCCACCGTCTCGTCGGAGGTCACGGGCTGGAAGGGGTCATCCTCTGCAGGGCGCGCGCCGGGGGACACAGCGTCACAGCGGGACTCCGGTCACAGGTGTCCGGCGCACACACACACTCATTCTTTATTTCACCAAACGCATTTAAACTTTAATGACCTATTAGTTCGATCGTTATTTTTTACGCCAAAACACATAAAAGGTAAACATTTTTGCATTTACGTAACAAATACGCGAAACGGTAATTAAAATATTGCCTCGTAATTAACATTTAATAATATGGTCGTGGTAACCTTCACAGACTTACTGTACTCTAAGCATTTTCACTGTAGCTAATCGGGCTGATTTGGGCTTTGACCCACATGGGTATCCTGGAGCCCGGCGTGCTTGTCGTGGGCGCAGAGTACACACCCCTCCGCCCGCTGACAATGTTACACGTCTGTCAAGCGCATGATTCCTAAACTGACTTACAAAGAGCGCGGCTGCGCACCGGAGTGCGGCGCCATAATCCGCCTGACAGCTGCAGCCGGCTCCTGTCACACCTACAAAGTCGGCTGGAATTTGAATGCAAATTTAAGTCTGTCATCAGACCGGTATGGTGCTTCGACAGATACATCGAGTATAAATTAGAGAAGGAATACCCAAAAAATCAGACTTAATTAAAGCGAGAGAAGTGCCTTCCTCTCCTCTCCGAGACACACATCTATGCAAAGGCTTGCGCGCGCGCACACACACACACACACACACAGCTGTGAGATCATGGAAGACAGCGGTATTAAAAGCATCGCAATTTTCACGTCGCAGAAGTTGCAAGTGAGAAGTGAGAAATCCGGGGAACACTGAGATAGAGGAAGATGAATGTCGGAGAAGAGCGGGAAAGGGGGAAAGAAGAGTGAGAGGTAAGGGCGGGAGGGACGGGCGCGGGTAACAAGAGCAGGAAAGGAACTCCATAAATCCAATCCCCGATATAGACAGTGAGAAATAACAGTTTCCCTTCCCCACTTATTTTCTGCTCTCGTTTGTCTGCTCCATCTCTTTTGACCTCCCCCCATCTGTCGCAGTCCCCCACCTCACCCTTGCTCGCTCGTTCCCATAGCCACCAGCACGCCACGCGCCCCCCCCCCGTCTCGAACCGACGGAGACATCGCGTGCCTTAGAACAACAGCAAGGGTCGAGGACGTCAGCGTATCCCGCATTAATCCTTATTAAGGGTAATGAATCCCTCACGGCGCGCTTCTGCTTTTATGTGACAGTGGCATAAAAGCGCGCGTAAAGCAGCGCCGACGGTTCGCTATAACAAATAAAGAAAACGCCCATCATCCCCAAATCAATACCCTTAATTATAACTATTAAAGTGCCATGCTTAAAACGTGTATTAAATATTTGATTTTACACGGAGATGAGACAATAATATTTCCTAACGGGTGACTGATTAGAGGAAGAGTCTGCAGATAACCGTTCAATTAACAAAAAAAAAAAAACGTTATAAATAACCAGCGACTAATCCCCCTGCTGTCCTATATGTCACCCCCCCCCCTCCCGGAGTAAGCTGCTATACCCTCTCTACCCTTCTGGCTGCCTGTTTTCTCCCTCCACCCTGCTCATCTCTGCCTAAAGCCGGCTACCTTTTCCCCTCCCCTCAGAGGAGCCGGTAACATCATGCCAGTCTCTCTCTTATCCTGTGGACTGCAACTCCAGACAAAGGCACACACTTCTTTTGTTTATTTTTTTTATTTATTTGTTTTCCTTTTCCCTGTCGGTAGTTGTAATGCTCCAGTGGATCCATCTTTTAGCCGACGCAGAAACCCTTCGTGTCACCGTGTCCAAAGTTCCCCTAATCCAGATGGACAATCAAACGCCGGCTTGGTTTTTAAATAGCATTCTGCTAATTACACAGGCCCTGCTCCCTTCCCCGTAGTAGCTCTGCGGGATTCTTAGCCTGGTGAGTCTTGTCAGTTGACACCCCCTGTTTACCAATAATAAATAAAAAAATAAAAAATAAATGAGCAAAAAAAAAAAGCCTGTCTGACCTGGTGGCCATGAAAATGTGTGACAGTACAGTAAAAATTACAGGGACGCAGAATGCTAATAAGCAAAAGTAGCAGGCAGACAGTGACGATGATGCAACAGAAGGAACACCCTTATTAAAATCTCTGCTATCACCTCCTAGCCAATCGCCGCCCAGCTTCGTATTGCTGCATTGTCTGCTGAGAGTTGGTCTCCCTTCGTGTTCTGGCTAATCTATAACAATCCACAATCCATCACTCTTCCAGTGCAGAAACGCTCCGCTTTGATTTATAAATTATGCACAGTGCCGTAAATGGCCTTTAGCAACAAATGGCACCGTTGCTCTGCTTAAATTAAAAAACAAACAAAAAAAAACCCACAGATAATATAATGGCCTGCTTTCCCTATTCCTCCCTCCTCCCAATGCCCCCCCCACCCCCACCTGTCAAACAGTTAGATGATGCTTGAAGCCTGTGAGTGTAAAACACTCTGACAGACACCCTACCCCTCTGCCCTCCTCAATGTTTGTCTGGTTGTGTATGAAAGATAGATATGAAAAGATGGAGAGAGAGAGAAAGAGAGAGAGAGAGAGAGAAAAAAAAAGAATCTTAATGTCACACTTCTTGGCAAAAACTCTGAGTTTTCCTGCCAATAACCCACTTTAAGGAATGAGAAGTCAATTATGAAGAGGAGAGGGCAAGGCTGCAGTTATGCGGCCGCTTTATCAATCATGGGAGGGAAAGCCTGTGACTGCAACTGGCCACAGTGCTCCAGGCTCACACCTGCACCTGCACCTGCACCTGCATGCCGCAGCGCTCTCACGGCGACACGGCGCGCCGCGGGTAACGAGCGGGGAGAGGCCGCCGCGGGCCGGGAGAAAGGCAGGAAGGAGAGGCGGCGGCAGGAACAGGACAGCGACACTGTGAAAACATTTAAGAAAGAATGGATGTTGCCTAGCAACTGAAAAGAACACCCGCGCAGTCGCCAGGGTAACTAGGCTGACCTGCAAGCTGACCTTACAAATACGGAAGACCTGGTCAATCTGTCACTCGTTCGTACTTTATGCATAGAGACAGAAGTGTCCCCCACAGCGGCGCTGTCCCCACAGATGGCACGGCCACATCCCGGTCACAAACATCACTTTCAAGCTGCAGGTCAGTTTCCACCTTCTGCGCAGACGGGAGGCATTTCAGCATGTAGCCGGACGACGCACGGAGGCTTCCTGTGCCGATGGGTCCCACGGCAAAAAAAAACGCTGCGGCGAATAACGAAGTGGCTGATTAAACGGCGCCACCGACAGAGGAGCCTGTGTCGTACTGGCTAACGACCTCCTCGGCCCAGCGTCTAATTAGGGTGAGTTCCAGCGCATTTGCGCTTTAGCCTGAGTGAAGATAACCCCTTCTGCTCCATCTGGGGACCTACATACCAGGGACACAAGCAGATGCTGTGGTGTCTGTCTATGAGTCTCTATCTCTCTGTCTCTTTGTCTCACTCTGTCCCTCTCTGACTTCCTCTCTCTTTCTCTCCCTCTCTCACCATCTCTGACTGTCTCTTTCACTCTCTCTGACTCTTTGTCTCTCCTTCGCTCTCTCTGCTCCCTCTCAGACTTCCTCTGCCTCCGTCTCTTTCACCCTCGCGCTGACTCTGTCTCACTCTCTCTCTCTCTCTCTCTCTCTCCATATTTCTCTCTGTCTCTCTATCGCCTGACCATCTCCCTCACTCTCCCTCTCTGTCTCTCTCTGTCTGTTTTTGCAGATCATTCCTTATTAGCTTGACTAACTTTCTTCTGACAAGCGTTGACCAAAGTAAACTCTCTGCGGTGTTCTTGGCTTTTTAAAGCTTGTTTGTCATCTTGAGGAGAAAATAAGAGGCCTCTTTCATATCTGGAATTCGGTGCAGTGTCAAAAACAACACAAGGCGGCCGCCCTGAGGAGCGAGGAGGAGGGGCAGTCTAGCTGACCTCTCGTAGTCGCCATGTTTTCTGTGGTGGCAGGCCTCTCTGTTTATTGCCTTTTCCTTCATGTTTTTCATTGCGGTAATGTGTTGAGCTTTTTATTAGGTCCCAATAAGTGAGGTAATTATGTGTACTGGTGCGGTTTTGTTTGCACCAATGAGTTGCTAATGCTGCTGTGCTACATCTCGGGGCTGTTTTGTGTTAGCGTTAGCGTTAGCACCGCAGGCCTCAGGTCTGCTGATACTAATATGCAGCTGCTGCGTTTTTTGCTGCACAATACGTTTGATTTGAGCATCATATATGCTTTTATGCTGCTCAGTATGGCACATGCAGGACACAGCTGGCTCCCAAACAGTGGCGCAATCCATCACAACCCAAATTCGGGGCCATCGCATCGAACGGGTAATTCCATATCTAGACGCAAATAATCCATAACGAAAAACAAACAAAACACATTTAACAGGAAGACAGAAACAACAGAATGTTCTAGAATGGCTCAATACGGTGTAAATAAAGTAGCCCGTGACGAACAACAGTGTAAAAAAAAAAGGAACGTAATCCATCACTTCAAGACCACCGCAAATGGCCGGGTGGAACTCAAGTGCCTCCACAGCCGAAAGAATCCAAAAAAAAACCACAGCAGATTGTCGACAGCACAGGGCAACAGTGGGACAGAGAGAGAGACCAACATCTAAGCCATTAACGTTCTTCCTGGGGGGGCGCCTGACTCCATGCTACAGGGCCCCATCCCTCCCCCGTTTCCCTCTCTCACTCTCTGTGTTGCAGGAGAGTACGTCCCAGAGGATACCACCAGGAGAGCAGAGATCTTGGACGGCACGGATCTCCTCCGTTCTCTGTGATCCTCTCCTCCTTCTTCACCCTTCTCTCCGACAGTGTTATCTGTCCATTCCCCTTCCTGCTTCCCTGCTCTCTCCCTCCCCCACCCTCACCAAATATAATTGGCACCCGTGGAGCAGGCGCCGTACTACGGAGACTTAACGTCAACGAGACGTACGGCACTGTGGCAGAACAAAGGGAACTGCAGGGGATTATGGGTGCACCCACATCTGCACGCACACACACACACACACACACACAAAAAAAAAAATGCACACAGACAGAGACACACATATGTGCACTCACAGGCAGACATGCACACGCAAACACAGACACTTGCAGACACAATAGCCAGGGACACACCCCCACTGGCACCGCCTCCGGCAACGCCACCCCCTCCCCCAGCATCTCCGTGCTCCACCCTCTCCACGGCCCCCACCCGCCATCGATCCCCTCCTCCACTCCCTCATTACACAGCTAGCTGATCAGCAGCTTGTGAGCTGCGGTGACCCTCTAGGGACGGAAGGAAGAGAGATAGAGTTGGAAGGAGAGGAAGATGGGGGGAGCAAAAAAGAAAAGGGATGGACAGTTACTGGGCAGGTAGGGTGGTGCGGGAAAAGGTTGATATCCGTCAGAATAAAAGAGCTTGCCATGGAGGTCTAGGGAGAGGACTGGGGAGAGAGGGAGTGAGGAAGGAGACAGGGGTGAGAGCGCCGCATGCAGAAACTCCTGCCTGGTGCCGTCGTTTCTCCACCACGGGCGTCTTCTGCGCTCATCAGAGCCATCGGAGGGCGGTCTGACCAACGCTCAGCCTCCAGAGGGGCTCACGCAAAAGGGGGAACGTGCATAACATAATAATAGGCTAAATAATGTTATTAAATAATCATATTTTCAGTGATTGTGTACAACCACATTTCATCTGAATATGTAGTATTGGCCGTAACGGTGCGCGTATTCTTCGTGCACCATTTGGTACATTATTTTCGCTTCAGAACGCGCAATGAAATGAATGAATACATTTCCTGACACAGATAGAACCTACATTCACAAGTAAATGTTCAACACGGAAAGCATTATTCTAATCGTGGCTGCGACTTGGTTATGACTAATGCTAGCTACAGTCAGTCATAATCGCCGATTTCGGAACATTTCGGTTTCCCAATAAAGTGCACCGGTACCGGAGAGAGAGTAGTTAATCAGACTGAGACTGTTATACCGAACCCCCATATATTGCTGGAAACACATCCAACGTGCAAACTCATATGGAACAATCATCCAAGTGTGTGTATGACCGGAGAAGGCAGACGTCCTCTGCAAGTCAGTCTCCACGTGGCATTTAAGGTGCCTTTACCCGGAAAAGTATAGTTAAACATATAGGGGTGTTAATCGCTACAGATGTGTGACCAAAACGCAGTAGAAGAGAACATGCGATGTAGTTCATTATGATATATGTTGGTGTGTGTGTTTGTTTTTATTTTACTCAAGTCAATGCTGGCCTCAGCTGCCCCCCCCCCCCCCCCCAAAAAAAAAAAGTTCGGAGACCCTGGGACGGAGACCCTGGTGCTCATTAATTCCCCAAAGAACATTCTAGTTACAGGCCTGCATGTTATATCTATAAGAAATCCCACCACCCTCGCATACCCAACCGCTGCCATTCAGACTCCTGATGGAGCTGCATGCGTCTGAGCAGAATGTTTCGTCAGGAACATTTTTTATGTTATGCACAATTATATGATAGAAGCCAGCTGCCCTCCCCCCCCCCTCTTTAAGCATCCATCGATTTTCTTGGCAGTTCAGCACCCGCGGAGTGCTTCACATCTTCTTTCCACTGAGAAACACTGCTGATGATGTATTTTGGTTTGGACACAATAGCTTCCTGATTTGCGGGATCTATAACGCTTAAAATCTGCTTTCAACAAGTCTCCTCCCCCCTTTTTTGAAAAAGGGAGGAGGGGAGGCGGGTGCTCCAGAACTGGAAGGTAGGGTAGCTAATCGGCTGAGGGGGCACTCGTCATACCTTGGTGAGCTTTAATCCAGCTTATGGCTTCGGCCAATTATGCCGAGGGCGGGGCCCTGTTGCAGGGGGCGGGGGGACGTGCAGGCGAAAGGGGACAAAATGCAGCTCCTCGAACAGAAAAAGGTAACAGACCCTTTAATAAAGACTAAAACAACAGGGAGGCAGGAACGGAACAGAAAACGAGGACTAAAACCGCATGTAAACATGAAATCCACCTGTTTTCCCTCGATTCCAAGAGCTTTCCTGCTCCGGAGCACTTTCCCTCTGCGCAGTCACCCTCTCCAAAAGAGCAACAGCGTCCAGGAAACTGCAGTGTGGGGTCTGGATGATGAGTGCAGAACCCCAGCCGCCCACCCCATGGAGAGGCTCCTGCTGGCTCCATCTCCGAAGCAATCTGGACTGGAAAGCACAGCAGCGGGGTCTCCCGCTTCTCGGCTGAGCCGGTCGCCGCTCGCTCGTGAAATCCCAGAGCAGCGCCGGGGCGACGCAGCCTCAATGCGTGTACGTGTAGGCCGAGAAGCCTGCAACCAACGCAAACACGCAGGGAAAAAAACCGCACAGACGCACACGCACCTGCACGTTTCGCCACGCACACACATGCACAGCCCAGGAGCATCAACGCCGTGTACGTCGCCGCGGAAACGCGAGTTGAGTTATCCAGTAATTCACATTTCGTTGATGAGAATATGGGAGCATGGTATATTTATTCACACTTTATGGCCAATTTGTGGCTGGGAAATTAGATGGCATATGTGTCGTAGCAGTAATAAGGGTGGATTCCTATGCAGTAGTAGTATGGTGAGTAAAGCCCGGGCATATTCCTCCACGAGAATCAATCCAATTAATTTTAATTAGCTGCATATTTAGTGCTCGCACCTGGAGAGATTACAAGGGTGATTATCCGCACCATGGTAATACAGGAATCTTTATGAACAGGGCCGCTGCCTTTGGCTGGTCAGGAAACACAAGTGCATCCTTCTTGACCGCACCCGTCATATGCCTGCCCCCTACTGCTCCCCCGCTCCCTCCCTCCGTCTCTCTGTCAGTAATCTTCTTATCCTCCCCGTGTCCCGGCCCCTACGTCTGTGTTTCTCCCGATTCGTTTTGGATTCACTCAGCACGCGGATTAGAAGCGCTTCTTCCAACCTCTTTGTTTCACCAGCAAACACGCTGGCTTCAGCTGTGTGGCGTCACAACTGTGCTGTTGTTGAGAATTTTACCACACATCATAGTACCTCACATCACCTTCACGCAGGTGGTCTGTTAGGTTATACCTCACATCACCTTCATGCAGGTGGTCTGTTAGGTTATACCTCACATCACCTTCATGCAGGTGGTCTGTTAGGTTAAACATCACATCACCTTCATAGAGGTGTCCTGTTTAGGTTATACCTCACATCACCTTCATGCAGGTGGTCTGTTAGGTTATACCTCACATCACCTTCATGCAGGTGGTCTGTTAGGTTATACCTCACATCACCTTCATGCAGGTGGTCTGTTAGGTTATACCTCACATCACCTTCATGCAGGTGGTCTGTTAGGTTATACCTCACATCACCTTCATGCAGGTGGCCTGTTAGGTTAAACATCACATCACCTTCATAGAGGTGTCCTGTTTAGGTTATACCTTACATCGCTTTCACACAGGTGGGCTGTTAGGTTATACCTCACATCCCTGAGACACACAACACTATTATATGGGATCACCACTGAGTTATATCTTGCATCACTGTGACAGAGAGGCACCGTTAAATTATACCACACATTATAGTAAACACATTGTAGTTATGAAAATGCATAGTATCGCTAAATGGTTGCTGGTTCCAGAGACCGACTCATACTTAGAGGCTCGCCATCAATCGCCACCCTGCAGCACCAACTTCGCCCACAAGGCTCACAACGGAAGAGCACCCAAGGCCACCCTCCGCGAAGCCGCTCTGGCTTACGCCGCACGCCCACCTGCCACCCACGAGCCCACTGCTGAATCACCACACACGTGTTGGCCATTCAGATACAGTGCTGAAATACATTAGCAGACATAAGCTAACTGCTGAATTATACTGCACACCTCGGCGAGACAGACACTGATTGCTGGATTATACCACACACATCAGTGAGACAGAGACCAACTGCTGAATCATACCACACACATCGGTGAGACAGAGACCAACTGCCGAATTATACCACACAGATCAGCGAGATAGAGACCAGCTGCTGAATTATACCACACACATCGGTGAGACACAGACCAACTGCCGAATTATACCACACAGATCAGCGAGATAGAGACAAGCTGCTGAATTATACCACACACATCGGTGAGACACAGACCAACTTCTGAATTATAACTCACACATTGACGAGATGGAGACCAGTTGCTGGATTATACACACACATCATGAGACAGAGACCAGTCTCTGAATTATTCTGACTCGTGGGTAAGAAGGAGACCAACCACTGAAATATATGGCACACATCAATGAGAAGGATACCATCCACTGAATTATACCACACACATTGGTAAAACATAGACCAACCCCTAAATTATAATGCACACATTAGTGAGACTCAGACCACCTGCCGAATTATAACACATTCATTGGTGTAATGGAGACTAAGTACTGAATTATAACACATACACTGGTGAGATGGAGACCAACCACTGAATTATACCATACACATCGAAGAGACAGAGACCAAACTGTTGAATTATACCACATGCATTGATGAGATGGAGACCAAACTCTGAATTATACCACGCACACTGACGAGACAGAGACCATTTCGCTGAATTATACCACACACATTAACGAGATGGAAACCAACCACTGAATCAGACCACACATATCGATGAGACTAACTGCCAAGTTATACTGTACACACTGGCGAGATGGAGTCGAACTGCTGAATTAAACTGCATACATCGACATGATGAAGACCAACCCCTGAATTACACTACACACATCGCTAAGACATAAGCCATGTGTTGAATTATACAAATTGCTGATACATTCAAATCACTGAATCATACCACACATTTCAGACAGAAAAAAAACTCAAAATTATACTATAAATCACCCAACTACCACTTAATTACATCACAGATAACTCATTAAGTAATATCTTAAGTGAGGTTTCAAAAAGGGTGCTTATGCCATCAGGGCTAATTGTAGTTTAGTTCTAGATAAAAGATGACCTAAATGAGAGGAACTTGTACATAGACTACAAGAACATCTTTCAAAGTCTGTGGGTTTGTGGTTACTTATGGTATATGCATTAATCAAGCACAAATGTGTATTTAGTAAGATCATTAGAATCTATGTAAGATTGAACATCTCTTTTGGAAATTATGTAAGAATGAGCATGTATGGTTGATACAAGGTTAGACTGAGCAGGTCTCATAGACTAAGATCGAGGTCTGGTGAAACCTAGTCTTGAATGATCTAGGTTAATCTGGGCAAGTCCCATGAAGTCTCAGATCTTGGTTAGACTGAGCAGGGCTACATTCAGGACAAATGAAACGCTGCAGTGTTCATTTAAACAGAAACAGTGGTGCGTTGAACACCCTGTTGTGTTATGGCTCTTTTTCAGTGGGTTTTTCTAGTAGGCACTTTCACATCACCGGAACTTTTTTTCTGGAACCAGAATCGTTTTCCGAACCCAGGAAGTTTTGTCATGTTCACACTGCAGGAACTTGGCCTGATTGCAGTTCCTCAGAGATAGTTCCAGAACCCTTATTAGTACTTAATCCAGACTATAGGTTCGAACTCAAACTACTGGGGAAGCTGCTTACAGCAACAGATTGCCGATTAGTTAACCGCAAGCACCAATGCTAACTTATGAGAGAAATAACATTGCACTATGTTTCACTCCAGTTTAAGGAAATATATCATTCATCCCGGAAACCATAACAAAATGTTGCACACCGTTTTCAGTTTGAACATGCCCTGGGCTTGACATTGATGTATACAGTATAATGAGACTTCTTAGCTATTGGGTGGTGCTGTTGATTCATGAGCTATCTGACTTCCACATACAACAAATAATATTTGGGAGAAATTTCCTCCCAAAAATGTTAGAACAAAAGTCTGTACCTGTCAAACTGACAGTGCCGCCGCCTTTGGTCAATGGGAGCGTGACCTCACTCCATCAAAGAAGCAGCATAATATGACAAGCACGTGAAACTCTGCCTTTCAAGAGGGATGAGCACTGCTGATGACCTCTACCACCAGAGCTGGCTTCAGCATAGGCACATGGAGAGTTTAAAATGCTGATAATACTAACCCGCATAATTATCATATTTTCCAATCCTCAGTTGCCTTGCATAGCATTGATTGCAATTAGATTACTGAAGTGACGGATACTGTACAAAACCAGAGGCAATTATTGCTGAGATAGGACTCAGTTCGGTCATGGCAATTCTTTGACTAGGTCCAATAAAACATCAGGCAAACTTGGTTGCATTTCTTTACTCTGTGGGGAAGAGTGTCACACAACAACATTCACAGGGAAATGTTTGTACAGCTCCGATCTTCCTTACCATAACAGCTTCTTTCGTAGCACAAAACACAAGGCATGTGTAGGGATGCAATGACTTAAGATTTTCACAGTACGATAGCTGTCTCAATATAATAGTTTCACCGTATCATGGTATACAGTATTTCACAACTATTATCAGTTACTATGGCCCTTAAAAAAATGAAAAAATGGTTATTTTGGTTGAAGAAATACTTTATTATACTGAAACTTTAAATATTTTTTCAAAAAGTATATTTATGAAGTGTTATCTTTGAAAATAAATAAGAAAGATGTACATCTCCCTTTTAAACAAAAGAAATTAGGACAAAGACACAGTATCTTTTAAAAAGTAATCTCTCTAAATAATAATCAGTAAAACATGTTCTTATTGAGCTAAATATCAGCATATTTCATCTATAGCTGAAAGAATGTGTTTAAAAGGCTTGTTTATACTATTTTAAATCGTTTACATTTACCTTGATAGTATGTCCGACACGTTTTATTATGGTTTACATTAACAAAATTTTAAGAATGTTAAAATGTGTCTGCATTACATGTAATATAAATAGGTCTGCAATTAAATGCAAATCGTTAAAGCAACAACCCTAATGTTGTAGATTTATCAATGTAATAAGTATTAAAATCATGCAGGTTAAGCAAACATGTCGCAATAGAGCTAAATATACGGTTATAATCGATAGAACGCTGAAATCGCTATCAAGCTGAAAATACATTGATAATCTAATAAAACATGTCAGTTATGCTATCAAGCTAAATGTTAACTATTTTTATAATAATTAATAACAGCTTCTTAAAACATTTGTAAACGCATTTTGTTGATGTGAACGCTCACAGAGGTTAGGGCGACCTTTAAACTTATTGCATCATCTTATTGCAACAGATGAGTGGCATGTCATATGGGATGGATGGGGGATGACGTTACTATGTAAATAAGAAACTAAAGCAGCACAAATGATCATTTCAGCAGCACAACCCACCCAGCACAAACGACTGAGACCAGTTTGGTCGAAATCGGATACAAACTGGGGAGGGCGGCGCAATCTCATAGTGGTATCACGTGACCATGTAAAGGACCGTTTATGTCTCATAATATAAAAAGTAAAGCAGCTCAAACGAAAATTTCAATGGCATAAATGCGGTGCAAACGATTGAGACCGATTTGGATAAAATCTGATACATTTGGGGGGGAGGGGCAACTTCATGCAGGTTTCTTATCTAGAGAATGTCTCAAATAACTTCCTATGCTATACTTGTGAGCAAAAATATTTCATTTCATTATGCCCTTTTTATACCCCTTTGCACACAAATATATACTGCAATTACTTTTCGGATGCATTATAAGATATAGGCTATGCATTTGGCTGTTCTGCGGTGTTATCATGGATTGAAGCTGTTTCATACGTTTACCAGCCTAAGGATTCTGGCTGCACCCTGTCTGACCCCCAAATACCAAACCAAGTTTCCTGTCTTGCAGACAAAGGTGCAGCTGGCAAGCGACTTGTGAGTAAATATAGACATGTAAAAAAACTTGCGAAGTATTTTTTCTCTTGCAGGAACGATTCAAACTTTTTACCGACGTACATTTCCACCAGATATCCCTTTAAGAACGTTGCATTCAATACAGGTAAGTATGACTGAAGCACTGAAGCATAAAATATGGAGAAAAAAACAGCTAAGTTTACAGTTAGAAGCACTGCTAATTTGTCAGAGTTTCCGTGGTAATGCAGCGCATTCTATGTATAATTCTGAATCATTCTATATCAAGTCAGGAAGGAAAGTGAATTGCTGTGTATGCTGTACAGTAGAAAGGGATTCTGGGATTAATGAGTAATTTACAGGTTTATTGATCTTATTATAGCATTATTATGCATATGAGTAGCAGTCAGCAAAAAACATGTGCTTGAACGTGTCTCCTTTAACAGCATAATGTAAATAACATATACAACATCCCATCCATATAAGTCAGAGGCTATAGCAGACCACGCAGTAGCTGACTCTGGTATTGAACATAGCAAGCATTAACCCGAAGTATTGTATGGAACCGAAAACGTGTAGATTACTGAACATTATTTAAAAAATTCTAAAAATCCCAAGGATTTCATGTTTAGGTACTGGTAGAAAATGGGTCTCGGCGTGGGCCTTTCCTACGGTTCATTTTGCATCCCGCCCAAAATCAAAAGTCAAACTGAAATATAACATTACTGATATGGAGAATCCCAATTTCCCTAGTAACTACGCAACCTAGCCTATATAAATGTACGTCCGTGTTAAAAGAAACAACAAACTGTTCTTCAGTTCTTTTCACTCCAAACCAGAGCCCGTGAGTACACCATGAGCGAAGCCGCGGAACTGTCAGTGATCCGGCGCCCCCCGCTCCCTACCGGCCGGCTCCCCGTGGCACTACACCGCCGTTACACTCACTACTACTCCACGGCGCCAATCGTGCCAAAGAGCACAAAAAACACAATTATGAATAATTCAGCGGATGGTAGAAATGCTGACGCGGTCGGACAGCAAGCGGCATTCACTCCACTGGGGGGGGGCACACCCCGTGACGGAATCACCCCAGCACAGCCCTAACGAACACCTGCTGCAGGTTACGCCTCTCCAGTCAACTCCCCCACCCCCCCCCCCCCCCCCCACACACACACACACACACACCTAGCACTGTGGCCGTTTCCACGAATCATAAAAGTGTTACGAGCACGAAAAGTGCGGGTGCTTCACACACAGAGCACAGTGGATCGATAGGAAACAGCTTTGTGGTCAATAATCAATTACCAGGGGAACATTTCCATTATGGGTGTCATTTCAAGCTGAGTCATGTTCGCAGACCATGGGAGTGACCGTACTGACCTGATCAGTTGCCTGACAGATACCTGCATTACTCTGGGAACAGTGGTATTCCAGATCTTCCTGGGCAATGGCACATTCTCCTGCCCATACTATTTTATGTCACAATGTTACACTATTTTATGTCACGAAATAGCAAAATATCAGCTCTCTAATAAACTCTCACTTATGATATTAAATGAGATGAAAATGTTTCCATCAGTCCCTTTTTTCGTCCATGACAGAAAACTCTTCCCTCACAAACCCAAAAAGAAGGCAGCGCAGTATAAGTTGGCTGGGGGGGGGATGGTTGAGTATAACGGGCCGTGGTTCCCTTATAATAAGACCCTAGCCAGCTGAAAATACACCCGCGTCAAAAGGACTGAACAAGAGCAGGAGAGGGAGAATAGAAACGATCAGACAGGTGAAAGGACAAAGAGTAAAAACTCACCCAAGAGAAGGTCACTGTAGGCTGTTAAGACGAAGACGTTGACGGAGCACAGAGTCCATAGAAAGGAAACCGGGAATGTTGGGAATAGCATGGTGTGACGCGCAGACACCTTCATCCGCCTGTCTCACCGAGTGTCCTCAGGCCGCTGATGGCGCACTCAAGGATAGTTAGGATAAACCGAGGTGGCACCTGAGCGCAGGGAACACAACACGCAGTTGCCACGCAATTATATTCGTGCCACACCATTATTCACAAACGGCGAAACAATTTAGATATCGCTGCTCTTGGGTTGCACTGCAGGTTGCATCGATCTATCCCTTGCCGATTCAATTTAGAATATGCTGGAGACGAATGTGATCGAAGTGCACAACTGCAACCGGTGCTGTAAACGAAGTAGCAGCGTTTTAAGCCCACGACGTTATAAAAAGCGAAGAGGAGGCAGAGACGCACCTGTCTGCCCTGTGAAGATCCACCGTGCGGCTTCACATGAGAAGCTGAGACACGCACAAACACTAAACGTGCAGACAAGCTGCCCCAATAATGCCACCGCGCCGCCGGTTCACCTCTCTATGCGCCTTTATAACAGCCCCGATGCTTTGCACTGAAGCGTCACATGCAGTGCGGTCCTAACTACGACCGGGGAGTCTGCTGGACGCTCATCGATGGATGGGGGACGGGGAAGAGGGAGGCGTAATTTATTGTTATTGTGATTATTGTTTTAGAGCCTTTGCTTTTAACGCGAATGCAATCGCCCCACTAAACCCTGATTATTATTCTCTTTAATATAAGCTGATTCCACGGATTATTAAGGACAAATAAACATACTTGTAATAACGCTGGATGTAAGACAAGCAGCAATCAGCGGCTGTCAATGTGTTTCCCGTTCACTAGCACTACACCTTCATCCCAGCGCTCAGGAGCGCATCAAACACCGAGACTGAGTTACACCCGCGGCAGTGCTAAAAAGGCAAGGCGCACGAAGTCGTGCAATTCAAAAATGCAGCAGCACCGGCGATGATGAAAGCGAAGAAGGACAGGGAGACAGGTACCGTTACACAAGTACAACAACATTAATAAATAATAATAATAACAATAATAATAATAATAGCAGCCAGAAGAATAACCTTAATCGCAAATACGCACGCGCCCAATCCCACTCCCGTCCCAGATAAACGTAATTGCATCGTGGGAAAGATTAAGACGGAGGATAGTGACACATTCCGGTACACGGACACCCCATATTTACAATACTGACAGGGATCTCCCCGGAGGAAAAACAAGTATGACGCCAACGTCAATAATATTCCGAATACGGCGAGGGTTTAGACGACACAGGGGGTACACACCGAAACGTTATCCCTCTGCAATCTCCTCCAGCTGAATTGCGTGGTGATGCTCGGGACGAAAAGAGACCGGATTGCGTTATCTCGCCCTTCGCCCCGCTGGATCAGCCTGTCTGCTTTCTCCTGTCGCTCGGTCCTTCTTTTTCCTTGCTTTTACTTCCCTTATACCGCTAACGTTCACTGCAGCAAAAACAGACTGTCTGAAATAGACGAGGAGGGAGGGGGTGGTTTCTGGGGTGGAGGGGGGAGGGGAAGGGAGGGGAGGGGATTTTAATACAATTTGGTCTGTACCATTCCGTGGAAAGGGCAAGGCCACAGCCTGTAGATGGTTGGATGGTAGGAGGGTCCATTAGTGCGATAACCAACAATCATGTATATAATTGAACGGTCTGCTATTATGCATTTTTATTTTTTCGGCAAACATTATTATTTTGGTTCTGTCCCTATTGTTATTACGAGTACAATTGCTAGGTAGAGAACACGTGGGTTGGTTTGTTCATGAATAAAATTCAAGACTTTTCGATGCAAAGGGTCCTAGAAGTATTGAGCTAATTTATCGAATACATGTATTGGGAAATACAGGGTTAAACGGGAATCGAAACGCTGGCGCCAAATCAGCAGCTAAACGTTACAGGCAGGCTTTAGACCAAGTAAAAGATGCCCCCATTGGGTGAGTGCCTTACACTGCGACTTAATGTGATTTGGTAAGCAGAATGTATATTAGGGTTCACTGATTTTGGTGGGTTGCAAAATTAGTGTTTGTATATGACTGTGTGTATATAACTAATTTGTACATGGGATGCGCGCAGTTGATTGTGCTTGCACTTTAATTGCGAAATATCTAGGATTAATGAAGCCAAGTATTGAAATGGATGCGACTATAGTGCCATCTGGTGATTCATAAATGCTATTACAATACGGTCCACGACCGATCCAGTTCCCAAGAGCTACGAATTACGTCATTTAATGACGGAAAACGTTTCAGATTTTATTATCCTCGCACTTTTTAATTTTAAATGCAGCAGTGCAATGGAACCTGATTGATCTGGGAGAATGGGTCCCCACTTCCAGCCGATATGACGTCGTATTCTCGCTCTGATTATTCTCTTATGTCGGCTCCGAACGGCAATGACGAAGGATAAATGGTTGCATCCCATTAGTTAGAATCCTTTGTATGATCGTATATGCATGTGAATAAGAGATGAAGGAATACTTGACCCTTGTTATTTTCCTTGGGACTGTGAAAACACAACTTTGTTAGTCATCTACAGAATGAATTTTCTATATTTACTCCATCTATAGATTAATCTAAATCGCTCGCTATATATGTGTTTCTTAGTAGTAATAGTAGTAGTATTAATAATAATAATAATAATAATAATATGTATTCCATATGAACCTGATTTTAATTTAAATAAATTGTTATCAATCATAATGTAGATAATTCACTGAATTAAGAGTAACAGAAGAATTTATTATCACTGTGATTGTAAAGTATTTTGCTAATTTGGTAGTATTCACAGACAACCTAAAACATTAAGCGGGTTATGTGGTAATGAAATGAGAAAGGACAGCATTGGAATTTGTTTAGTCATACAAAAGAAAGCTTTCCACAGGCATACCAACAGCATCATCTCTGCCGGGACTCGAACCCGGAGCCTCTGGATTAGAAGTCCAGCGCGCTATTCCATTGCGCCACAGAGACTGAGCCGCTACTAAGTGGGAAAACCCGGTATAAATCCAAATATCCCTCTATAGTGCCTCGCAGCATTTAGTAGCGTCTAGCAGCATCAGGACCACTCGGGCGGCATTTTGGCTCTACCTCACTGTACACGTAGAGGGCGCTGGAACGCTAGCGCGGCTCAGAGCCAAAATGGCGACTGTAGTTTCTAATGCGCTTAATTCAAGAATATCTAACAGATTTTAAATCGGAACCACCCGACATACATATGTTAATACAAAATACATCTAGTATTCACTATTTTTGTCAGTCCACGGAGCACTTTATATTTTGCTTACGCTTAGTCAATTTATGCATTATCCCGGTCTGCTTTCGTTGGTGCACGAACAACTCCACCGTAAGTTGATTTTAGGTGTTTGTAACCGACTTTAACGCAAATTAGGGGAGGCGGGGGGACATATGGTGGGAATCGCAGTTTAAACACGCTGCAATTCCTGCGAGAAAAACGCTGAAACATGACGTCAGTTTCAGAAGGAAGTGTGGGACAGGAGAGCGGTGCGGTTAACAGCAGACCGCTGCCGAACGTCACTTTTCACCCAAGCCTTTAATTTAATACAAAGATGCGCATGGGGGGGGGGTACATACACGTCATCACAGACCCACTTAAATCCTCAAACACTGAAACAAAAAGTTTTTCCAATAAACAGCACCACGTTCAGACAGATGTTAATATTTGTCATGTAGTTTTATTACAGTAGTCTTTGTTTCATAATTCACCCACAACCAGCATCAAGAATGAATATGTTGTATTTTCTGCGACACAGGTTTTGTAATTTACCACTGATGGGTGATACCATTCTTAGGTTACCAGCATTCAAGGAAAATAAACAAACTTCAGTTTTGGGCAACTGTGTGTTTATACAGATTTTTATTAATATATTACAGGGGAGAAACCCATCCATTTCAGAACAAAACATCTTCCACCATCAGCAAGGCTCTCCCTTGATTCTTCATGGTGCATTCTGGGTATTCAGAGGGCTGCAAGGGCGGCGGATGAAAGGAGTGAGAGCAGGAGGACGGCATAGCCGGAGCGGTAGACCTCAGGGATCTTGAATCCCTTCCCCACATCCCACAGCTGAAAGGGAGGGGAAGAGATGTGGACGGAGACAAAGAGCGTGGAAAATAAGAGGGCACAGAGATAGCAGACAAAGAAAGACGTTATCGTCTCCCCGCATACATGCCACTGGGACACACCTACCAATCCATCAAAAAAACAAAGGTCTCACAGCATGATAAAAGTTTAGCCACGCAGAGATATTGTGCTGGAGTGAGGCTGCACTGCACACACTTAAGGCATCATCTTACCTTAACGTGCAAATCACATGTAATGTGCAATATCTGTATCTGGAATGGCACTGTATACTTGTACAGTAGCATGAAGATGGCAGGATGGAGAAATCCACTTTATCACTATTTCTACATGTTACTGTACATAAATACATACTGACCTCTCAATAGATCGTCATTCATGGTACATATTTTCTGCTCACCTTGCCATCCATCCATCCATCCATCCCAGAACAAACAAGAGTTGTGTATAGATGTATAGAAAGTGCACTGACCAGGTGACGGATGCCGTTGAAGGTGTGGTATGCGAAGGGGAATGCAAGGACAAACTTGGCACCGGTGATTATGGGTGTGCCCAGAGATAAGGACTGGATGAGCTCCAGACAGTGGGCATAGTCACCAGGCAGAACCAGGGCTCCCACAGCAAACAGAGAGACACCTAGGGAGGGTTTTAAAAAAAAAAAAAAAAAACGAACAAGAATTCGGAAGGCAATCAGCGAAGAATCGTAAGCATAACGAACATGACAGATACTAGCAGTTCTATCAACGACTGCTCATGCGGATGGCATCAGTGTCTCCCAGCATGGGATTCCTTCATACCAGACCAGCGTAACACACACAGTCTGAGGTGGTACTACAATGGATAGGTAATAACAGAGTCTGTGCAAAGGCATCATGCACAGCCAGAAACTGGATTCCTCCCCCCCCCCGGCCAACTACAGATGTATTTTCATCTTACAACTTCTAAAAGTTAGTCATCTCCAGGAATTTTGAGGGTTCCTGAGAGGCGGTTCCGTTTCACAAACGCCCACCGAAGGGCGAGAGTTTGACATCTGAAGCCGGGTACGTGCCGTGCCTGAAAAGGCGTGCGTCCTTCGAGGCGCGAGAACGCCGGGCCTATCGCCGCCTCAGACGTTCCGCCTTTACATTGGCAGGAGATCAAGCTGTTCAGAAGTGCATTTGGACTCTCTCGGGCCGGCGAGGGAATAGCTGGCAACAGCATTCAGAGGATCTACTCCGACTTTGTTAATTAACACACCAGGAGCTATTCCCATCACGCGGGCGCCAGCTGTCTGGGAAATGCCAGCTTACTGGCTAACTGGCACCTCCCCAGCACTGCTCATGATAGCAACAACACGCTAATGTTTTTCTCCTTGTTACAAAATGGTGGCTTGGGACCGAAAGCAAACGTACGGCTTCGGTGCCTCGATACAGCCGGCAGGCCGGCTCTGCCGGGGATGTCAGGCGGCGTAAGCAGGCTGGGAAAGCCAGATATTTGGTTTATTGCGGAGTGCAGGGGTTCCCATGTCTTTTAATGTAAAAAAATAAAAGGTTAACCAAAGTTTGTTTCTTGTTGTTTCACATTTTGGAGTTATACAAATCAAAGTGGATCTATGCTGCATACAACAGGGAGTTCACCTCACTGCGGGAAGCAGCACAGAAGAATCCCACAAATCTGAAAAAGCAACTGTTAGGCTTTAAAGAAACTTCACTAAAATGGGTCAGTCTTAAAAACAAGCTTAAAAAATGCCCGGCGATGGACTCTCATCCTTTGTGGGGTGCCCCCCTGGCTTCTTCCGCACCCCCCCGGCATACGCTTCAGGCTAACCCCAACCCGCTGTTCGATATGTGCTTACGTGCGCGGACGAATAGAAACTAAACTGTGAAATAGGGACTCGATGAACTGAAACACAGACTGTGAAAAATCAAATAAAGAAAAGCAAAAATATGTTCCACAGGACAGCGTACCATTTTATCCCAAATGGGGGGGTGGGTGGTTTAAGGTAATAATATAGAGGAGCAGAGTACCTGTGCTAAGCGCGATTCCCGTGCCTCTATGCGAGATGGACATCATCATGGGGATCGACCACCTGCAAAACACAGCCAGTTACCGTGACGACTGCTGAAGATTACAGCCCTGCACAGCGGAAGCGTTGCAGCCGTGCAGGCACAGTGCACGCCAATTATCTCCCCCTAGTGCACACATGGGTATACAGTTTATTTTCCTGTCAGACGGAGTACCATGGGAGACAGCAGTGCTCACAGCGAGTCCGCTTCTGCACATGTGCAGAACGGCCCACATCATTAAACCAGAGGAACGCAGGGAACAAAGAGGGTTTTGTTCCACCCGTCGGAATAAGATGAAAACCCAGTGTAGAGAGCGTCATTCATTTTGCACGCTCGTCATTGCCAGAATCAGAAAACAGGGTCTTCAGGGTCGAGAAGAAACGCAAGTTGAGATCACCTACCTGGATTAAAAATTCCACTTGAAAGGTGACTGTTCTGCAACAATTACAGCTTATATAGTATCCTCAGTTTCTCTGCCTTGAGCTACCCATGCAGTCAGGGAAACCCACGCAATAATGCCGTAAACTTTAATGGTCACTGCACTGTGGTGCTCCCTCAAATTATTTGCTCTGCGTTCTGACTATTGGTTTACTGCCATCACCTTTGAATTCTGGATGCTTTTCAAGACAAGCTCTCAGCCCTCAGTGCCTGTGGGACTTTAATTACAGGAAGACTTTCTCCATCCCCCTTTCACACCCACAACCAGCATAAAACAGTACAGATTAAATTTGTACCTGTAGATGGTAACATGGGGAGATACTGGTCGGTTCAAGCTGGTATTTTTGGCCCAAAACCTATTCATTTCCTCCTTCGCACTGGTTCCCATGGGAACCACACTGCAAGACAAAGAGACATTGAAGCTTCTGAGCAAATTTCTTGCACAAAACATTCTTACTAACATTTACACTGATACACATAAACTGTTATGTTCATGCAAATATCTCAAATTGTAAAAAAAAAAAAACCCCAATATATTAATTTTTGCAAAAATAAACAACTTTATGTCCCACTTAGATAGCCGGTTTAGCCATATATAATGTTATATTAGCTAAAACAATTCTCATTTCACACTGTTTCACATTAATGGGCAATGCAAATGGAAAGCAATAAGCTGATAATTATTCACATTAAATAAATGAATAGACTGTGTGAAAGGCAAACAGAAAAAGAAACTGGAGACTATACACCACCCTAAATATTAAAGCTTTCAAATGAAACAATTAATACCTTTACTACATAAGAGGCATCTAAAGACAATGGAGAGGCTGATATCAATCTGTTTAATGCATATACCAAAGCTAAAGTACTAGCGTTTGTCTGTATATGATCTTCATCACAGTATTAGATATCAAATTAAAAAAAAATTTTTTTTAAAATGACACATCGTTGTAGTACAATCCCAAAGAAAATGACATTTTATTCAGAGAGAGAATATAGCAAGCAATAAAAATTTGTTGTTCATTAGGTACACTGTACGCAAATTAGATACTCACTGTCTGTACGGGACACAAGACTGTGCTCTGGTCACGCTAAGTCCCTGGCGGGCTAAGGACCTGTGGCAACGAGAAAAAAGAAAAACTTTTTTGTGACATTAAACATCCTCACACACAGAAAATTTTGACTGGG
Source organism: Paramormyrops kingsleyae (assembly GCF_048594095.1). Lineage (NCBI taxonomy): Eukaryota > Metazoa > Chordata > Actinopteri > Osteoglossiformes > Mormyridae > Paramormyrops > Paramormyrops kingsleyae. Next base: position 30,570,634 of record NC_132800.1, on the reverse strand, counting down.
GTAGCCGTCAGGGGCCAATTATATTTTGGGGGTGGCCGCACTGAAAAATCATGCAACAAGGCTGGTCACGCCCACCCCTTAGATCCGCCCCTGCTCACTCAGGCTCACACGTGTTCTGGAAATGTCCTCCTCCTCCAATTATTGTTAATAAAGTGGATGCCGCATCAGCAAAGACCTAACTACTGTCTTATTTTTCTCCACTGATGAATATATAGTGAGACTCAGAGAGATGCCGATTATTTTCTGCTCCCCTGAACATTGCTGTATTCAAGATAATAAGAATTCATCAAGATAACTTATCGCACTGTTTTATTGGACCATAGCGCTAACCGAGTGGAAAGTCCATTATGACAGCGAGATTCATTCGCACTTTGCTTACAGTATTAATAATCCATGACATTATGTTCCTTAACCGCGCATTTAGAAAATACGACTTGGTGCAGCTACTAAATAGAACTGCTTGATACCCGGAAAACAACTGGAAAGCCAGTAAAACTAAGAAAAACCAATTACCGCACTGGGTGACCTTGTTGTCCAACAGGCTTTACTTCAGAATTTGTAAGAATTCATTAATTAATTAGCTGTGCGCGTATTTTCAAACGACTAACAGGAATAACTTAGCTATAGGAGTCTGCAGCTGTTGGTGTAAGAAACCACATTTATTTCATCTTCTATAAAAAGCAAATTCTTTTAAGTACAAGCCAGAAAATACAGCGCATGACATAAGATTACCAGTGTAACCGTGGTCGTATTAAGGAAGGACAACAACACACCATAAAGACGTACGAAATACGAGCTTTACTGACCTTAATAACAACGCCATTTTCACGACCCTCAAAACAGGAAGTGACGTAGCGGAAGTTCCTCGGCTAAAATCCGTTCCTGCCAGGACAAAGCGCGAGGACTCCGCGGGAAAGTCTTGCGTTTGCCAAGGAGCCACATTCCGTCTGTCGAATGAAGTGCGGAGGATGGGGGGGATGTATTATTGCCCTAAAATACAAATATGTTGTACTTTGCAGTTTATAATTTCAGAAAGTACAATCTGATGAAATATTTAATTTAGCGTTTTAAATACTTTACAAGGACGAAACCAATGTAACTTTTAAAGTGATTTTCCCTACCATCTTGGGTTGTCTATCTGTTTTCTCTGTTGGAGAACTGCTATTTAAAAAAAATGCTAGAAATCTAGTAAACCTTTTTCTAAAACAATAGCTATTATTGAAGAAGGTCTGTGCAACGAAAAATTTCAGAATATCTCCAATAATAGCATGATCTACATTGTGCCGTTACAAGGAGTATGGAATTTAATTAGTTTGTCAACGTCAGGGCTCCTTTTAGCATATACGCATTAAGAGAAAGCAAGGCACACAAATCTTAAGTCACATCTTGAATTGTCAAGTTCCTCCGTAACCTACAATTAAAAACATTCCTGTAAAATCTAGATTTTTTTTAAATCACTTATCAGAATGCCAAACCATTTAATCTTCTCTTTAACCCGTATTCCACTTCTGAGTTATGTGCACCCATAATTTTACTCTTTCTCTGAATAATTCAAATGTAACAATTTCAAAGCATCCAAGATAACAGGAACTTGGCTATTATCCTTCAAAACAGACATGTATCATGTGCCAGTTCATTAATTATGAAAGAATATTCTGCTGTCTGAATTCTATTGATGTCGGAACAATGCATGGTAAAATGATGGAGCTGTTGAGCTACTGGTAGAACTGAAAAAGAAGATATTTGACGTACTGTCTGATGGATCACTGTTTTGACAAAGCTAGACTGCTATAGTACTTTGATAAAAGATTTGTCTGATAGTAAAAGAATCTTGATCAATGTGAAGCAAAGGTGACATAAAAACATGTTCCACCATATTAAATGCTCTGTAGAAACTGATAAATAAAACAATTGCATCCTTATTAGTTGATTTTGGGTATTGTAAGAGATTGATAGCAAGGTGGAATTTATGAGAGATATGTCTTCCTTGTATGAAGCCAGATTGTGCAATGGAAATTATTTAGTCTAAGCACGTTTTTAATCTGTTGGCATACAGTGCCACTGATAATTTATAGTTCATGAAGTTTAGCAGAATAACTGGGCACCAATTATTTAAATACAACAAATCTTTATTAGGTTTTTGTATTCATCACTGGTGGGAAGGGTTCCACTAAACCGGTAACCACTGATTAGCAAAGTAGCATTTTAGTTAGCGAATTAGCGTTTCTACTAACTTTGAAAACTGTTAGTGGACCAATTACACCTTAATATCACACGTACATATTCCGGTTGATAGCTCAATAAAATTCAATAAGAAAAGCATCAAAACCTGGACGGGCGATTCTTCAATCATTATAGTGATCTAAATGTGAAAGTGCTGATGAATAAAACAACTTCATCTTTGGTCTTCAACATTCTTTATTTATATAGTATTTGAACATATATCAGGAACAGAATGAATAAATCATACACAATGAGCACACGTCTTTCAGGGACATATTTTCCCTATCATATGCTGTTAAGTCACTATATTCCTATGTTTAATGATCCTTGTTGCAAAAGTGCAATTCATAGTCTTCCAAACTGGAAAAACTGCTGCGGATTGGCATAGGAGGAAAAAAATGCAGCCTTTGGAAGCCTTAGCATGAAGAGCTTATTTGAATGTAAATGTAACTATGCGACCGGCCCCACTGCATGGACCAAGGCCTCATTGATTCAAATCCCTTATTTCTGAATTGAAGTTCTATCAGTTTTCTCTTACTGTGTAAGGAAGCTTGGACGAAGTGAAACATATGCATTTGTTCCAAGTACATGTGAAAAATTTAATTTGACATAGGTATAATAAATTAGCCAATTAGAAATCCGTTGCCATGGAAACGGCTAGCTCCTTTAAGAAAGGAATTAAGGAGATGTGGTGTTGCTGGAAGATACAGGTTAAGTACAACAATTTCATGCAGTAATACTATAAACAATACAATAAAGTGACACATGCACACAAGCATGTAGATATTCGACACTTTTCAATAGTAAGTCTCCCTTTCGACCCAACCTGCAAAAGAGAGCACAGTGTGAGAAAGGTACAAAAACACTTTCCTTCATGTAAGATAACGTAAGGAACACACTTCAACATTAATTTGCTCGGAAATCTATTATTATCACCCTGTCCCTAAGCAGCACTGGCCATGGTTAGTCTTTGGGAAAGTCCAACGTTGGTTTACTGGCCTGAGTAAATTACTGTGAGAGGATTCTGACCCCACACTCATCATAGCAGGGGACCCCCCCCCAAACTATCAGCCCCCCCCCCCCCTGCTGTGACAGCCCCAACTCCACTGTCCCCGGCAGCAGTAAGTAATTTCCATGCCATGCTTCTGAAAAACGACCGCCCTGATTTGTGTGCCTTCTGAGGGAGCGTGTGACATTTCTGGAGACTGTGGGTGTGAGATCGAGAGCGAGCGGACGAGACGGGGAGCGTGTGACTATCCCCAAGGCTGTGTGCACGTGTCAGTGACGGCTCACCTCCTGGGCGTCGTCTCAGGATTAGTTTGCGAACCTCATCGTAGACAAAGATGATGAAGCTGTAGGGGAAGGCGCAAAACCACCAGGAGATCCTGAAAGATACGCGGGCAAAGGGAGATTCGGAGGCTGACATCAAGAAAGAGGATAAACCAGGAATATAGACATGTTCAGCGGTGGGTGGTGTGGACTTGGTGGAATCAAAGGCCGCGGTTGTTTTTACTGTGACGGCGTGACAACAGTGAGCAATGGTGCAAACTTGGTGTCAGAAGTCATCTCAGGACATCGTGAGAAATACGCACTTGAGGGGGTACATGCGCAGTGCGACATCCATGCCCGGGCAGTAGGACAAGAAGGCGGCGAGTGCGGTCTCCGCGAACAGGCCGAAGATCAAGATCCGATTCCTGCGTGAGAGGAAGCAGAAAAGCACAGCGAACAGGTGCAGAGGGATGAATCACAAGTCAGCAATAACTCCATATGCGAGCGATTTCAACTTTAAATCATCCGTGGTGGATCAACATCTGCTTCGCATCCATCTCGCGTTGGCCCTGCTCCGGATCTCCCACAAATCACGACAATAAATAAAGCCGCCTTTGATGCTGTGTCCCACGCCAAGAAGAGGTGCGACAGACATACCATGCAGTGGTAGAGAAATCAAACCCTGGCAATGAGACACACATGTGGAATGCTGCAGGACGAGCGGTTTACTTGCATTACTCATCCAGTCAGTAATGATTACTCACTTCATGCCCTGCTGGAAGACGGAGTTACGTCTGGTCTTGCATATGATCAGGTCGGCCCACTGCACCACCACAATGCTGATGAAGAAGGACGTGTGACACGTGAACTCTACGATCTTTCTCTGTTCATATGTCTGAAAAAAGAAAAATACACGCATGACTCCATACAATTTAATATACATATAATCTCATTTAGTAAGTATAGCCCGTGATGTGGATTTGTGTTTAGTCTGGTCTTCTCAACAAACCTTTCACTTTCTCTCACTCAGCTCTCCCTCTTTTTTCCCCCCCCTCTCTCTATACCCCCTGTTCCCATTTCTCACCCACTGCTGGCCATAGCTGTCCTCCACTTCGTTGTTGTTCCGGTCATCCCATGCCAGACGGATTCCCAGCAAATTGAAGGGCAGGAAACCGTTTTCAGCCAAGATGACAAAATAAGAGAAAAAGCCTGCCAGGGCTTGGAGCATCCCTAGAGGCAGAGGGAAATGTACACGGCCATAATGACAAGATGAAAAACATATACAACAGTATGAACGGATGGACTGGGAGACGCACTCAGAGAATGTAAGACAGACAGACAGACAGAGAAACAAATAGACAGACAGACAGATAGACCAAAAGACAGACAGTGTGGCAGATAGACAGATATGCAGAGAGACAGAAAGACAGACAGACAAAAAGAGATACAGACAGAGAGACAGAGAGGAAAAGGACTAACCAATCTGGCCATACGCTATGCTGATCAGCCTTTCATTGACGAGTTTGTCTGTGCGCGGGTTCCTGGGGTGCCTCTTCATGATGTCACTCTCGGCCATCTCGTAGGCCAGAGAGATGGCCGGCACCTGAAGGTGGGGAAGTGAGGCGTAGTTCAGTCTGAGGGAACGGTCAAGAGGACTCAGGGAGATGGGGCAGAGGATGAAGAGCCATGCAATCACCATGTCAGTGCCCAAGTCGATGCAGAGGATGGTGACGGTTCCCAGGGGTAGCGGTATACTGGCGAGGATGAAGAGGAGGAAGGGGGTGATCTCAGGGATGTTGCTAGTCAGGGTGTAGGCAATGGACTTCTTGAGGTTGTCGAAGATGAGGCGACCTTGATGGGTGAAGACATGAACATGACATGAACAAGAGGAGCCTCCTTTCCTGCATTTACCTCACTGTGTTAATCGTTGTGTTTGTCCTTTTTCCAGCCTCTGGTCCTATCTGTGCTTGACAATGAGGTCAAGTTCGTGGCTTATGTGGATTATCCAGCGTCATTGTCATTTATATGACAATAGATTTGTCTCAATAAAATCTGCAGAGGCTAAGGAGATGCCGTTGGAGCTGATGAAATGGAGAAAAGAGTACACCTTGTGCTACTTAAATCATTTTATTCAAGTTAGAAATATATATTAGTCATTTTAGAGCTCTTCTGAAAATGGTTGGATGGATGAATGGATGGATGGGTGGGTCTTTCGAGATCTGCCTTTATACTTAATTCCATAACAACGATGTGCTAAGATGAGCTCTATGACATATTGTTTGATAATATATGTAGTTTATAAAGACGATGGGAATATGAGCCTTTTCTAGATAAGCAGTTGGAGGTGGGGTTGATGTTTAAGAATCAATCCTATTAACGAGCCAGTATGGAGTTCTTCAGTCTGGACAACCTCGGAATATAGACCCTTATGGCTATCAGTGTTATCAGTCTAGACCCCATCAGTATAGATCTTTCAGCATACATCTTTCTTTTCCTCACCTTCCTCCACTCCAGTGACTATGGAGGCAAAATTGTCGTCCAACAGGATCATGTCAGCAGCCTGTTTGGAGACGTCCGAGCCAGCAATGCCCATGGCCACGCCGATGTCTGCCTTCTTCAGGGCAGGAGAGTCATTCACGCCATCCCCAGTTACTGCCACAATCGCTCCCTGATAGAGAATCGAGGTGATAGATTCCCTTTAGTTGGATGTGGCCGGCTAAACGTCACAAGAAAAGGTCACTAGATATCAGACCAGCTCACGTCTTTTTTTTTGTCTGTCAAGCTGCCGTCCAGACCTGTGGGAACCATACAGATGTAGCCTCCCTCACCTGCCGTTGACAGCCCTCAACGATGATGAGCTTCTGCTGGGGCGACGTCCGTGCGAACACAATCTCCGTGTGGTTCCTCAGTATGTTGTCGAGATCATCGGAGGCCATTTCCTTCAGGTCTCCGCCGTGGACGACACACGCCTTGGCGTCGCTACGAGAGACGTGCGATGGGGGTGAAAAGACGCCGACGCAAACACAAATTGTGTGATTTCTGAAAAAGTTCTGCGGTGAACGTCGCTTATCCCAGTGAGGGTCGTGGCCGGACCTAGATCATACGCCAGACAATACCTGGCACCTGGCTTGGGTTCACCCTGTATGGGATGCCAATACACAATAAATATGTCTATGGCAATACTCACAATCTGTCGCTACGATATTTTGTGGAACGACCGGATTGATTTCCGTAAATTTCCCATGGCAGGTAATTATGTGTGAGAGGGTGCTCACCAATGGACTGACATCCTGTGTAAGATGTCCCCTGCCTTGATACCTGTACTTCCTGGGGAAGCTTCAACTGACGCTCTACCAGATAAGCGATTGTCATTTGAACATGTTTGTTGAATGAATTTGCGCTGGCAACAATCTTGTGTCTCACCCTACCGAGGGTTCACTTGGCTGACTGGGATGTTCATCCTTTCGGCGATGTCTTCCACCGTCTCGTTACCCGCAGAGATAATGCCGACACCTTTAGCGATGGCTTTGGCGGTGATGGGGTGGTCCCCGGTCACCATGATCACCTACAGGGTAACGTTAGCACTGTTTAGCTGAATTGAAACCTCTGCACTATGATGACAAAATCACTATCAAAATATTATTACCATATTGTTATGTCTTTATTTTTAACAGCAATGTTTTTACTGGATATTTTCACAATTAAAGTTAAGTACTTAGCCCAAGGGTACAACAGTAGAACCCATCCTGGGACTTAAACTGGCAACCTGTGGGTTAACGACTCTGATGCACAGATGTTACAATATTATTATTACATAATATCATCAATGTATTCCTGCTCTGCAGAAGCAGGCAGAACTTAGCGCCCCTCGATAATTTACTGCTTTGTCAATGTGCCCGATTTTTTGGTGGCGACTTGTCATGCCGCCGGGTGACATCGTTGTGCCCACCTTGATGCCGGCACTGCGGCACTTTCCCACGGCATCGGGGACGGCCGCGCGGGGAGGGTCGATCATGGAGATCAGCCCCAGGAAACAGAGATTGTCCGTGGGGAAGTTCACCTCGTCGCAGTCGAAGGCAAAGCCCCGGGGGAACTGGCTGGGTGACAACAAGGCGTGACAGAATCCTGAAAGGAAACGCAGTGCCGAAACACTCCATTAGTGCTCTGTGGTGACAGGAGATGCTCCATTAGTACTCTCGTGGCACAAATAAACACAAGATTACTGCTATCCAGGCGCAGCAAAAGGGACACGATTACTAGCCTGCCGTCACTAAAAGAAACACTATTATTATTTTCTTGTCGGAGTGTAACACCTACAGGCTGATCTTTAGCTGTTGAATGGAAATGAACACTACAAATACCATTCCGCATTTTCTGAAGTCAGTTCACCAAGTGGTAGAACAATAGGAAGAGAGAAGAAGTCTAGTCTTCAAACCTACCCAGCACCCTCTCCCCTAATCCCCCCAGCTCCATGTAGGCATTCTGGAAAGCATCTTTCCACTCATCATCCAGAGGAAATTCCTCCCCGTATATCATGATTGTGCTGCACCTGAAAAACAAATAATACATCCATCCATCCATCCATCCATTTTCTGAAACGACTTGTCCTATCCAGGGTAATGGGGCAGATAATAGAGACTCCAGTGAATGCCAAGGCGTAAATAGGTGCCAGTGACACCATTAGAAATATTAATTATTTCATCAGTGCTTACTGATATGTACATATTGGTGATGTTCAGTGTAGTTAGGGACAGTGATCAGCTGACTCGGTGATTGATTGTTATTTGCTAGTAACTAACATACCCCTGGGTTCCATGAATTCCACTACTAGCCTGATGCCTCTTTACATTCCTTGAATGTTCGTATGTTGTACCTCTGGTCCTTCAATAGTCTTATTAAGACTTGCTTTGTTTGGTAGGTGTTGTGTAGATCCTACTCCAGTGCTACTTATACCTCACTGGAAGCCTCACTTGTACATCACTTTGGACAAAAGTGTCTGCTAAATGTGTAAATGTAATACCTGTCCAGGATTCTCTCAGGTGCCCCTTTCATGACTAACAGATGTCCATTGGGCGTCTCCTGAAACTGATGGATGGACAGCTGAGAAGCAAAAGAGTGAGAGAAACGACATGTTGTCAGAGGAGGCCGGAAGGGTCTTTACACCAAACACATGGACAAACGTGCGAACACGCACTTGGTATTTGTTTGTGGAGTTGAAGGGGATCTCTCCCACTTTCGGGTTCTTATCCCTCATGTTTCGGACGGAGCCGCAGGAAAGCTCCATGCACTTCAGCAGGGCTGATTCTGAGGCATCACCAGCCGTGTCTCTCTGGGGAAGCATCATCAGCATCATCATCATCATCATCGCTGTCATCATCATTGCCATTGTTGCTGTCATCGTCGTCTCATCATCGTCATTGCCATCGTCATTATCATCATCATGGTCACTATCATCATCATCATCGTCACTGTCATCATCATCATCGTCATCAACACTGCCATCCTCATAACTATTTTTGTCATTATCACTGCCATATGCATCTTTATCTTGGATGTTACCATCCTTGTCATTGTTAAAATCAGTGCCAAATTATAATCACCAATATTATTCAGTGTCATAAAAGTTTAGTCAAATTCTGGCAAATTCTTCTGACATTTCTTCAAAAACGGCTATAAATATCCAGGAACACAGAGACGGTTTCACACCAAGTGTGCCCAGTATTGGTGCAGGTTTGGCACATTTCAGTGTAGAGCTGCCACTAGCGGATAATTATTTATAGATTAATCTATTGACCGTTTCATCGATTGGTCGATTAATCTAAATGATTAATTTTCCTCCAGAAAATCAACTTGACCATTTAATTTAATTTCATTCTGACAAAAACTATGTCATTGCCATGGCTTTAGATAATGGCCGGCAATTTTCAACGTGTTGAACAAGTTCAACGTGCACAAACACACACACCGGCACCGTCAATCAACGCAGAAAAAGCCCAGATTTTAGCCTAAACATTTCGACACTTATTCAATGAGGACTGTAATGCAGCAGGCAGACAGCTTCATGGGTTTAATAATCAGTTTATTTAGCAGCTATAAGTACAAAAGATATTAAAAGCTCTCCGTTCTAATGGTAATTTAATAAACATCAATAGACAACACTTGGCGGTCCATCATCCAGAACAGCGCCGGTGTGCTTCCTCTTCAGGTGCTTGTGCACAGCCCTCGTGCGATGGTATGACATCACACTTTGCACAGTGTAAAACCACCTACTTGTTTTGTGATAATTTGATGTACTCCCATAAATAATGAACTGAAGTGTTTTAGAAATCATAAAGGTCATTTTATTAAGATAATTAAAAAAAACGATGCATCGATTTAAAATATTGATGTTGACGGGCAATTTGGTAACTCCAATTAACCTCAGAATGTTTTTGGACTGTGGGGGGTAACCAGGGTACCCAGAGGAAGCACTGCACCACCTTGCCACCCCGGCATTGATTCATGCTGTGGTTATTACAAAACCAAAGTGATCAAGCTGTGGCACGTCCAGACCCACCTTTAAGATGAAGATGTCGTCCTGTCCCGGCTTAAAAACAGCCCTGTTGCAGAGTCCAGCCACTCTCGACAAAGCAGTCCAACTCGGAGAAGTCTTGTCAAAGGTATTGCCTGTGGAACGTAAGGAGACAGGTGGCTGTAAGCTTAACCTCGGCCTCTGTACCCCGCTGTTGGTATTTTTCCGTGACTGGCTGTCACCATTTCCTCATAATAGGCTTCCAGTGTTATGTAAGCTTCCCAGTAGAAATCTGTCAGTATTACCCAGAGCGGCATGACTTTCCCAGCTTCGCCTTTTGGCTAAACTGTCAGCATTTCCCTTTAGCAAGCAATATTATCCTGTGCCACAGGAAGCTGTCAGTGTCGTGAAGCTTATGGTTTCGGTTAATGTCTAAAGCAGGCTGTCAGCTGTCTCTATCAGTCTAGCCTGTAGTGACTGGGTGTCAGTGTCATCAGTAGTTAACCCCCGGCTGAGCTGGTCAGGAACTGGGCACGCTGCCTCACCAGACTGGTCCTCAGTGGTGTCCGCCTCGTGGATCATGTTGTCGAACCACATGTGGGCCACGGTCATGCGGTTCTGCGTCAGGGTGCCGGTCTTATCGGAACAGATGGTGGAGGTGGAGCCCAGGGTCTCCACGGCCTCCAGGTTCTTCACCAGGCAGTTCTTGCGGGCCATGCGCTTCGCCGTGAGTGTGAGGCACACCTGAACGGGAATTGCGGAATGAAGACAGGGCCCGTGATGGATCGCCATGAATGTGGGTCGACCGACAGCCGGCGGCTGACTCACCGTCACGGTGGCCAATAGCCCCTCAGGCACGTTGGCCACGATGATGCCGATGAGGAAGATGACGGCCTCCAGCCAGCTGTAGCCCAGGATGATGGAAAGGATGAAGAAGCTCACTCCCAGGAAGACAGCCACCCCCGTGATGATGTGAATGAAGTGCTCGATCTCCATGTTGATTGGCGTCTGGCCGACCTCCAGCCCGGAGGCCAGCGTGGCGATACGGCCCATCACCGTGTGGTCGCCTGTGGCAACAACGATCCCGTGGGCAGTGCCTGACAAACACCAAGGGTGTTTCTCAATACCAAGATTGTGAAGATCGTACTTGTGGTTTTGGCTAGACGGGTCTAGCTAACTTGCCTCCCAAGAACGAACTTGGGGCGTAATGAATCATGGGATTGGTCTCGTTCAGCAAGGATGCGGCCGATGAATTTTTGATATTTGGGGCGTGGCAGGAATGACGTCTGGGGATATTTACCATCATCAGTGCATCTATCCTTGAGTATTGGAACTAGACTTCGGCAATGGAAGACGACGGAAAACGGGTACATGAGAACACGGGTGTGGTCAAGTACATCAATTGAGGGGAGGCAAACAACGCAGGCAAAGGATGTGTACATATGTATATGTGTGTAAGTAAGTAGGATATAGGATGAGGATAATACCTTAACACACAGAGCTAGAGAATCTCGCTCAGAAGGGAACGCACTGCATGTACGTGAGGGACTCAGACTGACAGGCGAGGGCACAAGGTGGCAAGAAACACTGACCCTCCACGCAGTTGGTGGAGAAGAAGCAGATGTTGCGAGTCTCCAGGGGATTCTCGTGGGTGTACTCCGGGGATCTGGTCTGGGGCTCCGACTCCCCAGTAAGAGACGAGTTATCCACCTGACAGAGATACAAATGCGCTCATAGAACCCTCTGCATATTATAAAATAAAAAGACAGTATATAATTGTGAGGTGGGTGGGTGGCGATCTCAGAGGAGAATTCAGCATGTCATATTGATTCAATCCACCTTTTCTTTGTTTTCGCTGTAAATTATATTTTCACTATAAATATTTTCTTTGCCTTGCACACCTAGTAAACAGACCACGCCACCCACATCCAATGCTTTCATTTCCCGGACACCTCCCCCAAGTCCACTCCTTTGATTTTTTCTCTGTCTGGCTGAAGCTGTGTTTGCTTTTTCCACCGCATTTGTTGTGTTGATAACACCCTGGCCTAGTTTCTGCGCGCCCTATAAACCCCAAGTAACACCGCTTTCCTGTGCCCATTCCGCTTTCATACGCGTCTATGGGCCATGCAAACACGATACCATATGCCTTATATAAGATGTCCTTCGCGTATCACCTGCCCCTGTCCGTTGCACCCTGGGAGGGGGACCAGGGCCCTCTTTTAACCATGCAGGTGGACATCGGTTAAGAGGGACAAAGGGTAAACTGGGCCACTTATATAGTACCTATTGTATGTCTGTATATTGTATTAATTAATTTTGTATTTGTTGCATGTACAGTCGAACCTGCGCTATGTTAGATCTGTCTATGTCTGAAGGGAGGCACACAAGTAAGAATTTCATTGTACTTGTACAAATGACAAGTTTTGAAACACTCCTGAATCTTATATGTTCGATATTTTTTATGCGTGTGTGGTCTTAAGCTCAGTTCTTGACCTTCCAATGATACTTGTATGTTTTAATATTTATAATTAGGATCATATTTTTAAAGTGAAATTTCAAAAATTGGCCACCGATATCCACCCGACTTGACAGGCACTTGGATTAATGCAACTTCCCGAGAAGTACAGTGGGCTCTGATCTTAAAGCCCTTCTCCCATAAATGCTTGTAATTAGCCATGAGCATTCAAGAGTAACTGCAGCACATTGTGAGTCATAATCCTACAGTCCTCAGCTGGGTATGGGGGCTTAGAGAGACTCAGCTAGGGTGCCATGGGCACAGCAAGCCCAGTGGCAGGGCAAAAAGGCTTAGCTTTAACAAGACAGGGAAAAAATCAAACACTTTGATACTTTGATTCAGGCAAGCTGTCAGAGGAGTGAAAGAACAACATGCTATTGCCAGGGTCCACTGATTAACTGGTCTGGAGCACTCATGAGGGCTTTATGGCTGCTGGCACCCACTGCTGCTACTTTTATTTAATTCATTTTCATAAAAGAAATATACTTTTGTTCTAAAACTGATCCACTGATACCTAAAGAGAAACAGGCTCCTATAACAGAACATCCCTGTCTTGCTGAGCCCCAACCCCCCCCCCCCCCCCAACCAGGTTGTGATGTCATCCTGTCCCATTCTGTGATGTCACCCCTAAATTGTGATGTCATCCCCAGGTTGTGATGTCATCCCCCCATACCTTGCAGCTGCTAGCAGAAATAATCCTCAGGTCGGCGGGAATGCGGTCGCCTCCTTTGATCTCTACCACGTCCCCAACCACCACATCCTCTGCATTGATATGTATTTTATCTCCATCTCTTAGAACCAGCGCTTGCTAACCAGGAGAGAGACATGGAAGAGGCGAAGCGTTAAAGCAAGAAGTGGCATCAAGGTCTTTCTCCTGGCTGACAAAGTGAGGCAAGACGTTCCTACCTGAGGAACCATGTTCTTAAAGGAGTCCATGATCTTGGAGCTCTTGGCTTCTTGGTAGTAGGAGAAGCATCCAGTGATGATGACGACAGCGGAGAGAACGACGCCTAGGTACAGCTGAGGAGGGCAGCAGAGAGGAGTGGCGACATGGTAAATGACACATCCATGATGACAGTGACAAGCGTGACATCAGCAACAACATTTCTAATCTTCTGTGAAAAAAAGGTATCTGACAGAGCTTTCCGAGGACTGCAAACACTTGAGAGAACTTAAACGAATCAGATGCATTTATTGGCCGATTGGTGGATTTACATTGTCTTTTGCAGGGTCATCCTCCGTGCCGACTTGGATACTGTAGGCCAGGAAACAGAGGACGGCACCTATCCAGAGCAAGATGGAAAAGCCCCCAAACAGCTGCCGACAGAACTTGACCCATTCTGGGATGGTGGGTGGCGGTGTGAGGGCATTGGGTCCGTCCCGCGCCAAGATCTCTTTGGCCCTGCTGCTTGTGAGACCCTGTAAGGGAGCTGCTGTTAGCAGTCTTCAAATACCTCGGGAGGTCCGGGTTGGGGGTCAAGGGTCAGAACGGGAGCAATCTACCTTCGTGAGGTCAAGTCCATATCGATGCTCCAGTTCTTCAGGTGACAGCTTATGGTCATCCTGAATAAAGGCATTCAAAGGCGACACGATCAGCCGAAAGGGGACATCACTGAGCAGGCAACCCGAACAGTAACCAAGCAGCTACTTTGGAGATCGAAAACTTCAATGTTCAAGCCTCTGCCAGTGCCTCGGTGATGCAACACCAAGCAGACCTACTTTAGTAAAGACATCCGTGTGTGAGATCGGGCTCTAACCTGAGCTGCTTCAGTGAAAACCGCCTTCTGTACCAATGGCTACAAAGCGTACAGATTTACGTCATTTTGAGTAAAGCCACATGCCAAACATTGAAATAACAGATAAACGATAATCCATTTTTTCCTTGATTTCAATAATGTTATCATGCCCGGGGTGGGGGGGGGGGGGGCAGTCAGGTGACCTTGGAGCCCCAGAGGTTTTTTTTCTCCCTGCTTGGGAGTTTTTGGTTCCTCTCCTCTACTGTCTTTCTTTCTTTCTTTCTTTCTTTTCCCGTTCCCTCTTTTTGTATTACTCTGTCGTACTGATGTTACTATGTGTCACACCACACCCATGCAAAGCTCCTTGGGGCAACTCTGTTGGGAAAGGCGCTATATAAAAATAAATTGAACTGAATGGAATTGGCTAAGCCACACTCTAACATGGCGCCCATAAGAGCTGCGCAGGCCCCTCCTCCGGAGCGCGGTCGCGGGCCCCGTGACCCTGGGCCGGCCCTCACCATAGCGACTTCCTTCTTCAGCTCGTCCATGTTCTTTTGCTTCCATTTCTTCTTGCCGCCCTCCGGGCTGCCTTCGTGACCGAACTAAAGGGGATATAGGGAAGCGTTATTCGCCGCATGGAGAATGCCTGCCAAGCCTGGCAGATTTTACGCGATATCAGTGGCTTTACTGGTGGCCCCCTGATACAAATGGATGGTGAAGACACCATTATTGACTGGGAGTCGTGTTTTTATGCAGTCACATAGCTGACGCGATTTAGGCAAGAAAATATTCAAACGTGACTTGAGTATGGATAAGATAACACACGGACATATGGTTTAACGTGGGAGGGGAGTCTATTTAACACATGTTCTGTCTATCGATGGGAAAAAATGTGACACATTGGGTGAAATTACAACATGTCATCAGGCCCATCTAATTTAAGCCAATAGGAACTCATAAAATAACTATTCGGAAGTCGGTTAAAATAAGTGGCTGATTGATAGCACAAAAAACGAAATCTGCTAGATCACCGCTAGATCATCTACTAGATCTCTCAATGAATGGCGGTGACACATTGCTCCTCATTCACTATAAATCACAAGCATGCCAATCATTTTCAATGCAATCTATAAATAGCTGTTTTTTTTTTTTCCAAATTGCCAAAAATAATTCCATGCATCAGTGCATGTTGATATGTCACTGAAAACCTGTGCGTGTCAGTGTTCTGCCCGACGAAAAATATTGTGAACGTTAGGGGTGGGACCGTCGTCATTAAAAGCAGCATCTGTGCCTGTCAATCAAACCTCAAGGTGGGAGAAACGAGAGCAAGAATGAGAGGAGGAGGACACGGGAGGTGTTTACGAAAGAATGACACGCGGAGAAAGTAAAAACAGCCGGAGAGCGATGACAGAAAAGAGGCAGAAAAGAGGAAGAGAAAAAGAGGAGCAAGCACATTACAAAGGCAAGAGATTTGGAGGAATTGACAAAGGTCAGACCAACCAAATAGTGAAAAATGTCACTGTACACACAACACGGCAGCACAGGCATGACAAAATACTCCACAAATTTCCCCGTTGCTCTCAAAGCCGGGGGCCTTTTCTCCCACTTCAGCTTGGACTGGCATAGGTTGGGTTCCCGGCTCTGGATCTCCTCCCTCGGTCGCCGGATTTTCCCATGCAGTCCGAGCAATGAGAGAATTCTCTCCTTCATCACTCCAGCCCAGACCCCCCCCCCCCCCCCCCCCACGGTAGTCTAGCAAAGTATATATCAGAGAGAAGCTGCCCAATTGCTGATACAGAAAACGCAGAACTCACCCCCTTTCCCATGCTGTCCTCTTGTAGTTTGCGCAGAATGAAAGGACCTCACCGTTCAGACACTTCGTACATGTGGAAATCACTGGTTGCTTTTTTAAGACTGACAACCCCTCCCCCTGTACTCTGCATGCCCCCCCCAACCCCCCCAGGGTAACCTAAACCATATTAAGCGCCCCCCCCCCACCGAACTGTCTCCCCCACCCCGAAGGGTTTCCACTTACTTCCACCTGCCATCCTATCATGTCTAGTACTGTAATGGGCACTGGTAATTAATGAAACAGCACACTGCACGTCGCATATGTCACTTATAATGGATTATCATTCTGTAACATTCTACCGTGAGAGGAACACATCATCAAGCTCTCATATCGCCATACTTCATACCATTGTATATGATGTATACATTCTAACAAATGGCTGGTGGTAATTGCTGGTGTGTCATCCTTCCTGGATTCTAGGAACCAGGCATTACTTCTGGAGTTTGCACACTTCCTGCGAGTTCACACCCTCTATCTATCTATCTATCTATCTATCTATCTATCTATCTATCTATCTATGTTGTTATAATTCCATCATGGTCAAAGACCGTGGCCTTGTAGCGTAAACGTTCCCATTGCGATGTAGATAGTGCGGCGTTCCTCAAAGCGGTCTGGTGTTTCCCAATACACAGACGGTCCACGTTTTCGCTCACTCCCAGCTCCCAGCCAGACAGTCCACACAGTCCAGTAGGGAGCTGAGAAGGAGCAAAAATGTAGACCGCTTGTTGGTCCCCAAGGACCGGATTGGGACACACGGCAGGGTACTGGGAACAAAATTGAAAAGATACTGTAAACAGCATCACAATAGGTGAGAACTATGGCAATAATTGCTTCTGTACAACATTACAGAAGGTATAACATTGTTTTGTAAAGGAGGACATTTTTAAGGTGAATGTTCATACTGGTGTTATATTATATGTGCATTTCCCTGTATAAACCTCTGTATTTCCTTCCTGTGGCTGTTAGGGAATCTGTCCCCCCCCCCTCCCCCTTTTGTCAATAGACACCCCCAGCAAAGCAGAGCCGGTCCAGGCCTTTGTGGAGTGAAGGAAGCTTCATAGACCCTAACCCCCCCACTGGACAAACCCCCCACTGGCCAATTCCGCTTCACCCTGAACAGTGCCTGCCGCAGCTTCTGCGTTCTGGGTGGGACCGGCAGTGAAGCTTGGCTGCGGGGGCTGATGTGTCGCCAGCGGTTTACTTAGCCGGTCATCTCATTTTCAAACGGTTATTTCCACAAGACCCTTTGATGCTGTGACGCACATCCCAGTACCCAGTCATCAGATCTATGAAGCCAGATTGGGAACCAGGCTGGACAGCAGGTGGGGGGGGGGGTTCTGAAATCCATTCTAGTGCTGCCCTGAATCGGTCTCACTCTGCTCTTCCGGTGTGCATGGGACTCCCATCACAGTTTGAAGAATGAAGGTCACAGCCAGAATACTGCTTTCTTTGACTTGTGCCTGTTACTTTATTACTGAAGTGCTTGAATTCGATTTGGTACTGTGTTCATTGCACTTGATTTTGATACAGTACTGATTAGAGAGCTATAGAAAAACATCATGTCAATATGGATTACAATCTTCTCGGGCCGGACGGTCTGTAACTCTGTCAACATGTTTCCTGAGTCACCCTCTACTTCAGTCCCCCAGCCCACGCTTACTCCCCCGGAAGCCCGAGTCTCCCCCGCGGTTTCCTGCCCCCTCCCGTTGGCTGTGTACCGCAGGGAAGAGGGACACCCTGCTAGATATTTGATAGATGCAGGTGCCCATACGTCTGCTACTTGTCAAGACGATCCCCCAGAGCGTTTTCCCTCTCAGGAAAAGACATCTCTGCTGGAGGACTTTCTACCCAGATTGTTCCTCGCTGTGTCCCAGCTGAGACTCATGCCTGCAGGGCCAGTCTGTTGAGTCTTGGGTCTGTTGTTAATGTGCTCGCTTGGGACCCTTAATGCAAGCTGGAGGCTCTTCTGCTGGTTGCTCCTGTCCTTACCACACTACAGTCCTCTGACGATGCCTGGCCTGCCTGCCACAGATAGCTCTGTCCCTTCACAGCTCTGTCATCAGCACGCCAGCGATGAGCTCCACATGTTCGCTGCCCAGTCTGCGTTGCGCCTAGTATCGATTCCCCTGATAAAAAGGATCAGCATTTCACTCACCCTCCCCGTAACACCTTCATCTTCTCAAAAATCTAGGGAAAGACACTAATCATTTTGTCCAGGATCTCTGAGCAGGGAATTCTGTGTCCTAACCCTCTTTTCATCTTGTCCCTAAGCAGTAAATGTTCATTCCTAGTGGCTTTTGGAGGATGTCTGTGCACGAATAAAGACACTTTTGGCAAAAATCTTTTCTGATCCTTTAATTTTCAAAGGACGATTTCCTCAATTGTGTTATAATCGAATAACATTAAAGGTTCAAGTATTATCTGGCCTGTGGTTCATTATGGCAAAGAAGTAATAATTTACTGAGCTCTAACTTTTCTGTGTTTTGCTTTTTTGATTTGTCATCTGGAACCCGTAATTCATTTAATCTCAACTTCAGCAGCAGTGGTTTAAATTCATCTATTGCATTGCATTAATTAATTGTTCTTTAACCGAGACTTATTCAGTAAAGCTTGTTTTGTCGGTCACCGTTGACTGACCATTTTAAGCAAGCTAATTTAAAAAAAAATATACCATGTTTTTTTTGATAAAGTCTTTCAGTTTTAACGTTCACCTAAATGAAAGGAAGGCAGCTCTGTCTTCTCAAACCTACACAAGGATGAATGATCAGAGCTATAGATCAAACCGACATAGCAAAACAAGTTGGAACGTTAAAAATCCATCCATCCATCCATCCATCCGCTGCTTATCCGGGGTTGGCTCATAAGGGCAGCAGTCTGAGCAGGGATCCCCAGACTTCCTGCTCTCCACCCACCTCCTATAGCTGCTCCTTGGGAAATATCAAGGTGTTTTCATGCCAGCAGAGAGATATAATCACTCCAGCATTTCCTGGGTCTGCCCTTGTTCTCCTCCTGGAGAACACCTGCCCAGAACACCTACCCAAGTAGGCATCCAGGAGGCAGAGGTAGATGTTGGAACCACCTCAGTTGGCTCCTTTTAAGGCAGAGGAGCAGTGGCTCTCCTTTGAGCCCCTTCCGAATGTCCGAGCTCCTCACCCTGTCTGAAAGACTGATTCCAGACACCCTGCAAAGGAAACTCATTTCTGCATCTGTGATCTCATTCTTTCGGTCACTACCCAAAGCTTGTGACCATAGGTGATTGGTGAACTGAAAAGCTTTGCCTTCTGGCTCAGCTCCCTCTTCACTACAACAGAATAGTACAGCGTCCACATCACTGCTGAAGCCGCACCGATCCATCTGTCGATCTCCTGCTCCCTTCTTCCCTCATTCATTAACAAGACCCTGAGATACTTAAACTCCTCCGCCTGAGGCAATTACTCATTCCCAACTTGGGTGGGGCAGTCCACACGTTTCCAGTGGAGAACCATGGCCTCAGGCTTGGAGGCGTTGATCCTCATCCTGGCCACCTCATACTCAGCTGCAAACCGCCCCCAGTACATGCTGAAGGTCAGAGCCCTGTGAAGCCAACAGGACCACATCATCTGCAAAACGCAAAGACGCCATCCTGAGATCATTGAATCGGACCCCTAGGCTGAAGAAGAAGGCCTTCCAAGCTTGGTTAGCTTCTGGGACTCCTGACTGGTACTGGCAGACTAAGCAGAATGCTTAGAAGGTTGGGGGCAGTGCCCTTGGATTGGCAGCCTAGGGTGTGGGTCCCAAAAAGTTAAGAAAGGGGACCGGAGGATGTGTTCCGTCTTCAGTAGGATCACCCTTCCTCAGTCTCCCTGGGAAAGTCTTTGCCGGGCTACTGGATAGGAGGGTCCATCTGATGGTCATACCTTGGACAGGGCTGGACAGATACCAATCCTTGTGGGGACCTGTGGTCGGTGCTTCAGGAATATAGAGTATGGGGTCTATAGCTATTGCATCAGGTCTCTATATACCCGGAGTGAGAGTTTGGATGGCATCGCCGGCAGTAAGTCGGACTCATTCCCAGTGGGTGTCGGACGGCTGCTCTTTGTCACCAGTTCTGTTCAACATTTAAGATACTGTATATAAAAAAACAGTGATTTCAGGTCATGGCCAAAACTGGCAGGGCTGCTTGATTCAATCTGATACAGCTGGACTTGTTGTCTGCCTGGGATTCAGGGACTTTACAACGTTAATCATTTATAAGCTGCCTGTTCAGGGCAGGAAAGGGGAGACAATCATAATCATCTCCTCAGAAAGGGATAGCAGACTCTCGAACGAGGACGCATCTCATTCCCGGTACAGACATAACTCCTCTCCTGCATCATGTTTTCAACACTAATCCTGGCATTATTTCTAAACCGATGCTATTTCTTCTCCTCCTCTTCCTCCTCCTCCTCCTCCTTCTTCTTCTTTTTCTTCTACTTATTATTATTATTGTTGTTATTATTATGTAGCACTGAAGAGTCTCCTACCTCAGTTCATCATGCATAATGATAATAAAGTTGACATTGACATTGCTCCTGAATGCCGTAAGTATATGTTCTACATCTGAGTTGCACGGGGGATTATTTTGGTATGTTAAGTCATTTATACATGCTGGCTGAGATCTTTTTTAGTTTTATATAATTACTTGTGTTCTTTCTGTTTCGGTTCGTTTCAGTTTATGATCTCGATTGACTTTATTTCTGTCGCTGGTTTATTATATCCTTGTAGCACATGCTTTTAATCTGAAGTGACATTACTATGTTTCTTATGTTCATAGAACCCGACTCCTGTTAAATTCTTATCTAGGCCCCATCTACAGGGTAACAACAGCAGTGTTTCTGCTGGGACAGATTGAAATAAAGTCACTGTGACCCAGGACACATTTATAAACAGTCGTGCGTTGTTTGTTTTCTTCATGTTGAGGGAATGGCCATTCATACTTTACTTTCACATTGGCTTAATTCTAACGCAGATTGAAATTTAGGACCTATTTTTTTTGGACCATGAGTAAAGCTTATTACTCCAGAAATATCATGTTAAGTGAATCTGCGTAAAAGTGCTAGAATCGAGTCCTGGAAATTTTGTAGTCGTATCGTATGTATATGTACATCAATGACAGAAGGGAGATTTATATAGGGTATTGTCAGCATTCCATTATAAAATGGCATTCAGATATAAGGTACGGCTGCACATCTGCTTTCAAAAACACGGCACAGCAGTGAACGGGCATGTGTTATGATTAGTATATTAATTTACTGTTCACTCAAATAGAAGCAGATAAGTATGAGGCTATTTAAACCTTAAATTATATGGTTATAAAACTGCAATGTTACTACATTACATTTATAGACAAAATTACAGCGTACATAAATAGAAGGGTTAGATACAAAATGGGGGGGGGAGTTGGGGGTGGCTAGTTTCCACAGAAACTTCAGTATGAATTTTTGTGTATATGTTACCTGCTATTAATCTGTTGTTATATGAACAGTAAAGTATTTTGTTTTTTTGGAGAATGTGGTGGATAAAGGAATGCAGTGCTGTAGTGATGCAGGGACAGGTCAGGGCCTGATTGTGGGACTATTCCTAGTAGTGCTTCTTATTTCGGTGCTATATTTGAACTGCAGAAAAGTCACTGTCCTTAAAACCACCTCAAATAATGACACCGTAAACCCCCCCCCCCCCCCCCCCCCCCCCCGCAGACAACAAGTACAGCGGCAAATAACCTGCAGCCTGAGACAAACGCAGCTCTTAAATTTTTCACCTCGAGATTAGTATTCTTGTGTATAATTATTACTTCTAAATTCTGGTGCATATAGCAGCAAGAATGTCATGCACAGACAAGCATACATACAGTGTCAAACAGACAGAGTAGACATAGTGCAAGCAAGTGAACATGGTGCAAACAGATTTAAATGGTGCACAGCACACAAATAGAGTGTCCTGAAACTACAATATTGTAGGTTTATAGAAATAAATAAACATTTACAGATTTAGAATAATTACTAGTAATCGTCATTTGTTCTACAGAATCCCTGTTTAAATCCATCAGTCTGTCCGCTGCAAATGATTTTAAATATAACTGTCATACACTGCAACCATTGTGATTAAGCATCTTTAAATCTGGCTTGTTTTCTGAAATACATCAGCAACGATGCTTCATGAGTTTAACGCTTCGTGAGTTTGATTGCTTCTTCCAGGACAGTGTTTCCCAAACTGATTGTGGGGAAGCCCCAGAAAGTCCACGTTTCTGGGGGCTGGGAGGGAGCACAGATGGGGGTTCCTGAAGACCAGGTTGGGAAATACTGTTCTGGGACTTGGTCGAGTTGAATGCTAAACATAGAGCATGTTGTATAACTAAAGTCCACCAGATGGAGCCAGTTCAAGAACATCGTGTCCGGAAGAACATCTCCCACACCTCACTTGGCATCTTACCCATAATTAGCATGCATTTATTCTTGGAACACATAATATCATTCATCAGTATTATGATTATTGATATTGACTCACACATAGATTTTCCTGCTATCCATGTTTATGTAAATTTAATTGAATGTGTTGTGGAATATGCGTTATGTTCTGTTTGCGTTCCAAAGTGGAAATGCGTAGGAGAATGGCAGGTAAACAAATACACCTACTCACGCATAAATCCATAAATCCTCACATCTCATAATATCCATTTATTCTTTGGTGGTTGGATATTTTGAATTTATGTTACCGGCAAGAGTGAGGCAATAAAACTTTTTTATCAGTTGTCCACTGTATGGAAATATTCATATCTCAGGGTGCTGGGCTGACAGTTGTGGCTTTGCAGTGCTCTGGAAACTCAAGCACAAGTTTGTGTGCAAACATAGCAAGATGGTTTCTCCTGTCCCGTCAACTCCGAAGGTGAAAATGACCCGTTCGCATTTGGGTGTGGACAAGCCCCTGAGGGTCATGGGTGTCAGCCCTGGGTGTCTGCCCTGAGTGTCAGCCCTGGGTGTCAGCCCTGGGTGTCAGCTGTGGGTGTCAGCCCAAAACCAACGTGTGGAAGAGTCCTCTGGGACTGCCTTTCTCTCCCATTTACCAGAAACACGATTATCGATATAGCAGAAAGCTATCTATGAAGGTAAGCTTTCTCATGGAGACTGATATCAAAGAAGGTTATTCATCCATCTTCCAAACGCATATGCAGAACGGGGTGGGGGGGGGAGCCCCTCCCATGCAATGTGGAACACAAGGAGTGGAAGACAGATGCCCTGCTGGGCGATGGGGGGGCATTCAGAGGGAAATATCTCATCTCTAGATCCTCTTTAGACAAACGTAGCTGCATCAAAAGTATCGCCATGCTTGGGGGTGGGGGGGGGGGGGGGGGGGCGTCAGAGGGGTATGGACACCCCGACAGATTCAGGAAGCCCAGCACTTGACAAGGGCCTTTGAAAATGTAAAATTTTCAGGGAGGGGGGTACTGTTTGGGCGATTTCTATTAGTAGAAACCAGCAAAATACAAAATACACGATACACTGAAGTACATACGGAAATTGAATTTTGCATGACCAGCATGATGCATACTGGTTTTAAACCAGCATATGTTGTGTTTTGGTGCTGGTGGACCAGCTTCATGAGCACTAATCAGCTCCGAACCAGCACTAACCAGCATAGACCACCCTGGAGATCACGCTGGTCTGCGCTGTTTTCTTCAGCAGGCCGCACTCCGCATTCTGCATCTCGGTGCGTCAGGGAGTCGTATTACTATTTCATGCCTGTCTCTGGGTTCCCCGCAGCCCTCCCATTGGCCGAAGACACGGCGTTCTGGAGCTGCCAGTGTCCTCCCCTGCGTGTAAGCAGCCTGCAGCAGAGCGGCATCCCGACTGCGGTAGTCCACACCGGATAGCTCCCACGAGGAATTTCTAATCAGCAAATTGCTATTAATGAGATGATGGATGGATGTTTACGACACTTAACACCACGCACATCAAAAACTATAGCTAATTACGTTGGCACATTAGTGATCTTTTGATGTTAGACTCTAATACCTGCATGCTAATACGCCTGCGGAGAAAAAAAAAAAAGAATCGCGGTTCTCATGTTTCCCAGTGGAGGTGATTTTCACCCCACTGACCCAGACGGTTACACCATTAGCCAGATGGACAACCAGCAGCAGTATCCCAGGGCCCTAGAGCGTCTCTCCATGGAGATCTTACACCAAACTGTTTACTGTATTTTTCTGCAGGGAGCGGCAACAGCGAACCCGTGAGGTCAGTCCCCGCCCGGCTCAGTTGCCGTTATAGTGATTCATAACTTCTGTACAAACTGGTGATTTTATTTTAAATCCCATTGATGGCAGCGTGGAAAGGAACTGGCTATATGCAGCGTGATTTTATCAGCAGGAGACAGGAACAGCGCATCTGCGCAGACGGGGTGTCTGGCTTTAAATTCATTAAGTGCTACTGCAGAATGAACAAGCCTCCCTGCGCATACGTATTCCTGCATGGGCTGCGGGAGAATGCGCTTTGCTTTCCAGCTCAGGAGGGGGGAGTCCTTGCTGTTCCCTTGAAATGCTCCCAGGTCCCTTGTCCGTACGTGATACTCTGTTACTGCTCCGCGGTGGGGGGGGGGGGTTGAACACCCTGTGGGCTTCCATATGCAAAATGTTTCATTCAGACCAACAAATCGCTAGGTGACTCTGACTAAGCAGCTTGGAAACAGGAGCTGCTCTCCAGGAAGGCTCTCTCTCTCTCAGTCTCACACACAGACACACGCACGCACACACACGCACACACACACACACACACTCACACACACGCACGCACACACACACACACACACACACACACACGCACACGTACGCACACACACTCACAGACACACACACGCAGGCACACGCACGCACACACACTCACAGACACACACATACACACATATACACACATCAAATTACAACTTACATCAAATTAAACAATTTGATACATTTTACATAGATTTGTAAATCTTCAAACAATAACCTTCAAGTGCTTAACACCTTCAACATATTAAACATTCAGTTTTAGCCCCATCTTCTCTCCATTGAGACCTGGACACAGTTGATAGTTATCAGACTAGTATTAAGTACTCAGAATGCTCTGGTTTTGACCACAAATGACTAATTATTGTTCAATTTTGACTAAAAATAACACTAATTAAATGACATAACTTATTTTCACTATTTACATCATGTTTTTAGTACTTGGACTGCAGTATTTCTCAGTACTTCTCTCTTATTATTGTGCAGTTGAGAGTACATATTCTGATTGAGAAAACACCAAAAAACAAAACGCCGACATATTTTCAGTCATTTTATTCATTTTATAATGGCATGCATTTTATATTTTTTGTGCTTATTTTCATTTCTTGTGTTTTTTAGTTTTGTTCTCTTTTTAAAATGTCTGTAAATCAGTGGTGGCCATAGGTCTGGCTTTTGATTTCCCGCAGCATGGACACTGGGTTCTTGTTTAAAAACTCACTTATCCGATTGTCTGTAATTTTTTTCAACAAAAGGGGGAGTATAACGGTCCCATTTTTAAAATGTCACAGCTCCAGAATCGTGCCGATGAATCGCGCGATATATGGACCACTGCAAACAGTTTTAGCTGCCCACATAGTTCCTCATTTGGAAGTTTCTGCTTCCTCACTTTTTATGAATATTTAAAACTAGTAATTCTGTGAAAAAGCTGCATGCACACACCCACGCATGCACACGCCCACGCATGCACACACCCACGCATGCAGCGCTTTCAGTTTCTTATGCTAAAGGACCTGCTAAAGATCCAAGCCACACGTTTCACACGCCGCATTTGTGCTGCTTCACCCTCACTGTGATAAATTCCCCTGTCTTCCAGAAAACAATAACATGAAGCACAACAGCCACGTCGTTCTGTTCAATCGGTTTTATTCTCTTTCCATTTTACAACCCAGTTTATTGTTTTTATACTCTTTTTACAACAAATTTCATATACCAAGAAAATTAGTAACTTTTTTCTGTTAGACTAAAAATAAATGTAAAAAAGGAAGCTGTTAATGACTGACTATTGGTTTGACAAAATAAAGGAGTGTTGCAAAGTTATCAATCCTGATGAAGAAAATAAAACATACACAACACAAAGATTTCAAGACATTTTAAGTATCTACTCATACGTCGGACATCCGTGTGGCTGGACTGTGGATGAGGGGAAGTCCCACAGGGAGAAAATGCTGCAAATCTACTGTGGCTATCACAATAAGGCATATGTTCACTATGGTCAATTTAATCCCCACTCAGGAGTGTAATTCTACTACATTACCCACAACCACCTGTGCTCAGATATCAGCCATCTTGGTTTCCGGGAGAAAGACAGTATGGCTTGGAAGTTCTGGCTGAGGAAAATTCTTTCGCTGGTGATAAATATGGACTTTGGCTTGGATTTACAGGGAAAGTATTTTTCTCCCAAAACTATCCGCTGCAAGCTCTCTCAGATCAATCCGGAGCATGATCAGCACCGTAGATCTACGGTTAGAATGTGAGACCCCCAATCCCTCTTCGTCTTCATCTTCTTCACCATGGCCCATGAATGGATACACAGCAGGTGAGCAACAACATCTCCTGAAACTACATTCATCCACAAAACAGCCAAAGGGATCCGTTTTTCTGAGCCATCAAAATGAGGGACAGAAATATCATTAAATATCATTAAATACTATTACATTTCTGCCTCTTGCAAACATTTTTTTTTTATACACATGTAAAATGTCTATCTGTCATTATTTGCTTTATGTATGATGACATGCACAAACGCTTTTTTATCTTTAATTGTTTTACAGTCTGTTGACACACATACATAAACACACGGACTTTGTGACCGGCAGAGAGCTAGCTGAATTAGGGCCTCGTTTTTGGGCGTCATCACGGTAACGGGTAACGGAAGGGGGATCTGATCGGAACGTGGACCTGAAGAGGTCAAGGAGCTGGGGCGTCGGGGCTTTTCTAACCAGCAGAAAGGGGGTGAGAGGGTGGAGGGGGGCAGGGGGGGTCAATGACGGGGGGGGTGGGGGTGGGAGAGGAGAATTACAGGATGTGTAAGCCTGAGTGGGGGAGGCGAGGGGAGACGTCAAAATGGAAACAGAAACACATGCCACTGTTCAGCAGTGACTTCACATCCAACTGTGGGCCAGCTTAAGACGGCTGTGTTTCTTTAGAATTGATACAGTGATACAAGTATGAAAATATTTGTTCTTACTAGTAATAATCTGAGGAGTCTGACAGATTCGGGTGCCTATAGTCCTGCTGTGGAGTCTGAGCTGTGTACCACTAAAGCCCTTCCAGTCTCCGCCTTTTCCATGAATGGACACCCCTTTTTGGCCAGTTTTGACGTCATTTTGTAGTTCTCAGTCACTGGCACCGAGCGACGCCTCAGGGAGTCACAGAGCCAGACTCCGCCTGACAGACATGCAGTCGTTCTAACACTTCCTCAGATATGTGACGGTGGGAATTGCCAATATAACCCTGTTTAACATACGTAAACCCTCTTCTAACGTCCAGCTTCCTCTGAAAGCAAGGTAACCTGTCATTGAGGTAAATAAAGAATCAAAAAGAGACTATGAAAGACCCACCAGAAGCCATTCAAAATGGCCGACTGGCTGTCTCTCTGAGCACCTTTAACTTGTCACAGACCGACCCGCTTAAGAAAATAGCCACTCTCTGTGTGTTTGGAAGGAGGCGCCACATTTTTGGCAGCTTTGCCGGGAATATCGGACAGGAATCAAGTAAGTCGGGGGTGGGGGGTGTGTCAACTCACCCAATCAGACACCGGTGTAGAGGCGGAGCTGTTACTTCGGGAGGTGGGGTTAGGAAGCTTGCTGTCAGGAGGAGTGTGGACTCACCCAATCAGACACCGGTGTGGGCAGGTGTGATATGTCAGGGGGTGGGGTTAGGTCTTTGGGATGGAGCTGGAGTGGCATGTTGCCACAGCATCAGTGAGGCTAAGTATCGTGTGGGGGAGGGGTTGGGGGGGCGAGTCGAAGCCAGGCGCCAGTCAGTGCTCGGAAAAAAGGGACTCAGAATATCTATCAGAGAGAGAGAGAGAAAAAAGAGAGAGAGAGATTGTGGAAAATTAATACTTATGGTTGCCAACCATTTCAGCTGAATGAAGTGGAAGAAGATGTTACATATATAAACGAAAACAAAGATAAGCATCTGCTCCAAATTCACATTGACCTAATGAGAAGATGATTGTTGTTGAGTTTTCACTGTACGATACACGTGTATTCCGAGTTCGCACAGCGAGGCCTGAAAAACATCCGCAGGTGGATTAATGGATCAACCTGAGGTGCAAGTTTTAGACGTTTAGTAAATTTTTTTCGGTAGTAGGTATGACAGCTCTTAAAGTGAACAGTTGGCGTAGTTTCCATGAATTTTAGCGGAATGTTTTCTTTAGCTCGGATGAAAGAGGATTGAACTGGGCTGTATTCTGATGTATTTGCCCAAATCTGGGCCGATCTGCTCTTTGATGGGGGCCCTATGGCGCATCCCACCCCTTTGTCTCATTGACGTCAAGCCCTAACTCCCTCCTTGCCCCCCCCCCCCCCATAAGGTTTATTTTTGAGTCAGTTTGCTGGTGAGTTGGGCCAAAAAGCTTGGCGATTTAGGCATGCTCCCCTCCCCCTCCTTGACCTTCTCCCCCTTGGTCAGCTCCAGTTCAATGGTCATCAGAACCCTGCCCCCCTTGGGTGACTGGCCTGCCCCCTGCTCCCCCTCAGGTTTTGGTTTCTGTTTCTGGGATTTGGACTGGTTTGGGCGGGGTTTCTCCAGGGCCACTAGCTCTCTGCTCCCCGAATCCTATTTCTTATCCTTGCGCGACTCCTGCTTCTTCTTTTCGGAGGCCGAGGCTTTCAGCTTGGACTGGTCCAGGGTGGCGTAGAGGACAGGGCCCTGGGGAGAGGAGCGGGGAAGACGGGGAGAGTCACATTAGGAGGAAAGGAAAGAGAAGGGGGGCGTTCTCCGGGGCTGTGGGGGGAAGGAGGAGGGAAGGGGACAAAACAGGGAGCCGTCAGTTAGAGAGCATGATGTGTCATGACCTCCGCGCCCATCAGCAGCAGGCACACGCGTGTGCCGGCATTGCTAACACGCCTTCCCACACATGGCGCACGCCTGACCCTCAGACCATCTCAACAAATATTTTCCATTTCCTTGCTCTCTATTTTAATTAACTCTGCAGTAGGCTCATTTTTATTGTTACAGTCAGTCCTGCTACGATGCGACTAATGTGTTCCTGAAAAACCTTACGTTCACTTAAATATCGTACTAAATTATACATATCCAATGGGAAAAATTGGGCTAGGGGAATAAGATTCTAAAACTTAGTTAAACTTAAGTAAACAAAATGAATTAATTAATACACAGTGATACCAGTGGCCAATAATGTAATTATATGCATTTTTAATAAGATATAATAATAATACATTAATAAATTAGATCATTAACATCTCCTTTGGGTCTTATGAGTTTCAGGAGAATTGCCTAGAAACCACTTCAACCCAACATAACGAACTGGCTAACTTGTGATAGCCTAAACATTGTTTCATGAACCATCTGCTGTATTTTCTTGCCCCACTAGATGGTGCTCTTGGTTTACTTTTGGGCATCCTTTGAGCCCTTTTTTTGAACAAAGGGCACCATCTAGTGGAGTCAGAAAGTACAGCAAATGGTTCATGAAACGTCATTTTGGCTATCGTAAGTCGGCAATGCACAGCACAAGTAATAACGCATTACTGTATGCATAGGGGCACTGAGGCAAGATGGCTTCAGACAGTCTATGAAAAGCAAATGTAAGTGAATTGAAAAAGGTTGCTGTGTGCTTATTTTATGATAATTTGCCAAATATTTTTAGATTTTTTACAATCTAAGACTTTGACCCATGCAATGACGTGGATGTACAAAAAGTTTGGTTATTTTAGATTTGAGAAGCAGTTCGAGCACTTCACTGAAAAGAATCAGTTCGAAAAACCAATTTGTTCACAAATCGGACATCACTATCATTCACTTGAATAGCTGTTTTTGAGTGTAAGTAGTGTTTCTCACTAAGACCACATCGCTTTATAGTTTGTGTAGTGCTTTTCTCTCCAACTGAAAATCGCGCATATGCAAATGCAAGTCCGTGTTTTTTTGGACTTGGGTACTAATATATCAGTCGCGTTATAATGAATTTGCAGTGTGATATCATGCGTTGTGGCAAGACTGACTGTATTTTAATCTCATTTATTCTTATTTTTTGTTTTTCTGGTAATGCCGTACCGGATGGGGCACAAATAATGTAGTATTACGCTATTACTTATGTAGGCCTATTAATTAACCAGAAAATAAGTCTTATTTACATACTAATCTCATATTAATTCATCATTATCTCAAGCAGCAACTATATTTGTTCATGATTTGTACTTCAGTAGTAACTGAGTTATTACTATGTATTTGTGCCCCGTTAAGTGAAATGTTATCGTTTTCCTTTGCACTACGTACTTCCCTTCAAGCATAGTCCTGGCAGCAGCTGGAACAGCATTTCACTGCACAGATATACAGTGTATTTTTCAGTATATGACAAATCCTAAACATTTCAACCTTCTGCCCATTCTGAGTCTGATCTTTAAAATCAGTCCAGCAATGAATGAAATCTTCAAAGGGCTTTTACTAGTTATTTTGTACATCGTTTAATATTATTTCAATGGACTGGCATTACATGAAACCGTCGACACACATTTTCTAAGGAGAACACATTTGTTTGTGTGGTCTGAGTCGTCAAAGCCCCTCCTAAGATAATTCCAGCACTCTGTCACTAAGACAGCTAATCCCAGTGGCTAGATACTGAAGCGGCTGGGGATTTTTCCCAAATTATAAAATTTCTCCATTATTACTGTAGCATCATTCTGTAACACTAAGTCGTGAGGACAGAAAGAGCGAAGGAATCGAGGCTGGGAGAAAAAACAGCCGCAGAAAAAGGGGGGAGGGAGAGAAGGAGGTCTGGGGAATGGGAAAGAAGAGAGAGAGGAGGAGGGACTCTGGTTGGGGAAGGAAAGTTACGGCACTCCAGGACATTACCACTGTTCATTCAGCAATAACGGAAAGGAAGGCCCCTCTACGCCTCCCCAGGGAATGCTGGGTACACTGTGGCAGAGCAAACAACATTTGCGGACCAATGCACAACGGTATTATATCGCTCTACGCAGTTCACCTGTGGAGAAAGAGGAAGACTTCCCTGTGTCCTGGAGGAACAAAACAGAGGACAGATGGGGAGAGGAAGAGAAATTGGAGCTGATTAAATGTGTACAGGAGAGGAGGGCAAAGAGGTTAGTCTGGGTAGATACTGAGATAGGAATAATGACAGCTGTTATACCTGACCTGTGACCCGGAAGTAAACCCTTGACCCTGCAACCCGTGGCCAACCACCAAATCACTCAGTATTTTATATTCATGCAAAAACTCAATACTACTGTGAGTCTACATTGGTTTGTTATCACTTAAAAATAAGTAATTTACTTATGTTTGCATTTCATGCTCCTT
Organism: Paramormyrops kingsleyae; assembly: GCF_048594095.1. Classification (NCBI taxonomy): domain Eukaryota; kingdom Metazoa; phylum Chordata; class Actinopteri; order Osteoglossiformes; family Mormyridae; genus Paramormyrops; species Paramormyrops kingsleyae. The sequence goes on along the minus strand of NC_132800.1, from coordinate 30,538,972 downwards.
GCATCATGAATAATTTTTGTTCAGTACGTTGCAGCGGTTTTCAACCAATATTGAAGGGGGGCTTACCGAAGACAGGAATATTAAAGCTTAGATACGCATGCGATCGTGCGTGCTAGGGGGTCACTCGCCCTGCTCTATTTTCATTTAGGGGGGTCCTGCTTTACGCAGAGCTGAACCCCCCCTCCCCCCTCCATTATATTACGTTGAGCTTATTAATGCTGAAGTATTCCACCAGTTTTTCACCCGGATTTGGAACATTAAAAATAAATCCAGTGATTAATCATTTTCATGGACAGTCATCCAGAGAGGAATGCCAAGTTCACAATAATCAAGTTTGGTCCACTCCCATATTGTCGTGCCAGACTGGCTCACACTGAATGTAAGGGAAATTGCAAACAGTCTTTTCGGAAAGTGCATGTCAACAATGAACCATTAATCTTTGTTCATACATCTGCCCCCCAGGATGTTGTACTCATATTTGCAAGTAACAAAGTAAATGTATACAAATACTGCACTTTTATAGCCTTTATTTAATTTCATTTACCGTGTTTTTGGTGTTTGGTGACTTAAGTGATGGCTAAAATTTGAAAACTGAACAACATGGAGCCCTGAATATTCATTCATATGCGACACAGCGAGCAGTTTCTCTAGACTTTACTTTTCTGTAGGAATCAGGTACCCAGAGTGTTTTTTACTCTCAAGACCATCGAGACGGTGTGACAACAAACATAAAGCAGAAATCCTGTGTTACTGTGGGCTACCTATCCAGAACCTTCTCTCTTTTTTGATTTCACAAGAAGTTTGGACTCTGGACTTCATGCACTAATATGTAATAACATTGATACATTTGTGAAATTAGCTTTGCATAGAGGAGCAAGGAAGGGCAAAGTAGCCGCTTCAACCTGTTCTAACATATGTACTTCATCAAATGAAGCCCTGGATATGAACTGTGTGCTTTAACACAGTGCTTCTCAACGCAGTCCTTGGGGACTCCACCAGACCACATTTTTGCTTCCTCCGCGGTCTCAATACACCTGTATCAGGTATTCAGTGTTCTTGATTGGCTGGGAGCTGGGAGGGAGCAAAAACGTGGACTGTCTTGGGGTCCCCCGGGGACTGGGTTCAGAAACACTTGTAACATAGTCTTGGCTCTGATCATGTGATGACATGTGACTGCATGCAGATACACTGAGATGTGAAAAGTTAGCTAAATGTAGCAGTGTCTCTGATGTTTGGGCTGAGTCCGTACTACCAGGTCGTCTGAAGGATTAAGGGGTTTTAGGCACCTTCTGCCCCATTTCATTTTGCCTTAATTTGTAATCTGTACGGCGGATTGACACTGACCTGCCTCTGTTGAGATCCCTCTTTACCTTTCCCTTTCTTCCCGTGTTTGCTGCAGGAGATAAGAAATGAAGGGTGTTAGCCATCTAGTGGTCGATGGCGGAATGGCAGCCGAGAAGCACCACGCTGGATCGATTTGTCAATCCATTGCTATGAGGAACCTAGGCCAGGTTGTAGACTGAAGGTGTTGTCATGGAAATACAGGGATGGGTTCAGGGCTACCTTATTTAGAATGATTAGACACCATAACGCTAATAACACATGCAATATAAAAACCATCAGGTTAAAAAAAAAAAAACATCGTTAATTTAGGTATGCACGGTAAATTAAAAGTAGCCTGAATAGTATTATGGACTGCATACTGCAAAAAAAGACTTTTAATTTCGGTATTACGACTATACGTCCCATGAGACAGAGGTAATTTAGATTAACTTCACAAATCGAAGATAATTTATTGCTACAATACTTCATTAAAACGTTATTCGGAAGAGCAAGTTATTCTCCGACAGGATTCGCCGCGGCTTTATAAAGCCGCAGGATTCAAGTAATGACGGAGTACAGTGTTTGGGAACTTGATGCTTTTAGAAAAGTCCTGCTGGCAATAGAAAGACAGATCTCCGCGACACGGCTTTATCTGGCTGGGGGATTTACGTCAGAACACCCCTCCATGTAGAAATCATTCGCAGCAGCCCAGCAGATCCGTGACACATACGTAGTATCTCGAGACTTTTCAATAAATGCCGAATATGAAAGTGTGTCAGGCCGAGTAAAATTGTAAAGGAGTTAGAGAAAGATAAAGGGATATATGGGTTTGGACAGGGGAAGGAATGAGAGGCGGGAGAATCCCGGTACACACCTGACACTGAGGTTGAAGACACGCCGAGCCACAAGGAACCTCATTAAATAGTAGATCACCACGATCAGCACCAGAAGGCCCAGAACGGCCCCAATGATGGCCCCAGTGATAACACCGGCTTGGACAGGCACTGACAGAAAAGCAGAGAAGGGCGTGTTATTTGAGCCCACCCCCACAGGTAAGATCGGCACTTTTTGGTTACACACGTTGCCATGGTAAACAAAGCATTATTATAACTATATAAAGCAAGGAGTGCACGGGGGGGATTACGCAGAGAGACCAGCCTTACAATTCTCAAAAACCAGCAGGCGGACGCTGGAGGGGCGGCCCACTATGTCGGGGGGGTTCTTGGCGTCGCAGGTGAAGGTTCCGTTGTCACTGAAGTCCAGGTTCTTGATAAGGATTGAACCGTCTCGTCTGCCTGGGTTCCCAACGAATTCCAGCCTGTCCCGGAACGGGCCCTTGTTATCCACATAGGGGGCGCCACCGGTGAAGTGGAAAATCTGAAAGACGAGAAAACGGGACGAGCGCCAGGCAATTAATTCTAACCTCATGAATTTCATCAGCTGTCAATAAGCGCTGGTTTGGGGAGCAGTTTGCATAAAAGACGAAGGGAGCGGTGACTTTGATAGGGGGCCATGCATAAATGAAGACGTACGGAGATGCTGTCACGGGAGCCGTCGGGCCGGTAGCTCCAGGAGAAAGTCACGTCTTCGGAGGTCCAGCGCCATGAGAAAAACGAGCAGGACAGCCGGACGTCCGAGCCGACCAGGGCGTGGCGCTCCCAGCCCGTGTAGATGACGATAGCCTGGCACTGCGGGGCTACCGAAATAGCAGGAATAATAAAAGTAGGTGCATTAGTGATAGGCTACGGGCGCCCCCTTATACTCGCATTTAATGTCAGTTAAATCATATAGGTTGACGCCTCGTTTTTCATAACGTCGTTTTAAAAACATTTTTTAAGCATGAGCTTCAAGGTGGTTCTTGCACTTTCTGGCGCACTTTATTCTCGATATAGCTTAAAAAGTTTTGGCAGGTGAACAGGTACCGATTGGAGTGCGCGTTTTTTGTGGAGGCGTTCGAATACATCAAAGCTGGCAGCAGTAATGAGGCGAGACAAAAATAACTGCAAACCAAGTCTAATTCGTGAAATTAAGAAAATGTAATTGGGTGCAAGGTATTAACTGTGGCTCTTCACTGCAGAAGTGGGGAAATGTGCAGTGCATGTCCACATGTTGTTTTCCTTTTTTCAACCGTGATGCATAAACATGACCTCAAACAGGAAAAAAAAATACTGAGAGCTCTAATAGAATCGCTTATAATTCCCCTTTGGATTGGTTTTAGCCTATTGTTTAAATTGTGATTTTAAATTATCCAGTTAAATTGATCCTTATTAAATCGTGTAAGACATTTTGTATTGCCTCTGTGTATTAAATTTGCTATATAAATATTTTTGCCTACACTTATATAAAAACCCTGTCCTTTCATTTATCTAAAAAACAAGCACATACAAACATTATTTCTTATAATTTTAGTGTAAAGTCACTTCAGGGTTAAGTGTAATATGGCATATTTACATAAACATGAGTTCATTCCTTTGCAAATTGCAGCGCAATTATTGTACAATCATGCAAACAATATGACTCAATTGATATTACTTCAAATGTTTCTAAATAAAGTGATCTCATATTTTACATTCACCATATTTGATAGAAGATTCTCTTAGACTACTTTGAACTGCTTTTTCAAATATTAAAATCATAAGCCAAGTTAACAAAAGTCTGGTTTTAGTGTATTAATTTTCTGTGCAGATCTTACTAAAAAAAGAACAGAAGATATACTATAGAATAAATTCTAGCAGTATACGTTTCCTCTTTCAGACCCAAATCCATTGGCTTTAGTTGATTTGAGAGAGACACGTACGCTTTGTGAGCCTGTATAAATACAGTAGTGTTTATTTGTGCTTTATTTCATGTGTGATATTAGCAATACAGCCAGGCTAACAAGAAAGCACAGTTGTGTCTTACTTAGAGCCGAGGACAGTGCTCACGATAAGTTACGGTGCTGTGCCGTCAGCAATGACTACTTAGAGAGGAGTAACGAGCTAAATTTATAATGGTAAGAGACTCCCTGCAGTCTTGCAGACATAGGTGTGACTGTGATATAGTCAGTAACGAATATAACACATCTGACGTCCGGGATGGCTATGTGTTAGCCTGACTTTGATTCGCAAAGTATATGCATAACAGTACCTGTGCCGGGTGAAGGTGTGATCTGCTAAAAGCTTCCCGTGGTGAACACGGTCTACTGTAGGTTTTAATCTGCAGCTTTTCCTATACGGCCCTGAGATAAGAGCTATCACCTTCCACATCAATCATAGGAAAAACGGCAGTAATAATATAAGATCTACGGAAATGTCGTCAACAAAGCAAAGACGATAATGGAAAACCCTTCATAATGCTGAACACATAACCCCCCTAATACAGGCCCTTTTGCGGAATAGAGTCAGAGTCATATGCTATTTATACACAAAATAACATAATTAAATGTATCATACACTTGTGTTTTTCTGACGACTGTTGAATTATGCCTTTAATCTCCAAATAAGGAAAGAGAACATTTAAATTCCCTTAGCATCACTATAAGGCGACCGCGGGCGTTATTCTGTCAGGCTACTGAACCGCAGAACGTCATTAGTTTTCGCTTCTTTCGAGACGGCCGTTCGGTTTCCATGACAACACAACTTAATTCTACTATACTGTCAGATCTTGGCCTGTGTTACGCTTGTGTGTGTGTTACACTGCCAAATATTTAATGTGAATAAGAAGAGACAATATCATTTAGAGTACTGGTCTTCAAACAAACCATAAAGTCCCCGTTATCGAAAACAAATGCTCTACTGTAGCTTTAACCGTGGCAGTCACAAATTATGGCTAAATATGCACCATGTAATCACAGTACGCACAGTAAAGATATTGCCAGAACTTCAAGGTAAAACACTAATTTCTTATGTCCGCATGTGTATCCTGTGTATATTAGTGTTGTATGTTGTCTTGCTTACGTTTCATTATGTAAGTTTACGTATCGTTACGCAAAGTTCAAGTTAATTCTGAAAAGCCAGGAGCGATTTTTGGCAGCTGTAGTCGAAATTCCCAGGGGTCGCTCTGTTATGGAGGATAACTTGCTCAAGCAGAGATATAAAACATTATTTGCTTATTAGCAACTAAATGAATACATATCCATCCATCCATCCATCCATCCGTGGTGATAAACACATATAAAATACATTCCTGTATACACATAGTGATTTACTTTTGATTCCTTGGAATAGAACCGTTAGTGCAAAAACTTCAATAAATTATAAATAGTTAGTTATTAATTAGTAATGGCAGCGCTTGAAGATGTGAACACCTGAGCACCCAGTATCATGCACCTTGCCAAGCACTTATGCCGGATGTTACTGAGTCATCGCGGACAGGGAAGCTGGATACCAACATGTCAGAGTTAAGCGTAACTTTGGAGAAGTTTTACCTCAAAGACAGGTTCAGCTCGGGGCTGAAGGCTGCATGCGTTACAGATAGTGTTACAGCATTTGCCTCTATGAAGAAGTTCGGAGATGGAAAAGAAGATTCACTGGATGAGAAGAGAGATTGGGGAATACGTTACCTATCCCTACTAGTGCGATGGACGCCAAAGCCAAAAATGCTAACATGCTGGGTTCTTCTGCACGACGCAGTCAAGGTGCCTCCGCTTGAGGGTAGAAGGGTGACTCAGTCCCTCCGTGAGCCGAAGGTGTGTCCTGCTGGAGAGGGTGATGTTCAGGGTGTGAAGACCAAGGGCTTCCAGGCAGGACACCTCTGTGCCCGGGTTTATACCCAGCCACACCCTCTGCTGTGACTTGCCCCCCCCCCCCCCCAGCCCACCCCTCCCCCCTCCCCTCGTGGCCCCCTCTTCTTGAGACTCAAACACGGGCTTCACACGGACAAATAATCAAGAGCGCAAACAGTAATTGATCACAAGAAAAGTGAAAGCAGCACAAACACATGATGTCCAAGTGGGGGGGGGGGGGGGGGGAACAAATGGAAAAAAATATATCGAGTTGAAAATTAGCAGCAAAAACAGTACATTCAGGCAAGAGGTAGGATGAATAGAATGACAGACTGCCGGCAGACCAGCCATTTACACTGGCAGTATGATTATTACATTCGAACCCCAGGCACTGCGACAGACCCTCGCCCTGTAAGGTGTAAGGCCTGCTTAATGCTCCAGATGCAGCCATATTCTGCCTCTGAGGTCCTGCAAGTGGACTCGGGAATAGTGCAATGTACAGTATCCATTAATTAGCCGTACGGCTCATTTGGGACAGAGGCAGAGTGCAATAATACAATAATACGCGGGATAGCCGTTAATGTGCGGAGAAATGCCGAAGGTGCAACACTGCAAGCAGCTGAATATACCCAGTGTTATGTAAATATTACAGTTTGGCTGCAGTGTGGGGGGTGTTACAGGAATGTAAAAGTTGAATCTTGGAGCGGGGTCACCCCGCCCCCCGCGTCCCCAGCCACAGTCGTCCCATTTGTCCTCAGCTCGCTCTTTCCCCGGCATGAGCCGAGGGCCAAAACAATGGGCCCATCTCTTCCTTCCCCTCTCTCCCTCCCTCCCTCTCTCCTTCTCCTCCCTCGCTCCGGATTCCTGTCGCTTGCCGATGTCTCTCCGCAAACAATGGAGAGAGGGGGACTGGGGGACGCCTGATGCGTCTCTGTCCCTCTCGCCCTGTCAATGGGCCTTTCATCCGGCCCCCCCAACCCCTCCTGCTTTCTGACACGGAGACAATGGCGCCCTTTCTCGCCCCTCCCTCTGCCACGCTCCCACTCCCTTCATTCCTGCAGCCGGAGAGAAGGATGAGGGACGGGGGGGGGGGGGGGCTATAAATAGGTAGGTTGATGGAAGGCCGACCGTGATGCAGCCCAGCATTACGGCATACCTTGGCAGGGACACCAGCGGCCGATGGCCCCCGGGGGACCAGCACCGACTGACACCTGTGACCAGCCTTAACGGGCCAATTATGATGCCCCCCCCCCCCTCGTTAAGTCAATTACAAGAAGTTTCAAGGAGCCCAGCATCCCAGGAACATCACTGGAGATTCATGAACAAGGGTGCCAAGACTGCTGCATTAATAATTTAATGAAAATGAATGGGAACACCATTTAAGCTCTTTAGTGTACATTTTCTTGGCGAGGGGGGGGGGGGGGTAAAGAGCCACCCAGCAATGCCCCTGATTAGAATTATAGAGGCGAAATGAAAAACACAAGAGGACAGAGGCAGACACACGCAGCCGTTGCGGATTCATGTCTGCATGTTGGTGCCCTTGTCAGTGTGCAGCAGACAGCCTGCACCTGGGCTGATAAAGAGGCTGAACTCGGCCAGAATCGAAATTCTCCAGCTCACCTGGGGGACATCCGCCTGACCCCCGGCGGCAGAGCGGCAGAGCGGCCGGCCGCGCAGAGAGAGGGGCCAGCGGGAGCTGTGAGAAGCGGAGTGGCGGCGTTTTAAACTGGCCTTTCCTTTGCGGAGGTTTTCCAGAATGATCTCTGGGGAGTAACTCAACCAGGGTCTTATCCAAATACATAAAAGTAATACATTCACTGCACCCCCCCCCCCAACACCGTCTCTTTTATTTTCCTTCTGTGATGTCCAAATAGCAAGGTGCAACCTGCCCAATTTACCCCAAGCCAAAGATAAACGTGTCGCCTTTCACGCTGAGTATTCTCTCATTATAGGACCCAGGAGACAGCAGTTTTGTCTGGACACATATGTAGGGAATGTTGGAGAAGAGAAAAAGGTTGGAAACTTTCTCATTTATTTCCAGAAAAGAACAAACGCAGGGGCGCCGTGAATAGGCTGAGCATCGGACTCGGTGCGGCCAGGCAGCAAGATAACCAAACAATTTAGCAAATCCGTGGCGTCTAGCGGAGCGAAATAAAGCTGAGCGTGTAGGGGACTCGCGGGCTGGAGCTGCAAGCATAAAATAAACCTGCAAATCAAAAAAGAGACTCGTAATTTTCAGTAAATCAATGTGAAAACGGGGCCTAATCACGTTAATACAGGAAGTTAATGACCGACCTCACTTCCTGTAAGCTAAAAGACTAATGAGTCATTGTGATGCTTTCTGATATCTCTTTGAAAATTACCGTGATCAAGTTATGCTGCTGTTGAATAGGGAATCAATCATCGGTGTGCGGATGGTGATGCACACGTATCGCAGGCCAAAGAGCCTCGGTAAAAGCTGCTTGGTATTCAAGTGCTCAGTCAATAGTGAGCACAATGGCCATGCCGTGGGTTTGCACCGGGACAAAGGGGAGCGCTGTCTCTCTCGCCCCTGCCTCTCTCTCCCTCCCTCCCTCTCTCTCCCTGGCATGGCAGAGATGTCACAGAACGCTCCAAAGCAGGGATGAAGAGATGGAGGCGGGAGATGCGCAGGAAGAAAAACAAACACATTGTTGCAGCCTGAGAGGGGGCCATTGTTCACAGGGTGGAGGGGCGGGGGCGGGGGAACACCGGCGAGAGGCGTCCATCAGCCCAAATATCTGCCTGCGGTTCTGAGTCGATTGGCCCGATAAAGTCCCGGACCCCATAGACGCATGGGACAGATACACAGGTATGCTGAGATGGAGCGGAGGACAGTCCAACTGCTCAGCCACTCTGTTGTGGGTGCAAGACCCGAGACGGACTCCCCTCGGCACGGAATGCACACCCCACAAAAAACGGGCTTCCGTGTGTAATGCAGGAGAGATCAACCGGCAAACCAAGCTGCAAACTGAGCTGCTCCAGCTTCGCCGTCTGCCAGCCTTCAAAAGCATCACACTCTCCCATGACCAAGAGTCCAAACTATTCAGATGAGCTGAAGTTTCCTCTCATTTTTTATTAAAATCAATGGAGTCGATTCATCTCTAGATCTGATTAATGACGTGGTGGGAAAATACAATCCGGAAAGATGAGGAAATGCGGGAAAAAGGAGAGCAAAAGGGGAAGACGGCAGGACCATAATATTTTCCATCTACAGCTTCCCAAACAGGCGCAAAAGTCACAAAAGCGCTATTCTGCTGACCTCTCCCCACCTCCCCCCCCCCCCAACCGCAGGAAAACAATCCTCTCAGCACAAAGCCCACGTACTTCACACACCAACCGCTCAGAATGGGAGCACACGTGTCAGAGAGGGTATGTGGTGACTGAATGCCCCCCAGCAACACGTGCACACGTATTCCGGCCTCCCACTACAGCAAAACATCTGAGATGTGGCTGGGGGGGGCGCTCAGCGTGGCCTGTACACTCACCCTGTGCTTGTACCACCGCCCAGGCCCAGGCGGGAGGCGTGACTGTTCTTGGGGGGTGCTCGGGTGAACACTGCCAGTCGACACTGTGTACACCACAGGTTTTTACCATTTATTATTTTACCATTTATTTCATAAACTGCAGATTCTTTATTCTTGTGACGCATTGGAAAGTTGAGTCAACTATAAATGAAAATATGTCAAATAAAACAAGTTCCCTTTATAACATGGAAAGAGTAACAGTGCGTGTCTGACATCCTATTAACTGGTGTGGTGATGGCAGAGTCAGATTCTAGGCTGTCCTTTAACTTTAAACGCACTAGTTAACCATTTCATCCCATGAAACAGAGCAGTATGTAATGTCCCGTGTAGAAAGGATGCCTCACATTTTCTCTGCTGTTATAACTGCCAGAGGAGGTTACTTTGATGAATTAATGAAATGACATTTTCTTGCTGTTAAAGGTACTCAGACGGTGAACATACTGTGTGTTAGTAAGTATTTTTTAGTAAATATTAAGTGAGTGACATGCAAATGTGCACAGATTTTTTTGACTGGTATTACTGTGCTGCAGAGATGCAGGACACAGCCAGGAAGTGTGACTATTCACGAGGAGTGCTCTGGTGTATCCGTGTGCCACATGGGTGTGCTGCAGAGATGCAGGACACGGCCAGGAAGTGTGACTATTCACGAGGAGTGCTCTGGTGTATCCGTGTGCCGCATGGGTGTGCTGCAGAGATGCAGGACACGGCCAGGAAGTGTGACTATTCACGAGGAGTGCTCTGGTGTATCCGTGTGCCGCATGGGTGTGCTGCAGAGATGCAGGACACGGCCAGGAAGTGTGACTATTCACGAGGAGTGCTCTGGTGTATCCGTGTGCCGCATGGGTGTGCTGCAGAGATGCAGGACACGGCCAGGAAGTGTGACTATTCACGAGGAGTGCTCTGGTGTATCCGTGTGCCGCATGGGTGTGCTGCAGAGATGCAGGACACTGTTTAAACACACAATCCAAACCTACTTCTCAAAGATTTATTCAACTTATTTTAACATTGGAAAAAAAATAGATATTTACAGGGCTTTTGGTCTCATATGAAGCTTTTCCTACCACACATTCCCCACACACACACACAGACAGACACACACACACAGACACACACACAGACATCCTGCAGGAGTCACTTCCTGCTCCAACACAGACTCCCCCCCCCCCAGGGGCACGCGCCGGACCCCAAATGCCACAGGGACCATCACGCTGGCCGGGTCAGTAGTAGTCCTCGGGCTCAGCCCTGTCGGATCCCTGGTTCTGGATCTGCTGCTGTTTCTTGTACAAGTCAGCGATCTAAAAAGATGGGAAAAGAAAAGCGAGAGCCCTTTCTAGAACATTCTGATTGGCATTCAGGGGGGCCTCATATTCTCAGTCCTTAACTGGCCAGGCAGCTTTGCCACACAGTGCTGTACGTGCAAATCACTCCCCCCCCCCCCCCCCAATTTACCTGCGCTCCGGTGGTGGAATCTTCTGGCTTTTTATCATCCCGGATTCTGAGGAAGCGAGGAAAGCGCAGGGAGATCCCCTTGTCTGGATCCACCTGCCGCAGACGGACCACAAGCACGTCACATGTCGGCTCTTTCCCTAAGAACCGCACAGATCGCCGAGACGCGTGCGGCCGCCAGGACCAGCCCCCGGCGTCAAACTGACCAATCCCATGGCAGCCTTGTGGACGGGAGACAGCGACAGGTCCGCACACTTCACTTCCCACACCTGCACCGCATCCAGCCACAGGTCGGGCTCTGCTGATTGGTCGACGCGGTAGTATGGCCTGGGCTTTGGAAGAACGTGTTCCTGGATGGGGGATGGTGGGGGGGGGGTGAGTTCTGTGCCGTACCTTTGAACAATCTGTCTTATTTGAGCGCCGATTTCATCTCCATACCTTAAGAAAGTTGAAATGCTGCTGGAGGTCCTCATCTTTAAAGCCCGTTCCAATCTGAGAGTGAAAAATGATTCATTTTGAAAGTTACTTCTTAGAAGGCAAACGGCGGCTAAGAAGCAGGGAAGAAAGAGAATAATAGTAATATGATTTGGCCAAAGGGCGAACTGCCACGCGAGCGAGAGCCGATTACAGAGACCGGCCAGGCCGCCGGCAGCGAGACTGCTCCTGGCCCGAGGCTGTATGGATGAGGAGGGGGGAGAGAATGGGCCGCGGGGGGAGGAGACCGGGGGCCCACCTTGCACACAGACTGGAACTCCTCGTTGTCCTCGTCGTAGCAGGCGAGCAGGAAGCCTCCGTAGGAACCGGCCCGCTTGCCTTTCCCGACGTAGGCACCGATGACGCAAAGATCCACCGTGTCCCCCACGCCGTCCAGGTAGTCCTTCTTCAGCTGTCAGACAAGGGCGGGACATTACAGTCACTGCGGCGTCGCAGGAACAAGCATGCCGCCGCTTAAACCAGCCTTCTGCTCGAACCCCAAGGGCGTGAGCTAATCCACGGCAAAAATGGGCTTTACTGCTAAGCCGGAAGAGGCACCTTCAGCCAGTTGTGCGAGCGCTTGGCTATTTCATAGGTGGCGTCTTTCTCCAGGGTCTTCACCATGAGGCCCTCGCACGAATCTGTGTGAGGCGGAGAGAGCGTGCTCAGAGCGTGTCGGGACCGCGTACGAGGGGCGGGTGCCCCCCCGGCCTCACGGCCGCCGTCTCCCACCTCGCACGGACAGCTCGAGGAACTCCGCGATGGCGTCCGTGTTGTCGCAGTCGAGTGCGCGGGCGAACACAAACTCTCCTTCACGCTCCTCGAAGCTCTCCTTCAGCAGGGCCCGCCGCCTCGATAGAGGCTGCCTGACCAGGGACTGCGGCGGAGAGGCGGGAAGTCAGAAATCCAATCGAATCCGCCGACGCGCCAATCAGGTCGCGGCCGACACCGTCCTTACCTCCCCGTTTAGGTAGAGCAGGTCGAAGGCGTAAACGCAGACCTGCACTTTAATCTCTGAAGCGTCCACGTCCTGAGAGAGACAGTTACATGTGGTTACATGTGCGACTGACATGCGTGTACACACACACACACACACACACACACACACACACACACACACACACACACACACACACACACACACAGTACCTTTCTCTTCCGAGTGGTGAGAACCTGGAAGGGCTGGATCTGTTTTTTTTCCCTGTCCCAGGCCACTGCCTCGGAGTCCAGGATGCAGGACTTCACTGAGGCCTTCTTCACCTGTGAGGGGCACCCCAGTCAAACGGAGCAGCTCGCGTCCACGTGAAAGACCACAAACGAGTTGTGCATTACTGCCCTCCCACCACTAGGGGTCCCTCTGGACTCGGCATTACAGTATCTTCAGAAGCCTAAATACTAGATGCGAACTGATTGCAGCAGCGGCGCAGCGAGGCGGCTCCTCACCTGGGGCACTCGGGCGATGATGTCCGGATATTTGCTGGTGTTGTCCTCTTGGTTACGGCTGAAGACGTGGACCTCCCCGTTCTCCAGGATGTGGATCTGCCAGGCGACATGGAACGGGACGCTGACGGATCAGTAAGCGCGGCAGATGCCCCCTGGAGGCCCCTGACCACAGGAGGGCGCCGTGTTGGGGCGCGGCCGGCCAGACGCACCTGCGCTCTCTCCCCGTCGTACTTGTATTCGCACGTGAAGGCGGCCTCGTCGAATTTCTTCATCACCTCTGACACGCCCTTTGTTGGGTGGGCCAACATGGGCCTTAGAGGAACTCCTGAGACAGAGAGATGGGGGGGGGGGGGCGGCGGGGGGAGAGATGGTGAGAGAGAGAGAAAAGTTTGTGTTTTCTTCACCCAACCATCAAACTCAAGACAGACTCTTTATCTCTCTCGCTGTGACACACACACACACACACACACACACACACACACAGACACACAGACAGACAGACAGACAGACAGACAGACAGACAGACAGACAGACAGACAGACCTACCTGGCGTGAGCTTGCAGTGTTTGGGCAGCTCGTCAATCCCCTCCTTCAGCAGCACTGGGATGATGGCGTCATAGTTGGGCATCTCACTGACAGCGACAGCAGCGACACACAACAAACTTAAATCCTCTCTTGCGAAAGTAGGTCAGCTGAGACGTCAAACTTACAGCTCCACCAGTAGAGAGCTGCGCTGACACTCGGGTCACGGGTTCGACTCTCGGCAAGCACACAAAGTCGCAACCCGCTTCGGATAAAAGCGCCGGAAACAGGAATAAATGATGTAATTTCTGCACTAATGTCGTTACGTCGACTTAAAACCATGCCAGCAACGAGAGCATAAAGGTGTATTAAATTAACGATCCGAAAAGATAAAAACTCCACAACTAATAATAAAATGCCATAATGCCCTGTACAGGCGGCCTGGCCCCAGTGATTCTCTAACCTGACTTTCGTCACTTTCCCCATAATTGATCTGCACTAATAAATATGATACCAATTAATCAGTATTGTAATGAATGCTGGTTTAATCTGCATCTCATCACCCCTCACCAGTACGTCTGCTTGACGATAAGAGCCTTCTCTTCAATCCAGGCCCGTCTGTTCTCGGGAGTCATCGCCTTCCCGGCATCGACTATCGGGGGTGGGAATTCTGCGGGGGACAGGGGGGCTGTTACAGCAGGACAGCGAGACCAGAGAGGCGGCCTTTGGTGCCCCGCCGCAGTACACAACCCGCCGCGCGCGACCCGGGCACGAGGACCCCGACTGACCTTGGCCCGGAGGAGTCAGACACACGGCTTGGGCCAGAGCCGCCAGCACGCTCTGCTCCGCCAGCCCGATCCGCAGCTTTCCCGCCAAAGACCTGCCAATCACAAGCCAACCGTGCGTCACGTGACCCGCGTCACCCAATCAAATCACCACCACAACCCTATCAGGCTGGTGAACGCGCCACCATGAACTTTCACTTTGACGAGATCAAGAAACTATTAAAAGGAGCGGCTTTTAATGTGAAACGGCTTATGCAGACGCAGAAACCAGTCACAGGTGAAGGTTACTGACCTCACAATGTATCTTGCCTCAGAGTGCCTACAAGCCACAAACAGACCTTTGATTATCTCAGTCTTCTTATTCATAGACTGTTGGGAAAAAGAGACACGGCACTGAATGTGGGGGGGGGGGGGGGCAGTCTCAGTATAAACAAAAAGTAATTTTACACCTAAGCGATTAAACTAATTCAGACGTGTTTCGCAATTCACGCAAAGTCAGTCTAGCGTGGAAGCTGCACTAGATGCTGCTTTAGCCTCAAAGCTACGTCTTCATTCGACGCCTGATCTTGATGTAGACCACGACAGCACTGCTCTGACAGACGCCCCCGTTACTGCGGTACAGGCCAGAGACCCGTGCTCACCGTCTCCATTAGCGGGGCCGGGACACCGTCCCCATATTAATTCGACACTCACGGAGTTGCCGCTCATCTTGGCGATGTCCTTGAGCCGGCTGAACACGCCCGCCGCTGTCAGATTGGCCGGGGCAAACATCATTCTCTGGTTGCTCCGGGAGCTCTCCGCCACCAATCCCAGGTCCCCTTTCTCCTGCGCCTCTGCCTTGATTTTGTCCAACTGTCGCCCTGGCAACAAGCAGCAGATGGCAGAAATTAAAACCCAATGCTACGGGGGAAGAAGGAGGGGGATTAAGAAGAAGAAGAAAAAAAGTTTAAACACTGCCGGGCTCTGATCAGAGCATCCCTTTACCGGTTGCCTGGGCAACAGCCTTCATCAGGACCGTCTCCCCGACTCCCAGCTCCATCCCCAGGTAGGCAGGGCCCAGCTGGTTGAGACAGAGGTAGATGCAGCAGAGCAGGTCGTCTGGACAAACAGAGTTACTACATCAGCATTGTTAGGGCCGCAGCCTCAGAGCAGACACGTACCAAGCGGACTCTCACGGTCTCTCTGCCTCACACACACACACACACACACACACACACACACACACACACACACACACACACACACACACACACACCAGATAGAGAGCGAAATCACCTGGAGAGAGAACCAGCACAGAGCGGAGGAGGTTTGACAGGGTCTCGATGTTCCTCAGCCTGGGACAGGAGTGCGGAGACGGCATGAATATTAAGGTTCTCCGCAAACGCGAGGCAGCATCTCACCCAGCGAGCCACCTGACAGTCATACCTGCCCTGTTCCTCCTCTATCTTCTCAAAGGTACGGGCCACGGCCAGGTACGGCACCCTGAAAGAGAGGAAGCCATCTTTGGAGACCCGCTGACAGGGAGCCCGGGAGAGGCGGCGGCGGGGGGCGGGGCTGACCTCTGACCCCGGCTCCAGCAGGCATGCTGCACGGGGTGATAGCCGGTCCTGGACGGGTTGTAGTCGGTCTGGCTGAGAGGCTTGGCCTCCTCACTGTGGAAGAAGGGGAATTAAAGATGATGCAGGCCCGGTGACCCTGCACCCCAGACGCAGGCCGCATCCCCGAGGGCCGGGTGACCCCGCACCCCAGACGCAGGCCGCATCCCCGAGGGCCGGGTGACCCCGCACCCCAGACGCAGGCCGCATCCCCGAGGGCCGGGTGACCCCGCACCCCAGATACAGGCCGTCCTCCTCTACCTCTCGCCCCCTCCTGTTGCCGGCTCGGCCGCGCCCATCTGCTTGTCTGACCGTTCCTTCCCAGCATCCTCGGCCTTCTGCAGCTTCGCCGCTGCCTTCCTGGGCGCTGGGGATGACGGGGTTCAGATATTACATCATCATTAGCGGTGGTTTAGCTCCGCAGCGGCTGTCTGGCGGCAGCGGCCACTCACTGAAGAAGCTGCTGATAGTCGCCTTCTTGGCCGACGGCGTCTTGCCTCCCTCCTTCGCCTCCTGCTTCTCCGACCTCTCTGTGGCCTTCACCTGCTCCGGACTCCTCGCCCCCAGCTCCTTTTCTCCCTTGGCCTCCGCATCCTCCCCCTTCACAGTGGCCCTCTCTCCTTCCGGCTCCCCTTCCTCCTCCTCCTCCTCCTTCACAGTGACCCTCTCTCCTTCCGGCTCCTTGCTTTCTTCTGTAGTCTTATTATCAACTTCCATCTCTTCTGGTTCTTTTTAAAACGGTGAAACATGGCACCCAGACAGAGAGAAGGAGGGAGGAAAGGAGGAGAAAATTAGAATGGAAACTAAAGGAAAAACACTCAAGAAGAGGAGCCCCCCCCCCAAATGTCAGCTTTCTCACCTCCAGTGCCTGGGGGTCCCTCTGTGCGCGACCTCTTCACCTCCTGTTCATCTGGACCATGGTCCTCCTCACCGAAAACATCAGTCGCCAGCTTCCGCTTAGGAAACTGCTTCCTCGCTAAAGAAGGACAGTAATTAAGTCGGCCGATTGAATAATTATCTGGCTAAACAGTTAAAGGGCACTTTGCTTTGACAATGTAACATTTTGCCAATTTCAAACAGAAGATACCAAAGAAATTCTGGTTCTAACACTAAAAGCACCTCCTGGAAATAAGAAATGAAGTTTTAGTGTCACATCACATGACTCCAAGGGGGCCCAAAGTGACGCTGCACAGAGACATCTAAAGAAGCTCAGGATCTGCAGAGAGCCGTGAGACAGGGATAAGTCCGTGAACGAGGCAGGGTGACAGAGCGATTCTGACCGGTCTTCCGTTTGAGGATCCCAGAGGGAGAAATGGAGGAGGGAGTTCCTGGAGAAATGGAGGAGGCCGGGGTGACTGCCGCAGCTGCGGAAGCTGGGGCACTCGGTGTAGATGGAGTATCTGCAGCAGCCGGCGAGGAGACCGTGGAAGCTGCCTTGACTACTGCCCCCTGGAGGTCGGGGGGAAAAAAAGCGCAGGTGTGTCATAAACCAAGGACAGAAAGCAAGGGCTGACGAAACTATAGAAGGGTCACCGAAGGATGTATCGAGGGGCTGAATCTGCGTTTTTGACTGGCAGGGATGATTAACGGCGGACTTGGCACATGGGGTCGGATGTGCATTTCCCGGATACAAGGGGCCCCGCATGGGGCCGCAGCCAAAAGCTGCAGTCATGCCCAGTGCCTCTTAAATATCCAGTTGATCAAATAACATTGACATGTGTTTGAGCCAAACAGCCATCCCATGATGTCCTCAGCAAGTAGCTATAGATATAAATGGCCAAGGGCCAGCTTCATGTCACAAACAAATTAATCCCAACTGCAGATCTCACACGTCAGCAGCTGACGTCTACAGACTCACCTTTTCGGGGGTGGGCAGGGGGGCCGGCGAGATCGCGTCCTCCTTAGTGCCCGCCTCTCCCTCCTCGTCGCTGTCTCTGATTCGCCGGCTGCGCTTGCTGACCTTCTTCACGGGCGAATCGCATTCTGCCACTCCGTTCTGAGTCTTCAGGGGTGACTTGACTGGTCTGGCAGAGCAGGCAAGGCAACAAATGGAGAAACACATGCAGTTTGGCATATTTTAATTAATAAGGCAAGAACGTTAACACTTAAGGCGACAAATAATATAGTATCAAGCTATTACTGATGTATTAATAAAGCACAAATTATTAGTTACAAAGTGATCTCATATTTGTACATCATTAATGAATCGTGATGTATGTTTTATCCCAAGCAGTTACCATACTTGTTACTATATCTGTTAATTCTGTAAACCTTTGTGAATTACTGAAGTAATTAATAACACAAGTGAGATACAGATCTCGTTTGTTCATCGTTAATGAATCGTGACACATCTCCCACCTTAAGTAGTGACTACATTTTTAATTTGTACTTCAGTAGTAACTGAGTTAGCACTAGGTATCTGTGTTGCCTTAAGTGTTCAAGAAATGATAAAAAGCTACAAGCAAAGGAAGATTTGCGCTTTAACCTGGTTCAAAACATAACCCTCAATAATTTGCATATACAGCAGAAAAGACGTTACACATTACATATTATAAAACTAAGAGGCAGATTTGTTCTTACATGTGTACCAATTGCCTATGTACAGTTCTTTATAAATACAGAAGCATCTGTTGACCATTCGTTGTCAGTCAGCATTCGTAGCATCGCTACCTCTGTACAGCCTACAAGCCTCAGATAACTTCAAGGCACAGGTGAGCCGTACTCACTCAGTCTTATTTTTGGCTACACCGTCGCTTTTATTCCCCTCCTTCTCCTTCCCTTTCATCGGCTGAAAGAAAGACCTATGCGAAAAGGGAGAAAGCATCATTTCTCTGGGGGCAGGGCGGGGGGTTCTGCTCTTCCCCACTCCCCTGACCATAAGTAACCAAAAGCTCCGGGAAGTTATGCCGGTTCGCACCGATACAGCACAGGGTCACTGCTCTTCGCGGCTATACGCACGCAGGAAAGCCACCAAGCGTGCATTACAGCACAATCCATCAGCACACCAAAAGGGACAGGAGCTCAGGTTAAAGCTGCGCCGAGGCAACTGGAAAACACATGTGGCTTTATATTGCACGCTTTAAATCGGTAACGCATGAACGGACTGCAAAATAATCAGCAAACGACAAGGTCGTTACCGCTCAGGCTTCAGCTGATCGCCTACCAGCCGAACACGCACAGGAAATTCGCACCACTAAACATTTCCTGAAGGCAACAAGGACATTTATTAAGCTGTAGATTCAATACATGTACTTACGCTATGCTTCGCTGCATGCTGTCGGAATAAGGTACTTCTTGATCTCGCCGTGATGTCTCCTTTCTCACTACACCGAGCGCAGGTCCGACTACTTTTCCGCGCGCTTCGTTCTGAAAATTAAGCGCCAACGTGACGTCACATGCCGCGCGGCACCGTGAGTACGCAGAGGGCAGTATGCGCAGACGCAGCACCCCGGGATATTAAAAATATATTTTAAATGTTACGTTACAGTCTTTTAGCTTGACCCCGTAGCCAGCTATACCGATCTTAGTTTATTTGAGGTCACACGATTCTCCGCACATTAAATTACAAAACAGACATAGACAGCGTTAAATTCTGATTTTCACGTGTTGTCTTCTGGGTATTCTTTATATTTTATGTTTATATATTTTATATAGTCATATAAAATTGCAGAAAAGATAAAAAAAAAACTGTAATTTGCGAAACCGGTTTTACAGCAATCTTCCTCGCGCAGCGGCCATACCCGTAAACATCGATGGCGCAACCGAAATGGTTACGTAAAGTTACACTATACTGCCACCTACTGCCGTTCGGGGGGATGTGCACCAGGAAGGTGAGCTGTTTTCTAATATGCCACAGGGTGTGCAAAGATATATGTTTTATTTATGGTTAAATAAATGGTGCTGTTATTTTTTATCACTAGCTGGGACTTTCAGTATAATGTAGTTTATGTATATGAGAAATTTGTTTTTAAACCACTTTTTGTAACCATTGCACCGCCGGATTGGCCAGCCCTACTCTTTATCCTTCCCGAAGTAAAATGTTATCTCCTTTGCCCTCCTCCTCCGGGGGAGAGTGAGAGTCTTCACTCATTTCACCCAGAATGCTTTCATTCCTCCTGGCTGTAGTCTAATAGATTTTCCCCCCAGAAATAGTATGATAGAATCTTAAGTCATTTCCTCCCAGAAGAAGGAGGATAAATTTCACTTAGTCCCCCCCAGACGTAAAGGGATAGAATCTTCACTTATTGCTTTTAGCAAGTAGTCGGGCAGAATCCTCTCTCATTTCCCACAGCGATGGAGCGATAGAATCTGCTCTTCTCGTCCACTGCGGTAACATGATCTGATCCCGAGGCATTTTCCCGCAGCCGTAAGCGCAGACCGCCATTAACCACCGCGGGCTCATTAACCAATTATGATTGAGGACCCATCTCCTTCTTTTTGAACCAGAATCAGAACTTTACACCAAACAGTGTTTATGCAATTTAAAATTTTAATATACACAATGCAGCACACTATTATAAGTAATGTACACAAAAGTCTATTTTGTATTTATATAGTAATTTATATAAAATGCATTTTAATAAACAGGACAGTAAGTGTACTACTTCAATGACAATTATATATAATTAAACTTTACAGCTGGAATAACAAGTAAACAGTGACAATTAAATTATATGTACAAGCATAAAAACTGAAGATTTCTAGAGCAAATCCTGATTTCCCTTCTTTCTCTGCTTTTCTCCTTCCAGTGCTTCCTTTTTTCTCATCCCCCTCTCTCTCTCTCCCTCCTTCTCGGCACTGCAGCCGCTATAGGTCCACGCAGTGCACGCCGGCCACCCATTAAGAGCCGCCGAAAGGTGCATTGCAGCACTGACGGACGGGAAGCCTGTGAACTGTGATAGGCTCGTTCCTGGAGTGGGCGGGATGGACAGATACGACAGCTGTCCCGGGAATGGCTTATGCAAACAGTACGGCAGCACATACGGATGAGGAATGGAATGCAGAGCTGTCAATCAAAAGAGAAACCCAAATATTAATCACAAATATGCAACATAGCGTCATATAGAACAAAATACAATTTTCTAAAATGTAGACCCTTGTTTTCGATGCAAATTGATATAATACATAGTAATACAATAGTTTATTAAAACGAATTTCTTGTTAAACACTGACTATTTAAAAATGCATATTTGCAGATCATATTATCTGTTTGAGCCATTTACTGTGAGGACCTTACCTCTGTCCGGCATTTCCCGCCTCTCGCACCCTGAGAGAGACACCCCCCCCTCAGAGGGAAAGAGAGGGAACCGAACTGCAGCGCTCTGAACCGGCTAAGGAGGGGAAGGATGAGAGAGGGCAGCGCGTGAGCCATTAAGACGCACAAACTAAATACAGAAAAGACAACGAAAAGAAATTAAATATTGTTTGGCAGTTGCATTGTT